>NC_136643.1:18941277-19565027 GCF_949748355.1 Melanostigma gelatinosum | reverse complement strand
AAATAACAATTAGCTGCAGTTTAAGGGGGCTTTTTAAGATGGCTCATTCAAATAAACAGGACTCTGCTAGAGAGGCTGGAAAGGGTGACAGATTAAAAACATCTTTTCCGAATTGTGTGAAAGTGACACTTTTAATTCCTCATTATGACAACAGTTTAATGGCAGCATGAGGGATGAAGAAAACAAGCAAATAAAAAAGTAATCACTCAAGTAATGACTCGTAAAAAAAGAAAACCGGTCCCTATCACCAAATCAGCAAACACCTAAAGTCGTCTTGATAACAATCTAAAAGGAGGATTTTTGGCGACTCATCTGCGTTGCTGATCCAAGCGCCTTTAACACAGATGTGCCCCATTAATGCACAATGTTTAAACAGACTTTCACATAATAGGGGTATCCTAATATAAATACTGTAAGTGAACTACCAGTGCTATATAAAGAATGATCAGAATGTGTGCTTAGCAGAGCAGATGGTTGCAATTCTGCCAGCGCTAACTAGCACCGAGCGATTATGTGTGATGATGAGTTGCTTCTCAGTTGAAAGCCTATCATTAGGGCTTTAATTAAAGCAGTAGCCACAGATTCAGATTTCTTGTACCCATGGGGCGGTGGTGGGGAGTGGGGGGGGGGGCATCTCACACTCATTCCCTTTCTGTCAGAGCCACGTGGCGCACATGTGTGCCACGTGAATCTCTTTTTCCTTTCGTGTAAGTGGCTTGGTATACACAGCACGCACATGGCAGTGTCTTCGACTCGGGGGCAGCCAGTGTCGCCTTGTGTGGTCGAGCGTCTAGACTAAGTGGATGCCCGATGGCATTTATAGAGGGGATGGCTGGCGAGAGGGCAGTGAAGAGTCTTATGAATTAAAGCGGCCTTTCACTGTTCTTTGGACACAAGAGCCTGTCAAACTCATTGCAAACTATTTTGCCCATTGCTGTTCAAAACTGCAAGTGCATCGTCCTATTGATAGAATGTGTATTTGAACAGCAGAGACATTCAACCACATTCTGTGCAGCCCATTCTTTGCTGCTCTGTGTCTCCCTGATTGGCAGCTCTCATTACAAAAATGACATAAGCACAGCTTTGCATTTGACCCAAGTATGAAAAAAAAGAAGCAATAATGCCATCTGTACAAAGGACAAGTGGATAGGCTGGGCTCTGTGTGACTGGCCTAGTTTTTGAGGAAGCAGATGGATTAATAAAACATGGCAGGGAATAGATGTTGTGCCCCAGACCCGATTGGAGAGTCAGACGAGGACACAGTCGCCTTTCGAAGCTTTTCATGTTTTAGCTCAAGACCCCACACCATCCGGTGTAAACACATAGAATTGTAGAGCACCCTGGCTCTAGAGGCACAGTAATGATCATCATTCAAAGTACCTCTTCAAATATCTAATAACTACTGTAGGTTTGCCAAGCACACTATTATTCACAAGAAAAAATGACAATTTTTACCTGCTGATGACCAAACTAAAGGCAAAATGCCCCTGAACAAGCAACAAGTAGACTTACGACCCTGCATGGAAGATACCGTGTGTTTAGAGGACATTATTAACTGCAAAGGATGTCGAACATAATTACATCCTCTTCCAGAAAAGTCAACTATCTCAATTTGTTTCTGATATGGATACAACACTGTCAAATTAAAGCTGACAATGAGCACTTTAACCTGAAAGCCATTGTTGTATTACGAATCTAATGCCATGGAGTTCAGAGCCAAATGATAAAAATGTGTCTCTGCACGATCACAGCGTTAACCAAGCCAAGTGAAAAAAAAAGCCACTATCTTAAAATAATTGCATTGGAGAAAGCACATCACTTACTTCTGACCTTCTTTGTGTCTCCCTCTCTTTCTCCGCAACTCACTGTCTCTTAAAGAGCACTTTGCAAGCTCCAGGCATCTGGCAGCACCGTTGTTAAAAAGAATATAGAGTTAAATTGAATGCCATCAATATCACTAAAGAGTCTTTCATTGATACAACTTCTGTTTTTCAGAACATCCAGTGCAGGTGGATGGCGGTGGTGGGTATAGCTTATAGGTCAATTTGTGTAAGATAGCATCAGAAAAAAAAGTATAGGAACTAAATTCCCTTATTTGCTAGTCTTGCTAAGTGTATTTACCTGATGCTTTAATGGTTTCTCCGGATATCTGGAGTCATTCCTGAAAAGCCTGTTTTCATATTGTACGTAGCTGAAGGAATGTTATCCCTGAGAGTTCAGTCACGGTGTGTGATAACATGAAGTTAACCTGATCCTTTACTGAAACCAGGTTTGACTGATGGACGTCATTTCAGACAGGTTGGGTGACTTTAGGCCATCTATCCAAACACCTCGAGCTGTTTGACTTAACGCTGTGCAGCACAGTCACCACCAGGAGAAAATTGAAAAGGATGACCCGGCTATGAGAAACATCCCTTGATCAAAGTTCACACATCACCTCACATGCAGTCTCTGACTCTCGCAAACAATAATCCAGCGTGCTAGCTTAATTAAACTCAATACGAGCACAATCCCATTCAAGTCAATGTTAGAAAGGCTGTTCCAACATTCACACATTCAATGCACATTTAAAGCTTTTTATGCCCCAAAGCCAGAGGAAAAATTGAATTAATTGACATCTCAGGGGGAGTAAACGAAATATCTCATATGTTTTAAATCCAATTGCATGTAATGCAGTCATGATCATCATCTCTGCCATTACCGCTGCTGCCCCTGAAATGGAATCTCAGAGTAATCTCATCCCCTATTAGCTGTGCATTAAATTACAGTTTAGGGAATGTCGAGGCAACATGCGTAGACTTGTTATGCTCTCCTCCTCGACACGCAGAATTAATTCATGGCAATAGCTGCAAAGTATCCTGTAATTTAACAGGAAGAGACGTTCTGCTTGGGACTCTGTAGGGAGAAGTCAGACTTCACCTCTTTCTTTCTTTGTCCATATTTTCCCCCGTTACTTTCTCTGTGACCCTCATTAAAGGCAGTACAAACAATTACTGTCTCAAGCCTGATGATATAAAGCCCAGAGATGTTCCACCAAGGAAGGTTCTGTTCTCCAAAGTGCCATGATTTCCTGGATTCAGGCAAAGTGCTTCACGTTTACAGTGCACTTTCTGGTCTGAATGAATAAATATTGTTAATTTCTTGTGTGATGATACTGCTTTGAACTGTAATTGAAAATCGCACTTAGCTTGCTGTGGAGGATGGACATTAAAAAGATGATTGTATTGTAAACCCAGTCAGAATACTGTTCGGCACACTTGTCTCTATAGCTGCAGCTTCACATTTTCCCTTGTCGCTCCGCACACAAGGATTAAACTAAATAATTCATATGCTACATTTGTACTGAAGGTGTATCATCCCATGAAAAGGTCGGTTTGTTCTCCAAACCGGCTAAGATTGTTGTTGTCAGCACAGCCACATTGGACCGTAAGTGCTTACGTCTGCTTACTGTATACGCCTCCACCCGACTATATGAGTCCTCCTCTTGCACAAAACAAACGCTCCCCCATGTGTCCGTTCATCATCACAAATAGCTCTCCGTCACAGGAATGGGAAGCACATCACGGGCTGCTTGAGTTATGACCCTGCCTGCGAATACAGAGAAGAAGTGTGTGCCCTGCAATGGATATTCAGTGGAAAGAAATAACAATAAAATGGAGACTGTTTTGCTGACACATCTGCAGCGGGTTACTACGCGCTGCCAACTGGCAGCTGTGACGATGATGACATATTGACAGAGGCGCCACGGGGACACTCCCACCTCCATGGCTTCGCCGGGCTTGGGGCAAGAGATTTCTGCGTTGGGGTTTCGTCGGGGGAAATCTAGACGGGGTTGATGACGCCTGCGGGCCTCTTGGATGAGGATGGATGAGGACATTGGCTGTCTGTAGCCCACAAGGGAGAAAGAAGACACTTGGGGAATGGTCTCAACAGACAAATGTAGCCTTCCTCCCATGCATTCCTCATCATCCTCATCTTTCATTGGCTGCAATGTGTGGTATTTTGTGTCTCCGAGTTGCTTTTTAACACCAGAATGTCTTTATTTTTGAGAGAAATGAATCTCTCGTCAGTCATTGATTGGTTCAGCGCAGAAGGTGCTTGCTGTTCCTCGAGTGTCTTTAACAAATCATGTTATTGTTTTCAGTGGAGGTAGGTGGAAGTAGGTGCCAAGGGAGCCACTTTAGATGATTTGGAAGAACGTACTAGAGCCCTGTGTGAGACAGTCATTGATTTTGCTGTCTTTCTCTGCCTGTCTGTGTTGTTCGGGGCCTTCGGGGCAGCAAACACACTATGGGGGGTGAGCGATCCACAGCCCAATCCAGAGGGTGCTTTATCAATCAATACGACCTTCTGCGATAGAGCAGTGGTTCTTCCCTTAGTCTTTGCCTTCACCCTCCAGCATCTGTAGCCCCACAGCCTACACTGCACTCTGGGTAACGTATAGGCTTTCAGCACCCACAGAGCTGAGGCAAAAAAGATAGCAGTGGGTTCACGTAATGATGTGAGGTACTTGTCACGGGATTCAGCGCAGCCATATAGTATATTTGCAGCCCACTGGTATTTGAATTGTTGAGTCGCTCCTCGGTGGACCATTAAAATCAGTCCTAGAAAATCTCAGGAAGAGGGTGAAATAAGAAATGGATTAAATAAACGACCACAGCCATCTTGGTAATTTGAGTCCGGAACGTTTTCATTTTCTCCGACTGAGGACCGGTTCACTAATTGGGTTACGTGGGCTCAGCGAGGAAGTTGTCAAGCTTCAGAGGTTTTTATTTGTGCCTGGCCGTCAAATCACAGCCCGGGGTAGTGACCCTCGAGGCGATGCCCCCGCGAGGCCCTTTAAGGTACAGCTGTCTGATGAGTCAGTCCAGAAGCCCCACTTTCCCAGAAAATCCCAGGTTCTGAGGTGATAGGGTGACAGAAGGCAAGAGGCCACACAGCTTTGTATCATGGGGAGGGTTTCACTGCCCCTCAGGTCGGCTTAGCGGCTGCTGAGGAGGAGTAGCAGCTTCACTACGTTACGCTCAACTTTTAAAGGACAAAAAAAGAAAGCAAGCCGATGACAGTGCTGTGGATGATGCACTCTGTGGCCATCAGTGTGTACAGAAACACACACCTGCATGCAGCCACACATTTTGAAACTGCATGTGACTGTAATGTGTTATCCTGGAACAAGTGCTTCCTGCGATGAATACGGAAATTGCTTGATATTTTTGTCGAGTTAGCTTCCTGTTTCTTCATTCGGGACAGGTTTTCTCTCACCAGTATTGCCACTAAGCTGCTGCACTTTAGCTGACCATGCTACATTTGCTGTGAGGAAAGTGTTTGCGTTTGAGCTTGAAAATGTAATGAGTCAAAAGTAATAATATGGTGTGATGTTGATTTTTCCTGGCAATTTTGAGCAAAGTCTGTAACACTGCTATAATTACCAGGCCACCCTGCCGGCCCAGATGTTGGGAGTTTACCAGATGTGGTCCACCTGCTGGGATGAGGACTATGACTTATGACCAGCAGGTCAGAACAACTTTCTTCTTGTCCCTTGTCTCACACAGAGAGATCAGCCGACGGATATCAGACACAGCTACTAATGACATACAAACATGTGACACAGCGGGTGTGCCTGCATCTGTTGGTGCAATTAATGGTTAATAATCCAGCATTCATTTCAGTTAAAAAATACTGCATGAAAAAAAGATTTAAGATGTCAGATATGGAGTGTTATATTTAGAGCACTGCTCAATCAAACTTTCCCAGCCACCCAAATGTAATTATTTTATTTTGAACCATAATTGCAGTATCACGTGGGTTTGCCAATTGAGGAGAACATGCCAAGACAAAGAAATCCTATTTAAAGAATGTGAAATAGTTCACACCGTTCATGAAATGCAGTGTCCATACAGTGTCCATACAAATATGCGTTTATGCCTGTCCATGCATATATGTGGGAGTAAGTGTGAGCGTGCGTGTGTGTGTGTGTGTGTGTGTGTGTGTGTGTGTGTGTGTGTGTGTGTGTGTGTGTGTGTGTGTGTGTGTGTGTGTGTAAAGGCAGCTACGGTGGTGGTGGCTTCCTGGGGAATTTAAATTAATGAGTGTAATCAGAAGCAAACAGCGAGCCAGGCAGAGCAATTAATACAAGCAAGGCGAGCAGAGCTGCCGGTTTGCTGGGCCAGGCATGGTTGCAAGCCGAAGAGATGGAGGATTAAGATGCAACCACAGACAAACCACACACAGCAGATGTCCACGGAGGGAAGGCGCTGGGAGCCTGGCATCAACACGCATCCAACAACCGGCCACTCGGTCAGCCCGGCCCAATGCAAGCTGACAACCTCCTGGCAACATTCTGATAACACCGTCGTCTCTGTTTTGCTCGAGAGCCAAAGGAAGGCCCTCGTCGGGGGGGGGGCCCTGCACTGCATACGAAAGGGACTCAGTGCAAAGCTGCACAGTGGAGCCACTATGTGTGTGAGAGAGAGGAACATAAAGAGATAAAAAGGAGAGACGGGGGGGAGGGCATTGTGTGCAAGCTCAACTCAAGTACATCTCAATGTGAGGGGCATGTTTGTTACCCCTGTGTTCCCTCCATGTTTTTCTGATTGAAACATCCTTGGCTGCATGCATTCCCTCAAACATGCACATTTGCTTGAGTATAAATAAACACATTGGACCCAGCTGCCTTCAGAAACGGCTCTGCTTGTTGTTTTCTTTAATTGACGCTGAGCGAGAGTGTCACCGCCCAGGATCTTTTCACTCAGCCCCTCACTTTGTTGCCTTGAATGGCGTTTGTTCCCTCAGCGGTCTCGCATTTCCACTGTTTACGTGAGATAATGACGCATGCGTAAGGATACACCGCCAGGCCAAGAGAGGGGCCGATACGAACTGTGGCGGCTGCCTCGACGGTCCAAACCAATTTGTGTTGAAACGGAACAATGATGTCAGCTCAGACATTGGGGGGGATGTAATGAAGAGTGATGCTCTGTGATGCACGTAGAAAGTAAAGGCTCGGGCGCACCTCCAACATGAGGCCAAACCTGATTCCACAGATGCCACAATGTTGTTGAACTCATTACCTCTGTGTGTGATGTCCTTAAAATGTAAATTGCACTACTTTGCTTGCATCTGGAGTTGAAGTAGACCTTTCCGGGAAATGACCACTACTTTGTGGCAGGAAGGGACACATTGTTGTGCTGTAATGTCTTTCTCTTTGGGTATTCATACATCAGATATGGGCACACTCAAAACATCAACACTGTTGTTAAGACCAATTTAAAATGTAAGGGTAATTAACTTGTGTATAAGTACAGCAGCAGAGCAATTCAAATCTCAATAGAACGTCCAATAGGCCTCCAGAACGCAAACAAACAGTGACATCGTAACTCCTCCTCAGCAAACGACATGCGTTAGGTTGGAGGATTGTGGATTGTGACCTCATTCCCTCCTCCTCAGAGTGATGTGATTGTTTCTGTGCGGTTTTAGTGTGTACTGGTTTATGAAACACTGCTGGGTTGGGAGGGCAAGTCCAAGAAAGTGACAAAACAACTCTGTCAAACTTTGATTGAATTTCCCTCCAACATGTTTTGTCAGCAGGAGAAATATCATCGCCTATTGATTGAGTCGGTTCCTATTCATAAATCCTGTTCTTTATTGTCCAGAGAGAGAGCAGACTGCAAAGAGCGTTGTGTTCAAATTGTCTCTAAAACCTTCACAGGTATCGATAAATTACTGACACTTCAATAACTTGTGAAATACGTGCTTCTTGTGCCCATGAAAGGCAACAGTTTAACATGTCCCTCTTTTAGAACCCCATTACTTTAATGGAGGACAATTCAAACTTCAACAATTTACAGTTTCCCTCACGGCGGTGGCCAGCAAAGAAATTGCCTGGTAACATCAGCTCACTCAAATTGCTCTGAGGAATTGATGAGTTTCCTCACGTAATGGTGTTAAATGGATTTTTACCCCCCACTCTTCCCTTGGCCAGGGATCAAAGTCTTTCTTCTCTCTGGCGTGGCTTGTCTGCCCTCCTCTGGCCTCAAGTTGTCATGAGGTCAAGTCACATTGACGCATCACTGAGCAAAAGAAAATGAATATTAACATTGTCATATTTCAAATCACATGTTAAAAGAGTACATACGGACGTTACATACCTCAAACAAACACATATGGGCAAATGTATATCGTATCAAGCTAGTAATATAAATCTAGCCATTCTTGCAGGCTATTCGGGATCATTTCTAAAAATTAATAAACAGTTGAACTGATTCTCATTCTGCATAAAAAACACTTCAAGGACTCCTTGAACTCCCTGAGAGCCTGGGTGCCCCACTTAAAGAATTACTGCTGTAGACATAAAGAATAAAACACTCTAGCATTAATGGATCTGTAACGCCATCAGATTGTCAGAGAGAGAGAAAAATGGCTGTACCATGAAGTGTTTAATAAAGTAATCTTTGATAACTCATGACGCTGTTTCTAAGAGCAGACCAAACATCCAATCAGTCACAATAAAAGTATAAAGTGGGGAGAAAAAACGGATTGACAATGAAGGCAGCAGACTCCATGCTTCACCACCCATAAGCTATTTCAAAGAGCCACGGATCTAAGTTTCAGCATGATCTTTATGACAAACACACTTCCCTATTAGAGGACAGGAAAGAAAAAGAAGTTGAATAAAAAAGCTCTCCACTCAGACGCCACTGCAGCGGTATTTTAGAAGCCGTGCGTAGGGGCTGCGCCCGTGGCTATAAACCACTTATTAAAACGGCAGAGAAGCCAAATGCCATAAAGACAGAAGGCGAGCAGCTTGTTATTATTCTTTCTGAGAGGTGAACAGGCTGAGATCAATGGCTGCAGTGGTTTCCCCTCACCACAACTATGGCACAGTAAAGCACAAAGAGCCACGTGGCTCCAACCCATACAGATATTAACTATTCCAGGGGCCTTTGAAAACAGCTGCCAAGAATAATTTCCCACATGTAACATTTCCCACCAAAGCCACAGAGCCACAGAGTCATACTGGCATAATCTGTGCCCCGCAGACCCGAAATGTGCCCTGACTACTATGAGTAACAACGGAAAATCTGATCCAATTTATGAATAAGGAGTCCATTTGAAGCTTGTGAAATGTATTGTACATTATTTAGTTTTGTACAATTAATGGGGCATAAACCATATAGCAAGTGAAATGTGGCTAAAAAATACCAGTGAGTGAGAGAGGAAAAGCTGCTGTGGGGATAAAGTGCTATTTTTTATGATTAAAGCGGGGGGGAGTCTGTGAAGGCCTCACATCAGTTGTTGCTTGGCTGTTTTATAGCACACTGAGGTACCGTGTTAATGATGAACAGGTAGAATCCACGCAGTGAGGAGGACGGACCTGCTGTTGTTTCCACTTCCAACGGCTAAAACTTCTGGACAAATACATCTGCATGTCATGGGCCATGTTGGCTTGTAAAGAATAAAATGGAGGTTTATTTCCTGAGCGCAGTTCGTGAAATTGTTCATTTTTGTCTGCGATGTTTGACCACCCAGAGTAATCATTCACGTGTGGCGTGGGAGGCTTTCAGTCGGTAACGACACCTGCAATGAAACCTATAAAGCGTGGAGATGGTCAAAGTTAGAGATGTTGAATACTTGCACAAAAGGTGATGATATGTGTACACAATGTACACTGCCCTCTGCTGGTGTATGAGTGAGTCACAGAAATGAAACATAAGTGCAAAATGCATTCTACTCATACAATCTCACTCACTATGAACATCAGAAAAAAATGATTTCCAGTAAAACACCACGATGAACGATGAAAAGCAGGGAATTCGTCAGAAATAAAAAGGGATCTGTTCATCTTGAGAATATTTTGGTGAATGATGTGATTATACCAATTTTCTTGGGCATTCAAAGCAGCTCTGAGCCAAGAGACTGCACAGCATCTGGTCCTCATGATCAATGAAGGAATTCAGTGTAATCCTTGTTGTGTTTTGGTTGAGGCCAAATGAGACTTACATCCATCATGCAAATGTGGCACAAAATGACTCTACGGCCCAGGATGAATAGAACACACAGGAAACAAATGAGCACTTAACCACTTGGCTGCCATCCTCCCGCACAGCTGTGCTATCAACATGTGGAATGTGATGAGAATGATACTCGATATTGAGGCAGCTATTCTACACTACTGCTGGGAATCACGGATAACTCACATTTATGTCACAACATTTTGCCAACAATAATGGCAGCGCTGCAACAAAAGGGATTCAGAAACGCTCATCATCAAGGAAACATCACAAAATTGTCGATTTAACTGAAAGGATTTTTTCGAAATGGCAAAATTTACACCAATGGTGTGGTTGCAGATTGCAACCAACTAATTAACCCTTCACTCAGTCCTCCCTTTGGGACTACTTTAGGATCGATGGCGGTCAGACGGCAGCTGACAGCAGGCCTACCACACGTTTGAACACTGCGCCTCACGTTACTGCGGTTTCACAAGCGTGTTGGAGAACTACGGTGGCCTTCAGGTTAAAAAAAAAGCCAGTGCTTAGTTCGTCCATTCTGGGCTACTGTGGTGCAACACGGTGGACTCTGTGAAGAGGACGATGTAAAGGGCCCATTTTAAGCAAACCAAAACAAAACTAAAGATTCTTAGTTTCAGGTGATTATACACTGATGAAAACATTAGATATAGCAAATTGCATATCTGTCAATGGGTTGAAATGCTACACACTGGCTCTTTAAGACCCAGTATTTAAATGTATGAAAACTATACCCCTGAATAAAATGATGAGAAATAACTCAAATTCTAAAAGCTGATGTATTGAACGTATATCACATTAGAGATATTGTGATATTATTTGCTGTAACGACAGCCATGAGAGTAGACCGGAGCTCTCAGGCCATGGGACCAACCAGCTCCTCCAGCTGTTCCCTGCTCAGATATTTCACACTGAGATATTCCCACAACGGACCTTTGCACGATTACGTTCAGTTTGCGAGCTTGTTTGACACAAAACGAATCAGTCACATCTGTAAACATTATGGGTTGACTTTTACTCATCCCATGAAAGCAGAGCGACCTCAGATTATGTTCAAAATTGTAATTGACTTCGTGGTGTCACATGAAAATACACAATATTTATTCTGTTTGCTAGTAGTGACCTCGTCATAACAGAGCACAAGTACACACATACGTTAATATAATATTTATATGATACATATTTACAAAACCACATCCACATGTAAGGCACAGGCTGCAAAAGCAAAACATTGCATCAAGGTACAGAATATTTTAAGCAAAAATATTCCCACAACAGGAAGCAGCTGAGACTTTTATGGAAAGTAGAAAACAATAAGGGAACCTTTTCTCAAGCTTTTTCGTTTCTTTATGTTACATCAGTTAAGTGCAAATAGCTTCTAGACCTCCACCCACCTGTACATCTTGATACACTAAAAAACAAGGTAGGAGAGTAGTTTGTCCAGTTTGCCAGGTCCTGATCTCTGAAAACAACTCCCTGGATAAATGTGTTTGGGCAAGTTAGAGGAGTAAACAGAGAGCATACTCAGTCAAAATATTCTCTGGGTGCTACTGGTAAATAATGTAAAAGACAGAGTGTTATCAACGGCATAGGAGCTGCAATTCTGTTGAGTTGTAACTCAAGGAAGGCGCTACAATCTCTGTCCCGCCCAGAGCATCCTGCCCTCTGATCTTCAGGTTGACAAACTTGATCTTCCAGCTGTTTTTCTCCAGTGGGGAGCTGATGAGGCCAAATATTTGCTCAAAAATGCCCAGACAGGCTTCGTCTCTGTGAATGGTCCCAGCTACAGCCACCAGTACCAGGCCGTGTGGAGAGGCCAGCGTCCTGAGGCCATGAGGCTGCAGATTGGGACTGAGGAGGAGGCGCTCATCCCTGGTCAAGGCTAGCAGACGAAGGCTAACCAGTTCAGCCCCCAGGAAATCCTCCATCTGTTCGCTGCCAGCTCTGAGAAAGAGAGACGTAAACAAGTTCAAGCCCACATGTGTACACATGTTCTAATCCCATCTTTCAAATGACGCTGAATGCATTTTTGTTTGCAGAGCAATTTGACAATTGGTGCAGCCAAGTTCTGCCCCAGATACATAACTGATGCAAAAAACAGAAAAGCCAACAACCACACATCACCAGCAGCTTAATTTAAATCCCTTTACTGTCAATGGCATTCTTACTTGGAGAGGAGGCGTAGCTTCACATCTGGCCAGAAGTGTTGCGGTCCCCAGTCCTGCGGCGGCTGGCCCAGCGAGGGGTTGTGACTGTTTAAGAGTTGGAAGAACCACTGGCAGAACTGCTGGCCAAGTACAAGTGGGTCAAAGCCCACCTCTGTGGACACCGTCCCTGTGGTCGGTCCCAGTCTGGTCTCATCCGTCTGTCCTGGAAGGCTTTCGTCAGCCTTAAAGAAATGAGACGTTGTTGATATACTCAAATACATTGTCAAATCATGCCTTGATTACATGCTGTCAACACCTCATGACATTATTGACATCACAATGAAGCACCACCATCTTACCAAAACGATACCTCCAAATATTCAACCATGTCAACATATAACGGACGGCTGACCTGGCCTCCTGTCCCTACCTTCCCAGACGACCACAGCTCCAGTGTCCTTTTCACCAGCTGGTGTTTCTCGCTGTTCGGGGGCATCAGCACACCCTCTTTGGCCAGGTACTTGAATACGATGTCGCGATGAACCTTCTTCCTTTTCAGGAGCTCCTCCGCATTTTTAGTGAAGGAGAGGATTGTTTCCGTGGCCTCTATATAAACAGATAGACATACTATATCCTTTTGTTTAGGCAGATGTGATATTATGAAAAATAGTATGCTATCCAACTTGCTCCTTGCTAACTTGTAAAGATTGAAAGCATACGATACCTGTAACATTTTCCACAACTATCATCTTATTCGTGACAGTGTCGCTGAGTGAGAGTAAGTGGCCTGTTGACATTAACTTCAGTATCTTTGTACATCCAGCGCGCTCTGTTTCTGACAGGCCTGACATTTTTGACAACGCAAAACTAAAAATTCCCTCTTCGTTCCAAAGATCGTCCATTCGCGTCCTACTAGAAATGTGTTCGTGTAGGAACATACATTCGTAGCAAAACATTCCGCACGAAACCTTAGCTATATCCGGCAAGACTTGAAGCTGCATTTATAGCTATAGGAATTAATAGAGTCCCTAGATGAAATACATACGAATGACCCTTTTACCTATTAATTGCAATACATGTATGTGTTACAAATACACTATTTGTAAGGGAAAAAGCTACAAACGTTTAGTATCACCTTTTTACGGATTCAAGGATCATGTCGTGCATTTTCTGAATTTGCAGCGGGAGGAATGTAAACAACAGCAACACATCGCTGGTGAATTCAAATAATGATATAATAAAAACAATGACGAAAATATTAAAAATGATAGATGGATAGATATATAGATGGATAGATTACATAGGAAATAATCATGATTGTGCTTTGAAATGCTAATAGAGATTAATGGCTGTTAAGTGCATTTTTACGAGGAGCACCTGAAGGCATCATGAGACAAGACAGTTAGCTAGCTTAACTAAAGCAGAATATCCATGGCTAGCATGCGCAATGAGGATGTACTGGCAGTGCAGCTGGGTAATTTACCTGTAAGATAAACGACCTTTCAGCTGGCGTTACACATAACTTATTCATCAACAAATATGTTTTGATTAACAGGACTGAGGGGGAGCTGCTGTGCGATTTGGAATTGTAACGTTACTGCCGAATTAAAGCCAGGGAGTCCATCGCTGAAAGGTAACGTTATCACTTGCCTCATGTATCCACAGCTTCTTAACGTCATCCCACAGTTCCGCTTGTATACGATTAACGTTAAATAGTGCTACTGAACGAGTTGATAAAGTAACTGATTTTACAATTGTTGGTGTTTTTTTGTTATTCAGTTATTGCAACAATCATACAATGTTATTCTGTTGCCGAACTCCATAAATAACTTTGGGAATTTAACGTTAATATAAAGTCAGTCTCGTTAAAATTTAACTAACAACTTGTTCTAAAACAATAAGGGACTTTCTACAATTTGGTATTCTCCCACAACCTTAAAGTGGCGTAAAGATTATTATTTTGTACTGCTTGGTTTACCCACCATACCATTTTGAAAGACGTCATCATGTGACTTGAATGTAATTGCAAGAGGAAAACAGTAACGTAGTAAAGCTAAACTATTCTAAAACTGTGGTGTGAAGTCGGTGCTTCTGAATCGTCTCTGTAACTGCACGAACTAGGCGTTACTCAACTTTGTACCTTGTCCTACTTGTATCAACATGAGGTGTGGTTTGAGTCAGCCCTTGATGAGCCTCTACTAATATTGCCTGACTGCTGGCCTTTAGCTGTGTCACAACGAATGAGGAACTGTCATTGTCTAACATCATACAAAATCATTTTCTAACATTTCACATAACTTAGTCTGCTTTCAACACAAGGAAATGTGAAATGAGGGGAAATTGCACCAGTTATTTCCCAAGTCAGGTAAACATATAGTTCCTCAACTCATAACAATCAGTTCTCTAGAAGTTATAAAGGACTTTGATGTTGCTGGTTTAAATCCCTCAACTGGAGAACACCACTCTAAGCTACTATAAGATAGCATTCAAAGTACAGGACGTGACGGACAAGAACTTAGTTGAATATACAACACATACATATGAAGACCAAAGCTTAATATTTCTCTCTCTGAGATCAACATAACTTGTAAAAATCAGAAATAGAAAAAAGCTCTGCCAATTTTCTCTGGACAGCTACAGCCTCAAACTCGTTGCCCGCTTGTCTTCCCGTCATTGCTGCAGATGGAGGAGTTTAAGAGCACTACTCTGGGCCGGGTAACGGTCTACTCTATCCAGGGCTGCCCACACTGTGTGCAGGCTAAAGCCACCCTTGGACGTTTGGGAGTCCCGGTATGTGACGTGGATTTGGGAAGGCACCCACAGCTCAGAGCCAGAGTGAAGGCGCTGACGGGATGCAGCTCGGTCCCTCAGATCTTCTTTAACAACATTCATGTCGGGGGCAACGATGACCTGCAGAAATTGGTGAGAAGGAGTGGAAAACGTCTAAAGATACCACTTCCTCATTTGAACACTTGTAAACTTAGTATATATATATATATGTATGTGATTGATCTGCTTCACTCCCTCAGGCTCCTGAGGAGCTTCAAAGGTTGGTGAATGTGGTGACGAAAGAGCCTCTTCCAGCAGATGCTCCACCACTACCAGAGGAGACTCAAGCAGAGGACATGGCCGGGGAGACTGATGGAGGTGAGGGATTTATTCATCCCACACAAACTAGAGAGTTTTTGCTTTTTCCAGATCACTTAATTGCCTTCCAAATGGGGAAACGGAGAATTCTATAATCTGTGCAAGTTTGGTGCTGAAAAATACTTAATTCTGCTAAGTCTTTAATGCCTTAACCCTTTCCGAATGCATGGTGTGTTCTTATTATTCACACTGTTTTCCGGGTGGATTTTCTGTTGAATGTTTAGCGATTTGTTTCAGATTGGTTTAGCCTGCTCAAAAATGGGTTGTCAACTGAAGGGAAAACTCGTGAGGCATCGACTTTGATGAACTATAACGATAGTTTACAACTCGTGCCGATACGGGCATGGTGGTGTGTTCGGGTAACAGCAGATAGTACCTCATCTGTTGTGGAGAAAGATGTTAATTCAGTGTTGCCTATTACCTCATATTTCATATCATTATGTTCATTTCATTTTATTCGTCCTTGCCCCCTTGACAGTCTTGACTATAACTTTTCTGAAGTTACATTGGACGTTGTTTCAGCAGCACAGGTGCATATAAGCTGTATAGCCCAATGTTAATGTGGTAAACACACCCTAAAAGTTCAGTCTTAAGACCCATTTGGATGCAATCTGTTGCATGG
Organism: Melanostigma gelatinosum; assembly: GCF_949748355.1. Lineage (NCBI taxonomy): Eukaryota > Metazoa > Chordata > Actinopteri > Perciformes > Zoarcidae > Melanostigma > Melanostigma gelatinosum. The sequence goes on along the minus strand of NC_136643.1, from coordinate 19,549,086 downwards.
TCCTTCCTGAACAATGTCCATTAGCCATGCTGAATGAGTAGCTATAACCTTAATTCAGGTGCTTCCTTTTCCACCAACCACATATGTTTTTTTTGCACACATGCTGCCCTGCACGTATTCTTTCATACCTGTATGAACAGGTGTGTTTTTGTGTGTCTTGCCACATTCCTGCCCTCAGAGTTTGTGTGTGAGAGAGATGAGTTTGCAGACCTGGTAGAGGACCTCAAACATGGCAATGTGATTGCCGCTCAAAGGAGGGGACTGACAGTGTACAAAAAGAGCTTCTCATGTGATCAACTGGTTGACTGGCTGCAGAAAGAGAAGGGCATGGGTAAGTAAGGCTGCAAGACCTGCAGTGAAGCGTTCAGTGTTTTCAGTGTACAGTCACAGCCAGATCTGTCCGACTCTTGACTGTGGCCATGTGTGTGCTAGCCAGGGCCGAGGCCTGTAATACTGGCCAAGCACTGGTGCAGAAGAAGTACATGGTCACTGTCCGTGGCGTTGGGCAGCAGGATGGCAGTTTTGGAGAAGGGAAAGACACGCTGTACAGGCTGCTGGAGGATGACCCTCATTCATCACTCAACGCAGGGCAGACGGCAGCCTGCAGCCCCATCCAGGGTAGGTCAGGTCTGGTCTGGATCAGGCTTTTGGGACAAATCACACGTTTCCTTCCAGGTTCATGCTGACTGGCGTCACCCAATGCTCTCTAACCCCTGTCCTCTCTCTGCTGCTGCCTTGGTGTATGAGGACCCTTCTGGGTTTGCTTGGGTTTGTGTATTACGTCAGTGAGCTTAGTGGTGGGAAGAACTGAAGTAGGACTTAGTGATATATCTGTTATATGGCCTCTGATCAAATAACTAAATAAGAGTAAATCATTCAAACTTTTAGCAACTGAAGAAATACAGAAAAAAACGGCCTGAAAATATATATCACTGAAGCCCTGTTTCAAAACCATGTTTTCCTTTCTGCAGGTTTGGTGTCATCTTTTGACTGGTTCATTTGTTTCTTAACGGTTTCTTCTTCTGTGGTGGCGGTAAGACACATTGCCTGGCTCTGTGTTGTGTTTCTACCTGAATGTTGCACCCCTCTGGAGGCTAACTAACAAGCTAATCCGTGCTGTACGACACAGAGGGGATTATAATCGCTGCTTTTCTAAGTGTTGGTGTTATTACGCTTGGCTGTTTTCTCTCTTTTCTCACGGGTAATATTTTCTAATAACATTCTAATTTGTACAGGTTAGCATTTCATGGGTTTATTTCACAGCTACTTTAAATATGCACTTATGCTATAGCGCCCAATTTCAACCCCCAAATTCTGTCCCAGCTCATTGTTAATGTTTTATAATCCGGCTATGAAATGTGTTGATTTTACTTCACACCAAAACATTGAGTTTTAAATCGATCCGATATTTGTCAAGGTTCTGGGGCTATGCTAACACAGGCTGTTAGCGTTCAGATGTTGGTTAATCTCACCAGTAAATGCTGTCGGACTTGTCAAACATTAACCATCCTTCTCTCTCTTTCTCAGCTGCTGAACTCGCTCTGATCGTACGGGAGTTGATCCTGAAATTGTTCTCTGAGCATCTCTCTGCTGATGGCAAGGTAATGTCCTCGTCACCTCACGGCTTCTGGCGCAGGGTGTGTTCGTCCGTACGTTTGGTTGTTGCTCTTGTACATCGGTGTGACTAAACTAAATGAACAAAGTGGGTCTGTGTTGTACTCGTTCCCGCAGTCTGTGGACTACAAGGGCATGTCGGCGGACCCTGCCTTTGAGCGTTACTGCGAGCTCGCTGTTCAGCTGCAGAGGGTGGAGCTGCTTTCACTGAGTCGGGAGGAGAAGCTGGCCTTCTTCATCAACATCTACAATGCTTTGGTCATCCATGGGTACCTGCGCCTGGGGGCCCCCACCAACATGTGGCAGAGATACAGAGTAGGCTGCACTAATCCCCCAGTCCTACATGCCACAGAGTCCCACTAGAGGGTTTTTTTGGTGCTGATTTACATGAACATGTACATTATTTTACATCCAGATTGAAATATAAAGATATGACATCTATACTAAGTGGCATGAATAGTTGTGTTGTCTTAAACGTATTGATTTTCCTGTCCCATTTATAGTTCTTCAACTACGTGAGCTACCTGATTGGAGGAGAGGTGTTCACATTGCAGGACATTGAGAATGGAGTTCTGAGAGGGAACAGGAAAGGCGTCGCACAGCTTCTGAGGCCCTTCTCCAAAGCAGACCCACGACTACAAGTATTCAGACATTCTGTTCAATCACCGCTGAGCATTTCACTGATTCACCAATGGCACTTTTAATGCGAAATAAGTAATGTGATGTTGAATTCCAATTCCCTTGTTGTCCTCTAGGTGGCCCTTCCAGATGCTGAGCCCCTCATTCACTTTGCCTTGAACTGTGGCGCAAAGGGCTGCCCGCCAATTAAAACGTACACCCCACAGGTAAGCAGATTTCATAAATGACTTACGGGGGGTATGTTGGGGTATATCTGGTGAATGTTAGGAGGTGGAATGGTCGGAAATCGCTTCTGATCTACTCAACCCCATCAGGACATTGACAGCCAGCTCCGCACAGCAGCGGAGGCCTTCTTGGAGAACGACGACGCCTGTTTGGTGGATTCTGGGAAAAGAGAAGTGCAACTCAGTCAGATATTCAAGTGGTACAAAACTGACTTTGGAGGAACTGATGAAAAGGTAGTTCTGACTCCCAATTACCAACCGTGTGGTCTTGTTGGTGATGGAAGTATTCCGATCGTTTACTCAAGTAAAAGTATCAATGCTACGGTGTAAAAATAAAGTATCACCTTCTAATGACCATGAACCTCACCGTGTGTTTTCTCTTCCACCTCCGCTCTCTCGTAGCTGCTGACGTGGGTGGTGGAGCACATGGGGGACTCTCCGAAGAAGACCAGCCTGCAGGGTGTCCTTTCCGCCGGGAAGACCAAAGTCAGCTTCCTCCCTTACGACTGGAGCTCCAACAGTTCCCACTGAGCACGCACACGCATTCACGTCCAGCTATATGCTCTGTCTCTCTGCATCTGTCCGCTTTCTACTGAGCTGCTTCTACTTAAAAACCAGGTCGGTGATGATGATGATGATGATGATCCACTGGTCCTCAACCATGCAAATGGTTTTTATGCAATACAAACTGTAAATCCAAGTGGGGAGAGGGTCACATTTGCACTGTACCATCGAATCATACTTCTCTTGGAGGCTTATCGTAGCTTTAAGGTCTTGCTGAGCGCTCCTAATCCCTATGTTTGGAAGTTGTATACGACTTTTACGTTCAACTTTTATTGGAGAGCCATCATAAATGAAATTGCACACTGAAGCGTTTTACTGCAGCAGCTAAAGGACTAGGAGGAGATGCACATTAAGTGTGTTAGTGACTTGTAAAATGTCAAACCCTGAACATTTCCCAACTTATTTCAATTAACGCACCGCTAACCAATGGCGTTCTTTTATAGTGATTATAAAATCCACGATCTCCAGTCCTAATCTTTCACCACTATGACAACAACTCAGGGGTCCTGGATTGTCGCGATTGTCGTACAACATCCGTTGGGCTGTTTACGTGGACATGCAGTCCGAGCGGATGGAGACGGTACAAACACGGCGCCTTGACGAGCCAAATCGAAACCCTTTGCACTTGCAAACCTGCTCATCCCTGTTTAGCGGGCTCCACAAAGCTAGTCCATCATTTTAACCTGCAGATGTAAACAAGCTGATGTTTTCCTACAGGGGAAGAAAGTAACAGCTGTTGCAGTTTTAACACTTAATGGAAATGGTGCATTAGTGGTTCATCCGAAGCCCTGGACAGTAAATACTGAAGTCAAAACACAACTTTGCTTATGGCTGTAAAAAAAAAAAGCCAGATTTAAAGATTGTGAGAGAAATGTATGATTTTTGGAAGTATGGTTGATTTCATTTGTTAAGCATCTGTGACCCAGGTATCAAGGTCTTTGTCATTTCAAACAACATCCTGTTAGGTGCTGCTGCTGTCACTTAGCCTCCGAATCAATAGCCACAGGTTGGACTGGAACTGTATGGTGGTGCGGGGGGGGGGGGGGGCTGTATCCTCTAGGCCCCCATCTTTGTGTTTAGAGCTCAGACTTTCACTCGTCTGGATGAGTTTGAACTTTGAACTCCTTCCTGTGAAGCTACGCGGTTGTTCTCCCCTCTTTTTGATCCAAGTCTTCCATTTTCAATTGGAAAAGAGCTACTGGTGTTTTGTAAAAAGATATAAGATTATTTATGATCAACATTTTTATCAAATCTACATCCCTGATACTTTGCATGTTTATCACCAAATTTGAATGCTGTTGAGACATATTTGTTCTTCTTTCCCACACAAACAATGTTCACTGTTGGTCAGTGTCTGCGGGAACTTCAGTAGTTGAATGTAGCAGTTCATGTGTTGATTAGTTTGCAGTTTATTTGGTGTGTTGTGTGTGCCTACACACACTTACCACACTGCACAGGACCTCCTTCATTTCTTCTTCCGTCACTGAATTTCAACTAAATTAGTTTTCCGTTTTACCTTAAACGTTTGTAAGACTTCTCTTATTGACACAACTCTTCCAGTGTGATGACCACACATCTACTTCATTTCATGACTGTACATGATTATAGTGTTTATTAGTGTGTGGCTTAGAGAAACCTTTTTTTCTGCCGCCTCCGTTTCCACAATTCAAGGATTTTCTTATCTCAGGTCAAAAGAAAATGCGAGTAGAAACGACATTGAGTGGCTTGATGTCATCAATATGATGCATGTTGTTCTGCACAGTCCATACTCTTTTGAAAATACATGCACATTACTGTAACTGTCAGTTTGTCCTGAAGCTATAAGCAGCACCACATCATGAGGTTGAATAAAGCATGTATTAAAGCTGGAATGCATTTGAATGGCGGCCTGTAGCAGGAGTCGCTGCTTTGTTTCTACCCTCTGAGCTCAGCCATAAATAGTCAACACTCATCCTCCCAGTTACGACAATTCAAAGTGCCAGTTTGACCCGAACATCACCTCCGGCTTAGCTGTAGACGGTGAAAGTGCACCGTCGGCTTTACGACACGTGGGATAAAATGGAGAGAAGAAAAAGGCTTTTGTTTCCCGACATTGATGATCCCGGTACTTACATTGCCTCGTGTATCAGGAACATGTGATGCAAAAAGTTTTTTAAACAAGCAATTCTAATATTCTATTTTCCTCTTTCCTTGGGGTTTACAATAAAGCAATGTTTATGAATGGTAAATATGCAATGCTGAACTAAAATAAATGTCTGCTGCCTCTTTTACTGTATTCTCATTGCATGGTGGGTGTGCGCGTGTGTATATATTATATATATATATATACACAGATGACACAAAAGGGTTGATCTACAGGAATAATGTGCAACAGAAATATTAACCAAAACCATAATTATCATTGGCAATGACACTTGGTTTAATTTGTTTATTCAAACACTCTTTAACAAAAATAGAGGGAATCAATACCTTTACAAATCCAATATATTAACATTTGTACATATAAATAAGCAGGTTTAAGTGTGCAGTCCCGTAAAAACGCCACATTAAAAAGTTAACCACCTCAAAAGTATATACACACACACACACAACAGATATTCTACATAGACAGACGTGGTCGTGGAGTTAATCAGAGTAAAAAGAAAACTTGAAATTGAATGCAATCTGGCACTGTATGACAGATGTATTCTTTATCTTTACCAGTCCAAACTGATTACGTCTTGGCACAAATGCAACGGTGAATCATCTCCACATTGTAGAGAATGATCGTGTGACAGTATGAAGGCAGATTTATATGTTTCAAGACATTTTGGTCACAGCTTATAAATACGTGATTCCAGAGTTAACAAACTCAATCCTGCTTTCAAACCCAAACAGCAGCCCAGTTTAGCTGTAAACACCTCTAACGGTTTGAAGACCTGCTGTATGAGATAACGGTACGAGGGACTCCACCAGCACATCTCTCCTGTTGTATACATCCTCTCTGAAGAGACCAAAGCGCAGGGATGTGCATGATTCATTAGGAAGACTACATTATTTTAACACACATGCTAAACAAAGAAGGCAACACACACCGAGCTCATCTTTCCCCCAATCAAAATGACTTTCCACAATATTTCATACAGTTACAAGGACTGTTTTTGATATGCTGCATGTGAACGACAAAATTTGGACGGGACTTAGAAATCATATGCTGGAGCCATTTGGCATAATGTTGAATACCACAGCTGGAAGAACCAGATGTTCCCTTTGGGAGTGTGAGAGGACACCCGCTGCCACCAGCAAAGCATGAGGAGAAAAAAAACATTCAAAGCCAAAAAATGACAACCCATCTTTTCCCAAACTACATGATTTAAGACAGTAAAATAAATTGTCCATTAAAGAAATTTTAGTGATTTTTTGGTCTATATTCTTACAAATCAGAGGCTTACAATAGATGTAAGAAATATTTAACTCAACAAAGAAAACTCCTCAGTGTCAATAGGTTGAATGAAAATACTTATTTCAGTTACATATACATGTGTTACTATAACTTAACCACAGTATCGTGAGTCCAGCAAACGGCTGTCATTAAAAACCTGTCCTGTGGCCCAACATAGCAATACTGTGATTACGACGTACCTTAAGGCGGTACGTAACAGAGAACGTGTATCTAGGGAGGTTGTCTTCGGTCATAATTCGTTTGTCAGTTCCCAGACATTTTAAATTTGGGGAGAACACAAAAAAATAGTGTTTTTATAACCAGTGTTCATTGAAAAGGCAAATAAATATTAATTCATCATACATAATATATATTCCTTACAGATTTGTGTTTGTTTTACCTTCTCGACACACCGATGAAGTTTCTCTCAATTTAAGTAAGAGACAAAACAATCCTACAATACATCATTTTGGCACATATTTCCCCTTTGTTTACAAACTGGTATGTGGTACTGTGTGAGAGTACAAAGAAAGGGTTCCAGTGTTCCGTTATCTAGAATGTCACAGCTCCTCTCACCACTAACCTAAGAAAGAAAAGAAACAAGTTGATTATCCAGCATTAGAAATATCCAAACAATAACAGCTCGAAACACTTTACAATCAGTGCCTCAAGTATTACTTACTGTCGTCGTCTGAATCGAAGCCAAAGAGTGATGAGCATGTGTTGAGGGCTTGGTGTTTCTGGAACTCTAAGGTGCTGAAAGAGGAAAGACATTTGTCACAGCGATGCCGGATCTTCTGCACGGAGGCCACGTCATCCTCCGGCTGCTGCTCTTCTGGGACGAGCTCCTTGTTCTTCTTGTTGTTGTTCCAGTAAACGTTTTTCCTCGGAGGGACCTCGTCGTTGGACCGCCTCTTGCGCATCGAGAGCCGGGACTCGTCCAGGTAGGTGGACGGCGGCGGCCGGATGAAGGGCGCTTTGACAAAAGTTGCATACGCGGGATCTTCAGGTTTGAAGGATTTGTGCTCGGTTATGTGCGGCTCTCCCAGCGTCTTCTGCACTCCCTCGGCCAAAGTGGACAAACCCTCGAGGTCCCGGACATTCAAGGGGTCCCACTCGATGGGCGTTCTTTTTCGACAGCTCTTAGTTGGAGTTGCTGCAGCAGCAACGGTATGGGACGTCTTCCCCTTTAACAATGTGTGTCTCGCCTCATCCTCATGTCCATTGATGGCGGCTTTGCGGTCGTCTGCGGGCTCATGACCGACTGTGTTCTCTGAACAATTAGGAGGTCTAGACGGGTCCTGATTACTGTCTGGGATATTTACTTTGCAAGGCTGGTCTTGGGTTTTGTTCATTTCTCTGAAAGCCTCACGATTAGAGGCCTCGGCGGGATCGGGGGCCGGACTTTCTCTCTGCCCCTTTTTACTCTGAAGCCATATATCTTCAACCTTCACCCTCTGCTTCCACGGAGCTTCTGGGTTTTGCGTCATCTGTCTGCCGGGTCCCAGCTCGAGTTCCTCTTTCTGAGGCGCCGGGATGTAGTGTCTCCACTCATGGTCGTAGAGACCTTGAAAGTTTGCGAACAGCTTCTCACAGTCTGTGACTGAACACTGAGGTCTGAAGGGCTGGTGAGTGTTGACGTGGTCCTTTAAATCCTGCAGCGTCGAGAAGCGCTGGTCACACTCCAGGTGGTAGCAGAAGTGCTGGAGAGCGGTGTCGTGGAGCTTCATGTGGTCCTTGTAGTGCTGGAGGAACTGGATCTGCCTGTTGGAGGAAAGCACAGTCAGCCCAATAACAACCTTTCAAAGATGTAGCTTGCAATAAAGAATCTTTAGCAAAAAGAAGTTTGTGATGCCTGATACACTCTTACCTGAGGCATAGGGTGCACTTGCGTTTGGCCCACACAAAAGTCTTCTCCAGCACCTTCTCTTCGCTGATGTGGCATTTAATAGCGTGCTTTGTTAGCGTGGTGCTAATCCTCATGAATACTCTGTCACAGGACTCTGAGGGGCACAAGTGATACGTGTCCACACCGAAGCCATTTTCTGCTGCTGGCTTCTCCTCCTCCATCACAGTCGGATCTCTTACGACCACCACGCCATCTTTAATGACGACCTGCTCGTCCTTGAATTGGGCCAGCTTGAAGACCTTCGCATCGGGGTTCTTGCACTTTTTGTGAAGCACGGATGTCTTTTTGATGAGTGTGCGGAGGTTCCTGAGGATTCGATCTTCCCTCTTGAGACTCGACACTTTAGTTTTGCCTGCGGGTTTCGGTTCAGAAGTTTCCTTGACGGAAATGGAAGTCGGATTTTCGTTCGGAGGTTTCACATTGTGTGCTATTCCATTAGCGGCTGGACTGTCCTCGGTGCACGGCTCCTTATCGGGGGGTTTCTGCTTGCTCATCTCATCGATGTGCTCCAGAATATGCTTTTTGGCAAAGGGGAGCTGTTTAAAGTGTTTTCCACAGAGTATACATTTCAGTTTCCTGCTCTTAAGGTGCGACAGAGCATGCCTCATAACGTTCAAGCCTTTATAGTCTTTGTGGCAGAAGTTGCAGTGGTACATCAAGTGGGAGTATTGTTGAGTGCGGCGTACTCGGTCCTTCCACGTTCTCTTGGCTTTCACCTGGAGAAAAGACAACGAACCATTCAACAGAACAAGTCAGCAGAATATCAAATACAATTCCAACGACTGTGTGTACACAAGCATTCCACTGCAGTGTATTCAAAGCATAATGCATCCAACAAGTAAGACAAGATAAAGATGCATTCATTTGGAATTATGAACGTAGATTATGAAATTCCTGGGACGTTAATAACAGAAAAAACAACTGACCTCAGTGTTCGACTCCTCTGCTTCCACTGTGGGTTGGGGCTCCTGTCCCGCGTCGCCATTCACCTCATCTTGTGCCAGGGATTCTGGTTTCTCACTGTCGGGCCTTTTGGATTTGAGAGCGTAGCTGTGCAGCACTTCTATCGGACAATCCAATAACGCTAAGGGCGGACCATCGAGCTCAGGATCAGCAGCTCGACCGTCACAGATCTGAGGTTGAGATTCCTTTTGGGTTTGTTCATCGAGACCGCTACCGGAGACCAAGTCGGGATGTTTCTCAAGTCCACTTTCCCTCTCGAGATTATCCATCTGCTCAAATTGGTTCTCTTTCTGTTCACGCTTTTGTTCAAGTTCGTTCTCCAGGTGAGGCATGTCCGGCTCTCTGTCGTCTGTGTCCGTTATCTCCTCAAAACCGGACTCTTCCTCGGTGAGGGGTACTTCGTTTTCAGGGTAGGAGAGTTCCAGTTTCTGTGAAGGCTTCCGTCCCCGTTTCTTCCCTTTGCCCTTGACCTGCATCTCTTTAACTGAGACCTTCTTCTTTTTGACTGGCTGCACCTGCTCCAGCCTCGGGAGACCCTGCAACCATCTTTTCTTCCGACCCTTCCGTTTCAGAATTTGACTCTTCACACATCTAGACAAGTATTCCCTCTTGCGGTTTAGCGGGGCTTTTACGACAGCTGCATTTTCAATGTTAACGTGAATGCGTCTCAGTGAGTACACAGGCTTGTTGCCGTAGGAGGATTTGAGATTGTATTTGAACTCTGGATCGTCGCCGCGGTCGGCCTCGTCGTCAGACATGGATTGCCTTCGTAGGCTTTTCCTCCATTTCCTCCTCTTCAGAAGAGGGTTTTTTGAAGGGGCGACACAGTTTTCGGTCTCTACCTCCACAGCACGCTGGTAGGAATTCAAACCTTGAGCGCTTGAGTCATTTACACACGTATTTATCAACAGCTCTTTGCTGTTTTCCTTCTCCTCTTCCTCGTATTCCTGCTCCTCTTCCTCCTCCATCTCACTGAGAACAGCAGCCTTCATGACCTTGTCACTCATCAACCCCAGGCAGTGGGTCCGGAGGGTCAGGAGGTTCCAGAACTCCGGATCAAAACACAGGCGCTCCTTGAGCATCTAGAAAACAAAGATAGAGAAATCTTAGACATGGATCAGAATGCTGATACATCAAACACGTCATTACATCAGATCACATGCCCCCCTCTCCACCACCTCTGACCTGCAGAATATGGAAGCGAACGTTGGTCCGGACGGGGCTGTTGTGGAGGTGCGGCTCCTGGTCAGGGTGCATGTAAAGCAGGCAGACGGTTCGGTAAGCGTCCAGGGTGCGTTCCAGGCAGAAGACCAGCAGGGCACACGCTCGACAGATCTCCAGGTCATGAGGCAGCAGGAAGGCGGTGGTCTTGCAGACGAGGGACCGGGTGACACTGTCGGCCTGCATGTCGCCCAGCTGCAAGGCCCTGGCACAAAGCTCCACACAGACCTGGACTCCTTCAACCCCCAGCTGGCCAAAAACAAACAAAGTCATTAAAACAAGGGGAAAATCGTAGATAAGAGAAGCTTATTAGGGTCAAGGTGATGTTTATTTTGACTCGATGACACAAAAACGGAAGCCGTGTATTTCCAGCAGCTAAATATATCATTCGTTCCGAGAAACATGGCATGGAAAAAGAAGATGCTGTGACTCCGGTCGCACCTCTGTGGTGACGAGTTTGATGAAGGGGAAGATGGCTCTGACGTTCGTAGCAGAAGAAGCCAACTGCAAGCACTCGGCCAGGAAACCATGTCTGGAGGGCTGGGCCCTGAGATGCAACCTGCTCCAGATGAACACCAGGTCCCTGCAAGAGGCAGCGGAGGACAAGCCAAAGACGTCACTCATACGTTTTGATGACAAGTTAACAGAGGGGGTACTAAACTAAATCAAAAATACAAAACTGTGCATCTTGACAACAGCTCCCCTCACTACAAGATTGATCAAACACTGGGTGAATTGACCTGAAAGTAGCATCGGCTGTGAACACTGAGGAGGAAAGTCCGATGTAGTATTGGTGTGACATACATGTCTGACGGTCATTCTTACCAGATGTAGTACATGTCTCCATTGTGTAGCTGCTGGGTGAGGAAAGCTTTACACAGCGACAACAGAAGCTCATCTTTTTCAACGCTCTCCGTGTTGCAGATGATCTCCACCGCATCACGGCCGTCTATCTCTGCCATCTGTGGAAGAAGATATGTAGAGGCACATACATGCATAAAAATAGACTCCAAATATGAAATAAATCAAAATGCATTACAATCTATAAGGTATACAAGAACCATCTGACCAGTTGGGTGCTCGTTATTACAGCTTCCATTCACGTAATTCATACGGCTGACAATCTTCAGAACAGCATCTTAATAATTTGTTTTAATGATATAGAATATTCATCTATAAAGCCCCATGCATCCTTTGCCACTCTTCATCTCTTACCTCCTTGTGAAAGTGCTCATGCAGTGAGGCCTTGTAGCGGCAGGTCAGGTAGACCTGATGGAAGTACAGATGCTTTCCAGCCTCGCGATTTTCCAGGCAGGTTTTAGCCAGCGCCATTGCCTCTTGCATCCGTTCACAGGCTCGCAGATAACGAATCCGCAGCTCAAAGAACACTGGCAACTCTGAGCTTAAGTAGTCCTCAACTGCATGGGGGGGGGGGGGGGGGGGGGGTTACATGAGTTAATATATATGATATATGGGTATTTACATACAGGTGTTGGCTAGGGCAATGCAGAATACCGGTAATAACACTGATATTGGGGTCATTACAATTCTTCACTGGCCCTTCAGTTTTGTTGTTCTCTGATATGATGATGAAGGGATTGATGTGTTGTAAAATCTTAAGCAACATTTTCAGAAACAGCGTATATTCAGCTACTAGTTTTGATGAAATATTTTGTAATTTGAAATACATTTTTAGGAAAAACTGGACATAGCATTAAGATGTACTGTACATTTTTACCAAATACTGTAAAGGACACGTCTTTTGGCCAGACAGCTACAGCCTGCAGGAGAAATTCTGTTGAGCAAGTCCATAAAAAACACAGCAGCTGAACTCCATTCGTGTGTGATGGTACGATAGTGAGACGTGAATGATAGACAGGAAGGCAAGTATGTGTCACACTCCCCATCAAGTAGCACTGCTGCTCCACAAAGCTGTGTGAGCTCACTTATTCTCTTCTATCTTTCTGTTAAACCGATTACGTTGGTTGCTGACACAACCTCAGAGGGTCTTATCAATAGCAAGTCTGGTCACAAGAGTGGGGTGACCCAATTCAGAATAAAGTATGAAGTAAGCCCAAAAAAGATGTGGCCATGAGCCTACCTTCTTTCAATGGTAAGTCCGCCTCTTTCAGGATTCCTTGCAGCACTAGATTCTCCCACGGGCCTCCTGCTTTGATGATCAGCTTCACATGCTGAAGGTAGATGTTCCTGTGCCTCAGGAGCTGAGAGTGGCACTCCTGCAAAGAGTTTGAATTTGTGAGACGACCAATCACAACAATGACTTTTAGGATATGTTGGTTCATAACTACATACTAGATATGGATAGAGTAGCAGTAGCAAACACACAGGTAGTTGTTATTTTGATAAAACATTGGGGTAACGCTGGCTGTTGGCTGGGTGCTGGTAACTTTTAGTGAACACTCACAACTGGTACAGCAGCTGGGTGTAATGAAAGCGTGAATAAGAAAACTGAGGATTGAAACGGTGAGTCACCTGAAAGGAATCCAGAATGTCTTTTAAAGGCTCTTCCACAAATTCTTCCTTGCTGAAAAACAGCATCAGTTCAAAAAAGCTCCTAAAAGACAAAGAGAAGAACATTAGTTTGCCAAAAAACATCCCACAGTAAGTATATCTTAATCAGTACAAACCCTTAGCAGTCATTTTCTATACAAGTGCTATCAAACAGTAAATACTGACCAATATGTAGCAGCTAATCCAAGCAAAAAGCTCTTTAACTGTAGCTCTACTGGTTTGCAAACATGGGGAGAAAATATAACATTTGTGTGCTATTGCTGTGGGACAGTGTACCTAAAATAGTTAGCTCCAGTATTTCACAAAACAAGAAAACAAGGCTGCCATGTTCACTGCGGTACGGCATATGGTTGAGTTTTAGATTACCAGTATGCACATCCAACGTGTAGGCTAAGAATTCCTCTGTAAAACTCATATCATGAGCTTTACTTGCCCCTCTAAACGTCAACAAACAATGTCTCCCATTACATGTAACAGAGTACTTACAAGGCCATACTGCTGAGGACATAGTGGATGTGCTGACAGTCATCGGGGAAGGCCGCAGTGGCTTTGGTGAAACTGCAGAGTGCGGTCCGCAGCACCTTCAGCTGAGGGAGAGGAACTTGCCAATGCCCCGTGTACTCCTCGACCAACTGTGCAGGAAAAACACAGACACGGAGAAATATGAAATACATTTCAATTGATCACCAGAGGTTTTTTTTTAGCACTAAAGCACACCGAATAAATAGCTGCCTTCAAAATATTAAAAGTTCAAAGTAATTTCGGGACATTCGTATGCAGTGTGCATAAACTGTAGATAATCATGTGGGGTGGTACATCAAGCGTGCCTACCTAATAACAATAAAAAGCTAGAAATGTTAAATCTACAGGACCAATCATAGTGTTCAAGGATGAAAATGCAACACTGTGTTTGTACTGAGGTAGTACAGTCAGCCTATTTAAAATCATTGTCTATTGTAACTTTGTTACAATAATTCCTGTGCACAACATGACACAAACTAGCACTGACACAACACCGCCTCAAACAGAGAGGTAATCAGTGTTTGACAATTGCAGAGCTTTGTTGGTTAAACTGCAGTGCGAGTGTCACTTATCATGCTTTAACTCCCACAACGAGGAAAGGAGGGACAAACTATGATTGTGGAGTGTAGTAAATTAGATGGAATACGGGAATAGATAACTATCTTAAGTTATATCTTATAAACAAGGCTGATATCACACTGATGTAACACTTCAGCATACAATGATTTCACAGTCTTGTGATTTGCAGAAAGTTCGCCTTGTAACGCTTTATTATTTAGCTTTAAGTTGCCTTTTAATCTTAATAACTGGGATTTGAAAACAGTGTAGGAAACCTAGTGTTTCCCTTAAATGTTAAAACAACGTTTTAATAATATCCAATAGTTAAACTAAATACAGCTCGTTAGTAGAGCTATGTTAACCTCATACCGTTAATAAGCTTAACTTTACTGCTACAAAGCTAACCAGCTAAGCTAACTTATAGCATACATCGGATAGGCCTATTTTGAGGAACTCTGGTAGCCTACTACATCAAGTTACCTAGCCAGGAGTACAGTTTATACCTCTCTTCGTTTTATTAATCATTTATGTTTTGTTTAAGACGGGCTATGCCAGTCGTAGCTTCACAATGACGCCAAACATAACGCTACATGGTCTGGGGACTAGCGTTAGCTAGCAAAGCTAGTAGCGTTAGCAATAAACAGACGGCGACTATGGAGACCGTTTTACAAAATAGAGACTAGCATACCTCACAAAACTCAGAGCAATAGCCTTTGCTCTTCAGAGACGACTCGTTGCTGCAATGTCTATTGCACAACGTGTCCAGGGCTAATTCTAGCCCGTCTGTTTCCAAATCACTTTCGCTGTCCGCCATACTGTCTGCTGTATCCAGCGCATAGTCAAAGTTGCCAGGTTTGAAAGCTAGCGTCCTCGTATCCCCCGCGAAAAAATAAAACCAACCTGGCAACCCCGTAATTACAGCGATCATCAAGATTGAGACACCATTGTGCAAACTTCATTTTTATTCACAAGATGGCAGTTACATTTTTAGAACAAATGGTTCACATCTAATACGCATACATTTGATCTGTGAGAGTAATCTTACACTGATCAGTAGTTAGTAGGCTATTGTCATATTGATTATTAAGGAAAGTCTTTCCAGTAGAATTTACAAGCAGGCATTTTGGAGTTTTACAAAGTTACTAACATTTTACTAACTTTTAAAAATAAGTAGTTTGTCAATTACACGTGTACAGCAAGTTTGGCAAAACTATACAGAGGAGAGGAAAGTTTGACTTTTGCATATTGTTCTTCTGTGAAAGAGGGTTTTAAAAGCTCTCTCTAATGAGTCATTTTAAAAATAATGTCTCTTAAATTTCTGTAACATATGTAACATAACATCAGAAAAGAACATTTCCCCAAATACCTATAACATTAAACTAATTCGGACATGACGGTCACAAGGTTGATACGATAGAGGTAAAAGAAGAGGCTGATGGGAATTGCTGTAAACCCATGTAGGCTAAAGTGAATTCAGGCATTTAGTTTCTGATTGTATGTCCTCTTTTAGCATATTTTTTTCTATGTGACACATGAATGCAGATTTTTTTTTTATTTCATCACTTTTATTTATTGAGTTGATGAGGCCAAATAAACGATTCCATATTTCCAGATCCATGAATCTCTGTGTTGAAGCCATAGGTTGAAGCTGTGAAAGAGACTGATGCAGTTCATCACAGCCAACTGGGAAGACCGCAGTCTTTCTAACAGCCACAAGGGAGCGTCATCATATCAGAATATGGAAAATATCTTTAAATATTTAAGTCGGCAGACTGAAATGTGGTGTTGCAGTAGATCCTATTAATGTTCATTTGCACATAAAGCTGATCAGTGAGTTATCATGCATGTTATAACTGCTATCAATCTCTCCATACACACACTGTACTCATAGCACTCACATACCAAACCTTCACTAAGGGAAATGATCAGTAACACAGAGAAGAACATCATTCATATATGGGCTGTTTATTATTGAGTATTGAAACAGTGAGAGACAAAGACAGAAACAGTATACAAATACTGTTCATATTGTCAGATGTACAGTATGTGCATGTATGACACACTTTATCGCTCTGGCATACAGTACACCCTCACACATGACTCATCCACAATATTTCCATCAACATATCGTGCACCCTCTTGGAGGCAGTAAAGAAATAGTCGTTCTATTCCAAGTACTTTAGTGGGATTCATGTAATGACGATTTCTGCACTGGTGGTTCTGTAATTCATTGATTAATGGTGGCTATGGCGTGGGAGTCAGATGGGGTGGGGTGTTTAATGGCTCCAAGACATATGAATAAATATCCTAAGAAATAACTTAAACCAACATAAAGGTTCTGCAAAACATCAATTACAGTGGCAGCGTCTTATGGAAGATGTAACCCATCTCATGTAAGCCCATCAGATGTAAGCCCTCTCCAAAAATAAATCTTTTGTACTGAAAGTTGAGACAGGTTCCATTGTTATGTTGGTCCCCAGGTATTTTTTCTTTTATAATTCAGAATGCGTTATTCATGGTATGATTTGGTCCTAGATCACAAAGCATTTTATTCACATTGAAGGCATTCTTAGCTGTTAATCCTAAACATTTAAAACATGATAAATTATGTTGAAAGGCAGTCAATAACTTTGCGCTTTCAGATTGTCAAATGGATTAAGACAGTATCGTTGCCATTACCTGACAGAAAGCGTTAACAATCTACAAATATATAACTCATATTTGTTGGAGGGTTTCGCTGAATACATATCACATTCAACAACAATTTCTGTTCACAATCACTGCGGCAGTCAGTCAGATAAAAGTCACCCTCTATAACGCCATGGCCACAGAAAATCACAACTTGGTATGCTGTGGAATTTTACACATGTTAGCCAGCAGCTTGGACGAGATAAAAGGGAGGTCATTAGATGGAAACTCCTTAATGGTCAGCTATTTCAAGGCCCTTTAATGGGGTCGATCAGTAATGTTCAGAACCCAGGCCTCAAAAAGGTCAGCGATGGCCCATTTTCTAAAAACCAATATGTCAGTATCCTTTCAAAGACACCAATTAACATCAAGGGAATCTCAGGCTGTTCTATTAATAGCATGACTTGGATTTCAATGTGGAACTTTGCTGCAAAGCTTGTTGCTCTGCTGCTGCTATTTAGGCTGTTGGAGTTCCTGGTGGAGCATCTGGAAATGGTTGTCAATCATTATTGTCTCTCAGGCACATTCAGTCAGTTACCCCCAGCCTTTAGATCGTACCCCCCTGGTTACACGTGTTGTAAAGTATGGGTTATGATTGTGCGTAATTGATCCATCAGAGGTAATGACTGCACCTAACGAGTCTTTGGAAAGCTTTTTTGAAGTCTTCATTAAAGATGGTGTAGATGAGGGGGTTGATCAGCGAGTTTAGGTAGCCCAACCATGTCAGAAAGTCAGCCATCTCCATCGAAGTACTGCAAGAACCGCAGGTGTTGACAATCACTTCCTTGACAAAAAATGGCAACCAACAGATGACAAAGGCCCCTATTATTAACCCCAACATCGATGCCGCTTTGCGCTCCCGTGAGCCCGAGATCCGTGGTCCTTGGTAAAACTGACTCCTACGTGATTCACTCCGTGACTCACTCCGTGACTCACTACGTGACTCGTTCCGGCGCGACTTGCACTGGAGAACCTTTACCGATGCACGCACCCGTTCACGTGGCGGTTCCTCAGTTGAGGGTTCAGAGAAAGACTTTTCTGGTGGAATTATTGGCTCCGGACTTCGAGGTCCACCATCGTCGGCGCCTTCTCCAGCAGGGTAGGATGACGGGATCATGCTCCCATTGGTCATACATGAGTGACGGCTTGCCCGGCTGGCTTCCCTGCGCATATACAGGGTCTGAGCGGCACGGTAGATTTTGTAGTAGAGGATGAGGATGAGCATCAGGGGGATGTAGAACGCCCCAAGGGTGGAGTACAAGGTGAAGGTTATGTGATGGTGCATCATGATGCACTGGTCTTCCTGCTCTGAATCCCCACTGTAGTGCCGCCAGATTAGAGGAGGAAGTGAGATGAGGATGGACAAGAGCCACACCACTGCCACCATCGCCCCAGCCCTGGCCCCCGTGCGTTTGCGAGAGTACTCCACTGCATCAGTGATGGCTCTGTAACGGTCGATGGCGATTGCAGCAAGGTGCAGGATGGAGCATGTGCAACAGGTGATATCCACACTCAACCAGATGGTACACACCACCTGGCCCATGAGCCAGGTTTCTTTCTGGATGTACATAATACTGAAGGGCATGACCAGCACAGCCACCAGCAGGTCAGTCACTGCTAATGAGCAGATGAGGTAGTTGGCCGGGTGGTGCAACTTGCGCGTGACTGCGATTGCTGTGATCACCAGGCAGTTGAAGAATGTAGTCAGGATAGCCAGTACAGACAGGGTCATTGTGAGCAGGATCTTACTGGGAGGAAGTTTAGTGGTCTCCAGTGAGTCATTACCACTGCAGCTTGTGGCAAACACCCCTTCAGTGCAATTGGGGAAATCCATTCTGCAAGCAGAATGGACAGGGAGTTGTGCATTAGACATAACAGGAGATTCGGGACACTTTATTTTCAAAAAACTATCTTTTTTTGACTGCTGTGTAGCTGTGTATATTATTTTGTTGGTCATGTTGCTGGTGTGGAATTTAATCAGCCAGTCACCATTTTAGCGCAATAAAATGATTGCAAGAATTGTGCTATAATTCCTACATCTTCTTTTTTCAAACAGTCACAGACAATGATTTCGCTTTCTGCACTTCAAATACAAAACATGCCAAGGCTGATAAAATGAAAGTTTTCATTGAAAATGTGCTTGAAAGATATGGACTTTAAGGACCGTGTCCAAGGTCTCGAAACCTTAAATGGTTGTAAATGCTTTGACATTTTTATATTTTAACTTGTCCACTCCTACCTGTCTAGGCTCTAACGTGTTGCATCCAGCTGGTTCAGTGTGCAGCAGACCGTCGGCCCGGTTCTGTCCTGCCTGCTAGCTCTGCCATCACGTCACCTCTGCCACTCATCAACACCTGGGAGAGAGAGAGAGAGAGAGGGAACAAAAGAGAGCTATTGAAGACGGTACAACAGCAAAGTAAAAGAAACAGCCAAGGACGCGTACACCTACACAGCAGATACAGTGAATGGCTTCTTAGAAACTAATATTTGCATGTCTGTTTCAATTCAAATGAACTTGATTCTTGAGGACAGCTTTCTGGATCATTGGGTCTCATTATGAGCTGAAGTAAGTATTCACATGATGTGACACCTGCTTTTCCAATTTGGGTCAGTCTAACATAGCTCATTGGCTTGCTCATTGATTATCCTGAGTTTAACGATACCAATTAATGTTGTTTCACAGGCCTTTCAAACTCAAAAAGCTTCGAAATTGGTGGATAACTTTTCTTGTAATTGTTGGCATGTGAACATATACTGACACTTAAAGACATACAACATCAGACAGAAATATTATGTGTTGCCTGTTTCAATCCACAAATATCACTCTCTGTATTTTGGGCATATTTGTATATTTGTCTACCATTAATTTACCAACAGCCTCTGTGATTAAATCAATATACTCAGGTATGATCGTCATCGCAGCTCTCCTTCACTCTCCGCATTGCACGGTACCCCGAAGACATGAGTGGGAACTGTTGCTATAGAAACAACAAGTAGTACAGTACTTTTACTTCGTTTGGCGATGGAGCAAAGGCAGCCAAACTCTTGACTCCCAGGTCTCTGCGGAGACTGTTCAATTCTCAGAGTGGGTCCATTGGGGGGTGGGTGGGTGAGCGGTGTGGCAAAGGTACATGACAACTGAATGAGATAAGAGATTTCAGTTCACTTAACCTTAACACATGGCAAAGTGCCAGGTAAAACAATTCACAGCGAAAACCTCCAAAGCCACTTCTTGTCAAAAAGGGTTCCATAGAGCCAAAGATATCTTTTTTACTGTTGGACCATTATAGATAAACTTGTACAATATACTACCCTTACTACCAGGTAGCATTAGATGCAGGTGAAATTGTGGCATAATTCAAAAATTGAGCACATTAAACGTGAATGTGACGTGGTGCAGAGGCATATGATGAGTATTGTTTCACTACTTCATTCAAGGTGTGGGCACTGCCATCCCTGAGCCGGCCTGAGTCACCTTGGTGCTCTTTGCTTAGTGTGGTGCTGTTATTGTATACAAAACTACAGATTATAAAGACACAAAGAAGCTTTCGATTATTTAAGAGCCATATAGCGCCGTCGTTATACGTTTACTACAAATTATGTTTACTTCGTATTTTTCTCTGCACACACAATTTGTCTGCTTTTCCAGCTCACCAGTGGCGGAGCTAGTTTTGAAGACAGCAGCTCTGACCTGTTAGAAAATGTTTTCTAATCGATTTGCAGGGTCGGCAAAAGAAAATTACTTTCTTAAGTGCAGTTTCAGCAAACTCTTGTCAGGATCCCTGTCAGACCAGACGCCTTCCATGGCCACACAGCTGCAGCTACGTCAGCTAATCACCTCCTGCAGCCTGACACACCAGACTCAGGTCCCACGAACGATTCCCCTGACAATATATAAACTCTGGTCCTGCAGCCTGGGGTTGTCAGGTCGTACCGTCTTTCACCCGCTTCAACCCCGTGCCATCTTCTGCCCTTGTGTTAAACGGATTACACACCGCCGCTCTGCCCTCCTTGGTGGTTACGGACTACACACCGCCGATCTGCCTACTCTCTGGTGTCGGACCACGGGCTCCACACCTTCACACACATTCTAAATAAAACCTGTTTATATTAACTTCTGTCTCCTATGGTCTTGCTATTGGGTCCTAACCTGTGAACTCCCGTGACAACTCTTTAATAAAGCTCTTTGCTGGGAAGAGTCAGGCGCAGTTCATTATGCTGCATTGGCTGCAAAATAAAAAATACAAATGGTTTCACAGATATTCTAAGGCAAATTTCTTTGCTGTGGCATATTTGTTTCTTTACACCTGTGATTTGAGTCTTTTGTGTTTCGTCTGTGTTATGTAATTATACCGTCCTTCCCGTTCACCCTTGAATGAATTTAGAAGAAAACCGACAGAGTACTTTGCTCAGATAGGTATGATAATTACTGCTGCACCTTTGTTGCACTCTGTCACTGTGTATCTGAAAATAGTTTTTAATTTGTGCACAAGCATATATTTTATACAGTATGGGCAAAGTGGACGTGTTTTTAAGAGTGCGCCTGAGCATGTGCGACGATTGGTAGCATGCGTTAACAGTGTCAGCCTGTCATTATGTGCACAAAGAAAATCATCTGCTTTTGTCTCAAAATGTTCAAAAACACAGGCTTTCTGTTCAAGGCCATCTGAAGATAAGCTCCAGTGAGTCAGAGTGAGTCTGCTCTCTGCTTTATTCACAACAAAAGCCAGTGCCCTTGCATGAATTCAGCAAACAGGGAACACAGCTTAATTCACTGACTGATGGCCACATTGTATTGAAATTATAGAGTAGCTTTCAAAGTAGTTTTTTTCTGGGAGTCGTGCAGTATACATTATTTTCTCCATTAATTATCTACCCATTATGGAGAGGGTGATAAGAGATAAGAACCAGCACACCCTGATACTGTTCAGTAACTTTTAGGCTCCGTGATCTGCGATATCAGCAGATTTATCAAATAACTGTCTGCATTTTTACAAAAAAAAAAAAAAAAGAGTTGTTTATTATGTAGCTACACACATATAATATGAGAATGCTTCTGCAGTCTGCCAGTAACAGAATCAGGTTGTGCAGATAACAAGGATGCTGACAAAGCAGAAGCATGTTGAAAATGTTCCCTCCACATTCAGTGACGAAGATATAGAGATTAGTTGAATCCACTCTCATGCAGTTTCTCTCACTCCCGGCTCAAACACGTATGTAGGCACCCTTAAGTAATACTGTAAACAAACACAGATACACTGTACAAACACCATCTTCACTCTAATTTCAAAAGGTTTGCAGTCACCGAAACGAATGTCAACCCTCTGACATTGAACAGGGAAGCTGCATCCGTCACGTGGCGTGCAATCTCTGAAACACAAACAGTTTGGCCCAGGCAGGACATGAAGCTGCCAAGTGTTGTTGTGAAGGAGGAGAGTTGTGAAAAGATGACTGACAGCTCTGGAAAGATGCAAATAGATGACTAACTGCAACCCCACAAGACGGTAGAACAACTCTGATTAATTTGCTGGTCTGTCTCTTCATCTCGTTTCTTCTGCTCTATCTATTTCATTTTGGTGGTGGAGGTTAATGGAAAAGTTGTCAAGAAGTGTTACTGTTAAGAGATCCCTCTAATCAGATTAAATATGTTTATTTTCTCTTAAAATTAAAGTGGAAAGAAATGTCATACATCAGTGAAAGTAAAGATGAATTATTAAAAAACAAAATAAATAGTGACCACTATTTGGGATTATAATGGAAAGTGACTAAAAGACAAGAAACATTATGCTAATCGCATACTCGTTCCTGCGTTTCACAAAAGGGTCGATATCATTCATTCCAATTACCCTGAATGGGCTGAACTGCTGCCATGTCCACTCTGCAGCAGCCACTGTTCTCACTCATTGAACTGTGTTCTCGTTTCAAGCCTGAGTGGATCACCTCACGCATGTCACAGCTGGTGTTTCCCTGCACACGCAGATAGCTCCATGCTGATAGAAGTAGCTGGATTTAATGGAACTGGTTCAAGCGCTCACCAGAACCAAATGGGACAGAGACGCTGGATCTTTTATTTTCATTTTCATAATGCTCAACTGCATGCGTTGTAATGTTGTGTACAGTATATACTGATGCAGGTGATAATAGGTCACATAAAGTAAATTATTTTGCTGGTGTCAGCGTCTGAGTTGTGCTAACCAGCTTTAATTGCGATAGATGATTGATATGTACGCTGCACACAGAGTTTCCTATTTACCATCGCTTTCAGTGATATCGTGAATGATATCGTTTTAATCAAATCAAAGGCTAGTTTTAACTAATCATTTTAGGAACAATTTGGAAAACATATTTTTGAGTGGAGAAGGATTTAGCTGAAACTTTGAATTATCTATCAGTATATAGTGCTGGAAAGGATCCATTGGTTCTTCTTGTCTAACTTCTTGTCTAACTTTTAATTATTTTTCCAAAAAAAACAAATTATTTGTTTTAATTTATTTTATTTTTTTGCTGGCGGATTCGCGGGCCACATGAAATGACGTGGCGGGCCAGATTCAGCCCGCGGTCCTTGAGTTTGACACATGTGCTTTAGATAGTATTTGGAGATAAAGTGTGGGTTGTCAAAAGACAAACGTTTTCAGAATGCTGAAACTGGAGTTACACATCTATGCTATTCACTTCAAAGACATCTGTTTGTCGACAGTAGCTGCCAAGAAAAGCAGAGGTTGTTATCTCTCACCAAATAAGGGTTAAAGAGCTACATGATATTTTGAGTATTTATTATAGTTATAGTTATGTAATGAATGACTTGATCCCCAAACATTACAGTTGTTCGGGTCACTAATCATGCCTTCATGAATTCAACCCCCCCCCTGGAGAAGAAGCAAGATTAGAAAACTCCTGATGAAAGTATCTGCAGCCAAGAATATAAAGTAAGCGAATTGTTTGCCTCTGTTAATTGCATGGCCCCTTCACACTGAGAACCATCAACGCCAGCTGTCAGATACACAGCAGCCACATATCAGCTAATGAAGTTGTTTGGGCTAATATGTTGGCAAAATATGCCACCAGCTCTCAATAAAAATATCTGATCAAACATGTCCACCAGCTAGCTGCTAACTTTATCTGTCTGCTGTTCAGCACTGGGCTGGCAGCGTGGAGGACGGTTTGTCAGATCTTGCTGCTCAAAACAGCTGCAAGCAAGAGCTTTGTTTTCCTACAGCGTTTGCTTTTGGCAACTAAGGCATGGTTTGCAATTTTACGGTTTAGAGTACTCCAAGTACTTGTGGGCTTGGTTAAATATTGGATAGTAAATGCCAACTCTACGCTCTAAACTTTTTTGGTATTCCAACAAAACCAATGTCTTTCCCGAACATGACAGACTGAAACCTAAAAACAGGGAGGACGCAGGAAACATATCATCTCCCATTTGAAAGTGATGTCCTTTACCATTCAGCCTCCCCAACTTCTTCCCCGTTACTTTTGTGTCACATTTCCTGGAATGTAAAAAAGGAAACAATTGTGTTTCCTCAAAAAGTCTACTGTCTGTAGTGCTATCGATTCATGTCACAAAATACCTGTTTTCGCATCTGTATTATACAGGCCATGGCCTATGGAGAAGGGAAATGTGTAGTCTGCTAAATAATATATTATTACAAGCATTTAAATGTTAATCATGTAACTTATGCATAAAAGAATGGTCTAAAACTGAGTGTAAAAAAAACAAACATCAAACACTGAGTCTGTACAGCAATGGTTCTGTCATGAATATGTACGTTAACTTAATCATGTGTTAGGATTCTAGAAGATGTGTCACGTATATGCACATGCTAAGCATTTTGCTTCATTTAAAAATGAATACATTAGGGTACATACATATACATTATGTGAAAATAATGAACCTAAATACTGAAATAATCAGCGCATCTCATGCATAGTTGCTCAAATCAGCAGGGGCTAATATCCTCACTGAGTTCCACAAGAGTTTCCTTGCAATGAGGGCACCTTAGTGTAAATGGACTGGATGGAGGCAATGAAGCAAATGGCTAAACTGATGAGAGGTCCATGTAAAAAAGAAACATAATTCAAGCGGAAATGCAATTTAAATGTCTTTTAATGGCATGTCCTCTTTTGTCTCGCTTCTGCCACCTTCTTCTGCTTTATAGCAGCATCAAACAAACATCAAGACTATAAGGAGGACAGTGGGACTTTGTTTCAATAATTGAAAAGTTGCTGATGTCTGAGAAGCAAGATTGTCCTCGAATGCATAAACAGCATCGCCATCAATAACATACCTCAGTTGTATTAATATTGCTGGTGTTCACTAAACTCCATCAGAGTTTGCTTGACGACAGACTCGTCTATTTAGTAAGTCTCCTTACAGTTCTTTGGAGCAGATCAAGGTTATACAGTTCTGGCACACTCTCGTTCTGGTAATAAATGTTTAAATTAGTGATGTTGGGAAATGTACGAATGCAGGATAGAAACTGGGAGAGAAAAGGTCAAATAAGCAGTTGCTTGGCACACACGCTGTATGTGATTGATCTTTGAGAGAGGCCATAATGAGAACTTGGTGTGCAGGTATTTTTGCGATATTACTAACATGTTCATCGAAATAAATCATACAACATTACTGAATTTTCTTCTGTTATGCTGCTGACTTGAGCTGTGTGCTGTCCGCTGTTGGAAACCGATGTATGATTAAAACCTGCAAGGTGAGAGAAAAGGCTGTGAGTGCAGCAGCAGCAGCAGCAGCATGCAGCTTTATGATTTAAATTAGCTTGAGAGTAACATAGCTGCTGGGGTTGAATATATTACAAATTACCAATTGAATTATGTTGTCAAGTGTTGAGATTAAGGGCTTTCAAAACAGATTTTTTTCAGCAGGTCTATTAGCCTTTACTCAGCTCACCACTTGCAGCTGATAATATACATAAAAAATGCTCTGAACATAGATGAAAAGCTATGGTCTGACATGGGGGCACATTCATTATGCTATGTTACACGCATACAGATTCATGATGTACAGCTGTTTTTTTCCTCGTTCCATAATTGTTGAAAACCAGCAGTGAGTATTGACAACTGACTGCAGTTTTCACAAAAACAAAGGCAAGTAACAGAATGTTTAAAAGTGCACTTTAACACTTGATTTGTTTTATTGCTAAAAGTTAAAATATTTTGTCAGATAACTGCATAAGGAATGGATTTCGTATGCTTTTAACAATAAATAAGTCAACAACATGACAGCAGAAGCATGCAAGATGTTTTACTGGATTTTATCAGCCAATGTTGTAGTTAAAGATAGGAAGGAGATATCGGAATCATGCAAAGCTTGTTATATTGTATTTGCCTGTCATTGATTTAGCTCACTCTGTTGTTTATATGTATACAATTTGTGTGTGTTAGTGGCAGTTGCTTGTGGGCTTCCTTACTTGAAACCTTGCTGAAATGTGAGAGCTTTATCTCTTTTCAGCCAATGGGTTTCCAGATCACTTCTGGGGATGTACTGCACGAGTGTGAGTCATTTCAAGTGTAGATTAAGAGAGCAATACAGTTGGGCCTATAAAGTTCAGGGAATACACTTTGGCAGAAAACAAAACAGAAAACTGTTTGGGGAACTTAACAGCATCACTGGACTCAATTTCAATCAAACAAACAAACCCCCAAATGCCCCAAAACGCACACCATACAAGCTTATTGTGCTTTTAGTTCATACTTATGCAGTCAATTATTTACGTTTAAATAGAAAAAGAGTGATGTGGTGAATATTGTAAGAAAATTCCCAGTGAACACAATCACATAAAAACAAGACACAGAAATACTCATACAGGCATTATCCTGCCTGCATGTACAACCCTCCCACACACAAAGTTTTGAAAGTAACTGGAATCAGTTGCTGAGGTCACTGCAAATCCTCATGGGATGAGTAATGGACAAGTGCTGCACAATCAAATCCAGTTTTTTTAAATATTCGTACACGTTCAAATCAGTTTAGCCACTAAAACTGGGCGCATCGATTTTGCCACATGAGATCAAGCACTGCTCATTTATCAAGTATTCAGAGTAAATTCAATGTTTTTAGCCCACGTGATCGATGAAGAACTGGTGAATCGACAACTTGTGTGCCAGTCCCCAGCTGAAACTAAGCTGAAATGGGAAATTTGCGTTCAAGCCTGTCGGCCCATATGTGCTGTCTGGATCCCAAATTCACCAAGCAATATCCAACCATATTAGCTTATCTTTGACTTATCCCACACATTCAGACTATAAGCATTCAATGTGTTGTGGTCTCGGAAATGGCTCTGCTTGCTCAAAAATCAGCACAAACATAAAAGTAATCAAAGTCACACAAAGAAGGAAAAATCTACCTTTTCATCAAACATCACACATCAGGATATTATCTGAGAGGGGGAAATGAGCACATCCAGTTTTGTGTTTATTAAATTCAGTTTTTGCCATCCTAGCAGCTTTAAGGATGGTGATGTTAGTCGGTCACTGTCTGTCCTTCAAATGCCACAGAAAAGTGCATCCACAAGCCACTTTCTGCTTTGTGTTTGCTTGCGGTGGTGATCTATTTTTAATAAATATATCAGAACTTGACAGATGGGAAAGCAATTACAGGATGAAAATGTGGAAGACATAGACTTCACTGTTTGTCCTTGGTAGCATCTTGGACGTGTTGGTAATCACGGGGTGTTACATTGGAAACCAATGGATTAAAGACATGAGCCTAGTCTGTGGATACGATACACAGACAATCCTGATTAGTGGGTTTAATTAAAAGGCAGAATGAGAATGATTTTCCTAAAATCCTATGTATAGACTCATACAAAAAGAATCCCTCTCAATCATCAGTGATAAGTCTGTGTCTGTATATGCAGAGGCCCAACCAGATACCAAGCAAACAAATGCAAAAATACCAAGCTAACCGACAAGTGGACAAAATCTAGTTTCACAACAAAAGTGAATCTGGGGTGACTTTCAAGAAACACCGTAACCCTCGTTGAGCCGGAGAGGAACCAACTTTGAATGTTTGGTTTACAAACTGCAGACAAATCCTACTCATTCTCCCTTTAATGTCACAGGATTTAGGGTTAGCCTTATCTTTAAAAAGAAAAATCCCAATGATACATTGGAATGAGCTCCCAACGAGAAAGACAGCATCAGTCATTTCAGCAAGTACGCCAAATTATTTTAACTTAAGTCACAAATTCTCCTAGTGTGTCCTTATTAATTATGACGGGAGCAAAGAAGGTGACAAAGTTTATGAGTGGAGGATGTCAGGATGAATGGATGAGTGGACAAAATATCGTACTTCGACATGGGACACGGCAGTACGATTGGCGTTTCCAAAGGACAGTCAATGTTGTTGTTTTTGTAAAATGACATGAGGTCCTCTAACGTTACTAAAGTAGTCATTTAATGAACGGATGGGTGGATATAAATTACCAAATGGTCTTCCCTATTTTCCACGCTCAAGAAAAATTGTGTAACTCTAGCCCCAGCTGTAAGACGAACAAAAGTACAGTATGTTGGCCATTCCATCCAACACTATTGTTTTGTGAAATTGAATGGACATTGCAGCCTGTAGGCGCCGCTAGAGGGGCTTTAAGGCTTTTGCTCTTGTTCCATTAGGAGTCAATTTCCTTTTACAGACCACGGGGAGAGACC
The DNA here is from genome assembly GCF_949748355.1 of Melanostigma gelatinosum. NCBI lineage: Eukaryota > Metazoa > Chordata > Actinopteri > Perciformes > Zoarcidae > Melanostigma > Melanostigma gelatinosum. The sequence continues at coordinate 19,520,567 of NC_136643.1, read as the reverse complement.
ACCTCTCAGACAAGAGCCACTCTATTAGATGTAGCTCCTACAGGTTTGTCAAAGTTAGGTGTTTGTTCACCTTTACAAAGTAATTTACTGTATAATCCCAGAATTCATTTCTGCAAACAGGGCAACAGCAGGCAAATAGGTGCTGTCTCTATCCGTCTCTCATTCTGTTGCTGTGCGTGCTGCCTCACGCACACAGTTACACAAACAAGAATCCCCATTATGATATCGGTTCATGCTGTCTTGGTTTTGAAGACCCCTCAAATATCTTCAAACATTCACAAAGAGAGCTGTCTAGCATTTGCATACTGTTGCCAACTAACGTTTGCATGAGAACCTTTAATTTGAATTCTCATTCGTCATGGATTGGTGACAAATAATTAAAACATTGATTCCTGAAGGCTTTGGCCTTTTACAAGGTAGCTGAGAAGCTTTTATGCAGTTACTTTCACAATCGGCAGAGCTAGCAGACACATTAGGGGAAAAAGAGAGCTCTATTTTCATTGTCTGACATGAATAGGTAAGATGTGTCCAGACGGAGTTTGATTGAGGCTCTCTCTCTGTGACATGACAGTGAAAAGCTGTACATCAGATATCTGTCGGGGCTTTGTTAGCCAGGGAAACACAGACAGACACCAAGAGATTACCTAAATGCGCCACAAGGCAAGAAGAAAATGTACTTGTCTCATCAATCTAATTTACGTGACAGGACCATCAGTGCATTTCAGCCACACAAACTGCTTTTGTCCTCATGCAATTATATTATGGAGGTAAAGACAACTCTGTCACAGGAAAGGACAAACTGAATTTTGAGCGTGAACGCCAGCCAACAAACACTCATCCAGTCAAAGAACATAAGACTTTGAGGTTGGTTGCATTCTTTTGATATTATCGGTAGTTTTTGGCAGTGCAAAAAGAAACTGTGGGCCTAATTCAAAATATTGAGCTGGATAGGTTGTCCAAGTAGCCTACCAACCATGCATATAAACTACAGCTATAATAAACCGTTTACTGTTATTTCAGATCAATTAACTTTCAGCTCGCCACTTAGATCCACCAGGCTATAAACAAATGTACCCAAGCGCACCACTCCTGCACAAAATAAATAGAGGGGAAACACTTGTTAAATATGATTAAAGCATCCTTCTCCTTCAAATTAGCTCGCTACAGTATTTTGTTTGCCAGTTGGCTGTAAGAGGTTATAATTCACTGGTCAAAGTTTGTGAAATATTTCTAGTACAATGCCACAACGCCCAGTTAACAGGAGATTCAGTATAGGCATTGTTTTGCTGTCTCTCTCTAGTCCCTTGAGCATTCAGCCTGGGATCTGTTCGTCTACTTGTAGCTCCTCGCAATCTCCTGCTGTTCTGGACTCTTTCCAGCCTATCAGCCTTCAAGACCTGATGGACTTAATTAACAAAACAAAGCCATCATCTTGCCCTCTGGATATAATTCCATCCTCTCTATTTAAGAAAGTTCTGCTAACTATTGGCCCTGCAGTAACATCTATTGTCAATTCCTCATTGTCTACAGGAATTGTCCCTTCCTATTTCAAACATGCCACTATCCAGCCCATATTAAAGAAACCTAACTTAGATCCAGCTTTGCCAATGAACTACAGGCCCATATCAAAACTGCCTTTCTTGTCCAAAATTTTAGAGAAAGTGGTGGCCAAACAACTTACTGCTGCACTGGAGAGGCACAACATGTACGACAAGTTCCAGTCTGGGTTTCGTAAGCAACACTCTACTGAAACTGCTCTCCTGAGGGTTTCAAATGACATTCTCATGTGTGCTGATGCAGGTGACTGCTCTGTGTTAGTTCTTCTGGATCGCAGTTCTGCATTTGACACTGTAGACCATGACATCCTGATTAAGAGGCTACGTGATTGGGTGGGCATAACTGGCATAGCGTTAGACTGGTTTACATCTTACCTCAATGACAGAAGTTTCAATGTCTCTGTGGGTGATTTTGTGTCTGTTACCTCTCCACTGTCTTGTGGTGTACCGCAGGGCTCGGTTCTGGGGCCTCTGTTATTTTCCCTTTGTCTGTTACCTTTGGGACCGATCATAAAAAGCAATAATGTGTCCTATCACAGATCTGTAGTATCAACACCTGAATTAGAAATGATCATACACACATTTATCTCTTCACGCATTGACTACTGCAACTCACTTTTCACATCACTCAGTGTATCTGCTCTTAACCGTCTGCAGGTCATCCAAAATGCTGCCGCCAGATTACTCACCAGGACAAATCGACGGTCTCACATCACCCCCGTACTCCGATCTCTCCACTGGCTTCCTGTAGCATCTAGGATACACTTTAAAATTCTCACCATCACTTACAGAGCACTTCACGGTCAGGCTCCGGCTTATGTAGCTGATCTACTTCGCCCCTATTCACCCGCCCGCACTCTCAGGTCAAACGCTCTAGGTCTTCTGTCAGTCCCACGCACACGATTTAAGACCCGTGGTGACCGAGTTTTTGAGGCAGTGGCCCCGAGGCTCTGGAATGCTTTGCCTGCAACTCTGCGCCTCGCAGAGACTGTGGATACTTTTAAAAGCCAGCTCAAAACCCACCTGTTTAGGCTGGCGTTTGTGTAAAAGTAAACCCATGTCCTAGACCTGCTCTTAAAATATGTTTTACATTTTTATTTTTTATTTTATTTTATTTATTAAATTTTCTCTGTGTAGATAATTTATTTACCCTAGGGTCACATTGTGTTTTTTATGCTTTTAAATGGCTGCTCTGTTAAGCACTTTGTGATACTGCTGTCTGTGAAAAGCGCTATATCAATAAAATTCATTCATTCAAATTCATTCATTCATTCATTCATTCATTCATTCATATCTCTATGGAACACGCCGTCCTTCTTAATCAAACTCCATATAATGTTGTGGGTTTGATCTTCCATGTTCGGTCCACCAGAGCTCCCCAAGTGGACCTGCTGCTGGTCAAAGAATTCCCAGGTGGATTCCAGCGTGTCCTGTGTTTGCTTTTTTTCTTTTCTTATGAAGTCAAAGTTGAAGTTCATTTTGATCATATACAGTATACTGGACATACACAAACACACATTTAGCCACTGCACTGGAGAGCCTTTGCTTTCAGTTCAACCCTCCAGAAGAGGAATCTTCTAATCGTTACTCCCTCTTGGGGAGCCAGGTCTGGTAAAAATCCTGGCAATAGCCAGTCTATACAAATCAGTCTGCTAAATCAGATTATGTTGTTTCTGATTCTGTTGTTTCTGATTTCTCCCCTCTGATTATCAGTAGCATAATTAAGAAAAACAGTGATCGGATTGGACACAATGAAAAATTGTCTATGAAGATACAGATGCATCGATGCATTTTACGAAAGTCTATGGGATCATGTAGCCCTGACTTTATCTCATTACATGCATTAAAATAGTTATGCTCTGCACAAAGGTGGAGGCAAAGTGGGTGCTCTGTTTAGGTTCCTAAATGTACAGAGATAACGCTGATTCATGCAATATTAAAAAGACAAAGATGACAACTGCATATGTATGTCATGTCAATTAAACCTGATCAAATATAGCAAATATCACATGAAGCGCATGTCTGGAAACTACTTCCCAATTTCGGCCCATGAATTCGGAAACTGCATGACAGCCTGTCAGTCAATGCATGTGCAACCTGTAAACATATTAACTTACCCGGCTTCCGTTGCAGAGATTAAATGGCTGAAGAAACCAGGCAGTGGGCGAGCAACATTACATTCCCTGTTAATGTCCATTCACAGCTCAGCGACGATCACGCCGACACCCGTTTACCGTATCGACCGAGAGGAGCGCGCGCAGACGGGAGCGCGCTGCTTGGCCATAGACAGAGCTCAGGGAGGTGCGTCAGTGAGGAGGAGTATGTGGGAAGACAAGATAAGAGTAATAACAGCCCTCCAGCATTAAAGGCTAATAAGGAGACAAACGTTATCAAGTCAATATGACATTTTGAGTCATACCTCATAAAACACACCAAAGTTGCATAGTGTCTAATTGTGACCCTTTTCTAATCTCACTATTGTTCATGAAGCCAAATGTGGGATCCCGTATGGTGGACAATAGTGCACATAATATATGTAGTCACAGACAAATGCTAGTATAATTTTTTATCACTAATCGTTTTAAAACCACTTAATCCTTTGCCAAAAGTGGATCATTTCATTACTGTAAGATAACGCCTCTTTGTTATAAAAGTTTTAAGTATTCACATATGACAATTATAAGTCATGAGAGTACAATTTGTTATAGTAGGTTAGGTTGTAAGCAATACAGTGTCTTTTCATGAGGGTTATGACTACCTCAGATCATCCTGAAACATTTCTGAATATAATTGAAGCCACTTTTTCGACAATGTGTTACCATGGCGAGAGGAATTACATGCTCCAAACCTTAGTGTTCCGACAAGATCTATTGACAAACGTAAGAGGGGTATGAAATGCCCTGTAGAAGAGGCTGTGTGAATTTATAGCTGAAGTACACAATGTCTTCAATGTGCACCTTGCTCACATTAACAAGTTAGTTCACAGTATCACAGTAACACATTCCCTTATTTCACAGGGAGAGTGTGAAATCTGTGCAGGTTTCATGCAGAGGCAAAGAACAGGTCCATTAAACAGTTGAAACAAGTCTGCAGGCACTAAAAAATGCTTTAATGTAAAAGGAGCCGATTGATTTGATTCAGGCTTTATTAGGGGTTTGGATGATGGTTGTAATTAGGGACGGTTATAAAATGTGCTGGCTCTAGTTTTAGAGTTAGAGGTGTTGTGTTGCATTTTCCATCAATCTCTCAACTCACCTCCCTCTAGTGCCGCAGCTCTCTGCCGTTTATTTAGCTGGGTATTATGTAAATGTACAGTCACTTTGTTTCATGTAAGTAATCACGGACTGATGTCCAAATTCCCTTGACTGACTGCTCGGATGCATAGATTGTTTTTAGCGTGCTGTGGAGATAACAATGTGGACAGTTGGGTGTGATGTGTGGGCTGATGTGCATTGAGAATTGACAAGAGAGAGGCCAAAACTAATCCAGGAGACAATAACTGAGCCATGGTGTGTTAAAGGGATGGCAAACCTTTTTTTATTCTTGGTGGAATGCGTATTTTTCTTGACATTCTTTGAAACAGAAAAGGTGACCCTTGATGGGAAATGTTGGATTTTTTCATCTTGTGAGAATTTGCCCTGTTTAATGTGTTAAAAAAGTAACATCTTAAGGCGGAAAAATATAATAAATTGGTTATTAAGCCCCACACTTTCTGCACTGCAGTCACTTATCTTGGCAACAGTGATGAGGCTGCTGCTTACAATAACACTTCAGTGAAGCGCATATTAGTCAGTAAGAACAAAATATCTGCTGCCAAATGATAAAAAAAAAAAAAACTAAATTGAATCAAGTACCATAATATGGCGTGACTCTTGGACAAATCTTAAACTCCAAGAGATACGTCCAAATATGAAACTGTAAAGGTGTGAATGTCTCTTTGAGGACTGCGGTTGTACAACGTTCAAGACAAAGTCCTGAATTCACCTTTATAGAATGACGAGGTTTGTCTCTCAAAACAAATGCCTGCAGCCACACCAAATCATTACAGCAGTACAACAGCTTCGAACAAACAAAAAAAACCGTGGAGTCTTCCTTCCCAAAATAAATCTACAGTTGCTCTCGGGCTCCTCATCCAGCAGCTACAGTGGGCGGTAAGAGCACTAATATGTTCCGTTGGAGGATTGTGCTTGAGTAACTCTGGGAAGTCACAACACAATCACGAGTGAAATTTCCTTTTTTTCGCTGTAAAATAATGGCAGCCCCACATAAAGTAAATTAATTCAACCATTGTTTTAATAAGATCACAGACAATGGACCCAAACGATCCTGTGGGAAAAGCCATATGTGAGATGTTTTTTTTTGTCGTTTATGTACAGCACTATCTGTCTGCAAGTACATTATTCTGTCCCTAAAACACAGACAGTAGTTCATGGATATAAGCTGTAACAATGCCTTCAATTTTCCTTTGTGTGTTAAATATAATGTTAGTATACAATGAACACATCATCTGCAAACTCATTAAAATGAAATAGTAACTCAGTCTTCTCATATGTGGTACTATGTTCCTTTGGAGAGGGATCTTCATCCATCATCGTATTCATGACAAGTCTTACTGATTTTCCTGTAGTTCCATCCGTCACTGCCTCAAATCATCTTTCCATCTTTACTGCGACTCATTGCTACGACATGCTGAATCTTCATACTCACACCAAGGTTTCATTCTGTAATACAAAGAAACACAATTAGGGTGCGTTAATAGGGAATGACTGTCACCCTCTTTGTTGCTAATTAGCAATGACTGTTTATTTTTCATCTTGTCACTTTTGAAGATGAAACAAGCCAAATTAATTAATGATCACAGTTTAGTCATGCATGTGTTCCTGTCACTGCATAAACTCCATAATGAGCCAGTTTAATGCTGTTACTTATTAACAATTACACATTCAATGTAAATCAGAAGACCATTTCAGTATTCATGTGTTTCCTCCAATTATTGTAATATTAGAAAGCAGCGGATGCTTAAGGCTTCCAATGATTTCAAGCTTTCAACAACAAAATAAAATTACAGGGTTGATTGCTTGTCTACTCCTACTTCTGTAAATCCTATTTTACTCACTCCTCTATGCCATCACGCAAGTTATATAACAAGGTCAGCAGAATTGCCACACAAACTCTGCAGGTATTCTGTGGTGTCTGCTGTTCATTTCGCTAAGATATAATTTAGATGGCTCAGAATAACAGGGGGTTACATCTGTGTGGCCTTCTCACTGAGAATCTGATGTTTTATTCAGTGCTGTTTTTGTGGCCACACAATGTGTTTGTCTTGTTGCACGGATTTGAAACAGAGGAGAGACACAAAAAAACAGAGCAACTGTCTCAAAATGCAAAGCTATTTAGCGTAATAGAGATTATTGATGACATTTTTGGTAATTAAACTGGAATCACAAAATCGCCCAATGGCAAGCCTTTCTGTATGTAAGTAAAACACATTCTGTTCACCGTTTAAACTGACAGTGTGACGAATGTACTGAGGATGCCTATCACGCTTGAAATATAAGCATGTAATGGTCTCACATAGCACATGGACAACAGAAGAACAAGCTTGCAAAGAGAGCATTAACATGTTGTACTCAGGAACTTGTTCCGGTGAGTTGTAACCACTAATTCACAACGTCAGTCTTCTCGTAGATGTAGATCTCACACGACCTCTCTGAAACGTGGAGCGCACAAGAGCAGTAAATTGGAGGTTTGAGGATGAAAGATCACTTGGTAAGAAAGCATTTAGATATCATTTTTCTGTTAACTGCGGTCCATTATTTCCACAAGAAAATCAGCTATTTCACCACCTACACAATTGCAAATCAAGAGCAACACAAATCATTTCGACCAAATGTTCTATCCAGAGAGTGGGAACAGTAGTGAAGGACAACCTCGGGTCACACTTGTGTATACGTGAGAGTACTGCGTTCTCCATCGTCAGCTATTAATCATGAAGACAGACCAACTCGTTCTCACTCACCACTTGTCAAATACCGATGGCCGGTCAGTGTCGCTCAACGCCTGATACCGACGCAGGGATTTATTGACATACTGATGCTAGAGGGGTACCTAGAGCTTCATAGTTTGAAGCTTTGGGCCACTGAACAAGCGTCAATATTTGACAAGTTGGGAGTGAGAATGTGTAAGAGAGACAGATGGGTGGCATTGCCATCACGACATCAAGACATGATCATTGTACGTAATGATTTCCAGCCCTCTGTTCTGCTAACACAGGCCTTGGTAGAGCTGTCCAAGGCAACAACGACACGCAAAACACAGTCTGAAGACTGAGCAACAAGAGATGCAATGCTCTGCACTACCTTTCTTTTGTTGAAGCTTTCAAAGCAGAGCAACCTGGATTGTTGTTTCCTGGGAATCATTGATGTTTTTGGTATTGGTCTCAAAACTTGCCTTTTTGATCAGAGAGACTGTGGGAATGTTGAAATATGCTTGCATGCACACACGTACACACATGACTGTACACAAAGAAGCACAGACAATTTATAAAAGGATTTTTTCCATTTTTAATGAAGCAACCTTATTTCTGCCTCCTGGTTTTGATAGAACTGGCAGGGAAAAAGTAGCGGCAGATACACACACTAATGAATCCATATGTTGACAACAAAAAAGCTCTTGTTTTGACCACTATTGAACATTCTGAAATCAAATTGCACACGTCATGTTGTATTGTAACGCTTACTTTGTTTCAAGAGCTGAAGGTCTGATGTGAAATTTTTGAAACAAGAATTTTATTTTTGCATGAACTGCCTTCATTTTCAGGAACACCACCACCACCAACTACGGCTTCAACAAAATACCAACAAGCTGAATCACCACCGCTCAGACTCATTCTCAACAAAAACATTAAATGCTTTATAGAATGGGTAATTGCATTTCAATCGTGTAGCCTACCGTGCAGGCATTCACACATGGCACATTTTGTACAGTATTGTATTTGGACGAAGAGATAATATTTTCTTTTTATTTGGATGAAACAGCCTCTTTTGTTCAGACTTGTAATTATAGTCATAGACGTGGAAAGCATGGATGTTCTTATTGCTGAGACATATAAAATGAACAGTGAAGTAATCCTTAAATGCCCACAGTTCATTGCCTTGTGCTTTCATTCAAACATTGTAACAAGAGCAAGAGTCTACAGCCACTGTGAGTCTGTACTTTGGCACAGTGGTGCTTTGAGCATGCCAACAAGGGCCGTCACAATATCAAATGATCAATACCGATATATGGCGACACCCCTGATAATAATGTTGAGCTGGTATAATTGTTGCCATGTTCACCATCTTAGTTCAGTCGTGCTAATGCACTAAACACAAAGTACAGCTGAGGCTCTAAGTAATGCAATTAGTTTAAGGAGTTTGTTTCTTTGTAATCCGAATTGGGTAAATTCGATTTCTGACCTGATGCCATTAGATGAAAACTAGTGAGTTATCACAATTAACCTTGAAAGGACCATGACTGTCTGGTCCAAATTTCATGGCAATCTATCTAATAGATGTTGCTAGCATGGCTTGAGACTCTTTTTATATAATACTGTTCTGGGAAATGCTCCAACATCACAACGTCAGGGGAAGGTAAAAAAAAAAGCTGTTTTGAGCGTTTTGTTCAGTGACAATGCCAAGAATCGCTTTACATTTATCACACGTGGTGGCGGACTGTCTAGTCTTTGTCTTAATTAACAGATACTGTGCAGGCAGTTCCTTTAAGTGCAGCCTAACTATTCCAAATATATTCTAAATAACAGTTTTTATTTTGTTATCACTAACTACTAACTGTGTGGGAGGTTTGAATGAAACCTGTGTCACTCTGCCTTATGGAGCTGCAGAACCCATGCAAGTGTCCGCCTTCATTAGTCTGGCTTTTAATGCCATGTTTAAGTGTCCTTTGACGGTCCAAAAGCTGTTTCATGCCTCCTTGTGTTTCAAGGAGTTTTTGAAGATAATTAGTCAGTACATGTGTGTCAGCACAAAAGAAAACTGGCAGCATCGGCCTAAAAATTTACATGGGTAACAGGCCTCTAAAAGTACTTATCAGTCAGACCCTAAATGTACACGCCAGTCGACACATTAGCACAGATTGCAGTGGCTCTGGCTTCCGCTCAGTGCTCCCTCAGTCCAGTCAGAAAAAAAGCGAAGGCAGCGACGGAAAGTGCCACATCTGACTGTTGGGTTCACAAATAGGATGATAGAGGCTGCTGCCACACACAACACATGCAAAACATATACGCACAACAGGCCGCCTGTACACAACCAAAGATACGCGTCGAGTTCAGTTGAGAGGAGATGAGTCACTCTTTGAATAGCAGTCACTCTCACATGCGTGCTAAAAAACAGAGGCAAGTACAGATACCAGTCTGATCTGATGAACGGCAGTATACGCTCACGAGTGGAGAAACGAGGCCATCTTCCATCATTGATGTTTTATAATGGGCACAGTAACACAAGGCATTGCATTGATTAGAGACGATAGTGCTTGAGAGAGGTGGGAGGGGTTTTTTTTTCTGCAGGAGAAATAATTATTTGTCAAGCCTTAAAGGCATTTAGCACCACCTGGCATTCTTTGTTTCTAAATCTGGCCATTGGCTCGAGAGGTTTGTATTGTTATGGAAGAATTTTACCTCACAACAAGAGAGAAGGCCGGAGCACATGTGTCCGGCTGCCTTGTGCCGTCGTCACACGCTACAATAATAACTACCAAAACTGGTTTACAATTATAAGGAATTTAATTCCACTGATGTAAGCACGATTACAGTTATACATTGGAGTATGTACTCCTATGACATATTAAAACAATAAAACCCCATTTGCAAAAAACTCTACTCAGCTCCTCAGATATAAAAAACACGTCTGTTCTCTGCGAGCATCCCGGTGAGAGAGAAAAAGACTTCAATTAAACCTCCCACCCCTGTTTGACACACCTCCCCTTCCGTCTATCTCAATTGCTATTGGCTACCTTCCAGAAGTGTATTCTGCAACTTGGCAGAAGCTTCATGCTTCTGCATGTTTATGTTTATGCTTATGCTTATCTTAATTATGCATTCTCAAAACCCTTATGATTATGACTAACTATGAATTATTAATTATGAATTATTAAACACTTTTATTATATCTACTAACTACAGTTTTTTACTCAAATTTCTTACAATTCCCCCCTAACTCACAGTTCACTGTGAGTTAGCTACTCAAATGTAGTTAGTTTTTCAAATGTCCCTGGAGACCTCCCCCCTACTCAATCCAGGGAAAGGCTCCCTATCTATCTAAACCGAGGCAAAGAATGCATGCACACAGATATCATTTCAAGTATTTCTGTTCAGTTCGTTTCAAGATAGAGTGCGTTGGAAGTCACTGCCTTCCACGTCTTGGGGCTGGCAGGATCAGGATACAGCCTGTAGGCTAGAGAACACATACTGAGAAGCCTTGACTGTTCATTTACACTTGACAAAATTGCATTTCTTAATCTTTACACCTTAAAATCCCTTTATAACCCAATTAAACAAAAAAAATTTAATCTCCAAATACTCATCCAAAACAATCCGTCTATTTTCCAAACTTCCAACATCTCACTGGATGTTTTAGAAGTCCATCTGGGCCTTTAGCAGGTCCTTCAGGATCTCCGAGAGGATGGTCAGGAACCGCTCGTGAAGTCCCTCTGGTGGCCTCATCTAGACTGTGGCCATCAGAAGCTCCAATTCGTCCTCATCCTCGTCACATAACTGGTTGCCTGGACTGGTGTCTGGCTCATCGGTGAAGCAATAAACCCCTGTAGAGGTCCACGGATGCAAGGGAACCCCCATCCACAGACAACTAGGCGGTCTATGATGACAGCACACAGAATAATTACGATTGCCAAAAATGTATGTTTTCACTGGCCAAGCATACTTCCCAACCAGTCGGTGAATGGATTCGTGACACCAGAGTTGTCTGCTAGCTCTTGGCTGAGTGCTGTCAGTCCCTCCAGAGCCCTGGTCACCGATCCATCAGGAGCTGTGTTATTTGGAATGAAAGTACAGCACGCAGACCCAAACATCTGGCACACGCCACTTTTCTCTGCTAAATCATATCTAATGCCATTCTGTTCTGCAAGGTCATTAAACTAGTCTTCGCCAGCTGTGCATGCAGTCCTGATATGGCGTCACTGGTGAAGTTTACTAAACGCTGTTGGTTATAGTAAATGTAGTTGATCCAATCGACATTTTTATTAATCATCACCCTCTGAGAGAAAACAGATTCTAAATCTGCTGCTATTTGATTTCTGGCTTGAAAGTCATTAGACACCCCCCTTGGCAGTCTTATGACATCTTATGTACACTTGGTCATCAAAGGCCCCCTTCGGGCCCCCGGCATCTCTTTTGGATCTTCTGTTAGCATGTGGGCGTGGAGAGATGAGTTCTCCATAAGTTGCATCAGTGACAGGCAAGATATAGAATGACAATATGAGTTGCATCAACGCACATTTACCGGTCCAATCTTTAGGCTGGATTGGATATATGGTTCTTCCTCCACACCACCATCATAAATCAGCTCTAGGTGCTGTCTGTCTTAACACACTGTTATATAGCTAGTCGCTAGCATTGTGACTGTTGCTACAATTTGCATTAATTTGCAATAATACTACCTACATTGGGCCCTTAGCGGTATCTGAGACTATACAATCAAATGGACCCTCTGAAACCTTGAACAGAGGTGGGGTATTATATTCTACAGGTGGGTAATGCCAGTGCAGCCTCTGACAAGTGTGTTGGAGGGGCAAAGTGTCATCAGTAAACAGAGTTAAAATACAACTAAATTCAGGACTTATGAGTCTGAATCTTGAAGGAACTGGTGTTGCTAGGGGTTGCTCGGTCCTGATCACACAATACAATCTGTACTACTGACTTGAAGCCGTATATTGTACCCACCATAAATTCCCATCTGCCATTCCGGTTTCCACCCCTTACCTCATTCTCTGCGTCAGTCGTATGTCGAACCTGGTCTTTTTACAGGCTTAACAATAATCCTAATGAGCCCTTGTGGGGCAGGACTATCAGTAGCCTTTCCCTGTATTACGTAAAGTCCTCCGTCAGTCAATTTAGGTAAGTCTTAAAGGATTACATCTACCCACCCCCTTTGTACACATCACAGGCATAATATGATAACCGCTTCCCATACTTATGTGTGGCAGGCCCACACTCGTCAGTTATGATGCACACGGTTTTGGTCATCCACCCGCAGGCGTGTTCATACCTGGGACCGGAAACGACTTCACAGAAGTCGAACTGGACCGTTGATGTTGTACCTTCTTTGAACATAAGAGTGAGAGTTACATTTTCATAGGTGAGTGTCGTCAGAGAAGCCTCTCTACGTGGTCTAAGATCGGTTTGATTAGCTACTGAGGCTAAATGTCGAATCCTGATGTAGTCATGCATGTGATCTGGTTCCTGTCTGTGGTTAATTCCACATACTAAGAGGGAAGCTACTGAAATCAGGAAGAAAGCAACTACAGACTTCCATAACCTACTGAAGCTAGAGTCTCCCAATGGAAGGCCTCGCTTAAACTGTGGGGGAAACGTCATTGTCAGTACTGTCTAAACCCTCTTTTGAGGTGTCTTTAACTTCAAATTTTCCTGTCTGATGTTCACTCCTGTCTCTGCGAGTGTCACACTTGTTACCTTCGCTGCTGCACAGTGAGTGAGGTGGTGTCAAGTTGCCAATACTACCTCCCATGGACCGGTCCACCTTGGTTCACTCCACTTGCGTTTGTGGACTTTTATCCACACCAGACTGCCTGGTGACACATCAGCCTGCTTCCTTTCGTCAGCTGCTGCTTCTGCGTTTGTCACCCTCTGTGCTGTATGGCGTGTGGCCGCTGACTCCAAAACTGGGATCCGCTGCTCCACTTCCCAGATCTGGACCCACTCAGCCACGCACCTTGACTAAAACAAACACAGAACTGCCAAAAGTTCAGCAGTAAATGTTAGCATACGTCTGTAGTGTAAGAGAGGTCAACGATCTCTCAAATATGTTGCGCCGTCCGTGTCAAAATTGATTCTTAGGAACTGTGTAAATTAGTAAATGTACCAAAATTAGTCAATACTGGATATGTGAAGGAATCTCGAATCCAAAATTGAAGCTAGAATTCCGAAATCAAACTCAACATCTAAATCAGAATCACAATCACAATCCAGTTCCAAATCAGAATTCGAAAGGTTTAAAATTGGAAGTAAAATGAAATTAAAAAACAATGAATAATTAATCAATTAAATATTAAATTCAACTTTAAAAATCAATAACTGTGTTCAAAGATATTCAATCAGAGATACCAATGCAAGTCAAACTGTTGAACTGCACTTACACTCTGGTCTGCACAAGAACGAGTCACAATTAAGTTCAAGAATTGAAGAACAACTGTAATCATTAATCTTTGTTAAAATGCTGAATTAAAACCAAAGTCAACGACTAAAGTTATAATGCTTAATTAAAACTAAGGTCAGGATATGAGCTCACAGCTCTTAGACAATGAATCTCTGAAAATTCAGATTCTAAACACTTCTTTACGGTTACCTGCAGTTAGTCCTTCTTCTGTTTAATTGTTTTTAAATCTCCTTTTCTTTTGCCTTATGTTCTGATGCTTTTAATGGTTTTATGTGAAGCACTTTGAAATGTGCTATATAAATAAACTTGCCTTGCCGTCTGCGCCGAACCGGAAGTTGTTCTGCGCCAAACCGGAAGTTGTCATGAAACCGGCTTTTTTACAGATATGCTATCCGCAATGCTAACGAAAAAACGGAGCTTCTGATAAAGCGTACGCACACACAAGTATCACCAAAATCCCACACTTTAATTCCACTCATACGCCTTCTGTCTCCTCTCTCAATCCAGCCGTTATTTTATTTTATAAGCACTTATTTTACATACATAGTACCGCAACGCCGGAGCTACACGTAGCTAGCGTTAGCTCCCCACAGCGCGGTCATGCAATATCAATCATTTTAAACGTATTTCCACGCTGCTAAAACACAGACTAGTCACACGTATTATTGGACTTATTTAGTCATCATTTTAAACGTATTTCCACGCTGCTAAAACACAGACTAGTCACACGTATTATCGGACTTATCGTCCGGTTTTTTCCTTAAACCCTCTGGTTTAACCAGACCCTACGATCGTCGTATATAACCCTTCACCCAGTGTGTTCTCACAATCGTATCGCCAACACGGCAACCACGCACATGACAAGACACAATTGTTACCGGACTTATTTATCTTTTACCCACCCGAACGTCCTTTAATATCTTGCATTCAAAAGCCTCCCAGCACCCCGCGGCAATCTTACCTTTTGCAGACTCGATTCCCGGCAGCAGTGCCTGGTTGCTTCCAAAGCTACCGAAGCTGTCCTGGCTCACCAGCTCCTTCTTGTCAGTGTATTTATTCCATTTTGAACCACACCATCCAAAACTCAAACTCTAGGTAAGGCCGGCGAGGTAATCCGCGGACATCGGGCTCTTACCTATACCGAGCAGTGTTGGTCCGCCACTCCCAAAGAACACGCAGTTCGGCCTATCAGGGCTGCCGCCCATCAACGCTTATCGATTCAGCGCTCCCAGTCCTCGCAGTTTACCAAACGCTCTGAATCTCAGTATTCACTGAACTAGTCCCCTCTCTTCAGACTGCAAATCATAGCTTACCTCAGTGGAACGAGGCCTCCCTCGTGGAACATGGCCACCGGCAACGTAGCGTTAGCCGTTAGCAGCGCTTAGCCAAGCAGAGATTCCCCTAAGGTTCCTAATAGCTAACTCACAGATTTCATGAAACGGCTCTGCCGACCGATATTGTGGGCCCAGGATTGTCTGCTTGACTAATGCCGCCGTCAGCACACACAGCGAGGCCGGCAAGACTGTCCCATCTGGGTCGCCAAATTTGTTATGGAAGAATTTTACCTCACAACAAGAGAGAAGGCCGGAGCACATGTGTCCGGCTGCCTTGTGCCGTCGTCACACGCTACAATAATAACTACCAAAACTGGTTTACAATTATAAGGAATTTAATTCCACTGATGTAAGCACGATTACAGTTATACATTGGAGTATGTACTCCTATGACATATTAAAACAATAAAACCCCATTTGCAAAAAACTCTACTCAGCTCCTCAGATATAAAAAACACGTCTGTTCTCTGCGAGCATCCCGGTGAGAGAGAAAAAGACTTCAATTAAACCTCCCACCCCTGTTTGACACACCTCCCCTTCCGTCTATCTCAATTGCTATTGGCTACCTTCCAGAAGTGTATTCTGCAACTTGGCAGAAGCTTCATGCTTCTGCATGTTTATGTTTATGCTTATCTTAATTATGCATTCTCAAAACCCTTATGATTATGACTAACTATGAATTATTAATTATGAATTATTAAACACTTTTATTATATCTACTAACTACAGTTTTTTACTCAAATTTCTTACAGTATTCCCACCAGCTCCATGTTCTTGAGGTCTTAGCCAAACTTCAATTAAAGGTGGGCGCAGTCTCTCTCTGTAGCAGATAGATCAAGTTGTTCATTGGAGCTTGTCATTGAATTAGGAAGATTTAATCTTCTTTTTTTATTCTAACTCAATACACTGACAATTTGGAGGCAGTGACTGGCTGGCTTTTTAAATGTATCTTATCTTAACGTTCCTTTCAGCTCCTCCACTCACTCTTTTCAGTGAAATGTTACCTCAGGTCAAATTTGAATTGACACAAGAAAGGGGTGTAGTATTTGAAGTAGTCAGGCTGCACTATTTCGCAATTAAAAGACACATGATAGCATCCCAAGGCTGAAAAATGAATGAAGCACCTGCTGGAGTGTGTTTTCCCAGTCTGTGTCTTCTGGCCAAAAGCAGTCAATAGATTTACCTGACAGCCGTTTGCTGTGACAACAGGCGTCCGCTTTGTGTGAAATCTCAAACACACTGATTTCCAAACTTACCAGCAAGTCCAGTTTATTTTATCTTCCTCAAGGAACTCTTCACACAAAAATAACATGATACAAAGTATTCAATTACGTAAAGAGGAAATGTCTATTTCATGGTCAGGTCAGGTGTTTTGATACTGCTGCCATGGGGGAGAGGGGAGAAAGCGAGAGAGAGAGAGAGAGAGAGAGAGAGAAAGATAAAGGGAAAGCGAGAGAGAGTGAGGGAGAGAGAGATAGAGAGAGAGAGAGAGAGAGAGAGAGAGAGAGAGAGAGAGAGAGAAAGAGATTGCTTTGTTAACCGACAGCCTCCTGACCTGAGTTCTGTCCAAAAGTATAAACCATCACCTCTAAAAAGCTCACAAATGAACAATTATGTGTTTTGTCAGTACAAAATGTCAAGTTAAAAAGAACAACTTGTAGTTTTGCGTGGGGTTATGGGGCGGACCATCTCTTGGCCGGGCGTCTTCCAGGAGTTTTGTCGCTGTGAGGTTACCAGGCAACTCCATCTAACTTTTGCTGTGGAGAGCAAAGAGGTGCATTTCCCAAACTATTCCTTTAAAGTTCAATCACGATTGATCAAATTAATGCTTGACGAAAATCTAAATTAGGTTTGTTCTCCACACATCTGACAGTCTTGTGTCACTCGTTACAGTGCTCTGTTTACAGATGGGATCAAATGGAATCATCTCAGCATGGTTTTCATTCTCTAAAGACGTCTCTGTACCCTGGCCTGTCTGCAATGATCTGTAAACAGAGGCTGGGTAATGGCAAGATTGCACAAAAAAAAAAAAAATTTCGCTGTCCACCTTCATTTAGATCATATGCTATCAAATAATGAAGGCACAGATAATGCCTGGTGGGACGCAGACCCAGGGGCTGGCAGGTAATTTGTTTGCTTTGTTCATTTAAAGCTTCCCCTCTAATGCACACTCTGAACTAAAACAGTGCTGTGCACTTCAGCAGATTTCTTTATAATGCCCTAAAGCATCAGACGGAACACTTTTCGAAGCCTGAGTTGGCTTTTTAGTAATTGTGTTCAATGAAATAGAAGCGTTTTCTTGCTGCTTTTGCGTTGCTGAGAGAACCGCGTCTTCCGATTTGTGTTCGAAAAGAAAACAGCGAAAAAGCGCCCGACGTCCAGCGGTTTTCCCCATTGTCCAATCGGATGAAGTGAGAGGCGGGACTTTTGTGGAATTTATTAATTAAAAAAATATTGTATTGCTTCCATAAAAAAAGAATAATCTCGTGTACAGAGTTCAGAACTGCTCCTATAGAAACGATCTGCTATAAAGACATAACAGACCGTAGAATGCTATAAATGACCAATCAGAACTGGTTTAACAAGTGATGCTGAATTCATCTCAGGGGGGAATCAGATCCATGAGGTGATGCACCCATGAGATGTTGACAGCAACTCTGACAAATCACACTTTCCCTGTAGACCGGCAGCCAATTAAATCCAGGCCACTCTTGGCACCCGTCAACTGATGGTCCTGGAGGGGAATCTCACTTGGAGTATACCCCACCAAGGTTTCATCACGCTTGCCTTCAAATGGTGGCTTTTGGCGAGTTTTATCTCGTCCTCATTGAGGGTGTAAGGTCTGGGTGTCATCTTCATCTAATATACAAGGTGGCACTGTGGTTAGCACCGTCACCTCACAGCCTTTCTGTGTGTAGTTTCCTGGGGACTGTTAAGGCCACAACTTCTGGACACAGGGAGAAATCGCCCCCCCCCTTGCAGCCATGCTGTCTCAATCGCCTCCAAAACACAACAGCAGGTTAAAGTAAAAATCTAATGGATTTATTATCCAAGAAGCATAAAAACAGATACAAACAGTTACAAACCTAATCACACAATTTTTAACAAAACAAACATATATATATATAAAATCAAATGTGAGATCCAATCCGAGCCACCCAGAAGGCTGGTCTGCCTCCTCGGTGGCCAGCAGAAGATCTGAAATCCCCCAGCGCTTCAAACCCTTTGTCCCCTCAAAGTTGCATTCCTCAGCTCATCGATCAGCTCACTGATTGGCTGAAGTCCAACAAGCCCCACCTGGGCCTATGCCCCATTGTCCTAAACTTCACACCTCTCCCTGCCACTTTCACACCACCCCCACTCCTGCACATTCCTCAAACCCCATCTCACAGACACTGAATGCATGAAATAAAACTTAAAACCCTCACAATTCCCCCTTTACTCACTCTTCAGAGTGAGTACATGAAACAGTTGTATCCATCAATGCATCATCCACTCATAACTGGTTGCCCTGTATATTAAAAGCATTTATAACAGTTCTCGTGTGGCATTGCTAAAGTAAGTACAAGCTGTTGAGGGAAAAGGATTATTCTTTACACATAGGTGTCATCATGATGTGTAAGCAGAATAGGTGTTACAAATGACATGCTAAAAAACAGTAGACAACACATTGTGCCTCTAAGGTCACATAGTTCTGGGTGTTTCTTCGTCGTCCAATGGTGGGGAATTTGCTTTTCACTCATGTAAGTGTGTATCTCTGTCAAAAAGTTCAGTTGAGTCTGTGAGTGCAGTGACTGTTCAGGTAGCTCGTTCTCGTGTGGGTGGTGAAGAGAACTGTCCATGACACCGCTCAGCTTGCCAGTGCCTTTGTCCTTTCCGGTTGGGGGTTGTGGAGTGGTTTGGGGGAAGGGGGGTTAATGAAGCCGCTGTCTCAGTGGGTGTAACCAGCTCTGCTGCCAGGATCATCGGTGTTTTTTAAGTCAGTGAATTGAGTCTGACTTGCTGCCAGTCAGACATGTCCTTTCACACCATTCCTGGTCCTCGTACCAGAACACATGTGCAATCTCCACCTTTTACAACTCAGATTGTGTGGGAGACAGAGAAACAGAGACAGCAGTATATTTTGTCCAACAAACTCATTATACATTTCACTTCTCTCTCTTCTCTAAGCACACTCCAAGTTGATCACATTTTAATTGGCAAAAACTGCCTTTTTCAAGGAACCCCAATTTAGTCCACCCTTATATTTGCCTCTGGTTTAACAGGCTATTTAGCTTTATCAGACCCGAAGATATTTCTCCAGTCCGCCCGACTCCACCAATTGCCTGTTATCCTACTTCTCCGAATCACCCACACGATTGCTTCTAAACAGTAAGCTGAGCTCGACCCGAACAACATGCCCCAAAGAGTTACAAAAAAACGCCGCTTTAAGCCCCTTCAGCCACAAGTATCCAGTCCGCCAAGCTACAAAACACTGCTTTTAAACAAGTTATCTTGCTGACCCAGCAATGCACAAACTAAGCCAGAGCGTCTCCCAGCCTATGCACGCCAGTCCGCCAAGCAAACAACCGTTTATTAATCCAATGTGGTGATTTTTATTTTATTTTTTCGCTGTATTCTCCATATCACATTGCGGGACTCTAACCCGGCCTCTCTGAGGTCTTATTTAGCGTGGGACTCCAACCCGGCCTCCCTGAGGTCTTATTTAGCGTATCACATTGCGGGACTCTAACCCGGCCTCTCTGAGGTCTTATTTATATTGCGGGACTCCAACCCGGCCTCTCTGAGGTCTTATTTAGCACATTGCGGGACTCCAACCCGGCCTCTCTGAGGTCTTATTTAGCACATTGCGGGACTCCAACCCGGCCTCTCTGAGGTCTTATTTAGCACATTGCGGGACTCCAACCCGGCCTCTCTGAGGTCTTATTTAGCACATTGCGGGACTCTAACCCGGCCTCTCTGAGGTCTTATTTAACACATTGCGGGACTCCAACCCGGCCTCTCTGAGGTCTTATTTATCACATTGCGGGACTCTAACCCGGCCTCCCTGAGGTCTTATTTAGCGTATCACATTGCGGGACTCCAACCCGGCCTCCCTGAGGTCTTATTTAGCGTATCACATTGCGGGACTCTAACCCGGCCTCTCTGAGGTCTTATTTAACACATTGCGGGACTCCAACCCGGCCTCTCTGAGGTCTTATTTAGCACATTGCGGGACTCTAACCCGGCCTCTCTGAGGTCTTATTTAGCGTAAATGTCAGGAGAATGCACTTTTCCAGCTACAGGTTACTCTGCGGTCTTTCTCTGTGCCCAGATGCGGCCCTAAGGGTCTATGCGGTCCGTGAACACTTTCGGCTAAGATTACCAAAACAGATTTTTATTAAAATGGCTCTGCTCACCTTTTATTCGTGTACACTCCGAAAGTATCCGCGGTCCCACATCCCCGTCTTAGAGTTCGTCAAGTCCCATCTGGGTCGCCAAATTTGTTAAGGCCACAACTTCTGGACACAGGGAGAAATCGCCCCCCCCCTTGCAGCCATGCTGTCTCAATCGCCTCCAAAACACAACAGCAGGTTAAAGTAAAAATCTAATGGATTTATTATCCAAGAAGCATAAAAACAGATACAAACAGTTACAAACCTAATCACACAATTTTTAACAAAACAAACATATATATATATAAAATCAAATGTGAGATCCAATCCGAGCCACCCAGAAGGCTGGTCTGCCTCCTCGGTGGCCAGCAGAAGATCTGAAATCCCCCAGCGCTTCAAACCCTTTGTCCCCTCAAAGTTGCATTCCTCAGCTCATCGATCAGCTCACTGATTGGCTGAAGTCCAACAAGCCCCACCTGGGCCTATGCCCCATTGTCCTAAACTTCACACCTCTCCCTGCCACTTTCACACCACCCCCACTCCTGCACATTCCTCAAACCCCATCTCACAGACACTGAATGCATGAAATAAAACTTAAAACCCTCACAGGACACAACATAATGATGCACATGGCTGGGACAAGCTGGTTGTTGGTTTGTGGCATATGAAGTTATTGAAGTCGATTATACGTCAATGATGTTAGAAAACCACCTATAGTGTGAATTTCCTTTGTTTATTTTAACATTGTGATTGCATGATTCAGATATTATTGCAGATATCTGCTGTTAATCTTGTTTGCCAATTCAAATCATCTTGCTGATATTCTTTTCAGGGAAGGCATCCACTGGAGTTTTGAGTGAGCAGCTGGAGATGTGGGCAAGATGTTAAGAAGAAAAAACACGTTTCAGATTGAGGTCCAATTAAAATGGTTGGCTGAAGCATCTGTCTGCCCTCTTGTCAATTATTATTAATATTATTATTTTAATGTTTCTGTTTTTTCAGTCAGTAGATCATAACCAAGGACTCTTTTGTTGGGGTGTTTACACACTTGAGATCTCTCATGTGTCGTGACGTCTTTTCCCTTGTCTTTGACTCGCTCTTTTCCTCATGTATGGTAATTATCACTGCTTAAGCTAGACCAGAAGTGCCCAGCTTTCAAACTACACTGAATGCAGCGGTGGTTGAGTCTGTCACAGTTTATGGTCACGTAGGATCTCGTCGCAGTGAGAGATGATTCTTTGACAGTCACTCAATAACTGTCACACTGTTTCCTTTGTGTGAGAAGTACATGTTTTCAGATTAACCTCAAAAGAAACAGACCCGACTCTTCCTCTTCCTCTTTATGGGAGAGCAGGCAAAGGCATCTGAGGTGCTAAGAAAGCACCATGTACACACAAGTGAATGCTGTTTGATTAACTTGCTCCATTGGGTATTGCCATGAAAACCTCTTCATTGTTGGAGGTTTAAGAATCCACAAAGGTAGAGGGGATGAAAACAGTGATCACTCCTCCACTGTTAGATGGTCTGGGGATATTCTCAGCTCTGATTATCTGCGTGTTCCCAAACTGAGAGTGAGAGTGTGTTTCTTCATTTACACCGCTACAGGATTATCTCTGCCTGAGTGACTTCCTGCTCCAGTCTCACCTCAATAGGACCGGTATTCATTTCCACACTGCCTATTACTGCCAGAAAGGGAATGAAACAACTAGCAATCACAGAAAAAAAGCTTCAAAGCCCACAGGAGTTACTTTCTCTGACAAATTCATTATTTAATTTTCATCTGGATAATTTATCCAGGGAAATTCAACAGAGCACCATTTCCAGCACTCCTTTTCATCAGAAAATGGCTACATACCGTCCCAGTGCTTTCAAGAGAGCGAGTGAGCTCTTCTTTTTTTATCAGATCAGTCCTTCAACAACAAAAGCAGAAACACACGTATACATTCTCCAGTCTAAATGTCAAGTGAGAGGTGCAGATGTCGGGTGGTATTTCATGTCAGGGTGATACTGACAGGAAAGAAGGTGCAGCAACAAATTCTCATCATTGGACCATTAATTCAGCTTTTCACACCTGGCATCACACGCGTAGAACATACTAAACAGATGCATTTTGATATTAGCAATACCTTTTTGAAATCCTTATTACACCATAATAGGGAAGATAAAAGTGTACGCGTGTGTGTATTATTTGTCTGTTTTTCTCAGTGAGGCAGTAGAAGACAAAAAAACCCCAGAATGCATTTTCTACACAGAAAACACTCTAATTGGCCAAACACGCTGAGTGTTTGCAACAGCGAGCATGAGCAATAGCCGTGGTGACACGTTGTTAGCTCCAACACTCTGATGAGCTCATTAGAAAGATAGTGCAGAATATTACAGGCAAACCAAATCAAATACCAACAGTTGCCTCACAGCTGAACATTTTCAAGTGTCGGGCTCAGTCTCCTAAAATGTTGTCTTTAATCAAAATATTTTTGATAGATTAAACAATCAATAATTTCCTGAACTCAATCTGCAGCTCCGCTTGGCTTTGTGGAGCTTCACAGTGAGTGCCTGCTCATTGTTTGGCCCCACAGCCCCCAACTTTACAATTCTGTTTCAGTATCATCACCTTTCTCGTAACGTGGCACTACTAGAGAGCAAACTTCAAGAAAAAAGCTCTGAAAATCCACTGTGCACTATACCTGCCCAGCACCAAACGTCAGACAGGCACCGTTTGCGACCAGATGGTGAAAATAGTGCAGAACTTAGCAAATAGTTTCAAATATTTGTCTCTGCTTTTATAAGACTGGACCGGCTGGTGCTAGTTGGTTAGGATACTCATTTTAGTCGGTATCAATACGTATACGTCTCTGACATAAGGTCAGCACTGTGATCATCATGGCCATATCTTTACGTTGCAACTTTAAAACCACTCTCCTATTTTGTTGTGTTATGGCTCTCCGCTCGCCCAAAAGCAACCTTGGAAACCACATTCATATAGTTGTTGTAGAACACGGATTGAAGTATTTTATATTCCCCAACTGCCTGTACGGAGTGGACCATCGAAGACAACAGTTTCAATAATATTACAGTGTATTTGGTGCAGGTCTTAGTTGGTACAGTCTGGTCATTGTTGCACTGCTTTTCAACACCACAGTCCTGAGAAAATCCTTTATCTTGTTTTCTCACGTTGGAAGAGTTGGTGAATCTGCTGCTTGAAAAAAAACATATCAGGCAGAGAATTGCAGCTTGCTGTCAGAGCAAGTCTGCACCACTCTGACCTGATGTGGTATTTTGATCCAATACTCTATACACTGGTTACCAACTGTGACTCTGCAAGATGCAGATGAGACATGTGGACGAAAAGATGCACAAAACGAACAGTTGGGGCTGAGGCTGTGCTGCTTGTGGAAGCTTGTTGCCATGGATTTGTAGCCTCATGCGCCACCAGTTTACTCAGGGAGTTTTGGGATTCACGGTCGGGATTACAACTTCTGAAGCAGCCAAGAAAAACAGTCGGTGGCTCCGGCTTTAAGGAAAGGACATGTGGAATCCAAAACATGCAAAGTTATCCATTATGAAACACAGAAGGGTAGTTACAGTACACACCATGTCCTATTTACTGTGTGGAGAACTGTGATGTTTACAGTGCACTTAAGTGTCACAGAAGCATCGGAAGTTCCCAGAAGACACTGGTTTCAAGGCTCCATATTAACGCTTGAAAAGTTTAACCTATTTTTTTGCCCTCAAAATACTCATTTCCCCAGCAATCAGAGAGTTGTCACGTGAATTCAAAGTATGGCGGATCCCAAAGATACATTTCAAACCGGGTCAACTAATTTTGCAAAGAACGTAAATCAGTCAGGCATAAAAAAATAATCAGCTGTAGAATTGTTTTTGTACCAAGTAGAAATAGACCCAATGTAGGGTTTTGAGAAGCGTGAGTATATGGGTGGCACACGAGAGAGAGACAATCTCACTAAGTCCCACTCAAACAGAAATTAGAGCGTGTTTAGCTTCTGTACTGTGACGTATTCCCCAGTGAAATGGACGATTTGAGCAGTGGAGTTATGACAGGGATTTAAATCAAGTCCATAGATTTTCAGTATGTGTTGTTTTTATATATATTGTTAAATAGGTCCACAATTAACCGGGAATGTGATCTAAAATGGTTAAAAAGACATTTTTTCATTTCATCTCGACTTTAAACCTCCTGCAATATGTGGTCTCTACACCATATGTTCCAAGACCATGTGTAATATATGCACCAGCTGCCATTTTTTATTTGAATAATTCAAATCCTAAATAAACACTGCTTGTGTAATATCTGCATAATGACAAAAATATCTCTATTACACACTCTACACCATGACAACTTGTACAAAATCAATCAACAATCTATAAAGTCACAATGAACTGTGCAGGTCGATCTAATGTGATATAATGTAGCAGATGCAAAGAGTTGTGCTTTGTGGGACACCAGAACTTACTCTTGGCCTGTTTCGCTGTAACAGCAGTGAATGGAGGCACCCACCTGATAAAGTAATCCCCAGACAGGTGGTAACACAAGATCAATTCAACTTTCAATCCAAAGCACAGTGGTAAAAATCCCCAAGTTTTCACAGATTCCAAAAGTATTTATATGCCCGACGTTGAAAAGACGTTTAAAAGACGTCTATGCCCGACGTTGAAAAGACGTTTAAAAGACGTCTATGCCCGACGTTGAAAAGACATTTAGACGTTCAAAAGTGAAAGTTTTTCGCCGACTATTTGTAGATGTTGGAAAGACGTTCACGCTTAGACCAGATTTAAACGTGATTTGCAATACTATAATTTGTCGTCCTCTACATTGTGCTAATACTAATATATCATGATTTAGAGGCTTACTAAGAAACCACACCCAGATTTATCAGTTGAAATCCAGTATTGGATTAACATCACGTTAATATCTGGTCTAAACGTGAGCGTTGAATCAACGTCTACAAATAGTCGGCTACTAACCGTGTATTCAACCTCACCATGTTTTAACCGTGTATTCAACCTCACCGTGATTTAACCGTGTATTCAACCTCACCGTGTTTTAACCGTGTATTCAACCTCACCGTGATTTAACCGTGTATTCAACCTCACCGTGGTTTAACCGTGTATTCAACCTCACCGTGATTTAACCGTGTATTCAACCTCACCGTGGTTTAACCGTGTATTCAACCTCACCGTGGTTTAACCGTGTATTCAACCTCACCGTGTTTTAACCGTGTATTCAACGCCGAAATGCTTACAGTGCTTCTGGATCTATAACACATCAACAGTTTCCACTTACAGGACAAAAGACCAAGTGACACAGCAACAGTTCATTTGTATTTATTAAAGCACAATATAAATATAATAATGTTCTTTATATAAAAACATAATCTCCTTTTCCTTCTTTAAATGCCGTTTTCAAAGCCACACAGGAGCAAAAATTACATCACAAAAATGTTATCACATACAATTTTAGAGACTGTGAAAGCGATGAATCGATCAGTTTGTGTTGCCCACTCTCTGCCTGCAGTGTTGACGACACGCTCAAAAAGGTTGACATTTAAAAAGAATGAAAGCGTAGCAACACACCCAGCACTACAACGCTGTCTTTCACACATTCACACATTGCTTTGTAACGCAAAGAATGGAACAATTAATGTTAATGTAGTATGAAATAGTGTCTGCCAGGAAGGGAAAAGCCCGCCTGAGAGCTTGATGAGGTTGTACCTGCACATATTACACTGTCTTTTATTGTATGTGTACAGCTGTCAGTAAGTTACAAGCTTGAGTGGATCTAGATAAATAAAGAACCCGACGTGAAGTTGCAGCGTGTGAGGCAGACTGTGAGGAGCCAGTCATCATCTGAAATACATTTAGCTGGAGTCAGTCAACAACGACACCCTGATCCTGTCTAATGACTTTTCCCTCAAACACCAACCACGTTCATGAATTGCTCTGTACACCCGACTGTGTACAGAGCTCTGTGGAAAAGAACAAGGCAAAACATGAAGCTGCGGTTCGAGGACTCGAGGGGTTTTGTGGCGCTTGTTGATCTGTAGCCTCCTTGTGGTCTGGTGAGGCAAAAGCACAATGTAGGCCACACAAGAAGGAGGCAGACTTTGAAATGACATTTTATAGCTGAATGCACAGGCTGCGTGCTGTTGTAAAGTTATGTCATTAAGTATTATACTGTAAGCCATGTCCAAAAACAAATGTAATTTTCAAGAGCAAGTTAACAGTTAAGCTATCTACTCTAATGAGTAGAGTAGAGTGGAGTAGTGTATGGTCAAGTAAATGTCCCTGAGAACAATTTGGCCCACAGAGAGCAGGCCATGAATATTAGGGAAAGTACAGGTGGAGCATGTTTAGAAGTTCAAGTGGCAAAACTAATGGCAACAGAAACTTCAATTCCTTTACTCTGGATTTTTATGGATTTCAGGCTTCAGTCTTCAAATTGCATATAATGCAATTCAAAATGATATTTCTAAGTAAGTTAGATATTTAGATTTGAAACGTAGCCTGACTTGCTTTGAGTATGGATTGGATTATGTTATGCTCACTGTGCAAGGCTGTTTGACTTAATTCAAGTAAATGTCACTTGTCTTAATTAGCAATTTGATCATATATGGGTTGTGATTAGCAAGGCACAAGGGACATATTACAGGACCTGCAATATACTTTGACAATTATTTTAAGCTCTGGAGTTTCAAGACTCATTTCAACTTTTAGTCTTTTGGCTTTATGGTTTATTTTCAACTTTATATTGCGGCAAAATATCACATTTCAAGGTTTGGACTGTGTTTGGATGACTTTCTCTTCCACCTGTCACATTTCATTGATTTCAAGAGTAATACCTTTTTAAGACTGGTAGCTGGACACTCTGTCTTATCTTCAGAAATCTTATCAAGTAAAAAATCCCTTGTGGCACTGTCGGGCACATTTGCTTGTTCCAAGCAAAAGAAAGCTCATAGCTAGAATGTTTGGAATTACATTTGATGGGACATTTTTGCGAGTGTGTCAGTATCACCGTCACCAAAAATGCTTGAAACATTTGAATGCGTTTCCATTCAAATGTTCTTCTGTCCTTCCATGCAGACCCCCCCCCCCTCCCCCCCCCCCCACACACACAGTAACCAAGTCTGCAATGCAGATAAACAGGGCTATCCACCCCCATAAGCTTTCATTTGTGGACGCCCATAGGGCACGGCCCTCGTTTAGCAAATGAGGGGATAGATGGAAACATATTTTGTAGACTTACAAGGCACATGAGTAAACTGCCCTGCCTTGATGCCTGTTGCCTAGCTACCACCTACATCCATCCTCTATGATTGTTATTCTATTGAACTCTTTTTTTCTCATTTTTTTTGCCAGTGCAGAGAGAATACTTGAATGAAGCTCGTTACATCACGTGCATATAAGCGTGTGTCCATCACGTACCGTACACATCGTTGTCTCGTTCTTTTAATCTTTCCCTACTTTTGCAATTCTTTGTTCCCCTCTCTTCACTTTATTTGAACATTGTGCATCACAACCCTTGGATCAAGATGGCATTGTGCATCAGGAATGAGCTCGTTTTCGTTCTTGTTTTTGAATGGACTACTGCATGGTGCAATGCACATGAGGCGAATGATTTTGAACTCAATGTATTGAGACAGTTGTTTCTCACAGTGGAAAACAATTACACAAGTACGCAGCAGTCTGGGAAGACCAGTTTCTTAATCAGGATTCAACTGCTACTTCAGAGTCTAACAGACAAACAAGTGCTTTGAAATACGTCTTGAATCTAAAGCAGTGTCACCCCCCATACACCCAGCACTTCCAGTGCCATTTTTATATTTATTTATCATTATTTTATAATATCTGGTCCATTGTAGACCCTTGTGTCACTTTCCTGGCAGTGCGTTTCAACTCAGGCATCTATCTGTTAGATTTACTTGTCCTTCTTGCAACATCTTGTTATTCAGTGTATTTGTCCGTCAGACTGTGAGCACTGCAAAGAGCAGAGGAGAACAGAGTCACATAGAGCAGGATGCCAGCAGCAGTGTTTGACTATGTAAAGACAGAGAGGCCAAACTCGTCTGGTGCCACAATTGTATATGGATTGAAAAATAAAAGTCTCTTTAAACATTCAGCATGCTGTGCAATAAATATATTTAGCGAGTGCAATAATGTTGGTGTGTTTTTTTCCGAAGGAAGAAAGGGACAGTGTGTGCTCAAGGCTGCAGGCTCAGTGGCTGAAATGTGGCGGATGGATTCAAGAGAAATGGAGGAAACTGAGATCACAGCTGGAGTTTCGCAGTAGGTTTATGCAATTCATTTATTTATTTATTTTCTTTTACTGCAGTCATGACTCACTCTATACGATCATAGTATAATTATCGGAGATGGATGTTTTTGAAGTTGCACTTGTATGGGGGTGTTTGCCAAGGACATTTGAAAACCGTTGATGGTAAATTGGATGGTTTATTTACTTGCATTACCTTATATGGAAACTTTTCCGCAGTGTGCGATGAGTGGCGAGGAGATAAGACTCGGTGTACTTATTGTGAATCAAAGATTAGTTGCCAATTTAAAATTACCTGCCATTAGCCTTGTTCAAATCGAGCAATTGTAAGTTAATCATGACTTTGTGTGAGTGAAAGCCCATCACATTGTATGTATTGAAACTTGTTGAAAGGAGCTATAGAGAACATAACAAAATGAATTTGCTCCGCATCATCTTTTCTACACAACAGATGAATACCACTTGATTTTTGTATCAGTACATCTGCTCTTATTCGACAAAGAAACTGAAAAATAAATCAGAAACATTTCCTGAGAAACGGGATCTCCGAAGAATAGCACATGCAAGGTGAAGTGTTTCATTAAAGCGAGAGCTGTAAATGAATGTGGGGATAGTGTCGTTTAAACCAACACATATTTGACGTGGCATTAACTTAATGGAGCGAGATAGTAATCTGCGAGAGAAGAGCGGAGCAGATTCAGAACCTGTTCTTGTTTCCTTCTCTGGACGGTTAACCTTTGCTGTTCGAACAGGGTTTGTTGAATATGTTGATGAAATTAGCCTTCTCGGATGCGTTCCGGGCGGTGTTTGTGCTGTGGTTGGTGAGTCAGGCGCAGCTCTGGGCAGATGGTGGTCAGAGTGGTGCATGAGGCTTGATATTCATTAGGAGTGCTGACCTCTGCCATGATGTATTCAAGCATCCAACAAACCTCACTCAGAGTTCACCCCTGCATAATGAATGGGTGCAGAAATTCAAAAACAAGACAAAAAGCCATTTTCAGCTCTCGGTTTCACACCCACTTCCCCTCTCTCGCGGTTTGGTCGGGTAAAAACAGGGATATTCTGACAAAATTCAGTTTCAATGTTTATTTAGAATCAACAAACTCTGGAGCTGATTGCTTTATTCAAGGTTGGTTATATGAAGAATTTGCTGAGGTGCCGCAGGGTCAATCAACAAAGTACAGTGTGTATTAATAAAAGAAAAAGCACGCACCCACACTCAGCCATGCAATTCTTTCCCGAGTAAAACTCTGAACAAATAAAAAATAAAAAAGCTGCAGTAAGTTTGGTTTTGCTGGCTGAGGGAGATCTTTGACAGCAGGAACTTAGTTCTGGCACAATCCACTCAATAATGCTGTGTCCACACTATTTACTGAGTCATCATAATCATTAATGAGCATTGTAATGTTGTGAGATTTATAAAAAATGATGTGGTAACAGTTAGTAATAGACTCAATTAATTATCAAATAATCAATTATATTAGTGTACGCAACTAATAGTTTGTCAGCTTTGTCCAAATTCAATCTTCAAAGAAATGATATGAACGATACCTGCATTATTAGAGATGTACTCTGTGCACAGGGTTTGATCATTGGGAATGCTCCTAATTCGCGTCTCTTTTTTTTGCGTGGTTTGGAAAGTTTGCTTAAAATGTGTTTGACAATGTGCATAAGGTGACTGTAAACATGTTGTTCCTTGCACTCAACATTGTTGACTGGGTGATAATAGCGAGTTACTTTACACATCGGGATAAACCCTCTGAGATGGGCCATCTCCTTTTTCACACATGCACACAAACACCTGGTACACTGTATGTACGCATGTGATACCTGTGAGAATGTATCACCGCACTCTGTTCCCACTGCGTCGGTGGATGGATCAGTGGTCTTTGGAGTGTGTGTGTGTGTGTGTGTGTGTATATATATATAGGTGGGGAAGGGAATATAGGAATATACCTGTATGTGATTGTTTCAACAAGTGTATATATGTGCTTGTTACAACAAGTGTTTTTATTATACTTAAGTGTGTGTGTGTGTGTGTGTGTGTGTGTGTGTGTGTGTGTGTGTGTGTGTGTGTGTGTGTGTGTGTGTGTGTGTGTGTGTGTGTGTGTGTGTGTGTGTGTGTGTGTGTGTGCGTGAAGGGGAGGGAGGATGAGGAAGGGGATCTAGGACAGGTGCTTTAAGAGAACCCTTTGACTCATGGTCTCTTCACTAATTAAGTTTAGGCTCTTTATGTGCATATGTATGTGTGTGTGTGTGCGTCTACTTATCTGTCCATGGGAAAGCTTTGCCTTTTCCACTCCCTCATCCTTTGATTATCTGAAAGCATATTCAGTCCACACAAGTCTGATCCAAGCTCTTTGAAACTTCCATTTGCTGGTATTTTAAAATTAAAAAATTCAACATATCGTGACATTCGGCCATTTTCTGTGTGTTTTAGCGTACTCACCCCTGAAACTGTTTAGGACGTCATTACAACAGCAATCTGGCAAAAATATAGACGATATTTGTTATGATAACAATTGAACATGTTATGTGCTTCATGCAGCAAAATAAAGTATTACAATACAATAAAGTATTACAGTGGAGGCAATTCAGAGTAAGATACCCTTTACCCAACCTTTGTATCACAATATAAATATACATATATATATATATATATATATATATATATATTCATCATATCAGAGGAAAACAGCACTGACCTGATCATGTGTGATTAATAAGTCAAATATTTAAACCAAATGTGATATTTCAAAGGTAGATTTTCTCAATCATAGTCAACTGTTTAGTATTTATGTGTTGTGGTTACATGTACTGTTGTGTCAATCTTGTTTCATCTCAGCAGGCTGTTACACCATCAACTGATTACATGGAAGGCCAATCTGTGATTGTTATGAATTATGTAGAATTATTATAGTCTGATCTTTTCATTTAGAATCGAAATGACTGAAGAATCGTTTTAAATATCTGCCGCTGAATTTTAGGAGGAGATTCACAGCAGTGCACATATTGATATAAAACAGAGGTGGTTCAGTCTCTGTGTGCAAAAATAAACCTGCATTCGCCAGCTGGGAGGATGGTCTTTACCCTGAGTGGGAGTCGTTGGCTGAAATGGAAGAAGAGAGAGAAATATTTGAAGGAGGATATGGCGCTGGCGATTTCTTTTATTGTCACACACCATTACATTCAGTTGTCTTCTCAATATTGGGGATTCGGTGTGTGTGTTTGTTTCAAACCTGCTCTGGTGTAATGAGATTTGTCAAAGTCCGTTTCGATTTCCTTTGCAATTTGTCACAAAGGCTTTTATTTATCAGTGCTCGTTCTCGTTGTGTTTTGTTTAATCACACGACAGATTAAAGACTCACGTGTATTGAGGTTGCAGATTGAAGGGGAGATGGAGGAAGTGACTCCATGTCATCAGCATTTGGATTCATCGTTTGATTTTGATGCCAGACACATTTAACAGACATATATATATATATATATATATATATATATATATATATATATATATATATATATATATAACATTTATAAGCATTTCTTAACACTTGAATGAATACAAATAAAATGTTTTGAGGAAAGACATTGTCCAAAGGACTAAGTGCATCCAGACAAAATGTACACTGCATGCTTTAACAAGTCGAATCGTGCCTGCCACCCACGAGCTATTTTCCACCTGCTGCCCACCTACATTGACAACAGTGAAGCAGAGCCCAGGACAAACACAAACAGACACAGTGCACATGGTGGCCACGCTCTTCAGATTAACCTTTATCCTCCCCGATGAGACCTGTTGTCTTTGCCCAGAGAGCTCTGCATTCAGCACAATATGGACACCACACGGAAACAATTTCTTCCGCTTACAAGGCTCTTACAAGGCTCCGCGATCACACCTAAGAGCTCTTGCAAGGCAATTAAAGGCAAGTCTGTGGTGAAATAAGTGTGTTTTTTTCCAAGTGGTGCATCGCATTGGTTGCAATTGCTTTGAGACAATTTGCGGCAACGCTTCATTCCACACCATATCATCAACTTTGTTATCACATGAAACCAGTCTTTGTTATTTTAATGAGCACTTTAAGTGTTCACTTTACTTTCCCATTGCAACTACAACAACACAACCCTGCAATCAGGGAGAGGGAGAGACAGATAGTGAGAGGGGGAGAGGAGAGCAGGGGATCGGGTTTCTCAGCCGCTCTGCACCCTAATCCTGGATTTGGTAACGAGATGAGGAGAATGCAGGTAAGGACAAACACAAGTGATAACAACACTGACATGGGATTGGTAGGTGGGGGTGAGCAAGCATTTCCTCGATAGGAAATAGGGGGCCTCACAGGTAGAGAGAGGGGTGGTTAGTTGTTGGTGGGTGGCATATAAATACCTGCAGTAGACAAGGGCGGCGAAATGCTGAGGGTATGAGAGACACCGGCCGACCTGCATCTGTCGTAGAGAAAAAGAGACAGGGACATGCATCGCAGAGGCCTTAATGAGAGAAAGCACAATAGTTGAGTAACAGTTTTGAGCAGATATTTCTGTGACAGTAACTTCAACCTGAAGCTCATCACTAATCATTTTTCGAGAGTCTTGACTGAGGCTACAGATGTGCCACAAACCGTGCAGAGTTCTGGCTGACGTCCTTTTCCCTTTGAGGGAAAAAAAAGGTACCCGTTCGCAGCAGTTTTCTCACTGCATGTTCCCAAGTGAACTTGGCTGAATTAGGGAGAACGGGACAAGAAAAGAAGACAAGACGCAGCGAGAAGGCAGAGCAAGAGAAGGCCAAAGAAGACAAGAGGAAGACAAAAGACCCGATAAGACGCACAGGAGGAAGAGGAAGAGGAAAGGAAGGGATTCCAAGAGGACAATAAAAGACACAGGACAAGGAAAGCAGCAAGAGAAGGCAAAGCAAAGCGAAGAAACCACTTAAGAGTTCAAACGTCAGCGCACCATTTGAGTGAGGCCAGAGAAGAATGGCCTGCCAGGTATTCGGCGCCGACTCTTTCACCCCACTTGCAGGAGATTCACCCTTGCCAATCCTCATGCACCACACCTCTACCGGTGACTGCCTGGCAGCCAGCTCCCACGCTCACAGCATGGTTTCTGCAGGTAAACTGTCCTGTAATGTTGAGTATTTTCTCTTACATGTCATGTTGTTCTGCAAAAATTAGGCTTTCGCGGTGGCGAAGTTTAAGGGGAGAGTGGAGGTTTATAGTGAATGATATGGAGTATGGTTCATATAGCGTTGTTGTGATATTAAATCCCAGCTGCAAGAAGGCAGCCCTGTACTACTTCAGCCTTCTGCTTCAGCCTTGTGAGGCTGTAAAAAAATGGAGTTTGGCATTGTGCCATCCCATGCTGTGACGAAGTGAGAGTTGCTGGTGACAGTGAGTGATTATACAGAAAGTCGCATTGGGTGCTGCAGGTGAGCGATGTGTCATGTGGGGCTACAAGTTGCTCCTAGAGGCCTCTAATTTACCCAAGCTGAGCAAGAATGCAGATGAATTGGATTGAAAAATGCATTTATTCAAAGCCAACTGAAATTATGTAAATGTATCTTATCATCTGGTTTGGCCCAGCTGTCTCCACTCAGTGGATAATTGCTTTGAGGATTTGTTATCAGTATAGCAAACTCCTCAAGGTCTTTTTTTTTCTCCTATGGAGCATTGTGGATGAAACTTCCTGCAGGTTTTAGTCTGTGCTGATTGTTGTAGCTCAGAATAGACCAGATTACATCATGCAGAACATTATCCATAAAATGTATATGCTGTAGCAGCCATTCAAACGTATCTTGCAAATAGATTTTCTGCTCAGACAGCACTGTACTTGTGGAATTGTGCTGGCCTGTATTTGATTTCTGTCTTAGAATGAGTCTATGAACTAAATGTGAAAAGCTGTCATCTGATTTAAATTAAAAATAAGTACAGTATGCATTGAGGAAAGAAGTCAAATTTTCAATTATGGCAGGATTTTCCTCAGTGGCACTGTATTTGTATTGATGTTTAAGACAACCTCATCAGCCTTGGTCAAGTCATCATACATGACACACAGTGCACTGTCTCTACATTGGAGTGCATCTCAACACATTGGTGCCTGAACTGAACATCAAGCTGGATAAAAAGATGAATAGATGAACAATTATGTAATTAGCAAAGGACATGACTAGAGCAGTGCTCAGCTATATTAAAATACACGAATCAGACGAGAGCATCAACAAAAGGAGAGGTTTTCAAAGCTGACCTGTCCTCAGATCAGATCCTAGTCAACGCTCTCCAGTTTTTAATGAGCTGATCTTTTGTACTCCGGTCAGATTGTAACCACATTTGTCTCCATCAGTATCATCTGGGCTGTCCCTGGGTCAGCACTCCAAGCGCTCCCACATGCACCTGTCCACCTCCACCCTCGGGAACGCTCTTGGCAACGGCCCCCCGGGCCTACATTACCCAGTCGCCCCCTGCCACTACAGCAACCAGCAGGCCACCTATGGCATGATGGCAGGTGAGTGGTGGTGATGGTATTTGTGACTTCTATTGCAAGGCTGTCATTAATATGTAAGTCAATCGACAAACAATTAATCATCAAGAACTCTAATCTGGTCAATCGAGCCTATAATGAATGTATTAAACGAATGATGCGACACCTTTGAAGTAATGGCCCAATGGTGAAGGTGGCCTCATGCGCTGATGATTATGATTGTGATTCGGATGAGAACGATGATTATTGTGCAGACAAAGGTCTCTCTCTCTCTCTCTCTCTCTCTCTCTCTGTAGCTCAGGAGATGCTCTCTGCCAGCATCTCTCAGACTCGTATCCTGCAGACATGTGGTGTACCTCACCCCAACATGGTAGGCAGTGCAAATCCATTGCAAGGTAACGATCAGATACACACTCTCACGATCAGTCTTTTCACACAGACACACGCACACGCATATGTAATCATTCCCTGGCCTGCAGTTAAATCCATTAAATTGAGCAATTTGTTGATTCCAATTTAATAAAAAATTTGCTACCAGTTCAAATCAATTTCAGACTTGATTACTTCACCGAACGCTTGAGCTCTTCAGCGCACTTGTTAAACACAACCGTCAAAGACGACTTGCCACTTCCTCCCGATGCTGCGCAGAGAGCAGAAACATGAATATAGAAGTGGCTGTGTGAAGACTGTCAGGGGGAATGGTGTTGCTGTTCAGGGACATTCTATTTTTTTCATGACAAGCTATGTTGGTGCCAATTTCAAGTCAGTCAAAAGTCTGTTCATACCTACCGGAAAATATTTTTCACAGTCAACATGTAGCTCTATGAAGATTGATCGAACAATGCCAATTTTTGTATGTAGTTGCTCAAACAGTTTCTTAATTCAAACAGAAAAAGTCTCCCTCTACTTATATTGATTGGCCGTATTAAGTATGCAAGATTTAATATAAAAGCTTACATATCAGAGCAATTGCTGGTGTTAAAAGAAATGAAGCTTGACAACCTAACCAGGTTGTCAAGGATTTTAAAGACCCTGAAAAAATGTGCTCAATTAACTTAACTATGAACAATGTGTTCCAGCGTTTCACAGAATTTTCTGGTAAAGTTGTTCGAGCGTGTATAATTAACACTGTTGTCCTTTCTTGTCTGAAATCACTTTAAGAAGTTATTCTTACTGCACACACAAGACGTAACCTTCTGAAGTCTAAACCATAAAAAAATGATTCAATGTTTGATGTCCACACTAATTTAGTTTGATATAACCAAATGAGAGCAAATGCTGACCAAAAAAAGAATGTGACATTGAAAGTAGCCCTGCTGGCACAGAACAATTAACTTTTGCACAGGACATAATATTGCTGCTTGTCTGTTAACAGACAAGGTTGATAGGATTTTAACCACTGGAGTGTCGACATCTACCCACGCATGTATGTGGTCTAATAAAAGTGTACGGCCTGCAGTGTCCCAGGCAGTGCTAAAATACATTAGGATTACAATTAGACAGCTGGCCACATTTAGTATTAGCATCAGGAGGTCAACTTTAAATGAAACTTGCTGAAAGTGGTCAACAGCAGCACGCAGTAGAGGGATATTTAAGAGGAGGGGGCATTAACAGCGTTAATAGCATTAAACAAAACTCCGTAATTATGTGAAGTGGATGTGACAAGGTCACAAAAGAAATTGGCGCTTTCATTTTTAAAACTGTGCTCATCTATTTTTTTATATTAACAATGGATCAAATGACTTCGTGTAATATGAAAGGTGTCGCTTTATGAACCCACAGAGAGCTTTCAACTCTGGAGCTCTCCTTTGCTCTGTGGAGCTGTTTAGCCTCATCAACATTGTTTTCAGCCACAGCAGGCAACTGTCCAACCCACCGTATGCTACCTGCCCAGCAAAAAATTGCACAGAGTAAGCATTTCTCTTACCTTGCACAGCAGCTGTCATGATCGCGTGAGAGTTGCGCAATCACAAATCACATGAAAATCCATCTTGTCAGGCTACAATCAATGCTGGTTGGACCAACCAGGTGTGTGCGACACAGAAAAGGACAACTGTTAGTTCAGAAAACAACAATGGCGACTCCTGAAGAGGTTAGCGTGCTGCAATGGCATCAGTTGTATCAGAACTGGAGAGTATTTCTTTGTTGAAAGAATGGCACTGACAGCTTTTCTCCATGCCAAGGATGTTTTTTTCTCTTCTCAAGACTTGCTTTGGTAAGAGTTTGATCGATAGATGGTACATCCAATCTCCTGCCACATGTATTTCTTTTTTTTTAACCTTTTCAAAACAGTTCCCAATGATGGCTTCTCGGATGGTTGTGTGTAACAACCATCTGGTGGGTCAGGTTAGCATTTCTCAGCTAAAGAGCCAGATGTACTAGTGTGCCAGTCTTTGTTGGAGACCAGACAGACAGAGCTCAATGGACATTAATCGGGAGGCTTGAAACACAACTCCTTAACAATAACTTCATTCTTTAATAATGGCATTCTGAAGTTCGAATGTCAAGCGTTTGCTTTCTATTCTTGCTCAGCATAAAGCTGCTGACGTTAACGCACTCTTTGGATGGTGCACATGTTGCAGCACATAGCAGCTGGAGGGTCCATGGCCATATACACGAAGGCTTGTGTGGAGCTTTCACACATCCACTGAGCCCACATGTGTTTTCAAAGGTGCTTGTTGTCCAGTGTGTCGCCGCAGAGCGCAAACAAACTGCTGTGTGCACTCAAGGATAGCTGTACACCCTCCGGGGAACTTCAGTGCAGGCATCAGCACAAACGAGGCAAAGTCTTCTCTCTTTCTCCAACATGGTGAGGCGAACAGAATGCCCCAGTAGGCCTATTCCTCTGCCGCTGGTATTGTTTTCTCTTTGTGAGTCATTGTAAGTCTGTGTGTCATCATGAGACGCCTACTGTAACAGGAACTACTTTGCCAGATGTTTGTATTTTTGTCACCGTTTTAGCGTCGCAACCATACAAGATGTGGTCACAAAACTTTACAGATGTGTACTTGAGATAAAAAAAATGAAGCCGAAGTTCGGAGAGGGGTTTGGTCCGAGCAAGGGGGCAAGAAGTACGACGGTAGGAAGTGGGGAAGGGGCCATCGGCCCGATTTGGCATCTGGGCTGACATAATCCCATCTCTAGTTAGGTCTTTCAGAGTTGAAGCTTTTATGGCGATGTTTTCTTAGTGTAGACAGAAGTATTGGTGCAACATATGCTCAATTTGAAGAAGGAGTTGTAGGATTGGTTAGGCGCATCCTCATTGTCCGAGTAGATAGATAGAAACATCATTACGCTGAGCAAAGTCAACTAGATTCCATCTTGCAATGGGATCATATCAGCCACAACGCCAATGGACCAGGGGCGGTAAGTGTGTGTGTGTGTGTGTGGGAGGGGGGCAGTGGTCTCTTCGCCCCCCTTGCTCAGACCACACAAAATCATTGAAGTCCACCTTTATTTTTGATCTCAACTACATGTCTATAAAGTTTTGTGACTGCGTCCTGCACGTTTATGCTGCTTTCGTGGTTAGAATATCTGTCCACAGGCATATAAACACCTGTCAAGGTGCTCAAACGTGTCTCCGTGGTAGTTCCCGCCTCAGAAGGTGTCTCCAGGACCATATTTTGTCATGATGACACAAATTCACAAAGTGGAAACAATACCAGCGTCGGTGTCGCGGCTGGTAAAAACTCCACATTATAACCTTTCGGTAGGATTTGTTGCCGTGTTCGACACTTTTAGTTTTCGCCAAAACATTGCAACCTCCTGTCTTGTATCTCCCTCATCACTGGATCTGTAAATTCAGTGAAGTGAAAGTTCGTTCAGTCAATTGTGATATAGTTTTCCCTGCACTACAATCCCCATAACACAAGAGGGGAGTGTTGCATAGCTCATCTAAGATTCTGTTCCAGCTATGTTGATACTATCAAAAGCAAAGGATATTCGTGGGATAGGGTCAGAGTGGATTGAAGACAACATTTGGTTGCTGTCAGACTTAAATCACAAATCAGGTATTGGCTATTGTGTGCGGAGTGTTGATGCGATGAGAAGCATCATATTCCAAAAAACAGTTGGTCATCCACCCATCTGGTACTCTGGCAGTAATCTGTCATTGATACGAACAAAAGGGAAAAGTGATTGGCTACAACAGCTACAAGCTCCACTGCAGCTAACCACTTAACATTAACAGCCACTTGTAGAAACCAGAAGGCCACTCAGAGAGTGTGCTCTGCCAAGGCCGTTTCCATAAGTGAAAAATAATGTGTTTATTCAATCCATGATTTGGATCCCCTCCAAATGTAACGGGTTCTTTTTTGGGCAATGCTACACTTTGCCGGTGTCAACTAATAACGCCGTCTCGACCGGCAGCTTCATTGCGGAAGCGTAGCACTGATCCTCTGGTTCCCCCTGACAGGTAAACACCGTTAGCCCTGTCAGCACATTTGAAGTTGTTTGCACTGTTAGCATTATTGGCTCCAAGCAACCGGCACAGGCGTCGCCATGTTGAGAGCCGTTGAGAGGCTCAAGTGCTCCCAATCTCGTTATTTTGCACCTTTAAGGTTATAGTCACCAAAAGTTGTTTAAAAGTTGTGTTCAATGTTTGTTTGTTTTTCACCACATGATAATAGAGAGCATTGAAATCAAAGAAGTGAAGTCAGCTTTGTGTTGTAACACTGAAGCCAAGGATAAGAGTATTTCAGCAAGAAATGTGACTGGGCGTCTTAAATTACAGGTAAACTGCAGAGAAGAATATCTGGAATATATTATGTTCAGGGCCAGGGAAAGAAATATCTATTAATCAACTGATTATTCAATTCACTGCACAGGAATGGAGCTGCCTCAGGTGGGTGCTACATAATCGGGTTCAATAAGTGTATTTTCTCACTTACAAAATACAAAAATATGGGGGCGGAAGAACTCACGAGGCATACCTCTTGTTTTCAGGATGAGATGTGAGTCGTCGCATTCATTAAAGTATACTATATATGGGCAATATTAGCAAAATGATAACAATAATATAAAAAACATCATTCTGCAGGTTCCAGCGGTTTTTGTTCTTAGTAGTTCAGGGTGTCTTGCAGGGGCTTGTCAAACTTTTTTGTGCTGTGGAAATTAAGGCTGTCAGGATACATTTGGGAATAGAGGCTTTCAACACCCTTCTGACAGCTTCAGGGTCTCCATTGAGACACCTTCCAACCAATGTTCTCTCTCTCTCTCTCTCTCTCTCTCTCTCTCTCTCTTTCTTTCTCTCCCCAGGGTCTCTTACTCCTTGCTTGTACAAGTTTCCGGATCATGGTCTAAGTAGTGGTTCCTGTGCATTAAGCCATGGTTTCTCCTCACTGCCCCCGGTCCTCCTCTCCACTGATGAGGTCCTTGGGGGCCATAGTATTGGGGAGATGAAAACTGATGGCCAAAGGAAGACCATGCGGGACCCAGAAGATGCCCCGGCCATGGACTCCCCGCAGATACGAGAGCTGGAGATGTTTGCCAATGACTTCAAAATACGGAGGATCAAACTGGGTGAGTATACATCACCAAGTGATGATCATAATTACAGCTGAAAATTAGCCCACAAACCAAGTGCACCAATTAGAGAACCTCACCATGAATGTCTCTGCTTTTGCACTTCTTTGCTCGAGGGTATTCCATGAAGTGTTTTGGTTTCTTTTGACCTCCAGGCTACACACAGACTAATGTAGGCGAGGCTCTCGCTGCAGTGCACGGCTCAGAGTTCAGCCAGACCACAATCTGCCGCTTTGAAAATTTGCAGCTCAGCTTTAAGAATGCCTGCAAACTCAAAGCCATTCTGGCTAAATGGCTCGACGAAGCTGAGCTGGCCGGTGGTGAGTCACACACATATACTCCGTTCCATCAATCCCAATTCAGAGCATTTATTGAAACGTAATCTTTTACCTGGATGTCTAATTCCTATGAGCTAAAACAAATGGTGTCAGTGTAAGTTGCAAATAACCTTTTGAGTCAGTGTTTTATGGTCTGCTGGAGATTACTGTATTACAGCCATGCTTTCCTGGCATGATTACGAAGATCTAACACCAGCTTGTACATCGTCTAGGACAGAGGTTACCAACCTGTTTGCCTTACATACATACAGTGAGCTGTGAGCAGTAACAGCACTAACAACATATTGTTCTCCCTTCCTGCAGCCTTGTACAATGATAAAATAGGAATGAATGAGCGCAAGAGGAAAAGGAGAACAACTATCAGGTACCAACTATAACAGGGGTCGCCGACCTTCTTTTCCTCCCAGAGCTAATTTGGTGCTGCTCATCGCACCAGGTTTTACATCGCCAGACGCAGACGTAACATGTGTCTTACTTGTATGGTCCTTTAATAATGTTTCGCCCACTGCAGTCATTGCCTCTATTACAATCCTGACATAGCTGAAGGGCTTTTTGGGGTTCTGTTGTGTTCCACGAAACAAAGCCTCTGTTGGCTGTTGGTTCACAGGCCATTAGTGTTTGAGCAGGGGGGTTAGCCAATTGTGGATTGTATTCATTCAATCACACAATACAGCAGTGGTCTTTGCAGGCACACCTGGTCTAAGACTCATCTGATTTTGCTTTTCATTGGGCTGGCTATTTTCTGCGGTCATCGTTACATCTGGTGTCTGCTTGCTAGTCTGCTAACATCGCCGAATGTTACGATGTCCCTGTAACCAAACTTGAAAGCAGTGTTAACTCGTTTCAACTGAGAGCGAATTGGCAAATAATCATTTTGTGTCAGAAGGGGGCGGAGCGTCTGTGAGTTAGAGTGGATAGAAAATGAAACTGTTTTACAAAGCCACTTTGTGTTATCAAATGTATGCACATATTCTTTGAACCTTTAGCCACTCAGAAACTGGCAGCTCGCGACCTACTTGTTGGCGACCCCCTAAACTATAAGGAGCAAAGATACAATGCATAATATCATACGATGACATTTTGATTTCATGCAGTTCATCTTTTCTTCTCTC
This sequence comes from Melanostigma gelatinosum, assembly GCF_949748355.1. NCBI lineage: Eukaryota > Metazoa > Chordata > Actinopteri > Perciformes > Zoarcidae > Melanostigma > Melanostigma gelatinosum. The sequence goes on along the minus strand of NC_136643.1, from coordinate 19,478,164 downwards.
TCCCTTGTTCCCCACTGCAGCCTTGGAGCTAAGGAGGCCCTGGAGCACAGCTTTGTGGAAAAAAGTAAGCCATCCTCCCAGGAAATAGCCCGGATAGCCAAAGGCCTCCATCTGGAGAAGGAGGTGGTCAGAGTCTGGTTCTGCAACAGACGCCAAAGAGAGAAACGGGTCAAAACCAGTCTCAACCTCAGCTCCTGTTTGAACAAACTCGGCCCACACTGCATTGCACAGATGAGTAAAGCATAAAGACCAATGGCATAGTTATAAGGTTCAGCTAGAGCAGGGGTCTCAAGCTCATTTTCACTCCGGGCCACATCAGCATCACGGTCGCCCACAAAGGGCCGGTTGTAAATGTCACTACTCGTAACATATTGTTAAATAACTCTCTGCATTCACAGTTTAAAGTAGTCTTCAATGTGCTCACAATACATTTCCATGTTAAATGTACAGTAACCAGCCAAAGAGCTGCTTCGATGACTGTTTAAGTATCTCATCATTTTGACTTTCAATCTCATAATTTTGGCTTTCAATCTCATAATTTTGACTTTCAATCTCATCATTTTGACTTTCAATCTCATCATTTTGACTTTCAATCTCATCATTTTGACTTTCTATCATAGTTATGACTTTCTATTGCATAACTTCGACTTTCTATCTCATAATTTCGACTATGGGGATATTTTTATTATCAAGTCTAACTTAAAAAAGTTTTTGCTGGCGGATTCGCGGTACACATAACATGACGTAGCGGGCCGGGAGTTTGAGACCCCTGAGCTAGAGTTTCCGTTCACCTCCAGCCTGATGGAGGCTCGCTCACGTCCACAGCTCGTGAAATAGTGTTATTGTGAAATCAAAACTCTGACATCAATCAGAAAACAGAAAAACCCCCAACAACAAAAGCTGTCCTCGTTCTGCATTAAGCAGCTGCTGATGCATTTGAAACAATTCAACTGATTTAACATTCAGATTATAACTTGAATACGGTAAAAGCCAGTCGAACATTCTGTAAGTTGAAAGCTTTGAAGATAAAAGCTTTTCATTTGCCTCATAAGCTGGTTTGACGCAGCAGCTTCCGTGACCTGACATTTGAATACACTGAACCATAGCTGTGCCTTGTTTGCTATATGTACACTGAAAGTTACTTTCACAGACCAACTACAATCTATCAGCACCAGAGTGCAGATGAATCATAGATCAGACCTGTGCCTTTAAACAGATGTTAGCTCAACTTTCGTTCTTTTATTTTCAAGAAAGAAGGGAAACTTTACTTTTAATGAAATGTTCCAACATTTTACATCTGCATTTAACAGCTGGACTCTTTGTGTTGTAGCTGTGTTTGTTTGTGTATTTGTGATTATTGTGAGCTGATGTGTTAATTACCTGTCTTATATGAAAAATGTTGGTTTTATTTAAAGTGATACAGCCACGGTCATAGTAATATATTGAAAGTTTCACAACAACCTATTTATTTGATACATAATATATTATGTTGAACTACTTTTGCTGAGTACAACCTCTTTGATTTATGGTTATGAAGTCAGGGATAGGCTAACACTTTCTGGCATTGTTTTTCAACCAAAATGGATCTGAGGTCTGCCGTTTCCCTCTTGCAAGATAGACTTCATTTTTCATATTTGTTGACGTTACGCTTTTGTTGTTGTTCCCTTGACAAAGTGTCATACAAAGAAGAACATCAGCCAGTCACGGCTCTGACCTGGTTGAGATGACTGATGTGAAATGTCTTAATAAACACAAATTTCCTCTCAGACAAAATCCAGGCTTTTGTGTTCCGCTTACATCAGGTACCATTCTTTGGAAGACATAGAAATTAGACTGCCACTTTATTATAGTGCAGGAAATGATGCTATGTAAGTTTGTCGGCAGATATATTTGAAATACCTTCATTCAACTTGATTGAAAATATACAGTAAATATGCCAGAGACACAGCTGGTTATTGCGAAACCTATACTTGTACTGAGCTATGGTCTTTCTGTTCCCAGACACTGAGCGGTGAATCAGTTTAATTCATTTCTGGTAATAAAGGAGAACTGTGTTTCATGCAGAGCTACACATGTGCCATCTCTCACTTCTACTAACGTCATTTTATGACCCATATAATACATACATTAGAAGAGCGAGTCGGGTTAGGTGTACAGCATGAACTGTACGATTCATGGGTGTGCCACCGGTGATTCATTAATAAATCTAGAAGACATCTATTGAGGAGCTGGCAGTTTCCACTGTGATTCATGTACAGCTGTCTCACTGGAGCGCTGTCAGGGGAAATAAATGCAGCGGGGTCGTTGGACCGCCGACACATTTCTGAGGCCCGAAAGTTATCGGCATGATACGCTGAATAAGCTATTAAGAGGCTTCTTAGTGCTGGTCTCACTGATGCTTTAACACTGCAGCTCTTGAAGGTACACCTCTTATTTTTTTGTCTTGATGTGTTCAGAGAACATTGGGGCCTTCACCGCTTGTTAAATTCTTTAAAACAAAATCTGTTTTCGAGAACTGAAATTCACATAGCTCATGCAATATTATTGGGAAGATCTGCATCAATAAATGCTGAATGTTTGTATTCCATTTCTTCTATATACTACAAATTACAGACTTTACATGACAGCTAATGATGTTGCAGTGACCATGCTGGTGTTTCTTTTACATTTGGATCTATCTATTGACTTCATTATATTTCTGTATATTAAAATAGATTGGCAGGTTGATGCTTGTTGTGATTAAACTTGAGCAAGCTTCAAGAGCTCGCCAATCATATGGAAATGAATGGGAACCAATGGCTGTCTGGAATGGGAGTAAAGATACATCTAAAACATGTATTTAAACACAGATACAATGGTCTGTAGAGATGTAAATAATGAGTTAGTCCTTTAAAGGGGAAACATAATAAAGGCTCACCAACATGTACCTGAAGAAACTTTATTCATTTATAAAAGCCATCAACCCTTTACAGTCACTTTACAGTGACCAAACAAAAAAAAGGAGTATACACACACCTTTAATGTGGACATTTCCGAAGCATAGAACTGCACTCAAACAATATTGGAATCTGTTAAAACATTGTTTCCGCTCACAATCACAAAAGAAGAAGCGATGTTCGAAGGTTCAATGAGTTGTCTATTGTGCATGTCAGATGCATGTAAGAATGGAAACATTTTCAATTTGTTTTGGCAATGGAAGTCAATGTGGGAACAAGAGGCCAGCGAGCGAGCGAGAGAGACAAAGAGTCAATGTAACTTAATCAGTGTCTTTCTCGTGACGCTGGCTGACATTAAATCACTGCAGAGAAGCAAAAGCTTCAGCTCTGAGGAAGAGAAAACATCTCTCGGATCACAGTGTAGTTATTATTTTAATGGTGTGGTGTAGTGTAGTGTAGTGTTGTGTGTGTGTGTGTTTGTGAGTGAGGCAGCTTAAATAACATATGACAGTAACTGCACAGCAGCTGAAAGAGAGGCGGGACTGCAGGACCAGTGCCATCCCACAATCACTGTAAACCCCATGTCCAATACAAGATACACAATCAGATCAACCAAGAACAATAATTGAAAAAATAAAAAAACTAATTTGATTACTCCGTAGCATCAAACAAGCTATTCAAAAACTCTTCGATATGCCGGTGTTACATTAGTCCTAATATGTCTTTGATTAAGCTTTCCCACACAATCTGTACAGCATCACATCTGCGGCGGTGCAAATTAAACGCTCGCCCTCCGATCAGTCCATCTCAGCATTTCATGCATTATGTAATTAATGTTTCCTTATGTAAGTAAAGTGAAGGCCTTACCCTCGTCAGCTATACATCTCACATGCACATGTCTGAGTCACATCATCTCCAGTAACTATGGTAGCGTACCTACGGGTTTTATAAAAACATGATCATTAATCAGCTTAGTTGACCAGTTGCTTGATTTGTGTAGAGAAGGTTGCTGTTGATGCTGTCTCCCTTTCACTTGCATGGTAAAGCTACGGTGTCCTATTTCAGCCGGGGATATTTCACCCCAAACAACACGCACATGAAGAAGAGGACGGTTTGCCTCGGAGGAAGTGGATCGCGTAAATGGTGCGAGTCGGCAAAATCAAGTTCCATCTGGTTACTGACAACACCTAAGCTGTTTCTAATTACAGTGTTTTACTTATTGAAACTTGCTGGGGAAAGACCCTCCATCTTCAGCCACGTAAAGGCTGATAGATGATACGACTAAGACGGGAAAAGCCAGTTCCACGGTCTCTACACTGTAGCCCTTATACAGACGGAGATGTGTGGTACGGTAAACAACAGCATAGGTGGTTCAGAACTCTACTATTGGTCCACCTTTAGGCTGTGGCCACTCCAGTATGTTAATGAATATAATTTTCGCATAAATAGATCAGATGTTCTGCGTGTTAATAAACATGTCCGCCCGCATGTCTTTGAATGTCTTAACGTGTGTGTGTGTGTGTGTGTTGGTGTGCACCCTTTGTTACACCTTTAGCATTTCAACAATGATAAAAAACCAATGTGTCTAAAAGAGTCTGTATCAATCAGCATTAATGTTGCACAAGTTTACAATGTGAACATGAATACAGAGAAGACCATTAGTCCACTCCCAGAGCTCGGAGCTGTCTCTCTATCTCGTCGTCGGAGATGGTGGCCTGTTTAGAGGAGGCGGCGCTGGGGAGGCTCTTCCCTGCAGCTGGAGCTCTCACCATCTGGAAACACACATGGGCAGAATATTCCCCCATTAGCAGGCACACTCAATTCAAACTTAACACACACACACACACGCACAAAGCCCGGTACTCGTCGTAAGATTGGCTGCTGTGAACAGCTGCCTACTGCCACTAATAATACAAACGTAAAAGACCCGTTCAATTCTGATCGCAATGATTGTCAATTGTATTGGAAAACTATTAACTCCACGAAACAATTCATACCGCATGAATACTTTGTGATGTCCCTTTAAATGACTTACGCCCACCACAGCGTTAACGCAAGTGGGCGTCAGTTACACAAGCGGTGTTCTTGACAGCAGCAAACATCCTTCACTTGACAAACACAAATAAGAAACCACTTCTTGAAGCTCTTTAACCCTTTCCTTGATAATTTGGCTCTGCAGGTTTTGTTGGTTAATGGTTGAATATCTCCTGTGCTGCGACATGCTTAAGGCTCTTTAACTGGTATAATAAAAGTGTTACAACAACCTGGTACTCGCCACCCAAAAGGCATAATTCCATGACGTGGATCTTAATTCAAACTATTATTACATTTTGTCTTTGCTGAAAAACTGAAGCCATTTTTCAGCACCTGTTATTTGTCAAGGCATTATATATTGAATGAAAATCCGGGTTGATTGAGAAAGATTTATTGTTGAACACAACGAGAGCGTTCAGAGAATTCTCTGCTCTTCTTCTTCTTTATTGTGATTAAGCAAGAAAGAAAATGCCCGCACTTTTAAAAACCGTTTTGCAGGCTTTTTATGAATCTTGTCTGTTTGTTCTCTCCAGCTGTGGCGCTTGTTTACGGGACAGTTTGTGGGGTTTGTACATTGTGTAATGAGAGGTAATAACTCATGAAGCCCCCCAGGGGGAGCCAGACACACAGCAGATGGGCGGCATGGCAGTTCCACAGACTAAAGTACAGAAGAGCTGCAGGCTAGCCCCACCATGTGGCAGCTAAAAAAGTCGAGTAAAAGCCATGTGGAACATTTATTGTGTACTTCATGTTGCTGGGGGATCATTTACATGTGTAAAATGTGCTTTTACGTTCTCTCACACACACATTTCTGCCTGAATCGTGAGAACACTTAGATAAAAAGAGATAAATGGAAAAAGGCATTGCCCCACGGGGTTAAAGTTGTTCAAACAGAAGATAGTATAAAGTTACGGTGAGCTCGCTCTCTCTCTGAATTTCTTACCTTTCCTGAGATCTCAATGCCGATCTCGTCCAGAACCTGGTTGACGATGTCCTGAGATTCCTCTTCGTCCCCGGACTCATCGAAGATCTCATCTAAAGTGTCGTTGACTAGACGGATAGTGAGACAGGAAGGGAGGAGATGAGGACACATTGATATCTGGTCACAGTTTGGACTTTAGAGTGAGAAATGCATGTGTGGCTGCTTGTGTGCCATCGATCCCATGACGTAAACGGAAAAGCCTCTCTGTATCATAACCGTGCTTTCGTGTTTCTCTTTCTTGCGACACTCGTCAACCCCGAACACCCGTTCTCATAGATCCCGACAATCTGGTTTCGGCGAGCCTGTAAATACCAGAGTTTTTTGTGTGTGTGTATTGCGAGTCCTTACTCATCTCCTCGGTCATGTCCATCTTCATGTTCTCCTTCTGGAAGTCCTGCATGGTCTGCAGGGTCTTCTGTGGATCCATCTTCTTATTTACTGCTTGCATAGTCTGCACACATGATTAAAAGAAAGGTTAGATCAACTCAATCTCGAGGTTGCAAGCTGGTACTGAGGAGAAGCAGCAACGTAGCGAATGATCAAGACCTTCATGCTGCCTTCTTTTTCAGCATAAGCGGTTGATAAGATATTTGCAAAGAAATATGAATTAAGAAGATTTGAATCACATAGTTGTCAAAGAGAGAACCGTAATTCTCTCAGAACATGCTCTCGGTTAATTATCTTGCATATTACAGACACGGCAGTTTCCCAAGAAGCTAATTCAAGATGATTTATGCTCGTATTACAAATCAGTGTCTCAAAGAGATGTTGGTGAAATAGGTCTTTAGAAGACTTGCTATGACTGACTCAACACATATATCCCTCTATTCACTTAACTGTTGACATAGCGCTCTAAACCAGGCTAACTCACAGCTATGTGAGCGGACAGTGCTGCACTGCTCACCTAATAAATGGATTTTCTAAGAAAATCTGTGTCTAAACAAACTTTGTGTATGTCTGACATAAAACAATTAACACATTTTCTCTCTTTCGCTCTACAAAAACACACACACACACGCTCTAACACTCCATTAATCTGCTGCCTAATTATATTTGACCTGCGTGTGCGTTTGTGAAGTCTCTGTACTGCACATCGCTCCGGGCCAATTACCAGCTTTCACACTTCATTTACAACGACGCCACCAGACTTTAAACATGAACAGATCACACATTAACACTTTAATCACAACACTGAAATATTGCTACGAGTAAACACTGAAACTAGTTCCTATGCAAAACAGATGAGTTGAAAGTAGTGGATATCAAATGTCCGGGGCCTTACCTTGGCTGAGGTGGCCATGGCGCCGGCCATCTTCATCTGGGAGTTCATGACCTTCGTCTGCGTAGACATGGAGGTGACCTTAGAGCTGACGGCGTACGTGCGGTTCTTCTGCTTCCTCAGCTGGACCAGCTGCTTGGCCAGAATCTTACAGGCCTCCTTGTTACCGCTCTTAGCCATTTTCTTGATTTCAGCCTCCTGAAAGGGGGGGGGGGGGGTACATTTATGAACATTGTGATAATGGAGCCCATAATATTGTACGGAGCCGTACAATAAGTAAGCAGCCATTTACGCCTGACCCGAACGAACACCAACTGTGTGTATAAGCACATACATTGAGACAAATAGGGATTTTGAGCCCGTCCATGTTGCAGATTTGCCGTAGCGGAGCAGCTACCTGACACACCAGATACATTTCTCATTAAAGGAATGTTTTTTGAACTTTACGGTGTCAGTGAGCGCCGCCAATTTTCCATCTGTTTCAGCAATACGACAAGCTTAACCATGTCCAAAGCCACATTAAGATCCCGGACAATCAGGATGGAATAAATCAGCAGCCAAGTCAACTGCAGGGACAACTCTACAATAACTCTACGATAGCTGTACGATAACTCTACGGCAGCTCTACGATAGCTCTACGGTAGCTCTACGGGTAACTGTGGATCTGAATGGGCAATCCGCTCGGATGCCATTCATGAAGGTTCATTTTAGATGTGCATTACTCGTTTTTAATGACATTCCATGACTCTCATAGTTCAGGAGGGCTTCTGCAGAGTATACTGTATAATATACTATTATGTAAATCACTTATCTGTGCTGCTACTGATCATGTGACCTGCAAAGTTCTTCCATGATTTCCTCTTACTGTACCATATGACGCACAATACACACACACACACTATGCATTGATAAACAAACAAAGTATATCCATGATGCTCCCGAGAGACCACTGTGTTTATATAAATATAGACATAGTAAACATTGTCATCTGGATCAGGCCTCACACACTGGCAAAGCAAATGCACGCTTTGGTAAACATCAGAAAACACACTAATGCCCACGGGGAATCTGTGTGTGGGCACGAGTGTGTGTGTGTGTGTGTGTGAGCATCCCGAGAGACACGAGTGGAGCTGCAGGTTACAGCCGGCTAGAAAGGCCTCTCAGCACAGCTGCAGTGTGTGTTGTTTATTTCTTGTCTGTGAGCTAAAAGCATCTTCAGGAAACAACAATCAATTATTAATGTTTGATGAAGCAACAGACATTCCCCCAATCAGCTCAGTGTCTCTCTCTCACACACACACACACACACACACACTAGGTTCAGTCTGGATTTACTTGCTTTTGTGAGCAGTAAAAATTCAAATGAATGCCACGGAGGGGAAGAAAAAACATTGAGCTGTGTAAGAAAAAAAAAGGAGCACAGTGACAATAATAATGTCAACTGCACTGTCATCTGAAAAACTATGAATGCTTTAACGGGGAAAAGATACAGATGAGAGCAGTGGGACTTCTCCTGATGTGAAGCATAGAATGTCTTATTTACTGTCCTGTCAGGAAAGGAGGGAGGGGGAGGGGGGTGATGGATAGAGTGTTCTCCTAGACATGAAGGAGTGCAGCTCGCCAATGTGAGGCTGTGAGGACTTCTCTTGGTATAGGAGCTGGGAATGTTGACGTATAAACGAGGACCATCGACGGACAATGTGTTGCAACAGCAGCTTTAATCAAACTCTCCTGTGAAGTTTACACATGACTAAAAACCTTTTATTTTTATTAATTAATTCAATTTCACACAATTGAATATGTTTTCTGCATATTCTAAAACGTACCTAAAACCAACGACAAAAATAAAGAGAAACAAACTTTTATGAACCCGATTTATTGAAACTATAACTTCTGCCCCATATGCAGTATGAATGTGTGTGCTTACACTCACATGTGAGGGCGCATGGTGGTGGTGGCGGGGCAACAGACAGTCATGATTGTGCTAAAGTGCTAATACAGATCATTTCCATTTCTTAGTGAAAGTATCTTTTATTCAGAACTTGCAACAAAGCCCGAAAAAAAAAGGACTAATTAGCAGAAAGCATTAATGAGAAATAATAACCTGGTTCCCCAGGGAGGTAATTATGTCCTGTATGATTTTTACTTAAAACAATAGAGAGGAGCGGAAACAGCCAGGTTCTTTCATGGAAATATTGTGTGTGTCTGTGAATATAGCCGCAGCGTGTAATTCTTAGCGAGCGAGCGAGCGTGCGTGCGTGCGTGCGAGAGAGAGAGAGAGAGAGAGAGAGAGAGAGAGAGAGAGAGAGAGAGAGAGAGAGAGAGAGAGAGAGAAGAGTCTGACTTGCCTGAAGCAAAGCCACCACACCAGATCATTCTTGCTATTAATTTAGGCCCATTAGCCAATCAGACTCAATCCCAGATTGAAGGAAAAGGATGTAATATGCATCTCTAGCTATGTGTTGGGATAGTAGTGATGCAATATATAGAAATCTATGGAAAATGCCTTCGAGATACTTTTGTTTCCCCAGACTTCTCTGTGAGTGTGCGTGTGTGTGTAGTCCCACCATTTGTTTCTCTTGTTTCTCCAGCGCTGCTCTGTCCCTGGTGATCTGTCTCTGGGTGCCACGCAGCTCCTTAGACTGTTCCTTGATGATGTCTTTGGAGAGAGACAGAAAGGAAGACGGGTCACACTTTGTGAAAGCTACAATAACTAAACACTTATAACACATAAGTGCCCTTTTCAGATATCAAAATGCAAACACAGGCTCTCTCAGTTTACGTGATAACATGTATTACTTTTGATCTTATCAAATATGTACAATTTCCCTATACAGTGGTGGTAACACAAGTCCAGTCTCAAAATAGCTCACACCAATATTGAGTCAGCTCTAAACCACGCACACAAAGTGGCATCATGTGAGCTGACGTATGACTCTGAAGTCACACACAACTTCTGAGTGAGGGACAGCCCGCATAACAACTGTCTCTCTCTCTCTCTCACTCACTCACTCACTCACTCACTCACTCACTCACACACTCACACACTCACACACTCACACACGGTCCTCCAGAAAAAGAAAATATGACAATAATAATAACAGAAAACAATATAGTCTTAAAATGTATCAGAAATCACCTAAACCTGATTTAGTTTAAATTCAGGGGGGGCTTTAAGATGTTGCAATGCACAGCACAATACATACACAATATCGTTTTAGGAATTTTTAATCCACAACGAATCATCTAGCATTAAGTAAAGTTAAGAATCAGCACAAATTAACTCCTAAATACCCTTCAACAGGTCAGATGAACAAAACAAAACTTTAAATAAAAAGAGCAAAACAGGAGGAACGGATGTCAATAGATGAGCACAGAATAACAGATCAATAAATCAGTTCTCTGGGAAAGACATGTAGAGTTTAGACAGTATATTATCTAAAAAAAGAACAAACAAAAAAAGGAGGAACCGAACAATTTATTCTAAATTCTAAACAATTGATTCAGCTCCATATTCATAAGTTGCAATATAATATACAAGAAAGTATCACGTCACGGAAAAAAAGCGAACCAGTGCCAAAAAAAGCTTTATTCTTTGTGAAAAGTTCAGCCAACTCGGTCAAAACACGTCAGTGCGTTGGACCACTTGTGGGATCCACGCGTGTACACGTATAAGGTGACGCGCCGCCAACGTTTCAAAGTGGGAGGGATATCGTCCTACAAATATGTGCGACCTAACCCCCCCCCCTCCTCCATTCGCCAAATAACCAGAAACCACTTCAGCCACCCTACCCAGGGCTACAACGAGAAAAAACTCTGTCCATAGAAGGAGAGATGAGACAAGTTAACGATAACGATGAGATGGAAAACTGCAAAATGTCAATGAGAAGACCCGACAATGGAATGGAGGGGAGGCACCGCGGCACAGTAAGTACAGTATGCAGGCGATCGGTGTGGGTGAGACTGGGAGGACAATGATGGGAGGAGTAGGGAGGCGGGTCTGTGGAAAGATTTACCTTAAACAACAGAGCATAGTTTTAAACATGAAGACAATAAACTGTGATATTTTTATGGAATTCTCTACATGAATAAGTGTGTGTGTGTGCGTGTGTGTGTGTGTGTGTGGGGGGGGGGGGGGGTCCAGAGTAGGTGAACTTTTAATGTGCCCCCCCCCCCCCCCCTCTAATCCAGCCCTATGAGTCAATATAATCAGTATTTGAAATATAATAATTGATTCATTAAATATGATTAAGGAGAGGCTGCTTTTCCATTCTAACCTTGTGAGGCTGATTGCCTCGCCTGGAGACAAATACGTAAATACTTAAATTTAAAGGCTTCTCAAAATGTAGACATCACTGTATGTTACAGATTCAACTGTAGACACCACTGTATGTTACAGATTAAAATTACACCGTCCAAGTGCACAGACAGCATGATATGTCACATTTTAACAGCATATTACAGAATTGTATCACACAGTTTGTAATAAGGTTGTTTTTTAAATTTTACTTATGAGTCAGTAATGTAACGTTATCTGTATGTATGTCTTCTCCAGACAGGACATGTGAGAGTTGGAACTGTAACCTTTGGTATAATTTCAATAAAAGTCAACAAATAGTATAACTGCTATTATCTATTTGACATGACATATTAAACGTTTTGACACACATTTTATGACAATTGGGAGTTTATGTGACCGGTTTGTGTTCAGACATTATACAACAGTTACTAACCCTTAGCTCCTGTGTAGCAATGAAGTCACCTTCTTCCTTTATGGACCTCACGTCAGCAGAGAGCTAACGATTAGAGCAATGTGCGGAAACGAACCTAAATTACCCATTAAACATGTAAAACCACATATTGTTGCTCACAGCTACATTGTAACGTCAATGCGGCCATTTATGTTACATGTAACTATGTTAAGTTTACATTCATGCTGTTTTTAGGCTTCAGTCTGCAGTGTGACTTGTGACTCAGCGAGACTCAGAACAGGTTGAACAAGTTAGCGTTATATGGGAATAGCTAAAGTTAATTTGGGAACAACACAGCACTCTGAACACCCGGGCTAAAAACAAGTTAGCTAGCTTTTTCCACACAGAACAAACTTACCATCGACAGTCTTCTTCTTGAAAAGGGAAGCCATATCGCTGCTTTGTGTCGACTAATATATAAAAATACAAATCCTGTACTGTTACACTGTGTGATTCTTATCGCTAAAAACCGCCGTCAAACCGACGCGGTGGGCCGGTTTAGTAGCTTCGGTTTCCTGGTTGACTTTCTGTTGTCGTTCCTCCCTCAGCTGACTGACTCTACTGCTCCCCGTGACGTCACGGCGGGACTCTCATGCTGCCTTCAAGTGTACCTCGTAAAATGTCCCACCATGATCAGAAAAGTGTGTCTAAACTGGTCAGAAATAATGCCAAATAATGAAAAATGGCAACGCTGTACCTTTGAATGTCCTGTTGGACTGCAAAACCATATGAATGTCTGTATTATAGAAGAATATCATCTGAATGCTAAGGTGTATGATTGTACCCAGTCTACACCAAGAACTATAAACATGGGTTGGACCAGAAAAGCCATAGGTAGCCTGACTGTCATCGACGAGTGGCCACTGCAATTACCAAAATAGATAAATTAAACTCAATGTGTTACAGAAAATTAAGACATTAGATTCGGACCTCAGTCCTATTTACCAGTATTTTAGTTTATTCATGTCCATTGAACATAGAGTTGCAATATTCCATGCAGTGTGTGAAGGCAGCATAAAGGCAAAGGAGCTAACAAAAAAAGTAAATTGGCAACAAAGACATTCGTTATTATTGCTTAATGCTACGGCTTGGTATGTAAAATAAGTCATGTTGAGTTTGCATGGATTTAAATTTTCACATTTAGAGGATATTTGATCTTATTTTGTTCTCCGTTCCTCTCAGTCTTTTAGCTGGGACTTTGTGTGTATACAAGCAGTCCATGCATTTGGCATGTATCAGTATATGCACTGGCCATAGCACACACACATGTGTAATCTGTTGTAAGGAAACAATCCACAGAGGGAGTTCCTGTCCATAAAATAACTCCCACAGCTTCTCACAGCATCATAAATTCTGTTCTTCTCAATTTCCTTCCTCATCTCTTTAGACCAGAGGCGAGGGTTTTCATGCACTCCAGCATGTATTCATATATTCGTATTGTTTTATTTCATGTTGATGCTGAGAGCAACTTTATATGCTGTGGTGGGACTCTTGAACCATAACCAACTCAATTTGGTGTGTGTGTATGTGTGTGTGTGTGTGTGTGTGTGTTGGAGGTAGTGCAGAAGATACCCAGTGAGCACTAACCCGGATTTCAACGTTGATTTCTGGTTGAAAAAGCGTTGATATGGGGTCTGAACGTCTAAGACGTATTTTAACCGTCTTTTGAACTGGCTAAATTACGGTTACAATATCAACGTGTCACAAAACACCAATTTCTTTTCAAATATTGATGGTTTGTTCAGTTGTAGGTTGAAAGAGACGCGATTTTGGTTAGTTTAACTTTGAACGGAAAAATGCTCACTGGGTATGAGCTGGGGGGGGGGGGTCTCAACCCAGAAATAGTAAGAGATGCCAGGTTTTGGCTGGAACAGAGGAGAGAGAGGGGTGACTTTGAGGAGAAGGAGGGGAGGTAGCCTTCAGCTCTTTTCTCTATCTCCAAAGAGGTGTGTGTGTGTGTGTGTGTAGGTGTGTGTGTGTGTGTGTGTGTGTGTGTGTATGTGCACTTGCCTGTGTGCATCAGCATGTCGTCCTGAGGCGTTGTTCTTGTTAAGGTTATTAGGGAAGATGTTTGGCGCTAATCAGTGGAGGACTGCAGGGACCCCCACTAAACGGCCTCATCATCAGAGGGCCCCATGGTGATGAATCTAGCCCCAAGCACCCAGGGGGCCTGCAGGTACCAAGCCTGTATCTCTGTCCGGAAGTCAGAGCATGTGATGTATTATATATTGTCCATTTATTATCGTAAAAATTAAACAACAAATAAGGAAAATGCAAAGAAAATGCCTCTCTTCTCGTTTTCATTGTCTTTCACTATCACATTCTCCCTTTTTTTCTCTAGTTTCTTAAACTATCTATCTCTCCCATTCTCCTCCTCCTCCTCTATGTAATATAGCCCGGGGCAAGCATACATGTAATGTTAAGGCACTAACTACAGAGTGTATGGACACACACACACACACACACACACAGCGACATTCATGCGTGAAATGAGATCTCTGCTCAATCAGTGGGAGTCGCAGCCATAAAGCACTTCAAGCTTTCCAGCTTTAAGGTATCATCGAACAAATCTCACAGATCCTTTCACTTGATGACTGTGGAGTTCTTCTTGCAACAACTGTGTTTTTCTCCTCTTCACAGATAAACCTATTCATGGACATCCAAAGGTGAAGCCAAGTGTTGGGTCCGGCGATGCGGGATCCAAACCACAGATTCCATTCTTTTTTTTCTTCCTATTTCGTCATTTGCAATAGAATTTCAACAAAGCTCCCTCGTGCCTCCTCAGGATGTACATCTCATTCCCCATATTTATCTAGCGTAAATCATGAATCATAATAGGGTACAAGATATGCTGCATTCTTCCATCTGCCTCTGACATGGAAGCAGGCTGAAATATGTTTATATGTTAATACAGAGAGATGAGGAGCTGTGATGGGAGGCACGGGATTTCAACACTACTTCTTCTCTCTGATGGATGGATACTTCACCGCTACACAGATGGAGAGGGATAGATAGAAGGAGGCAGCGAGGACACAAAGTGTACCAGATGGATTAAAGGAAGAGGAGAATAGAGGGCAAAGTCACAGAGTGGAAGAGAGCAAAGAATCAATGGAACGATCAAAGATATAGAGAAGCGCATGGGACAAGGGGAGAAGTTATAGTTTACAAGATCGTCAGAAAGTCTGGAACCACTTGGAAAACTGAAATTCCTACTAATACCGTGGACTCTGCAACCATACTCTTACACAGACACATGGTGTTCACTGTGCCTTTTATAAAGGAATAGCTTGACATTTTATGGAATGTGCTTATTATTATACAACTATCAAGTCTGAAGGCTAGACATGAAGCTACAGCCAAGAAATAATGTATTTTGTTTGTTTAATCCGCACAAAACCTGAAATGTGAAAACGACAAGTTTTAGTGATGTGGGGTTGGTGCTATGCCATACTATGTCTTGGTAATAGTAATAGTAAAATGGTTAGTTTGTGAGCCTAGCAACCTCACAGTGATGACAAGATACCAGGCGGTCACTGCGCAAATTGTCATTTTTACGCTTGGGTTTTTGTGTGAATAAAACAAAAGCGAACATGAAAGCTGACATGAGAGCTTTAGAGATGCTGGCTGAATTTTCTACCTTCGGACAAAGTCAGGCTAGCTGTTTCCCCCTGTTTCCAGTCTTGATGCTAAGCTAACAGGCTGTGTGACTTCAAAAACAAACAAACATAAGAGTGGTATTGATCTTCTCATCTCATCTTCAAGAAAGCAAATTATTTCATTCACCAAGAAGTCGAACTGTTCCTTTAAAGATAAGATATATGCTAATCAGGGTTATCCACTTTTAACATGATGCAGTTTGTTATCTACACTACATGAGAAGTGATCAGCACCACACTGTATAAATGGAGAACTTGTAAGAGGAATTATCCTTCACTTGACATTTTGATCATGTTTAGAAACAAAGTGTGTAAGTAGCGCAGAGGATTTAGGACACATGGAAGACAGCAGGTGGCTGGCAGAGCGGCAAGAGACGAGGAGATGCTAATCAGCGGGGAGGCAGGGGGCAGGGAGTTTGGGATGGTCTAATAAATCGAGTGAGTGCCTCCACCCGTTTCTGCCCGTGGGACGAATGTAGTCGCGCTCGGCGCAGTGCAGCATCGGGGAATTTTGGGTAATGAGGGATTATTCTCCCCTGTAGTGTTTGCTCAGCATCATTGCCACTCACACCCTCCCCATCCTCCAACGGAGCACACACACATCTCACACTGAGATTTAGCATGTAGATGCAGGTGTGGGGTATAAATGCAAACACGTGCAGACACACATACACACAAACCATGCTGATGGCTTTGTGAGTAAGGTCAAACAGCGAGGTGTTATTGTTTAAATCTGCTGCTGGCACCAATTTTGGATGTCACACTCAGGCACACACACGGTTCAATGACACCCTCTTTTACCCACAGGTCCTTTTTGCCCGAGGAGGACAATCTGTCTGAGGGTAGACCCTACATGCATCAAACCAGAACCCTGTTCCGCCCTTTCTCCCACTTTTTTTTCTCTCTCTCACACTCTCTCTCTCTCTCTCTCTCGCTCCCTCTTCTGTCTCTGCAGTCCGTGGTCCTCCTCGCCCCGGGGCCAGGCTGTGACCACAAGAAGTAGGCTGGTGGTCCCAGCAGGAGCCGAGGCACCATCAGCATGAGGGAATTAGAGTTATTACAACTGGAAGGGCAACAGAGGACGAGCGAGAAGAGGCTTTGTTGAGTTGTGTGAGGGAGGAAACAGACAAAGTTGGAAGCTTTATTCATCAGATAGTTGTCGCACATCAGTGTTTTTGTAACAATAACGCATACGTATGCTTTTGTAGATTGTCCTGATTCTGAATGTCACGTACGTAATGTGTTTTTAATTAATGAGTATGTTTTACAGTAGGTATCACATTTGAGACGGAAGTCTTTATGATCCAGAGCAGTGTAATTTGTAATGGCAGCGGTACAGGTAAGTTGAGTTTGTCAATTGAGAATCATCAAACTGGAACAGCAGAGAATCACCTTCAGCTAGCAGTTTTACACCTTTTACACCAGTTTCTATTTTGGTTTTAGTGTTGTGGAATAAATAATGAAATGTTATAATAAGAAGGGTCTTCTTTTTCTTGTCGAAAACACACAGGACATACTCCAGGTGACACATATTACTTTGAGTGTTTTATTTTGTAACTTGTAGGATTAATTCATGTCGAGTCTTTGGTGATATAGAAATCGAAGCCTACCTTTTTTTCAATTATTCATGGCCTTTTATGAATGCCTTAGTTTGTGAAAATATGAGCACACAGCAAACACAACATTTTATTGCAAATGAAAACACAAAAGACTGAAACAGAAGAGCATATGCAGTAGATCTGAGCTCGTTTTTTTACAATAGGCCTCAAATTAGTATTTTTCTCTTCTAAAAAGAAAAATCACATTCTGTTTTTAAGCAGTAATCATTGTGTTGTATATGGAGGGGCGGCCCCCAAAGCAAAATAAAAGCTAAGATTGGCCGTGTCCCACATTTTCGCTCAAGGTGCTAGAACAGCAAAAAAGGCTTCCTGTGTCTCCACTTATTCCTTTGTGTTGTTGCATTAATGCTCTGTCTTTTCTCTACTGGAGAGCATTTTACCACTGTCACAGATAATATGAATCAAATCTAGATTCCTCCCCATGTCAGTGTTTAAACCAGACATCAATATGTAGCTCCAAAAAGTAATCGAGCAAAATCGTATCGAAAGGAACCGGTATATGTGCTTAATTTCACACATATCCAAAGTATGAAGTATGTCCAACATATACAGAATTATTTTTTTCCAATTAGCTGTGGATTTTCAGATTTAACATTTAAATTGATGTCCATCTTTTAAAAGGAAAATTCCATCAAGTTTCACTCTCCAAAGGGGTACACACTTCTGTCAAGTGGATTCGCCCTCCATCAACATGGAGTCTTTGAGTCTCCATCATGTCATTAACTTCTGCTGGGCAGCCTGTGCAGTTTCCTTTATCTTTATACAAGCAGAATATGAGTAAAAACTGGAGGATATAAGCAATTATCTGCTTCTTAAGCAAGGTCAGCTTGGTGACTCTTGAGAGAAGCCAATATCCTCTGGTCACTTTGTTAACAGACAGATGCAGTCAGACACACACACGCATGCACGCTGTGGAGCAAGTCTTTTTATTTGTCTGGTCTTTGCAATTGAACCTCCCATTTCCATTTGTAAAATGCGCAATAATGGCTCAAGCAATTAAAACTGAATATGTGAGATTACTGAGATAATGAAAAGGCAAACGCGTGGCGCTTTTGTTCAACAAAAAAGATGGTTTTTTTTTTCCTTTGGCTTAACATGGAAATTCAATTTCCATTAACTTACAAATGACTGTCTTTTGCTCATTAGAAAACACATTGGTGCTACAGTGCTAATGATCCAACCATGTTATTTTGTGTCTCATTTAATATTACACATCAAGACACATGTCATAGTTTTGAATTAGAGGCAATTCCGCTTGTGTATATAGCGAGAAGTGTTTTTTTCTGAATACGACCAAAATCCTCTCATATTGCATCACTCCATGTATTTGAAGATGCACTAATGGTTCTTTAATTAGATTGTATAGTTTGCACTCCTCCCCCACCTCTCACACACGCAACATTAAAGTAGCAACCGCATGAAATGATCCACTGAATGTACAGGTACACAAGTATCATTTAATAAGTGTGTATGTGTGAAATAATGGAAGAGTTTCACCAATATGCCATCCATTAGCGATTTAGATATGTTTCCCTTGACTTAATGTCTCAGAGGTTCATGACCATGAAATTATGAAAAATATGATTCACAATTTTAAACGTATCATATTTGTCATTAAAACTCAAAATAATAGTGTTATTTTGTTGGATTTTACAAGAATAAAACATCTTGCAGCTCAATGACATCTACATTGATGGTGGCCAACGAGTACCAAGATGGTACTGCATGGGCAGTGTTCATTTGTTTGCCTGCACATGAGCCTTATTATCCTCATCATCAACAGCGTCATTATAATCATCATCATCTTCAGATCATCCAGAGAGTCAGCTCAGGCAGGTGTGCATTTCTATATAGACCCTCCCCGGGGCAAAAGAACGATAGCAACCGCACCGCAAAACTCATGATGCTGCAGTCTGCTTAATGTGAGGTATCATCATCAACAGCACTCAGCGTTATCTCACACCTGCCCCATCAGGAGTGCACTGTAAGGTTGAAAAGGGTAGATGTCTTTAATACGGCAAGATGCTGCGTTTTTTTGCTGAAAATGAGTTTGACAAACAATCATACGTTATGTTTTTAATTGTCATCCTCAATGTCTCAAAACTTGGAGGGTCGAACTTTCTTTTACCTCTGAGACTCAGATCTGGGACACAACACTAGTGACCTGTTTTTTGGGGGGGTTTCTTGGGATATATCCCTTCAAACATCCTCCCTCCCAGAGAGGAATGCTCCTCTGAAATGTGCCTGTGATCTAAAGTTGTGGAAGTTTAGTTCGGATGAGAGAATTCTTTAGATCTAAAGCACTGGAGGTGCCCTTCGTTCTTTGAAGGGTTTAAACCAGCAGGAAAAGCAAACAATTCTCCAACTCCACTTTAATTGCTGTCCCTTCCCTTCTCCTCCCCCCGTTTCCCCCTCTAAAACATCCACTAATAATCATCTCTGTGCCTCATTAAGAAGCAGAGGAGTAGAGGCACAGGCTGCTCCAGATGTTTGGTGGAAAACCCCTGCGGTCCGGCGTCTGTGTCAGAGAGCTTGTGTGTATCTGTCTGTTGTAATACGCACTATCATGTGCATGATTGCGTGCATGTGTGTGTGTGTATGTCACACCGCTATAAATGTGTGTGTTTGATACTTCCTGCACTGTCTCCAGGCATCACTCTGAATGTTCCACTGCCCCACTTACACAGCAGGCGAAGGCAGCGAGGGACAAGATTCACTCGATGAAAACACGAGATGGAGACACGGACTCACTCTGCCATCTCTGCAAAATTTGATAATCAGTCTCTTTGTCTGCTGGTGTTGCCACAGTGAGCAATCTGTCAGTCAAGACATGCAGGTGGCAGTAAAGGATTTGAATGATTTATGGGGATGATGCTGACGGTTGACAGTTTATTCAAATCTGGTCCAGATAACCGGTCTCCAACTTTGTTGTGAGACTTTTTTAATTGCTTATTCTTTGTAGAATTGATCAGTGAAGTGACCACACATTGTCTGTTACTATTACTATTCTTTAAATACAATTTAAATCCTGGAGTACACAATGAGCACTTGCTTTTTTGAAAATAAAAAAAAATTCTGATTGCTGTATAAGTGCTTTTCTTTCAAAATGCTTCCCCACTTTCTAATGATCGCATCATCGGCTTGAGACTGAATAATTCACACTCCCGTTGTAAAATCAAGGTGAATGAAACATGAGTGAAAGTGGTGAGACTGTTACCCGCTTGTCGTAAACGTCTCCGAGGTCTCATCAGATGCGGCACCTGGCAACCAGCATGCAGTGCTGGTTGCCAGGATGTAAATAATAAATCTTCCTGTTGTTTTTGCTAAACATTTGCATTTCACCAGATCCCACCGTGGGGCGAATGCACACTGATAAAAGGTAAGAATGAGAAGAGAAGAATAAACCGCAAAGTGAGAGGAAAATGTAACAATGTAGCAATAGGAATGTGGCAATTCCACAAATAACAAAACTTTGATTTTTTTTTGCTTCTTTGCCATTCATTTGTAAACTCAAAAATGTACTTCATAGATGGCTCGTCGGACTAAACATGTATTTAATGCCTGCATTTTCTTGGCTTGGATGTAAAGGGGCCCCACACGTCCAAAGATGGATTGAACCAGTGACTTTTAGTCACCTAAAAGCTTTGTTTTCACAGAAGACATTTCGACTTGTCACAGTAAAGCACAGGGGGAAATAATAATATTGATGCTTCAGTTTCAGGCTCCTGGTATTGTGCATGCTGGCTCACTGTCACACTGTCTGTTACTCGGGCGCTTTTTGAATACAACGGAGCCCTCGTTAACGTTATTACTAACACCTGTGCTGTTCCTATTGGGACATGCCGCAAGGCCAATTACTGTGACTACATGATGGATTGTTGTTGGTGTGTGGGAATGGAAATGGGATGGCAGTGTGTATATTTTCACGATACTGTGTGTGTGTGTGTGTGTGTGTGTGTGTGTGTGTGTGTGATTAGGCTTCAACAGTACTAATTACACCGCTAGGTTCGTCTACGACCTAATTATCTTTTATAAAACACATTTTACACCTCTGCTACAGATTCGTCTGACAGCAGAGACAAAAGTCACCACTTGCAGTGTTCAGCCTTACACTTCACTGAATGTGAGACAGAAGGTCAGTTCCTGCACGTGTCACACTTGATCTTGGTGAAGATAACAGCAAGCAGCACAGAAGCCAGGTGCCATCAATTATCAAATCGCTGCCTGCCTCTGCAGCACCCTGCTATCTCAATTGAAAAACAATGGCGATTGAAAATGAAAATTGAGTGCGGTAATTTGTTATTTGTGAAATTGGGTGTTGTAAAATGGAATTGGCTCTCGTGTTTAAATATTTACAACCCCTTTGCAATCAGGCCCCCAAATTCTGCATATCTTTATGTCAGCCCTTTTTAATGACCTGTTCTTCCTTGGCTTGAGATGTGAGTCGGTATAACTACTGCGGTTAACTGGAATTACCCTGCTTATTTTTTTTGGATCACTTTTTTCTCATACTGTGTAATCTGGTGAAGTTTCTCTCTTGACTCGATCTGACTGAAGGTATCTGGCCAGAGGAAAAGAGACGTGCCTGAGCCAGAATGGGCAGTGAAATCACTTTCTCAGAGGGCTCAAACCTTCTGCTGCTCAGGAAAGCCAACCCTATGTTGAGCAAGTGGCGGTGGTGCTTAAATTCAGCTTGAGGCTTTTAGGGAGAAACCTCTGCACCGTCGTCCTGGAGTTTGCTGGAAACGCCAGCTACGATAACAAGAAGCTGTGCATTGCTCCTCAGAACATGTTGTTGGCAGGCAAAAATAATGTAGAGCTTAACAAACTGCCGAGTGTGTGCCGGGTGAAGTATGCCGACACACACAGGCCAGCCGGAAGACCAAGGTGCCCATGGATTATCGATGGGCTGAAGACATTCAGTCAAGAGTTTTAATTGTCCTTGAAGACCTCTTCACATTACAAAATAAAGTATTTCATTTAAAATAACACAAGTCCTTATTACTGAGTAAAACACTGAGGTGAGCGGAGAGGAAAAGGTGAACATGGGAAGAAAGTGGTTGATGGATTATTAATTGATTCATTAGAGATAATCTTCAGCAAAAGGCCCTTCAGTATATTTTGTTGCCTTCAAAGTGTAATATTCACCAAAGATCAGCATATTATTCTTGAGGTCATAATTAGCTTCTTTTACAGATGGTGTGGCTGTGTAGCTCGCAGACGGTCTCATAAAGGGTCAAACTGACAGCCTTGTCATGTCACAGGCTTGGCCAACAGGTGGCAGAAAACAGCTCAACTCACTCAGTCAGGAAGCTTCATTTAAAGAGGGAAAGCTAAGGAAGAGTCACGGCAGTGATAATCATGGTGTCCTGGAAGCTGAATGGTTCATGGTCGTACCACTGCAAAGTTAATGGTTGGATTTCGTCTTTGTTTGCCTCCTTGTCTGATATCTGCATGTCTGATATTATAGTGTGTCTGACAGTATTGTGGAATGGGCTCTACAGAGAAGTAAAACGTGTTCCTTTACGTTTCTCTTGGTCTCCTGTTTGTTATTGTGTGTCGAGCTCTGATAAATCCCTTTCTAAAATGGTGCATTGGCATTGCTTCCACATTTTTGGAATCATCTAAAATATTCAACCATGACATTGAACATATTTTAGATAACACGATGCTTTTTGTACTCCCACCGACTCCAACACAACAAACTCCTGACAACCTGAAGTTCGGTGGCACCCCTCTCTCTCCAAGTGTCGCTGACGTTTCCACCGTTGTCTTCCGGTAACAAGTCATGACACAATGACAATCGGAAAGAGAAAACTTTTATTTCAATAATCCAGTCAGACACTTAACAACAATCTGAGTCTGAAAGTGGTAAAAAAAAAAAAAAAAAAATCACTTTGGTAGACCTATTGGTAGTGCGCAATTGCCCAACATGATTGAGTTGCAGCCCGTCTGGCTGCAACGTGCTCCCACAACAATAGACCAATTCAAAAAATGGTCGTCCCCATCAGTCGCTGAGACACAAAAAAACATAGGAAAACAGGGTCCAGGTTGAAAAATTCCAAAGTTACCCTTTAAGTATTTCCAAAGTCCTGGCAGCCACCTTAAACTGTGAAAAGCAGTCCTGAGGTCAAACACCTCTGATCTAAGATCTGTATAAGACCCACAGTATGAGTACAAACTTGTATTAATGAGTGCCACCAGAGGGAATTGAACCATTGCACTCATGACTATGTTAGTGCCTTGCTAAACTCCACTGCTCCATGCACACTGTTCCTCGGTGGGCGTGAGTAAATGGCCCCAGCCCTCTCTAAATATAACTCCCCTCCAAAACAGAACGAGAGAGAGACGGAGGGAAGGGATAACTCACCCAATCAGAGGCGGTCTAAAAAGTTTTTTTTAGTTTTTTTCGTTAGAATACAGTGTGTGTGTGTGTCTTATATCGTTTTGATCCATTTGTGGCCCCGGGTGGTGCTGGTGGAGAGCGCAGCGGGACGCGCATTGTCTGTATGCAAACTGGACGACATGGCCATTGTATGCGTTCAGGCATATATGGAGGCACCGATAGCTCGGGGGGAAACAGCCCGTCTGAAGTCTCAGGAGTGAAGAGCCCTCGGCCGTGTTGTGCGCGTTTCCCTCCTCTCTTCTCATTAACCGCTCGGGTCCGTCGCTATGAGTTGCCTGGATGTGATGTACCACCAAAGCTATGGAGCGCACTACCTCCCTGCAGCGGCATACAAGGCGACGTACTATAACCACCACCACCAGCAACAACAGGTGAGATATTATTCATACAACTTTTGAATCTATCGAGTTACACAACCTTACTTTTTTTAGTTTTGAGTGCTGGGTATTTCACGAGCTCATGTCTCCTTGGAAAGAAGTGTGTGGCATAGCTAATTAAGGACAACTATTTTTGATAGGCTGCTAAAGAAAATGCGTAAGTTAACTTCTGGTGTATTTATATATAGGCCTACCATAAAGTTAAGTTGGAGAATGTGACCTCCCCCAAAGAAATATTGTGTCGACTTTTCACAAGCACATACAAAAACAAATCTTACTTTTTACTATATTGCCTGACTTCTCTTCAGGACACCACTTCAAACTTCCATTACCCCTCATATGCACCCCTCTTAACTTAAATTTCAGTTTTGAATGATTACATTCCGGCCTGATGTTCGGCATTCACTTCAGGTCAGGCGTAATGACACGCAACTATTAATCCTGCGGTCAAATGGTGATGTAATGACAGCCGGTCAGTCACTCAGGAATGTGGATGGGGCACACTGAGCTTTACAAATAGTTGGAATGCAGTGTGGGGAAAAAAGTAACTCATTTTCACACAGCTTCCAAGCCTATGATTATGGGACTTAGAAATGGTTTATGTTTTTATTGTCTGGAAAACTAGGGTAGCATCACCAACATGTGTAATAAGATTTAGCTCTTTATTCTCCAGGCAAAAAAATTTGGAAATGATTTGCTGATTCTATTAAAATGTAGTTTACTTCTGGTTTGATCTGTAAATGAATCCCTTTCGATCTCTGTCTCTTCCTCCAGAGGAGGCTGAGTGTTTACAGTAAGATGCAGGAGTGTATGGAGCAGCAGCAGCAAGGAGGAGGACGAGGGATGCTTTCCAGGAATCAAGGCCTTCGACAGGGTTCTGCAGCACCAGAAACCGAATCGGGCCGTAGATCCACATCCGATTCAGACCTGAAGGATGCTACTCAACCAGCAGAGGCCGAGTACTTGAGTTCCAGCTGTGTTTTGTTCACCTACTTCCAAGGCGACATCGGTGACGTGGTAGACGAGCATTTCTCCCGGGCTCTCAGTCAGTCTAGCACCTTTAACAGCGAGACCAAACCTATCAGAGTGACTCAGCCGTCGGCCTCAGCCATGTCTGGCTTATGGAAAGGTGAGGGGTGCAGTAAATTGAAATAGTTGTCAAAAAGCTGAGTTATTCTATTCCTTAAAGCACTGGAATTATTGTGTTCCCGTGTGTTAAAGTATTTGTGATGCGATTGTTTCAGATGGGTCTCTCTCTGAGGGTCAGAGCAGCTCAGTGTGGAACAGCACCTATCCATCCCAGGCCAGCCCTTGCCTTCCATCTGTCTCTGTCTCAGTCCACCCAGACTTCTCTTCCAGCCCCGTTTCCTTCAACCACCCAGATGGAGCTCTGTGGGCCGACCACGTGCTCTCCCAGGCCAGCCTCCCCCCTCCGGCTGCCCTCCACGACAGCTGGGCCTACAGCCTGAACCCCCCGAGTTCAAGTGGCTACCCCAACGTCCACAACGTCTACCACCCACACCCTCACCCCCACATCCACACCCGGCACCACCACCCCATGCTCCATTCATACCCAACCCACAGCTCAGCGTTGGATCCCAGGTTTAATCCTCTGCTGCTGCCCGGTGTTAGGACCCAGAGCCAGCCGACCGCCAGCACAGGGAGTTCCCCACTCAGCGAGGGGTTGAAGACGGAGATGGACCCCAGCAGCAGCAGCAGCAGCGCCGGCACGGCTACCTCTGTCACCTGGACTCCCTCGGCCCTCCATGGATCCTTGGAGGTGTATGACTCAGGTAGATACAAAGCAATACATTCACTTTCAAGCATTTGTTGAACTTCACCCGTCATCTAACTTGCCCAGTAAGTGACACTCGGCACATTAGTAATTCCCCCTTCTTTCTTTCTCTCCTGCAGCTCTTGATCAGACCAAAGCAAAGACGTCAGTCTGGTTCTAACTGATGTACTGACATTGAGGAAAAAAAGAATCAATTCACACCAAAAAGGACCTACTATGTGGCTCTATCAATGTATGGCTGCAAAACCAGCACTGTAATGTACAATGTAGATAGAAGGCTTACTGTAGCTTAGACGATGAGTCTTGCACTGTCAACAGAACTTATTATGGAGGTGAACTCAGGCTTTGGACTTAAATGACAGTGATCTCCTGCTTTGGCTGCAGGTCAAGGGTCGCGAAGAATGATTTAAAAAAAACGGACTACTAGCTTTAAGAATGGGAAGCCTCTTCTTCTCTGATGGCACAAAACTGCATTTCTCTTTCATGCAATGTGAGACCAAGTGGTTCTGTTTCAAGAGCTTGATTTTGATCCACATTTTGTTTTGTACAGTAAATGTTTGTTGACTTTAAATGTTTTTGTGTGTACAGTTTTGCCATGCTAAGTTGTTGTTTGCTGGATGACTTTTGCTAAAATTCTTGCCTGAATGCTTCTTTACTTTTTGCCTTACGGGATTGTGTAGTGTAACTATTGGTATTATATGTTTAAGGAATAAATTGTTGAACTGTATTTGCACTTGAAGGTTCTTTTTCAGGCATACATTTACTAATCCAGGGAAAACATTTTCTTCCAAGTCAATCCTCTATTTGCTAGAGAGGGTATTGAGCACATCAATCGAAAACGTGTTCAATTCATTCAATTCCTGCTCCCAAGAGACATACATGTGTTGTGCAACTCATCGTAACTTTTCCATTCCATCAAATCAGACAAAAGTTTCCTTTAGTAAGATACCAAACGACAATAATGTGTCGTGCTTTTGCCATTCACCCAAAAAGAAGGAAAATTGGGCAACTGGGCTCTTGCTCAAAATAAGAACGACTGAATAACTTTAATATTTCAGGTACAAACACAGCTAAACCAGGCTGGAGTTGAGTTACACTGTAGGGAAGTGGGTTGCATTCCACAGACAGTTAGATATCATGACATGTCTGTTGTCTGTCTCCACACAAACACGCATGTGAAAACACACACACTGCCAGACTGAGAAACACACACCGAGGAATGCATTTCCTGTCTGGACAGGAAGTTTGTCAGAGTGGCAGACGACTGAGACATTCAAAGACACGAGCAGAAAGACAGATTTCAGGTAGACACAGTAAATGCTGGTTTGGTTTCATTCTGTTATAAAAGATCTCATGCATATTCAAATAAAATAAAAAATCTCATGCACTGAAACAGCCTGGAGATCAGTGTTTTAATCTACATTCAAGAGAATTCGAGAAGTGATCATGGTAAGTGAAATGGTCATTGGTATGAGCTGGTTGCTGCTTTAAATACATGCTTCAGGCTCGGTCCAGTGCCAGGACAAGCAATATTTGTACCCATCCTGACATAGACAACAGCTGGTCATGTGCCGTTGTTGCCGTCATGGCTCTGCGTATGTGTGTGTGTGTGTGTGTGTGTGATGGTGAGCAGTCTGACCAGGTGGATCAGCAGTAGCAGCCCACTAACATTCCACTCTCCTCCCCACGTCACCCATTCTCCGCTAAACATCAGGATTTCATATCTGGATCTCAGCTGCTGCATTTCCATCCCAAGTATCAACAAACAATCATAATGCATCGAAATGAAAAACCTTCGTGGAAAAGGCTGATCCAACAGTCAGAATTGATGATATTTGTTTATTATCAAGAAAAACCTTCCACGTCCACCAAGTGGATCAGGTCGATGATACGATTTTACTGAAATCTGACAATAAAGGGCAATCCGATCCACGCGGATAAGCTTGATAATAATGATTATCATCAATAAATGTCATGAGCAGTAGTCTACAAGAGTCCGGTATACAGTATATATACTGTATATATAGTGACAAGTGAATTTGAAGACTATTGTGCATTCAGTGGTCTTCGTGTAATTGCCAACATGCAAGTTGCTGTCTCTTACTTTGTTCATATTTGTATGAATCGATGGACATCACTCAGTATGAACAACATTATCAGACACATGAAGTGTAACAACAAAACACACAATTGATCAATTCATTGATTGTTTGTTTACATTTATAAGGTAATTGTGTTTTAAAAATCCGAGTAAGACTTATTGAGGTTATTATGAGGTTTTCGTATTCTTTTCATTTACTATTCCATGCAATGTCTTACTGTCATCACGCTATAGTGCAACGATGCTAAAAAAAAGACCAGACAAAAGGAAAAAAGGAGACTTTAGAAGATTTCCCTGCTAAGTATACATCCTTCCCTTTCCTCTCCTCTCCTCTCCTCTCCTCTCCTCTCCTCTCCTCTCCTCTCCTTCAGAGCTCTTTATTGGCATTAGCATATAGCTTCTGCATCAGCATGTAGTGTTCTTATATGCTAACTAACAGGCCTCCCACTGGAAGGCTTGGGAAATCACCACAGGCACTTCCACTGCAGGAAGAAGAGATACAGTAATATAGAGCTGGAGGCTGCATAAAAGTGAATTAATATTTCAATAATACAAAAAGGATTATAAAAACGGGGCAGTCAGACATTTAGGAAATGTTGCATGTGTCGCATTTGCTCTTAATTAAAGTTGAAATCTCTGTTGCTTTGTGCTGATATTTAAGATCTTCAAAGCAATAATTGCTGACATTGTCATGCAGTATACGTGTGTATTTAGCAACCCTATATCACTAATGGATAATATATGGCAGTGAACAAAGCAATACTAATTTAATAAGTGTTATTATAACCACAGTTTGGTACAACTTTCCAAATGGATAGATTTTATCTTTGTCAATCTCAAACTTACACTTGTATACGTCAGACAAACCCAATTACAAGCCCAAACACACACGCCTGTATGCACATACACACACACACACGCACACACACGCACACATGTTTCCAGGCACAAAAGACACCAAATGAAAAAAGGATGAGCCTAAGGCCAATCTGGGGCTTTGGGTCCTCATCTCCTCATTGCCATGATTACCTCTTTTGTAACCAAAAAATGTATTTTATTTCTGTAACAGAAAAAATGCCGTTCATTTTAAGAATTGTAAGGAGATATCATTATTTTTTCTTTATTTTCTTGGAACTCACATTTTCTCCTGACCTGGACAGCCTCGTTTGAACCTTTCATGCCGAGTCAGACTGAGCTTCCTGCCCTCTGAACCCCAGCGGGGTTCTTATCTCTTCAATTTTTTACTTATTTTTTTTTTCAAATGTGTAATTTCCACATTCAGAAGAAGGGCAGAGGAAAGCTAGAGGGGAGATAAGACAAGCATATCCCTTCATTTACTGAACTAAAAGGCAAAAGTTAAATATCTGAGGTTTATTGATATTGGTTTATTATTTAACGTCTGTTGTTATTTTAACCCAAACCCGATCGTTGCCTAAACCGAACAAAAATGTTTCCTGTGAAAACAGACGTTCATTTTGAAAAAACTGACACGTTGCTGAACATTCAGAGGGAAATGAAAAACAACTTTTCGTAAGATATCATTATGAGCCTTTCTATGAGGAAACGTTGAGCCATCACCTACAACAAGGAGCAACATAATCTCTCTGTCTCAGGTGACTGAGAAATGACACATCCGAGAGCTGATCCTGCCGTAAATGTGCCGTGGATGTGTTTTTTTCACAATTTGCTTTGTTAAGGTCCCGTGGGAATATCCAGTTTATCTGTGACCAGCCAGCCGCTTACCTGAACTGGATTTAATTGAACCGAACTGAATTCAACGGAACCAAACTGAATTGAGTGCTGAAGAAACACTAAGGAGACAGAAAACAGATGCTGAAAGAGAGTTGCAAAGTGGAGAGAGTCTGAGTCCACAAAAACAGATGAAAAGAAAGAGTGGGAGAGAGAGAGAGAGAGAGAGGGAGAGAGCTGATCAGTCATAACACGGCCTAGCTACACATTCCAGAGTAATTGAGCGGATGATTAGTCTCACAATCAGCAACACAACACCAGCTGTCTGAACACAAAACTATATAAAACAGAGATCAGGACGGTGAGGAGAGGAGAGAAAACACTAAAGGTGAGTTAAAGAGGCGTATGGAAATCATAACTTCACTCCCTTTTCTTCCCTTTTCCCTTCAAACAATCCTTTTCTCACTTCCGAGAGCCAGCTCCCCGCCTACAAATCACGGTGGTAATTAGAGCTAATTTGCCCTCCTCGTGCGAGTATTAGGGGTATTAGTGAAAGGCTCAGCTTTCACTGTTTGTGTCAACAGGGCAGCCAAATGAAGCGTGCTGGGAGTGTTACAGAACACTTGTCCTGCTGATTATGCTCGATTCGCAAAGTCTTCTTTGTCAAATGATACCTGGTTGCTCGTTGGACTTGGAACACCCAGGGAGAGGAGACGGCAGTTAAACATCAGTATTATTAGATTCAAACTATAATAGTCGTATTATTACATCGCATTCCCTCTTTTCTAACCAATTATGCACCTAATGCTGCAGATCTAATGAACAATTCATGTAATGGAGGTACATTAAAGCAAAATGTAAAAGCAGTGGTGATTATGGAGATGGATTTATGTTCAACAGTCACTGTCGTTTAGGATCTATTTCCTTTTCAACACTTGAGAGAGAAATGCATGTCTCTTTATATCTGCTAAAGGCTTTGCGATGTTCTCCACCAAGTTGCTAACGCCATTTCCACAACATCAAAAATTGTTTAGCTCAACTGAAGCCAGAAGTCATTCATTCCAGTGGATAATGATTGACAGACAGTGATGCATTGGTGCTCTTTTGCAGCTGTTGAATTTGCTGGCCATTTGATTACAGATACACTGGATTTGTCTAAATTATATGTTAAACTATTTGTCAGTACAACTGGAAGTATAGAGTGGACGATGGGTGCCCCAAAGTCCAGAAAATGATATGGAAATCCCAATATGTGCAATGTTTGTTTGATCCTTTACATTACACGTCATTTGATCTACTGTGAATATAGAAATGTTGATGAGAGCAGCTTTAAATAGCTTTTTTTTTTAAATGTTTTAATGTAGTTTTGTTTGCTTTACTTTCATCTTCCTTGCCTTTATTTCCTACACAGCTGCTGCAGTAAAGGTAACTGAATTGTCAGTAGAGACAGTATTAGTTTGATGAGACAGCTAACCAACATTCATTACTTCAGAGACATCAGCACTGCTCACTGTGTTGTTCTCTCACAGAAAAGGGAATGCCCTGAACAGCGCCTTGAGTATGGCTTCGCTTCCCTTCAGGGTGTTTCATGTGGCACGAAGGAGGAACGATTTGCACAGGTCCATGATCCCGAGCGTGGCGAGGATCAGGTCTGTTGGATCTCCAACAGCTGAGGGCAGGCTGTTAAATCAAAATTCAATACACACTCACACTGGAGGAAAAGATCAACATTTACGGCTGTTTACAATGTACAGCAAGAACATCCACCCGTATCACAGGCCAGCGACATTCCTCAGCCTGCCCACACACAGAGCGGCCCCTCCCCTGACCAGATTTCTGAAGATGGATTTTAGAATATTCGCCTCATCGAGGTCTGACTCCAAATATCACAGATTCAGATTGCAATGGACACTGTGGTCACGACAGGAAATAATGAAATGAAACTGCTGGAAAAGAACCAGGAGCTCAGTTGGATTGGGGGAAATAAAGATGAATACACACAGAATACAACAACTTCATATTTTTCTTTTGCTCTTGTTTGTTGCCAAGTCCATTTACTAAACTACAATCCGTTCTTCCCATCAGAGGGAAAGGCACTCCATTCATAAAGGCCGGAGTAGCTGCAGCAGCAGTAGGTTTTCCTGTCAGCTCCACTCTGGGTAATGTGCCAGTAACCACAGAGGCCAGTACATAGCTGTCATTCCTCTGCTCACTGAAAGCACATTTAGCAACCAACACCTGTTTCCCCTGCTCAGTCTCCACTGTAGGCTGCTTCGTCACAGCTCTGCCTGCATCTAGCAGCAGGGATTCAACTCTTATGACTTTTTCTACGCCAGTACGCTATTTCGGGAATGTAGCTAATGGACTTTTTCTTATTCATCGCCAGTAGTTGGCCCTCTCCAAGACATGACAACAAAAAATTCAGCAACATTTCAATCGTTATAGGATGTTGAAACGTTCCCCTGGAGGCTGTATGACATTCTTAGAGGTGGCTTAGTGGCTCCTTAAAGGGACAGTTCAGTGTATAATAGCTTTCTCTCTATCTCAGGTAAAATGTGTATTTTGAAATAGTAAATCTTAGCTGAGTTTTTTTCTGGTAAGTCAGGGTCGTGTAATCATTTCTAAAAAAACAAACAATCCCATAAACTAGGGCGAGGCAGTTTTCAACTCAGATTTTTTAAATTCTTCCACAACACAAGTTATGGATGTTGTCTGCAAGCACAAACTAATATTAACTTCATGAAAACACAGTCACTTACACTGGTCAGGGAGCAATGTGCTCTAAAAGGTCTGTCTGTCAGGCCTCCATCGGCTGATTCAACTCATCGTGTGTTCTAAACAGAAGCCTTTCCTTTACGTCGTTTTGCTGAGCCTCAAAACCGAGTCAAGCCATAATTTGGTGAACAAATGGCGGAACTGATATAAGTCGTGTGGTTCTTTTTTGAGCCTCTCTCTCTTCAACCCACAGGGAGGTCAGAGGTCAGGGTGGAGCAGTGTACCTTGAGATGATGGGATTTCTCAAGGACACTGCAGCAGATTAATAACAATAATAAACAATAGGGACTAGATTCATTTATCTGTACTATTATGATGCTATTACAACAACATAAATAAAATACATGAACTATTTTCCAAAAACAATCAACCATCAGTGTAGAAATAATGGCAGAAATCAATCTGAAGAAAAAGAGCTACTTATTTTTTCAATTAAGATGACAGTAATATAACAACAACAACATAAATACTAGACCATTTGTATTAGACTTTGTAAAATGGCAAGGATTTCCAAATAAAACCTTATATTGTGGTTATTCTGAGCCAAATCAGTTGAAAAGAAGCTGAAAACACAGTTACTCAGCAGTGGGGACTCCCTTGCTCTGCCACCTGCTTGTCAATCATCCTGGCCTGCGCTACGTGACCCTACCTGCTGCTACTGTCCCATGCTGACCATAGTGACCATACCACACATACCAGAGCCACAGAGGGACATTCCTGGACCATTGACACAGATTGCTTTTTGTTTTGTTTTTTACTTTAAAGCTGTCACTGAAACCAGGTTTCCACTGAGGCTTAAAACAATTAAAGTCCTGAGGGAGATGTGGAGTTACAAGCTATATTTTTCCTCCACAGTTCACTGGAGGTTATCCCAGCATGCATTAGGTGGCAGGCAGGGAAACACCCAAAAGGGTGTCAGTATAACAGACATAAAATTGTCTGGTAGTGGTAAATTGGATTTTCCAGATCATCTGGCCTACATTTTCGTGGCCTGTGCGAGCACTAAGGAAACCTGGGAGAGCACTGGGACAACAAAATGTCGTACAAAGTACAAAGGCCAAAGTTTTTGTTTTGTTTCATAACTCACCATTCCATCAGAATAGGCCTTTATGTATCATTTTCTCTGATTTAACACAAAATAAAACAAGTGTGCTTGTGACAAATGATGAATCTTGAAATGAAAAAAAAGAATATTACTTTGGCCTTGTGGTAGGAAATCTAACAGGAGCTAACTGGCTAAAATGTGGTAGCTGTTGGTGAGTTTAGCTTAGCTTATTATTTGTCCCATTTCCCATAAAACTTGTGTTGTCGGGAATAATCTCCACAATGTTCTTCAGGGTCAGTGATACTATATGAACTGAAAGGCATGCACAATTCAGCTTCATGACTTAGATATCCTGTTCATGTCAAGCTCTTTGGGGACTTTTTGAACTGCCTTGTACCTCATGTTGAGTGCAACAGCCCAACTGGCATCGCAAAAAATGGAGCGAAGGCAATTAATTCAGGACCTCCTCTTCTTTGATAGCAATCTTCATAACCCATCTGCTGTGAGAACACCGATTATATTCTTTGAATTTCCACAACCAGTTTAATGACAAAAAAATATCAAGTTTAAAAGAGGTTACCGTTGTGATTTTGTATTTAGAATAATATCAAAGATTATCCTGAAGAGACCAAAAAAAAGAGAATACAATGAATCTCTCCAGAGTAAATATATAAATATATTGGATGATTGCCGACCAATAATAAATACAAATGACAGTTTGTTCTCCAAATGTAACTTTATACAATCCAAATAGAAATTTAGCGTTATGCTAAACTCCAAAATGTAAAGGTTTATTTGGCTATGGACTACAAGATTAAATGGATTACTAATGTAAATTAGACCAGCAATAGTATTGTTTATTGGTGTACAAACTGAAAGTGTGCCTGTGCGTGCATGCGTGTGTGTGTTTGTGTGTGTGATCATGTCAGTAGAGAGTGTAATCTGAGGGATAACATGGTGCTTATCCAGTTGATCCCCCTCACCTCCCGGGTTCTGACAGGTTGACATCCATCATTCTTCACATTAACTTTGCCTAATTGGCAGGTAATCCCCCTCTCCCCTACTGTCCCTCTACTGTCCCTCTATTGTCCTTGTACTCAGCCCCTACTGTCTAGGTCTTTATCCACCAATCTAACCAGGCACCCTGCAGCCAGTAAGCCCCTCAGCAGGACTTCTTGTCCAGGCCCGGAGTCCTGGTAGGCCCTGTCACTGTAACATGGGGAAGTGAAGTTGGGAGCTTCCTCTGTGATGGTTACCCTCATGCTGGGAAGCTCTCTACGAGGCTGACAGGAGAGCCAGCCCCAAATAATCTCAACCTGTCAGCATCTGCTGCCCACCCACCCCTCTCCACACATCGGCAATGAAGTAATGTGGGTAGCACAATTATGTTCAGGCAGATTGGTTTCCCAATATCTTATCATGAGATAAAGTTGGTGTTGTCCTCCTTCCTACATGCCTCGCCCTGATCAATGACCCAATCGAACTGGTATAATGTCAGTATGGACTAACTGTTGCACATGAAATAAGCAGCGTCCGTTAAACTGAATGCTTTGCAACATCAGCACAAAGGCTGTTCTTTTTCGGATGTTAAAACACACACAAGCTTTTCTTTCTCCCTGCCACATGACACACTTTAAAGCCCTCACACTCAAATCATAAAAAGTAAACATATCAAAGCTGGATCCCATTCCTTCATGCTACTGTTACATCACATACAAGCACACGCATTCCAGCTGTACTGTAGCTCTCGACAGTGATTGACAGGTGTTTGCAGAGTCACTCTGCAAAGTCAGACACGAGACATATGTGAGTCCCGCCCTCCTGTCATGTCCACCTTCCCATGAGTCCTTTGTGGCTGAGGTGGAGGTGGCAGGAGCAGTCAGGAGCTTGTCAGAGCAACAGGAAGAGGCTATACCACTCTCACTCTCTCGCTCTAGCTCTCTATCTCTCGCTCGCTCTCACACTCACGGACAGCTTCCCTCTCTCTTACAGGAACAACCCTCATACACTCTCGCTGTCGACCCCCCAGTGAGTTTGTCAGCTGTCATTAACTTCCCAGACTTCCAGTGAGCAGGGAAGCTTCCCCTCGCTCCCACCCACTCACAGGTGACTCTCACTGGGGGCTCCATGCTGGGAATGCCAGCCTCTCTGCTGGAAGTCTCCATCCTGTCAACACGTGCCTTTGTGTGTGTGTGTGTGTGTTTGCACCCCGCTTGTGCATGGTCTCATAGTTGCTTTGTGTTTGTAGCTGTTCATATGAACGTTGTCTTTGTGCATGCATGTGCTGTGTATGAATTGTTAATATTGTATGGAAAAATACAGAGAATATAAATGCTTTCGTGTTTGCATCTTTATCTATAAAAATGTTTACATGGTAGGTTTTTTATATGTGTTTGTGTGTGCGTGTGTGTGTGTGTGTGTGGTGGGGGGGAGCATGCGTGGAATGTGTGTGTGATATAAAGGCTCTCTCCTAATGCCACAATGGTGTCTTTGACAGGCGGGAGAAGGGAAGGCTTTGTTTGGTGACACCACACAGTGTTGTGAATGCCCGACATAGCTGCCATTCCTTTCTCTGTGCCCTCCGCCAGGCTACTGGCTTATCAGGGATTCCTCTCTCTGCCCACGCACACCCCTCACTATGAGTGTGTGTGTGTCTGCATGTGTAAGTGAGGGAAAGAGTTTGTGAAGCAGAGTTGCTAACACCAAGGAAAATGCAAATGAGCCCTGGAGGAGAATAGACCCTCTGTTTGGTTACATGTTTCGACCCAAATGGAGCATTTTGGCTGCCACGTTTTAAACAATTTCAAGTAGCTGATAGCTGATTTGATTTGATCAGTTTGATTTGATTTTGGCCCGTATAAAAACTGAGCATGTACACGATAAAATAAACTTAAATGTAAAAAAAAAACAAGATGGTCCTGATGATAAT
This sequence comes from Melanostigma gelatinosum, assembly GCF_949748355.1. Classification (NCBI taxonomy): domain Eukaryota; kingdom Metazoa; phylum Chordata; class Actinopteri; order Perciformes; family Zoarcidae; genus Melanostigma; species Melanostigma gelatinosum. Next base: position 19,441,790 of record NC_136643.1, on the reverse strand, counting down.
AAAAAATAATGACAATTTTGATTACAGTAATGATATAGGGCCCCGTTTCCTCAATCAGGACACTCGAGTACACATATTTGTGTTTTTTTTTATTTATTTTTTTTTATCTATTTGTCACGTCACTGCTACCATTTCCAGAATAAATACATTTTCCACTTTATATGATGGCTTAATGCATAAACACCCCCCCCCCCCTTATTTCACATTACACATGGACACACACAATTACACGCCGTGTCTCTGTGTTTTCAATGCCAGGGTGTTGGTATTTGTTTGATCTGTTTATATGAGCTTTGATGAGCCTTACAGAGGCTTGGCAGCGACAACCCATTAGCACTTTAAAGTAGGATTAGACCGATACATATCGGTTTGTACAATATGTCATTAAAAGGCATAATCAGTATTTTTTGACCACATACATTCCAGATACATACTGTTAACTTTTAGATGAATATTACAATTATGGAATCTCAGCTTAAATGATGGTTTTCCCATTAGTGGACTTCTTGCTGATATTGGCAACAGGGATATCTGCTAGGGTGTGAAATAACCTCTCTGATCTGACCCTCAGGGGTGTGTTATTTCACTTTTTGCCAGTCCATAAAAACACCGTGTTCAAACTCAAGGAGACCCCTAAAGTATAAGTGCACCCCGGGCAACTTTGTAGCTGTTTCATCAGAACCGGGGCCATCACACAACTAATGAATGTTAGCTTGTTGGCTTGGATGTCAGCTTATCTACATCTGGTGGTGAGATGGGTCAGATTGAAGGGGAGGCCATCAGACAAGCTTGGTACACCCGAAACATGTGTTGAGGCTTAGCTGGAAACAGCTGGAAGGGACTCTGGAAATACTTCACCACTTAACTTTGAACAACGTTCTGTATATATGGACAGAGGTTGGGGAGTCAGAAGGTGATGGCTGGTGGAGGGTTTCAAGCTGAAGAAATTAGCAAAGGGAGGGCAAAGGGGCTGCAGTCTGTGGTAATCTCAGAATAACAGGAATGAAAGCAGGAATTTGGAAAGGTGATGGCTGCAAAGGGAAACCCAATTGGTGTGTCATAAGCAAATGGCACGCCACCCAAGGCGGTTCTGGAGGGGAAACACTGGCCTTTATAGGGCAGTTGTCAGAAGTTGGAAGGAGCACTTGGAGGAACATGAAGCCAAATGTAATGCTTCATAAACCTGAGATAAAGTCCTTCCCCATCTTAGCAGTTGCTCCAACCGAAAATAGTACAGCGTTAAAGAATGCTGCGTTTCTCTCGTTGGTCACTTGCAAGTACAGATGCAATAGATTCCAGGAAGTCCAGAATGGGTCATAGACTAAAGAGATTGAAGGCGTATCAGACACCAAAAACACGATACACAACAGACTGAAGAGTCATTGCTGAAAAAGTTTTGGATGAAGAAGCAGTGCAGCAGGGGAATGGCGGGAACACACTGAGGACCTGTTGGATGGGGAAGGAATGACAGATGACTAACCAGCTGTTGACATGAGAACCATGGCTATTATCATTTGTTGTCTCTCTTAATAATGCTGAGGTAAACAGCAGACATTTGCCATTGACATCATAAAGGTATACATCAGGAATGAGCCTGAAACCTTTACATGGGAACCTCACTGTGTCAACGTAGAGGCTGTATTCTGACTCTCCGTTGACGGACAGTCATACATTTGGAGCAGTTATCACCGCTGATTTAAATTAGGATATCAATGCTAATAAAACAGTGAGTAGAAAGGAGAGATTTCTGGGAGATTAACAACATATACATACATTTATAAAAGAATATCATGAATTTCCCCCGTTTCTTATCTCGTTTTTTTAATCCCCAGGAGCAAGTCAAGGCTTGTGGTCACACATTGATGGATTTCAAATATCACAATTCACAAACCGTGATTTCAAAGGTCTGTCACAGACTTTTCCTCAAGCCATTTTTCCATCCGTTTTTTTTTTTTTCAAACGTACAAAAAGAAAGAAACAGCAATCTTTAATCTCAGTTGTTGCCAGTGTTTCTGCTGGGATGTGGGAGGTTTGAGTTATTCCTGTCACTTTCCTAACACTGTGCCTTTAGGGAACAATTAGGTTCCTTTTATGTTGTTGTAGCTTATTTCATCACACTCCTCCAATGGCCCTCCTTTTTGTAGACTGAAATACTCACACGCACACACACACACACACACACACACACACACACAAACAGATGATAATATGAACACACATGGTCCATTAACTCTACCAGTCTCCTAGGAGCCTCCTGCAGTTGAATGGCAGCCATTCCATCAGACTCATCAGCACTGCTGTGGGAATAATATCAAAAAAAGAATTAGCCTTTCAATTGGCCTCTTTCTCTCTCTCTCTTGCTCTCTCTCTCTCTCAACACACACTCGTCCAGGATCTCTGCTGAGTGTGTGACAACGTGTGTAGATTGTTGGCTTACATCTGTACAGTACTTGTGTTGCGTCTGTAGCCATGAGTGGTTTTGTGTTTGCACATTATTTGTTTTTTTTTAATCATACTTCCTCATCTATGTTCATGCGAGTGCAAGTATGGCGCATGTGCATGCTTGGCTGTGTAAAAGCGATTGGGGATGCAGTGAAAATAGAGAGCAATTTTTGTCAGGTGTGTTTGGAAGCATGCGTGAGTGTGTCGTGTATTCGCAGACTTGCTGCTCCCACGTCCCTGAGAAGGAGGCCGATCAGATTGGTCAGACAGTTTATTTCCAAACACAAGCGTCTGGCCTGCTGCCTCACACACATTCCAATACTTACAGGCAGACTTTCAGAAGCGGGAATTAAAAGGCATCTGAGTTGTTAAAACATGACATTCCCAAAAAAGGGCTGCTGGGCCTCGAGACTTCGCAGAAACATCCCACATGACTCAACGCTGCAGGAATGACAGCACCGCCAGGGTCGCTGAGGAAGGTCCTCTCATAGATACAGCCTCTCTATTAAACTCCTCTCCTCTCTCTGTTCATGTCCTTCTGCCTTCTCTATCGTCATGTTCTCTCGCATATTAGATCATCCTTAACTGAAATGGTTGCCTGTGTCTTTATCTTATGCAGTTGGGGTTTAAGAGCCTTGCTCAAGGGCACAAATCTGGGCAGGGCTAACTCATCATGGGCTAACCTTTAGGCCACTGCTGCCCCATGGAAGTAAACTGTGTATAAAGAGCAGGGTCGTCCTTCAATCAGAGGATCGGCGGTTCGATCCCTGGCTCCGCTAGTCCATGTCGATGTGTCCTTGGGCAAGACGCTTAACTCCAAATTGCTCCCGCAAGCTGTGATGAATAATTAGTTAGCCCCTACCATCAGTGTATGAATGGGTGCGAATGGGTGAATGATGAGATGTAGTGTTAAAGCATTTTGAGTGGTTGGAAGAGTAGAAAAGTGCTATACAAGTACAGTCCATCTACCATTTACCATTACATAGAAAGACTAACAGACGTTTAAAGTGAGCAAAGCTGGCATACAGTAGTTTATATCACATAGAATGCATCTGTCTGTCTGTCTGTCTGTCTGTCTGTCTGTCTGTCTGTCTATCTGCATGGGAGGACCTAATTCTGACCAGACTGTAGGGGGACATCTTTGTCAGATTCCCCTTCAATGTATTTTTGACGACCGTTTTTTGTCTCATGAAGAAGTAGATGCTCCTTAAAATTCTATGGAATAAACCAACTTAATATTTTGAGAGATGAAAATGGTAAAAGTTCAAATATATTTAATGTCAGCATATGAAGTATATTGATGTCCATATCTGCCTTCAAAAACTCTTGTGCACACTCACATACACACACACACACACACACACACACACACACACACACACACACACACACACACACACACACACACATATACTGGAAGGAATGTTGTGTGTACTGTGAGTGGGAGTTGAGGTCAAATATCAGTGTCAGGGACTGTGTTAATGTATTCAACTCCTATAGAGGCTGAGTCTATTTAACAGTAGAGCAATTCATCCTGAAAGCAAAGGAGGCCACTAGCATTGAAAAATGGGGGCTTTGACGCACGTTTCAAAGTGTTTAAGGGGCTGATCAACTTCCAGTCGTGCCCACCTGTTTCCTCGAGAGGTTGTGCATACATCACTTTGAGGTTGGGTTCATTAAAAGTACCATGATGAGAAAAGGTATGGTAATGACAGAAACATGAGGGAGAAAAGGAGAAAAAAATTGGGAATTTAGGCAATTGAAAATGGAGGCACAGAGAGCGAGAGAGAGAGAGAGAGAGAGAGAAACTAAGTCACCTGTCTTTTTAATAAACAACTAGAGAAATCTAGTACGCATTCACACAACAACATGTAACTTTTAGTGGCGTATTACCAGGAGAATAACACAAGAACACAATCATTCCCAAACACTTTCTAATGCTCTGCCACACTTAATCTACTGTTATTCTTACCTACTTAACTATAATCAGCAATTCATTTATCTTTCAGCAGCAGAATAATCAGACTAATCTAAAAGTCTGATTAAACTATGAATCCATTGAATAATTAAAACATTTTCATACGTTTCAATTACAAAAAAAAAAAGGTTGGTTTCAAGGGGCTCCCCGGGAACAGGATTTACTCTACTCCTCCTCCTGGTTTCCTGCCCCAAAGGCCTTGTACACGATGTAAGGGGTAAACATTAAAATATTCATGTGTCAATTAAATCTGTTGAAATTAATCTAATAAATATAATCGGACAAAGCTATTAGAGGCTCTTGAACACCAGAAGTTATTATGAGGATAAATCCTGCCGGGCTTTGGTGGTAATGCTGATTGCATGAGTTCTGACTCCGCAAATGTGCTGGACCGGATAAGTAGAACAGGTAACTCCGGAAAAGAAGTGTCAGGAATTTAAGTCGGTTTAGTTTCGTAAGAAGATTATAAACTTAATTAAAAACATCATAAACAATTGAGCTATGAGCAAGTATGTTGCTTTAGTTTGAGTGTATCATGTACTACAGTGGTACCATTTAGCCTCTTACATACACTTGTTGTATTTAGCAATGCATGTTTTGATTAGCATAGTTCATCTACAAGTGCTATTTTTAATCAACCTAATGATACCGTAATCCATGAGAAGCATGAGAAGGTAATGATGCCACCGTAAAATAGTTTGAGAAGCGACTACAAGTTCCAGTTCTCCCATTTTAAAGGATCAGTGCGCCCAAATCATGACTTTCATTGGCCATGCTGTCGACAGAGAGGTCCTTGTTTCTCAAATGTTTTCCAAATGTTTCGGTTTTTTCCAGCTCTTTGGATTTCATTTTTTCTTTGGGCATCACAGGCTAATTCATTTTCACCATCACTGTTTGTTTTGTGGCGGCCGCACAAGTTTCACAACTGGATCAAAACATTGGCATGTACAACCGAAACAATCTGCATGGCTAAGATACATGACAGGGTGAGAAAATATGTTTTTCTGATTTGGGGCGATTTGACCTTTTATGAGTTGGTGGAGCAGCTAGACACATTTTTACATTTGGATCATGAATTGTGTCTTTAAAAGCTTTCTTTTGCAATTACTGTAGCACTGATTGTTTCATTATAATAATTATAATCATAATCTAACTAAACGCTGCGATAATTTGCCTTGTTGTAACTCTGCCAAAGTGCCTCTGAGCAGAACACTTTAGTCCTGCTTCCAGCCTCTAGGTTTACTGCTCTTGACTGACCCTTGACATTTGGGAAAATGTTGTAGATATGAACATAACGAACTGTCTCAGAGATGATTACTACCATTTCTTTTATATTCACCCTTTGCATCAGTCCAACCTTATGTCTCAGGCTTCACATTTTCTTTCCTATGATGTTCCAAAAATATATTTTTAATATGGAAAAGCACATAAAAGTGCCTTGCATGCCCAGGGACACAGTGTCTTGTCCGGAATCTGAAGCAGTGTAATTGCTCCGGGGCCCCCCCTGAACCCCAGATCCGTCTTTACAGCTTGCATTAGCATACATAATACTGCTCTGTGGACTCAAAGAGTCCTCCCAATTGAAACGCAATCATTTTCACAGCAGAGCGCTGCCATCACTACTTTAATTGAGCGGGATAGTGCTTGCATGTGCATGTGCATGGCTTTGTATCATGAGACAGGGGATAATTGCTTTTGCAATATAACACAGCAATATGCTGTTAATTCAATGATAGGACTTGATTGCTTTTGTCTGGTTGTATCCCCTGGGCTGGCTCATGTGTTTACGATGTTTGTCAAAAAACAGAGGGTGCGGACGATAACTGCCGGGCACATCCCTTTAGACTGTCTGCACTGTATGTGTACCAGTTTCTACACTCACACACACACATACATACAGTACACATACACACACGTACAGTGCACAGACGCACAATAATTATTTCGAGCTGCATGCTAAAAACAGGGTCAATAAAATCTGCTACAATAAAGAGGAGGATTGCACTTGAAATGGAAGTCCCACTGTTCAGTGACAATCAACCCTAATTATATTGTCATTATCTGTGGATTGCTTTTGTCAAATTGCAAAGTGGTAAAACAGAGACACTGCTGCATGTTAGATTCAAAGAATGCCATGTCTGCTCTTTATAGCTCTACATGCCCTCTGACTCTTTCCCTGAGTGCTGTTTTAGTTGCAGTATGTGGCTGCAGAGCAACAAGATAGACATCACATACAGTAGTGTGCAGAGCTACAGATATTACACCCTTACATATACGCAAAAAACAGGGCTGTATCACGACACTATGATAATTTGATATTGACTACATGGCCTTTGACCTCAACCCTGACTGTAAATTTAACCTCTGACCCGATCATGATTCAAACCTACCAAAGCCACACACACAAAATGCATCGCAGATGATGTCACATCATTTCCCTTTTAGCACGAGTGGACAGCAAAGCCCTGAATAAGGGAACTTATATGACCGATTAACATAACAGAACAGTAATTTCCATATAAAGTGGACAAAGCAAATACCTCTCTAATGAAGATCGGTGTTGAGTGTTCTTGCCGGCTAATTTCTCTCAACGTCAGCGAGAGCCTGCAGGGACAAAGTGATTGAATTATGAGTGTGTGTATTAATGGCATGGCCACCAATTAGCCTAAAAAGAGAAACGGCATTAATCTTTAAGCCTAGTTCAAGTCTAGAGCAAACTTGGCACTGCTTGCCAAACATAATGGCTAAATGCTACGCTGTCGGCAAGAGAGAGGCTGAGGGAGCAGCAAGGTTAATCTGTGGATAACCCGAAGAAAGACTCACTTTGATATTCCTATTTTATCACTGAAGCTCCTCAGAATGTGTTTGTGTTGCTGTAAAATGAGCTGGCAGTGACGTGGTGGTACTGTATTTTAAAATGTATAAAAGTTATAATTGTTAGCGTTCCAATTTTATTACCGAAGATATGTTGAATTTTTTAAATATTTAAATGTTTGTTAACAGCAGTTGAAGGGTCCTGTAATATTATTATTGGCCTTTGTTTTTACAAATGTGTTTACAATTAGTTTGTTGTACTTTATGGTACATTTACAACATAATTACGCACTACAGTACACACCACAGTTTTGCTGTGATGTGTATAACAAAAATATTGAATAAATCAGGAAAAGTTGTAGAAAACAAAAACATGTGCATCAGTCTTGTTTGTGGAATATCAAATGAATACATGATATTTAATCAACACATACTGCATCTTGTGTGTGGATATCAGTGAACTGCTGTTCCGGTGGACTGACTCAAGAAAAACAGACTCAGAGAGAGCTCGATGCTGTTGTCTCCGGTGAGGCACTGACGCTCTCTGGCCTATTGGTGTAACTGCAATGTAGCTGGATGAGAAAGGAAGTCTTTCAGCTTCAGGAAAAAAAAGTAGCTTGCCTCAGGATATCAAAAACTGAAATGGGATGAAATTTGTTCATTTATAAAACTGACAAATGCATTGTTTACACCAAATATAAACCTCGATTGCCTTGTTTCATGTAAGAAATGCAGCAAATAGCTCCTTGAGGTGAAACAACTCACATTTTCAACAAATACAGTAGATGTACAACACAACTCAGAAAAACACAGCAGATATAAGTCGTAGATTTCAATAAAGAAATGTAGTAGCCTACCCATGTGCATTCTTAACTTTTGTTTTCTAGGACACAAATATCACAGAAAAAACTAAAATAAGATACATTTTGAGAAGAGTCTTAGTGAAAGTATAAGGGGGGAATTGAATGAATTCACTTGATTCAAAAGTAATCATTGGCATGACCATGAGAAAACACTCTGAACATGGACATTGACTTACTGTAGCTATATTCAGAATATTGTAGGAATAAGAACAAGCAAAAACTATTTTTATTATTTAGATAGCCTGCTGCCAACTCGGCTGGTATTAAAGCCTGTTTTCCTGCTAATGTTTCGTCAACAATCTAGTAATAAGTAAATCTGAACTGTAATCAAATATTCAGTTTCGTCCTCCCCCACTAGAGGGCGCTACCTGCGGGGAAGACAGAGTTTAAACATCACGTGATCATTCATACGCTAAATTTGAATTGTGTTTTGTTTCCACCATAAGCAACAAAGGTCAGATCAATTCTCGTGGTTAACTCGAGTGATATTGGAACTTTGGCGATTGGAAATTCAAAATAATGCATGTTAAATAGCAACGAAAGCTATCCATATTTATGAAAATGGTATTATTTTGAAAGTTTAAACCGGACGTTTGTTTTAATTTTTTGTTTAAATATTTTTTTTTTTGACACAAACGTTAGAGGCAAAGGAACAAGCCCGCAGTCACACTCTCGCGACAGTGTAACCGTATCAACAGCAGCTATGAACCTGCAGCTTAAAGAGTCCGACTTGGCTGAAACAGTTGAGAAGCTGAAGCAGAAATATTTGGAGAGGAGGAAACAGGTTCGAGTCACGCGCACACACACACACACACACACACTCGGCTTGTTTTGAAGCTTCGTGGTTACAGTGCTGTCCTATTGTAACAATGTAACTGTTGTGCATTATCCAGCATGTCTACTGTTCTGTCAGCGGTCCAATATGTTCGCTGTTACTTTACGCTAAAACGTGTCGTTATCCTGATTTTTTTTTAGTTGCCACCTCCAGAAGACATTGACGTCGCCTCAGCAACCAGTGATGGTAAGAGCAACTTCACTCAGAGAACCACGGGTTCTTGATTGGGTTCTAGCAGGTTTCTAACACTAAGCACACTTATTTATGTTTTTAACTGAGTCTTTATCTAATTACACTAATTAATGTAACCCCGAATCTAATCCTTGGCATGAAAAAATGACAGACCTTCACTGAATATTATGTCAAACGTTGCATTCTGTTCCTTATTTCAGAGGCCGTGCGGAGGCTAAGTTTGTCCAACGGATCCAACCGGCCGAGCAAAGAGCTGAAATGCTACAGCGAAGCTTTGCATGAGCTGTTCAAAGCAGTCGCCGACCATCCTGACCAGTGAGTCTGATGAGATTGCTCCTGCGAATACCGTTTCCACATTTGTGTTTTGAGTATTTGTGCCTTGATCCAAGCCAAACGTGCCCCCGTCTCTCTTCTCAGGTTCGGCAGGGGTCGTGGTCTGCACGACCTGAGTGGGGACTCTGCAGCTGCCCCACTTCAGGATTCTCAGGTGCATTTAACAGAAACAGGTGCGTGTGTCAGAGCGGTTTGTGCTCTCCGAGTAGAAGAACTGATTACCTTTTATAGCAAACCCAAAGTAGCAGATGCTGACAAGATAAGGAATCATAAAAATAGGCCTCGGTGATAAGTCCTTGCATGTCATCTGAGTCCTTTCAATTAGTTTACCTACGTACCTGTTATTGCTGACATTTCTGACTTTTCCTTACAACCTGCTGCTGTAGATGGATAATGAGCTTGCCCTGGGCTTTACCTCTGTTATACCTCCATTTGTCCAGATGTGAGCTTGCCCTCCTGCGTGTATGGTAGCCCTGGGTCCCAGGAAACTGAGACTGACGGGGAATTGCAGAGAGCTCGGCAACTTCCTGTCTCACGCCGTTCCTCTTCCCTAGTACTAGCAACGGTGTACCAGGAGATGATGAGCATCGCTGAACAACTAAAGGTGAAAGAGCACAACAATCGTAGAGATGGTTTATCAGCAAATTGGGGGAAATGCAACTCAGAGACAGTGACTGGGTGAAAGTTTCCTTGTGTGTTATTCGAGGATACCTACAGATGTGTGTGTGTGTGTGTGTGTGTTTGTATGCAGGCAGAGCGAGACAGCCAACAGCAGTGGGAGATGGAGCTGCAGGATCGAGAGAGGAGGCTGAAGCAACAGGAAGAGGCTGTTGGGAGGCTTGCCGGCCTGGAGGAGATGCTACTCATTCGTATACCAGCCGAACAGGAGGTGAGACGCACAAAGGTTCCATCTGGTCACGTTCAACACGAGGAATGTGTTGAATGATTATTGAGGACTTCCCATCACATGAGGGGGAGGGGGAGGGGGAGGGGGGGGGGGTCCAGTGGAGTGACTATTAAAGAATTTAAATAGCAAAAACTCAAGTCAGCGTAATGTACCTCTGAAGTGTTCAGGCGTCGTAGTGGCTGCACTGTTTGGTGTGTGTGTGTGTGTGTGTGTGTGTCACCAGAAACAGCAGCATGAGGTGAGCCAGCTGCAGGATGTTCTTCGCGAGAGGACCAAGGAGAACAGGAGGCTCAGGTCCAGCTTCGACACCATCAAGGAGCTGAATGAGAGCATGAAGAAACAGGTTAGAAGTGACCACATCCACACCACGAGAGTCTGTCTGTTGGTGTCTTCAAGGTTTGACAAAGTCCGACAACATTCTATAGTTCTATTAACTCCAGGGCTGAGATGTTGCAGTGTCTTAAATCAACAAACAACTCCAGAAGACTTTTATTTTGACCAACAAGGCTGCAGATCGATATAGTTGAAAGTCTTAATTTGATCAATGTGTTTTAAATGTGCAGGTTGTATCATGTGTGTGTAATGTGTTTTGCTTCGGGAGTAATATCCAAAGTGAAGTCTACGGCAACCACACCTGATATCTGCTCAGTTTGCCAAGAACCAGCAAATGTTTGACTGGATTTTTTTCTTTCTTCAAACATGAAGTGATTAAATACTCACTTCATTATGAGCGGAGGAGTAGAAGACTCACACCGAACAGTTAGTACCTTGGACCACAGGAGGGCGCTATGACATAATAATAATCCGTAAAGTGAAATCCCTGAGTTTGCATTTGTTTTTTGGGGGTATAAGTGTGTCTCTGGAACTAAAAGTGTTTTTGTTGCTTTTGAATTAAGCTTTTATTTCTTTAAAAATGCTTCAAAAAGTGTGCCGAAGTGATTTGTCTGCACCGAATGAAACATATGTACCGGTATGTTTGTCTACGCAGTAGGTCTCGCATTGCAGATTGAACGTTTCGTGTTTTCACGCCAACAGTTGAATGAGATCAATGAACAGAATAAAAAGCTGGAGAGCCAATCCAAGAGGGTGCAGGCTCGACTGGAGAACTTACAGGTGAGCACATATTCCCACTCTGCTGTGATGGTCTGAAACCCTAAAAATAACTTTGCACGCATTTCTTTCCTGTAGCATGGGAGTTTATGACGTAAATATTTGTAATTGACTATTAATTGTTTTTTCTCCAGAGGAAATACGAGCACAGCCTAGCACAGAGAGGCTGTCCAGAAGTTAAGAGCACAGAGTGTGTTAAACCATCCAGAAAGGAGAAACCTGCTGCGTGTGGAAAACACAGCTACAGGGTAGTTCACCAGCTCTCGTGGGTGTTCTTTGTTACAGTCTGATGTACCGTCAATCGGTAGGGTTTCCACACACTTAACACATATCCAAGCTGAGAGGAGTACAACAGTCCTTTTTCCACAAACCGCACTCATCCTGCCAGCTGACACGATGAATTATTAAACAGTCGTTGTTGTTGATGAAGAGGAATATCGGTGGATATACAGTTGGGATCTCAGCTCAGTAGCATTTTAAAGATGATGTTTTCCTTTCCCCGGTAAGAGAACATTGAGTGAGCCAAACTTTCATTCCATCACTTTTTCCACAGTTTAATTAACAGCTTCAGGCTCCCCGTTAAACTCCCGGTCTTGATGTAATGTTCACACTTTTTCCGGATACGCCTGCATGTCCCATGGCTGAACTTCAAATAGATATAGTTATAACTGTTGGTCAGCGTTCTTCATATCTCGAGGCGCTCATTGTGACTCCGTGCAAAACATATTGTAGAATCCAGAGGATAAAGGTCTAATTAAAACAACAGCTTTTTACCTAAAACAACGTACGTTGCAGATGACTGCTTTTTAGAAATGGAATTTAACCCTTTTGTATTTTCGCCCTCTTTCCTTCAGCGCAGCTCCAGTCCCACCCGACTGAAGCTCCTGGCCCTTCTGCTGGACTGGGTGCTCGATGGACAGACGTTCTCATCGGTCGCACCAACCGAAGGGAAAGATGTCGACCGGCGTCTGCCTCCGGAGTTCGTTCTGAACGAGCGATGCCTCAAGGTGACATGTTTCGCTGTAGCAGCGAGCAGTTCAATGCACATATCGCCATCCTCTCGCCAGATCGAGACGCATGAATTGCCTTTGGTTCCTTAGGTGCTGCCGTTATTAGCGGATCAGCTTCGTCACGCTCCTCTGGCAGAACCTGACCTCGTCCTCAACCTTCTTCGCCTCGTCCACTGGGCTTTAAGACACATGGACAGCAGCACACAGGTAAAGGACCTGGGAGTGATTTTGGATATCCACCGTCCTCTGTAATAGATCATCTGGGTGGTGAAAAAGCAACACCACAGGGGAGTGAGGTTACGTTTTCTAACAGAACGCTTGTTAAATCCTTATTTATTGGCGTTTGGTCTCGCAACAGATGAGCGTTATTCTACAGAAAGCTGCTCGGTCACTTTCACAACACCAAAGCAAGTGAAACCAAACACGGCACGCGGTTTTCCCTCAAGACGTAGCTACACATCCACTTCGAGCAGGGGATATCCACTCTATCGCTACATCTCCCTGCACGGCGGCCTTTAATGTGTGGCGGTCCTGTCGAGTTCCATCTTGTGTTCATTGGAGAAGCGCGGTTATCCGAAGTCCCCCTGCCTGGTCTCTGTGTGTGGCGCAGAGTCTAGACAGGCCGTCCCTGTCTCTGTATCTTTAAGGGTCACGAGCTCCTCCAGAGCCACCCGTGACAAATACCGCTCTGCCGTTACGATTAAGATCATTGTCTGCGTATCGGTCGTATTTTATGGCACAAAAGTACCTGAGCGCGAGCACAGTAACCCAGTGAATTCTGAACAATGTGTGTTTTCCGGTATGTGCGTGTAGCATGTGGCGCTCTCTGCCACGCTGCGGCGGATAGGAGAGGAAGTATCAAAGCCCCCGGTCCAGTCAACGGGGCCTCAGTCTGAAGATGCAGACCTGCCCCGGCCCCACGGGGGGGCTGCTGGTGGCCCCTGCAGGAGCTGGCCCCTTTCTCGCAGCCCTTGTCCTCACACACGCATCCTGTCCACCCTCATCATCCTCCGCACCGTCACACAAGGTAACAACACTGAAAACACATGTGCATACTGTATCTTTAAAATACAAACACAAAGCAGGATGTTAAGATTAGAACAATAAATCAGATAATCAGGTCTATAAAGTGTAAAAAAAAATGACCCGTGGCAATTTTCGTAGAGCCCAAGTTGGCACCCTAAATTCCTTGTTTTGTCCAAAAAAAAATCCAATTTTACAAAAATATAAAACTGAGAAAAGCAATAAATCTTTAAATAAATAAAAACAGTTATAAATTATTTAAGGGTTTCTGTGATCGGTTTGTGTTGTAGATACTCTTTTATATGCAGTTGAATGTGTATAAATCTAAAAGTCAAAAAAAAGGAAAAGAGACATTTTTGGAAATGTTCTTGTTTTGTGACGAAGCCATTTTGGCTCCACAAAGGAAAACAAATATCATGGAAGAGAGTGATTCTGGATAATGACATAACATTTGAAATGGAGTGAATAAAGTACTTTGTATGTTCAGTGTTTTATTCCGATTGCACTTAACGCATGTTTAGTAATTGTGATGTCATTCATCAAAAAACTGACTGAAAGGGAAGGATCAGTCGGATCAGCTGATCAGGGCAAACACCGGTTGTTTTTGGCCTGACTAACACTGAGGCACAAGAGATGACAACATCACTCAGTGAGTCACTGAAGTCTCAACAACTATTGGATGGATAGCCATGACAGTTTGAACATACGCACATGGTCACCAGAGTCATTGTGAGGTCATTCCTCACTCACATGTCTAAGTGCCAACAAGAGGTTGATATTTGTTGAACCTTCTTGACTCCTATTGGAAGGATTGCCATGAACTTTTGTAAATATACTCAAGGTCCCCAGAGGATGTATCCGAATGACTTCGGTCCTACTTGAGTTTTTGTCTACTGCCACCAGATATTTTTGGTTCCAAGTGAAATATCTCCACAAACATCTGAAGGATTCCTATGAAACCGGGGCAGACATTCACGCTCCCCAGAGGATGACTCAAAATGTATTAATTTCTTTGGACCGCCTATGTCTATCTTAAAATGTAGTTTTCTTTACAAAGAGCATTAGTCCCACACAGCCTCTAGCGTGGCTTTAGGCTCCTAGTCGAAAGGGGGCAAGGAGTTTTTAAGCTGTATCCACATTTTGCTCCCTGGCCTTCCCCACTAAGATTCCCAGTGCTCTCTGTGGGTGTACCGTACATATTCCGACATATTTTCATGAAGCTCTCCTCTGAACTGACCTTCCATCTGCTCGTAGTGCTCGAGGGCTCCCTCGGAATGTTTCCATAGAGAATATTTGCTGTCAATCTGCTGACCGGGTTCTCCTTCTCCGGATTGATGTGAAAGCAGATTGGGTATAATGGAGAGACATTTGCTGGGATCTTACACATAATAGGAACCATTCTGAGACACGGCTAACCAAACTCAGTCCAGAGTGAAAAAAAGAACGCTTTTATCCCATGTCAGGTTGCATCAATCCAGCAGTGTTTGTCTAAGAACTTCAGAAATTCTCGAAACTCTTTTGAGGTGATCCCACGGAAATGATTTCAAGCTGAATTTAGAATCTCTTTATGTATAAATGTCTCTCTGTCCTGTCTGCAGCGGATGTGCTGGCCCAGGCTCTGGACAGTCTCCGTACCGACCTGATGTCTGAGGAGAGCCGAGGCCTCTTCGTCCGCTATGGAGGAGTGTGTGCGCTGCTGTCGATGCTTCAGGCCGGCCGTGGAGGTCTGCACGCGCCTGTAGACATCCTCGTGCAGCTGGCTGAACAGTCCCGTAAGCAGGAAATTGTCAGATGACCATTAGCGTAGAACCCATCACCCTTAATTATGAACCAAAAATATTGTAACTAACACTTTACTGCACTGAGGGAGTCCAAAGAAAGTCAAGGTATGAACCCTTTTTTTTAGGAGTTAGGAACTTCAGCACTTCTTTTTTTATAAATGATATACTTCCCTTTATCTGGGGTCAACGTGGCCTCGAAAGCTGCTGTGATCGCTCCTCTAGCCCAGATTTATGGACCGTCTCTACGACCACATGATTGATACCAGCTCCTCCTGCAGGATCACTCCACATCATCGTGACATAAAAAAAAACCACATGTGAAAAGTGACGGTTTGCCTGAGCGCACATCAATCATAAGCACTGGTCATGCAAGAGATTTAAGAACCCGTCACGAAACCTTGATCCTCCAGCACCTCCTGGCTCTTTTATGGATGGACAAAGAGGTGGAGAGCACAGCTGTGTTTCCATGGAGGGCTGTGAGCCGTATGGTTTAAGATCTGCTGTGTGCTACAGTGGTACACAGCAGAGCCATGTGCTGGAGGTGACTGGGGCCAGAAGTGTGTGTGTGTGTGTGTGTGTGTACACATACAGTTGTGTGTTTCAAGGGGACTGTAAGTCTAGCAAGTCTTGCTAATTATTGTGTTTTACAAGCAGTAATGAGGAGACGGGAAAAGTTTTCCAATAAGGTTTTTCCAATAAAACCAAACTAAACAAAAAGGTCAGATTGTACTCGCTCACACACACACACAAGCTCAGTTACACAATACATCTCGCATGTTAATGGACCACAAAATGCAGTTGGCCACCTCAGCACACGCATACACAGTCAGCAACAGTGTTTTACTGGCTTCTACTGAAACATTTACCACCAAACTGCTTCATGCAGTGTGTTATGAACCCACTGTGTGTGTACATGTGTTCTTTTCATGCTCGCTACAGTAGAGTAGTGTTTGTATGTTTTCACAGAAAGCCTCCCTGACCTGGTTAAACTACTTCAGACAAGGACTTTTCCCTCTTTGTTTCTTCATATGTGAAGTGTCCCGCAGCGCTTATATCATCCACCATCAAACCCATGAGGAGTGTGTGTGTGTGTGTGTGTGTGTCTGTCTCCATCTGTAGCCGTGTAGCCACATATGTGTAGAATCTATCGCACATTAGAAAAGGTGAAGATCCACCAGAAGACTGGGCAGTGTGGGCAGAAGTGCTGCAAACATTCTTCAGACCCCGGGTCTGTCCATCAGGGCTGGGAGATTTTGAAAAATAAACCAGCAAGTGGTCCAAAAAGTTAAGAATTAGTTTGTTTAATTGGTTCAATATCCCAGAGGAACATTGTGGTCACACAGTTTGACATTCGCAGTAAAAACAATCTCGGGGTTCTTAGAGTTTGGACTGTAGGTCGGATAAAAACCATCACTATGGTCGATGTCCTCTTGTGAGGGGCCTGTTGCACCGTTTATTTTATTTTAATGTCTAAATGATAATTCTTCAAAAAGAATTGGCAGATTAATTAAGTAAAACAGTCTTTAGTTGCAGCCCTACACCTGATTATGTTCAGCTACAGGTACGTAGTTTTTGACGTCACACTAAATACTTTAGTTTAGGAAATCTAGAGTTTGATGCCAAATGAGCAAGAAAGCAGCTCGTTATAAGGTCGTGTCAGTGATCCTATTCTTCCCCGTCCAATCCTCTGCTGTGATTGGATGCCAGCTCACATTGTATTCCCGCCCCCTTTTGTGTGGCCAAAGACTGGAGTTTCTTTTAAAAGGAGCGGAAACAAATGTCCGTTTACAGAAATCAAATCATTTTAGGAAATCATGAGGTCCACATTTGTGGTTATTAAAAAAAGTGCAGCTCCCATCTGTGCAGACTGATGCCTTTGTCCTTTCTGTTTCATGTGTGTGTGTGTGTGTGTGGGGGGGGGGTTATTACGGGAATCGTTTCCATAACATGCTTCTATCTGTGCTCTGCTCGTGTTGGTGTGCTTGTAGGCTACTTGAATCCCTTCCTGGAGGCGTGTAGCTGTAAGGAGTTTTTCCAAACGGCCTCCCAGCTTCTGAAAAACCCTCGTCTGGAGTTCCCAACGCTGGAGAAGCTCTCCATCCTTCTGCAGAAGCTCTCCAACATCAGGTAGACGCACTCATCTCGACACTGATAACATCACACGCTGAACAGGGATCAACTTGTCTCTGATCATGGCGAGTAAATAACTGCGAGAAATGCAACAATACGCACTCTTATTTCTTTTACGTGTCCCCACAGACTGATAAAGAGTGAGGTATCTCGACAGCTATATGATGCAGCGACACAAACGTTTGTACAGACATTCATGCTTCCCAGACGATGAATCGGTAGAACTTTGGCGATTGCTGACTTTTCTTCTAGCGCCTCCACATCTGGACAAAGTTTAGTAGTGTGCATTCCCTGGACTCAACAGGTCAAGCGTGTGTTCGCTAACCTAGTCAACCGGTCAAGTGCTTTTCAAAACATTCAAATTGAATTCAAAGTACGGCAGCGTGACTGACTCCTGGGACGAGGTTTCATTGACTGTCTTTGGACTGACGGCTTGTGTTTTTCTTTAATTTCTCTCCAGGAAGAACCGTGGTCTGTTTGAACGGTCCTCCCTCCAGCTCCAAATACAAGAAGTTCATCACAACGCCAACCAGACGCACACGTTCCTCTGCATCAACCTTAGGTCCATCCTCCACAACCTCAAATAACACACGCGCACACACACACACACACACACACACACACACGCATGTGTTTAAAAGGCCTCTTTACCAATTCCAACAGTTAGGCTAAAGGTGACTTACCTTGTGTTTCAGTACGTCAGCACGTTGTTTGGTCTTTCATACTGTATGTGCTCAAACTGTTTTAAACATATTTCCAACGTTGCATTACTTCAAGTTGTCAACTCGCTCTACCTCAAATAACACATTCAGGCCGTTTCTTTATTGATATTATAAAATGTTGTTGAAGTTATTTTGTCTGTCACAAGTACTTTCTTTACTGTTGTGTATTTTGTTGCACTTTGTGACCCGTCTTTCTGTGATGGAAACGACTGCCTTGCTTGCCAGTGTCCTTAAAGGTATTTTTTTTTCAATCCCCCGTTTTTCTTTTTTCTTGCGGTTTGGAATCCTCTGGATCGTCCTATGTTCAACCGTGATAAAGGTTTTAGCCCATTAATGGAATGGAATGGAATTACCCCAAAGTACTTTGGTTTCTAACCACTTCTGTTTATTATGAGGCTGAAACAACACTCTGTAACACAAAATGTCTGGAAAACTATTTCTTTTTTATTGCCCTTTTAAAAATGATTGCACTGTTGTCAATAAGTACAATTTAAATCCCCACTGATGGTAGAACTGAACAGTCAGGGCATAGTTATAGAGACCGGGGGGGGGGGGGGGTGGTATGATTCACCGCCATCCTATAATTGAGTCTTCAGCCTACCTTTTTAAATGATCTTCTTGCTTATATTTTCACTACCTCACCAACTGTCAACAGCCGTAAGCAGAGGAGATTATATTATAGATAACACATTTTGTTTTGCTTTCCATACTGTGGCTGTTGTGGATTGTGTTGCATCTGGATGATATCAAACGGAAACATCGTGATCAACAGCAGAAGACCTTCTGCACTCGGCGGCCACGTAAACGGTCATTCCTTCACCCAGGCTATCTGTCTCACCATGAACCCTCACAAATCCCCCAAAATCTCTGTTTGTTTTATGTCACTTCAAGACGGCTGTAGTGTGGTTAATTAAAAAGGATCTGTCAAGATCATAATGTTACCATCAAGGATCAGAGTTTAAGAAATGTAATAATCTCAGATAACCAATTCAGCAATCTTGTTATGAGCACTTGAGAGAGACAGAATTCGTGTTCATTGCGGTTTGAATGAACTCTTAATTGTGTCCTGACTTTCCACCATTCATCTTCATTTGTTCCTATTTGGTGACTGCGCCCTCACTATTTACGTCCAACTTTTGTGCAATATAAAATTGACTTTTTATTAGTTGCTTAACCCTAACATACCTTCTCCATAGTTTATCTGCCACACCATCTGTCCCTCACCTTGACCATACCGTCGTTTTCATGCACAGATGTTGCAGAAAGTGGGAATTAAAAAAATGTTGGCATTGGATGGGGAAAAAAACATGAAATTGAACAGAATTCGTGGTTTTGCATAATCCATGAATGTTCTTTTCTGCCCTAAAAGTTTGAATAAACATATTGCGGAATTAACTTCTTTTTTTTTAAATCTTGAGGCTTCAGGAGGGCAACAACATGACACAATTTGACAAACATATGATTTGTTGATGGACAGTGGAGATGGAAATGACAGTTTCTATGTATTTTTATTTATTTTACTTTTCACTTTGGGAATTTTACTGTAATTGACATGAACTCATGCTGAAGGAATCTACAAACTTCTTCCAGCTGCTTCTTCAAGCTTACGGTTTGCTCCTCACGTCGGTTTTGGGTGGAGCATCACTTTAATGGGGAATAATAGCGTTCATGCTTTCCTCCAGGAACTGTCGACGGCTGATTTATTTACTTTCATGACTTCAGTTGAGTCTGGTCTGCGCTGCAGTCGGCGTAGAGGTATCTGCTCCGTGTTCCCTAACACGCTTAACTCTGCACAGCATCACCCACACAGCTTTAAACGCTGATCTTGATTTATGTTTGGGGTTTTCTCACTGGACCAAAAATTCCGAAAATTACCCCTAAAGAGTGGCCCTGGTCTGGTCTGGCTGGTAAACCTCATTAAAATGTTTGGTCGGTGGGAGGAAGCTGGCAGGGGGAAACATTAGCGGTTCCACTTCAGCACGACCATAAAGTCAAGTCAATCAGTGATTTGACGTGGCAGACCACCAAAAGTATATTATTTCCACCAGCCGCAATATGTATAAATGTGCTGCTTCAGTAATGCAATGAGCACATGGCGGCTCTGGTAATATACCTGACTGTAAATTAGCTGTATGGAGGAGTTGTGAGTGGAAGCAGCTGTCTGTTATTTATGGTGGACAGGCTGGGATCACACTTGCTTGTTTTAACTCCTTTTCATGCTTTACTATCATTAAAATGGAATAAGAGTCTCGCATCTGAAAATGTGCTTTAGTATTACTGTTACTTCAAGGAATTTTGCTCTTTCTTGCAGAGTTAGATTGATCTAATAGATTGAGAGTTAGATAGATCACTCATGCCTGTGCCTTAGTGGCACTAGATCCAGCAAGCGCTGAGCTTAGCACATCTAACGCCTATAATTAGTACCATGTCAGCATTAATTAATTGTTTCATGGGTGGCTCATTAGTGTAACGATTTGATTTTAGTCCGTTAATCCATCTGTCCAGCAAAGGCTTTGCTGATTTCCTCCTCATTCCAGTCTTTATGCTACGCTAAGCTTTATGCTAATCGATTGCCGTCTCCAGCTTTGTACTTGATGCACAGCGGTATACAATCTCCCCATCTAACCTTCGGCAAGAAAGCATATATGCACATTCCCGGAAATGTCAAACTCTTCCTGTCGGGGTTCAAACACACGTTCTCCTCAAAATGACAAATACTCACCAAAGACTTGAGGGAGAACAGAATGAGGCAGGCTCAGCTTGGCGGTTCAACGTTGATAGAAACTCAAGCAGGATCTTTCACTTTGTTGCTGACCATCAGCATATGCCACAGTAGTCCGAAACACTTTTATTTTCAAATATATGCACTGCCTCCGTGCCAGTTTCCCCTTGTTATTAGATACTCTTGATATTTCCTTCAAAAAAAAAAAACAGGAGCAAAGTTGTACAGCAGCTATTGCTGTTGAAAGCAATTTAATTACTAAGAGTGCAAACACAGTTCAACCAGCGCTCCAGACAGACGCACGTTCCAATCCAAACACCTGGCTGAGGTCTGGACAGTACTTGCAGTCTGCTGTTTGATGTGTTTGCGGTTGACTGGTGGGGATGAGTGTCTGCATGCAGTTGCTGTGTTTAGGGTGAACGTGTTACTGACTGGCAGAGGTTTAATTAGTCGCATTGGTTGGCACTCCTTGCCCTGAAGTGTCTCTCTTATGGCGTCATCCTCATTTAAAGTCAATGCCAAGCTCTTAAGACGCAAAAACAGACCCTGAAGACACACACTTCTGCACATGTGTGTGTGTGTGTGTGTGTGTGTGTGTTATCAGACTAAAAGGCTCTTCGATTTGGATTGGATTATTTCTGGGTAATTTTGAAACATGATGAGAGAAAGCCCTCAATGCTGCCCTGATGCCCCACAGCAGCATCACTGACATTTACACCGCCAGACAGACCTTCTCTGAACCAGACATAAGATCCCCAGCCAGCGCGCACACACACACACACACACACACACACGCACACACGCGTAATCTTTTAGCTAAGGCATTGGGAATGTTGGCACAAATACGCACCCACGCAGTGAAAGCCCGATGAGAGAGCGGTGTGCAGAGGTGACAGCTGCCACTGGAGTGGCTGATGTGCTGTTGGTGGAAATAAAAACAAAGCTTGAGTGGTGCAGCACAGGGATTTGCATAAGTGTGAGAAGTGTTTTGTGTTTGTGCAGGTCAAGTTACGTCATTTTGCTAATCCTCTGATATTAAAACTACGATGCAGAAGTCAAGTATCTCGATACTTGTAGTTTGCCAAAGTTTCCTGTTATTTCTTTGTCGTTGGGCAACGGTAAATAACTTCATGTGGAAACCTTGAGATATTACAATGCTATGAAATAGAACAGTGGGAGAGAACTAGAGCCTAAATGAAGTTATAGTCTACTGATCTTTTAATGATCTATAATTATCTGGATGAGTGTTGAATGAACCGGGAAATGTTGGGATGAGCAATTTTCCATTTGGTCTCTTTAAGCCACGAACAGACCCTGACGGCCTCTGTTGTAATCAGGCAGTCTGGGATGGACATATGGGATAATTTACTAAACTGTGTATCAGTTTCATTAGCCTCTGACATCAAGTATATGGCTCATTACATTTATGTATTTCATCAGTGTTATACTGGTGGTTGAATGAGAAGGCCAAAAATATTCTTCTCTTTTCTCTGTTTACTCGACGTAAAAAGTCAAATGTGAACTTAGAATTCATTTGATCTCCAATGATTTTGTGCCGTTGTACGTTTCATGTTTCAACCCTGATTTCGAGAGCATGTTTTGATTTATTGGCATAATTAAGATTGACGTTTTGAGTCATGCTGCTCGATTGATGGCGAAGTCGGTCCGCCACTTTTCTCCAAACTTAAATATCTCAAAAAACGTTTTCGATGGATTGCCATGAAACTCAAACCGTTCATGTATCGTCATCAACAGGACAACGTTTTAATTTATCGTGACTTAATAGTTGCAAAACGAATGAGCTTCACCCTCAAGCTTCACTTTGTGTGTTTTTTTCTTCTCTTTAGCAGATGTTAGCATGTTAACGGGCTAAACTCTGATGGTGAACGTGGTCAACATCAGTCAACAGCCTTTCAACTTATTACACACCAGCACAGAATATATCAAATAACTGCATCAGTGCAAGTCTATGAAATTGGACTTACAAAAGAAGTTCCATACTCTTTGGGTCCTGATGGTTCAATTCAGAATCACTGGTCTCAAACTTTAATCGGATATCAGCCCAAATAAAAAAAATATCCTCAGTCAGTTACTGCATTATAAAACTCAAATACCAAGCCATTTTTGCCATACATCTTTATTAATGTATACATTATGTACAATAATAAGTTATATATACAGTTATACTTTGTTTCTGTGATGAGTTTGTGTGCGTGTGTTTCTATGTGCTCTATGCTGTATGTGCTACTGAGGTAAGTAATCCATGTTTGGCTTCTGCATATCATCCTATCTGCATAATATAATAATATAATCTGTCAGAGAAGATTTCGCTCGTCTGACACAAGGGTTTGGGTCCAAACTATTTCAATTCAATGCACCTATTCAATTATTTACAAAAGATCACAACAACAACTAATTCAACTGGTGTTGAATTGGATTTGATGAAAGGCAACTCTGCTCGAAGAAGGACTTTTTTTTTTAAAGCAAAGAGAATTGAAATACATGCTTGATGAACATGCACACGAATTAATATAGAGTACTCGAGACCAGCCCCAGAGTCTGCAAGGTCAAATATGAACAAAAGACTATTTGAACAAGAACTTGGCAGCGGGCAATGTGTTTGATTCGGTGCAGCGCGGTTGTGGGACGTTACGCTGACAACATCAGACAAAGATCAGTCCTATTTCTGAGACAAGGGATCAAAGTATGTCTTGGCAAAGCTTGTTCAAGTTAGACTTTGGAGCGTTCTGCTGAGTTTTGAAGTCAAACAGCTAGAGACGGCGAGGCGATGACCTATAGGTTCTTACCCATCAACAACACAACTAACATGGCTCAGATGAGCTTCCATGTGGCGCTTCCTCATTTAACTTGAGGTCAGACGGTATGGGACGACCGGAGCGCCGCTTCCACCACGACGGGCCTCGTTCTTGCACCGTTCACTGTGCAGCAACCCCGGGGGCAGTTAGCCATGCCTCTGCCATGGCATCTCTTTTTTTTTTGAATGCAGGGTTTTTTACAGCGTTTCCACTGGGCTTTCAGTGGTTAAGTGGCCCTAAATGCTTAATTGGGTGCAGGAAATCACAGGCACTTTGCACCCGCTCTGTAAACCACAACACTTCAGACTATTAGGGGCCCGGGGAGCCACACGCCAAATAATTAGGGCTGGCGGCAACACTAGACCGCAGCATTGGGGTAAAAGGGTAATAAGGGGGGAGAGGAAGAACTATGAGGGGGGGGTCACAGAGTGGGTCAATGGAAGTAGTTGGTGTAAGAGCATGCTGGTTTGTGTGTGTTGAAGTTGGGGAAAGTGGATTTACGCAGAACGTGAGTAATTCTGTATTCATGCATTGATTCGGATTAACATTGGGATTCATTTACTGACTGGATATCAATATGTGTGTGTGATCTTAGTGATGTTTTACCATTTCCAGCTGGACATAATGATTGCATTTTAAAAAGGGAGCTCATATGCTGCTGTCTGTCCACTGTGATGACAGCACAGCCAAAGGCACGGTCACAGAATGAATGTTAACTGATGCTGCGGTCCTAGCAGGTCGCTTTCTTTAACATCGACTGAAGATGTTTGCCCTGATCAGAAGGTTCAGTGAGAGGACAACTAATCAGGCATCTTCATTCCTTCCGCTTATAATGCGGCAGTGCCTTCAAGAAAGGCACTTAATTGGCACTTCTGCTATTGTTATTGTACATTGTATAAAAACTTTTGGGGGAAAAGGCAGCAAAAGCTGTGATTGTGTTGCGTCCAGCGCACACTTAATCTCGCTGTTTTTTATTTTTGTGCAAATTCTTTAGCCGTTGAGGCAGACAAACATCGAATGAAATTGAAACTATTTGATTATTTGAGTCTTTCAGAGGAGAAAATATCTGAATTAGAAAACTAGAGATGAATCTTAATCATTAGGCTGATTTGTGTCTTTCTTCAACTCTTGCACTTTGGAAAGACGGAACATTAAGGCCATGCAAAGGAATTCAGACTACTCGCTTCGTGACAGAGAAAACCCGTAATAGGAAAGCAAGGATTGTGCACTGGGAGGTCCACTGACATTCTTCATGTGATGGGGCGTAAGGTGTATACTGTATATGTGCTTGTCCTCTTCGCCAGAGCAGTATCTGTCCTTACATACATGTATATACTGTAAGGCATCCAAGTCTCTCAAGTCTCTGCTCCATCACATCATGTTTAGACGCTGGCGCAGCGCTGGGACAGAGTTTGGCACGGGGATGGACAGACCAACTGGCTGTGAAAACTGCTGTTGCCCTGCCGTCCAGCAGCCGCCTTCATCTCACCGCTTCCCAAAACGTCCGAGCAGAGCGACTCCACGGCGTCGAGCCTCTCGATCTGCACTAAGCGGGTCAGGAGGTCGGGGATGCTGTAACCCGCCGTGCTCACTCTCTCGAAGAGCTGTAGGCCGTCGCTCATGCCGCCGATCTCGTCGCGCTTCAGCCCGAAGCTCTCGGCCAGATGCCGCCACGTCTTCACCACGGCCGCCTCGCTGCTGTAGGAGGAGCTCAGCATGCGGCTGGCCTTCTCCAGACAGTCGAAAGGAAGCTCTGTGGGGCTCAGGCCTGGAGAGGGACAGGAGTGTGAGTTTTTCAGTCACATCAAGATTGAGATAAAATGTCCTTTTTTGTTCAGCCTTGCTAGTGGTTTGGCTGTATGGATTGATCGTCTCTGGTAACTTTGGTATCACAACAAGTATTGAATGGATTGCACAAATATTCAAAGTCTCCAGAAGATATCTTGATGACTTTTCCTCTAGTGAACCTTTTTTTTTTTTTTTGGTGACTAAATACGTGCAAAACTCAGCTGCACTTTGTGTGTCGGGCTAATTATGAAGTTAACATGCTTAACATGCTAAACTGAGATGGTGAGAGTGATTTAATTGTTAAAAAAATAAGCCTGCAGAGAGACGTAATGACTGCTTTTGGGAGCAGTTTCACTTCCAAAAGCGATTTTCTTGAAATTGACATCATTTCTCACTTCACTGCGCATCATCTTCAGCAGTTCATCTGAAGAGAAATACTCCCACAGTGTTGACAGAAATCCACTCTTGATTACAAAGCTTGGTAAGATGGATATTTTCATCAGTGTGAGAGAGACTTACCCTCTGTCACATTGCAGGCTCTGCCATACAGATCCAGGATCTTTTTCCTGCGGCTCTGAAGCATCTGTGTAAAAAAACAAAAAAAAACAACATTATGATGTGATTTCCAGATGAAACTCAACTGAGGATCTGTTCACAATCATATCTTTCACTCATGCAACATCTTTAAAAGCTTCATCTTCTTACCCCCGGGGTTTTATTGTTGTTGTTGATTGCGTTCACACTGCTGATGTGGTTGGTGCTGGCGATGTGGTTGACATTGCCGATGTGGTTGGGACTCTGGATGTTATTGGCCGGTCCGGCTGACATGGCGGGGGCCCCGTTGCAGGATCTGTCCCGCTCCAAGAGGCCCAGAGAGAGCAGGCAGAGGTCGGGCTTGTTTCCCAGGTTGACGAGGCACAGGTTGGGATTGTTGGTGTCGGCCGATGCCTGCTTGTCAGACGCCGCCTCCTCGTCGCTATCAATGCTACGGCTCAACAGCTGCTCGTTCTCTGATGATGCATCATTTTCACTGCACGCAGAAAAAAAACACAGATATTTGAATGTATTTACTTGTGCACATACTCATTTGTATTCCGTTAAACACTTTTTACACACACACACTTTTTTTCGATCATACTAATTATAATTACATAATTAAATGGTGTGAGTGACACCTAATGCACACAGGACGACTCGTGTCTTCCTGTGTGCATTACTGTACCTTTGTCAAATGAAAATGAGCTGTCGTTGCCATAGCTGCGGATGTTTCTAAGCCGTCCCTGTGATTGACTGAAATAAACCCTGCGTTTTACAACACGATACCATGCAATATCATTTGATTACCCGGCCTCTCTCTCTCTCTCTCCCGATGCCTGCTCTGGATGTTCTACCGAAAGCACCTTGTTGACGGAGATGCTCACAGAATGCCATTGTTTCGCAGTCCCACGCTCTCTTTTTTTTTTTTTACCAGCGTGCACACAAAATGGCATTGTTTCCCGGACATCTAACACCCACTCTGGCAGCTTAAGCAGTGAGTTAGCACATCCTCTGGCACGCTGCTATACCACACTGTTTACTGCTATTGATGCTGAGGTGTGTAGGTGTGTGTGTGTGTGTGTGTGTGCGTGTGTGTGTGTGTCCATTCC
This sequence comes from Melanostigma gelatinosum, assembly GCF_949748355.1. Lineage (NCBI taxonomy): Eukaryota > Metazoa > Chordata > Actinopteri > Perciformes > Zoarcidae > Melanostigma > Melanostigma gelatinosum. The sequence continues at coordinate 19,414,678 of NC_136643.1, read as the reverse complement.
ATATATTGGATCAGCGTATCAATCGAAGCATGTTCACTACGGGCACTGTAACATTTGAGCACAATGGCTCACTGTAGATTTGTGTGCAATATGCTATCCTGTATTCCCTCACTTCCCTCTGCGCACTCGCCACTTCTTCTCATAAAGCAGCATTGTCTGCACATGACGGATGAGAAAGGCGAAGGTGAGAAAACTGTTGTTCTTTTGTTGTCTGCCATGATGTGCTTTGACCTGGTGGTGGTTTTAGTCAAAGCCAGGAATGAATACCCCTATCCATGTCAACAACTACCCCCTCTGTCCTGTGTTGTTAGGCTTCAGGGCTCATCTATGCTACACACACACACACACACACCTCAACACCCAAACCCACCTCTCTGCCTGCTCCAAAACCACATAATGGCGCTCTGCTTCATAAAAACAAAAAAAGCAACTGAACTTGCTTTTTTACATGCCTTACACACACACACACACACGCACACACACACACATACATATACCTAGATACAGCAAAAACAGAGGCCAGCAGCTACACTGTTCCTACTGCTGTGACTTGTTCTGTGGTGGCCAAATTACAGGCAGATGCTGAAAAAATGATAAAAGCTCCTCTCTGTTGTGTAAAGCCTCTGTGACGCCACAAACAAACACACACACACACACACACACATATACACTCACAATGGATACTCAAAATGATGACACAGTGGTGTATATAAGTGGTGAATATAAAGTGTTCTCCAGTATATTTCCCATATATTCAGTACATGCAGAACATACACCTCACTGACGAATCAGCACAAAATGATGCATACATATACACAGTAATTGTAGACACGCATACCCTTAATATAATTAAGCTAAACATGGTAGCCGCTCTACCTTTGCAGACGCATAATGATCCTCGCCTCACTCATTACCTTTAACAACATGCCTTCATGGTAATCATTACAGGTTGATGGACTCCATTGTTTTGTGTCCTTCATGTTTTGTCCACTCAGCATCGCTCAGCTCATAACATGCTGGATGCCAGTTTGTCTGCTCTTAGTTTGTTCAACCGAAGAGTGGCGGTGTGGCGAAGTTGTTTTGTAAATGAGATGTGTCTCTCACCTTTTCACCGTCTTCTGAGGAGGAGCTTTTAGTTTGTCAAACTCGTCTTTCTCCGAGTAGATCACCACGTTGTCTACGAGAGAAAGGGAGGAGATAAAAAGGTGTGTTTTACTCTCACAAACACAGAAAAGTCAGTGGTAATAAGATCTCATTGGATGTTGGTGTAACACGCCATTGTTTCAAGGAAGGAATGCGACATTATACCCAAACTTCTACAGAGGTCTCTTGGATTCGTGTTGATTTCCTGCAAGACTCTTTTGCTGAACAGCGGCCAATGTGGCCACGAGTGGCAATTACAGAAGAATAGCAAATTTTCTACATGTAACTACAGCAAATTTTCCCTCACTTCCAAGATTTTATTTCTTCTTTCAAAAGTGAAATAGTCTCTCTTTAATTGTTCGTGAATGTACACAAGTTTGACAAATACATACATGTGTTGAAATACAAGTGCTGCATTACAGTAATGCAAAATTAAAGATCTTGAATTCAGAAAATGTCAAATGAGATTTTGGGGGCTCTTGTCTTTATCGCAAAGTAAGACCTGATTAAACCTACATGTTTAAACAGATGCTGGCATGAGTTGAAGTACACTAAAGAAAGCAGGTTCCTGACGCTATAAAGGACGTATACCTTGAACAGAGGAACATGCAGTCAGAGAGATGTATAAAATGATTACAGAGGCCATTATGTTAAATGACACTTACATCATGGACACTGAAGGGGATAGACAGCGTAATGAGTGAATACCTAAGTGGAACAAATGCTCTGTGTGTGTGTGTGTGTAAGGAAAGAGAGAGAGAGAGAGAGAGAGTTTGTTTCTGTTTAAGTGTCTGTCAGCCTGATTAACTCAGTGTCTACATGAGTGACAGCTAGCTCCGGTAGAGCTTCGAGCAATGGGCTTATCTTCCAAAATACACTCTGCATTCACACACACACACACACACACACACACACACACACACACACACACACACACACACACACACACACACACACACACACACACACACACACACACACACACAGGCACACACACACAAAACAGTAAGTAACAATGCAGGCATTTTTTTGTCATACCATAACTACTCCATCAGTTTTTTAGCTGTTACATTATTAAGTCCACAACCTCATTGTACCACATAATGTGTCTGTGACCACAGATACAGTGTGTGTGTGTGTGAGTGTGTGCGTGAGTGTGCGTTTGCATCCACACCACATGTAAGTGGTTAGTCAGTCAGTCTGGGAGTGAAATTGAACAGAGCATCATTGTCGGGAGAAATGGCGCCTAAAGCAACGTATGGCTTTTGCCTTGGAAGCTTCACATTCCATCATGATGCACTTATCATACTGCAGGTCCTTCAGCACACACACACACACACACACACACACACTTGCATTTGCAGACGTTATATTACAAATCCTAAATATGCACAGGCATACTGGACTGACACGCAGAGCCAACACTGTTAACATGTAGATGTGATTCGGGTAGTTTGATTACATTTTGCATGCAGACTTCATCAGCAGTGGATGTTGTAGGGCAGATCCTAACATGAAGTGAGAGTTCAAGTGTTCCATAATTCATACGAAAGTACAATTCTGAATGCAGCTCTTTTTTTCAGTGTGAAATTGTTGCTCGTTCACAGATAACATGCAGCGTTTGGGCTTACCGCATAAGCCAGACATACACCTGAATCAGTGTCACAGAGGACTTTGCAGCATGATTGAGTAAAATTACAGTCTACTCTAATCACTGCTGGGTGGTATCTGTTCATGCCTCAACTGACTGATAAGTAAATTGTGCCCTGTGTCACTTTGACTATTTTGGAGTCATTTCATAGTTGTTACTATAATTATGGCTTTGTGTGTCTTTGTACTTTTCAGAATGTATTTTAAGTAGCTGGAGTTTAAACTGCATCTGTTATTTGTTGAGTATATATTTTGTGGGGTTTCTTTAAGTGGACCGGTGCAATGTGTGCTGGAGACGTTTATGGAAACATGGACATTGTGTTTATTTTTACAGATATGAAAACAGAGAATTTTAGTGAGGAAATAACAGATGGTCTGCACATAAACAGTCACGGAATGGTTCTATATGCATGCTTTACTTGGTTTCTGCATTTTGTCTTTTTACTCTTTGAATTACAAAGGAAATACATTGTAGTTTGTACTCTATATGATCTCAATAATGTAACTACAGCTACTTTTTATTCTCAAGTGCTTTTGGCTTTTACCGCTCACCCTTGATTTAAAAATGAAAAATAATTATAGTTTCTAAAAATGTTCATGTGTCATGTCTGTCATGTTCATGTGCAGTTTTCTCAAAGACAAAAGTGTAATTATTGGCACTATTGCTTCACTTGGTCTGGAGCTCAAACAGTGAGTTCCTCACCTGCTCACGAGTATGTTACTTATTAAACACTTTTTTTGAGTATTACAAATATGTGTTTTTGGCATTTAGATAACATCACTTGTTTTCATGAACCCTGATCAAAGCCCTTATCGTGGTGGCCATGCGTATGGCCAACAATGTGGATAATGTTAGAATCATGTGTACAAGGATATTAATAACAAGATCAGGTATAAAATCAAAACCAGGATAAGGCTCATGACCCAGGATACTCGCGTGCATTTAAACAAGACACCCAATTATGAGGACAGAATACAGATGGGAGGTAGCGTTAAGTCAGTTTGTGAGCGAGACCAAACAGGAAGTCATTAAGAAGCTTAAATGCTGCGTGAGCTCATCAATTATGAAATGTGTATCTGTGTGTGTGTGTGTGTGTGTGTCATGTCTCACCAGGGACGTCTTTCTTGTCTTCCTGTTTGTTGGTCTGAGCTTCCACCGCTTTCACAACTTGTCCAGAACAACACGCTGTAGACGAGCACACACAAGGAACGTCACACACAGATGCCAACCTTTAACATGAGAGTGTGTGTGTGTGTGTGTGTGTGTGTGTGTGTGTGTGTGTGTGTGTGTGTCAGTCTCACCCTGACTACTCGCTTTGGCCTTCAGGATGTAAAACATAATGATGAGTACGATGGCGATGGCCATGATGAAAATGGTTGACATTGCGATAATGAGAGCCGTTGCTAGGTGACCTTGTCCGTTGGAATCTGAAACATTGGAGGAAATGATGTAAAGTGGTATTAATGATTTAAGTGTGTGAGGGTGTGTGTGTGTGTGTGAGAGAGTGTGTGAGAAAGAGACAACATGGAAAGAAATTGATAGTTGTAGATAGATGAAACTTACATATTTCTGCCAGTGTTTATTTGTGTTTACCTTTATGTAGATGAGGGAACACAGTAGTGCTGCCAGGGTCAATAATCGGTTTTTCTTTTGGCCTGCTGGTTGCCATGCCTGTGAAACATACACAGACACATAGCTACCTTAGCTACTATCACAGGGCTAACACAGCAATCATGGTTAAAGGAATAGTTTGACATTTTGGGAAATATGCTTATTCACTTTCCTGTCATGAGTATTATGAGAAGATCAATACAACTCTTATACTATCAGTTAAACATAAAAGTACTGCCAGCAAGAGACTGGAAACAGCTAGCTAAATATGGATTAAACATGTAAATGTTTAGGGGTTCTTGTGGGCAGATTTAGCTACTTTAAAACTGAGCCAGGCTAGCTGTTTCACCCAGTTTCCAGTCTTTGTGCTAAGCTAAGCTAATCAGCCGCTGGCTGTTGCTACATATTTACCGTGCACAGTCATATCAATCTTCTCATGAGGAAGGTAAATAACTATTTCAGAAAATGTTAAACTCTTCCTTTAAAGTTGGATGAACGGTGCACCACTTTCTTCCAGAGATGACAGAATACAACAGAAAAGAGAAGCACCAGAAATACTGTCAGGCTTGGACATTTGTCACTGGCAGAGGCAACATGCCACCTGTCACTGGTTTATGTCACATGTTGTTTACGGCAGGTTTACGGCATGTCAATAGTGTTCCATGACATCATTTTGGAATAGAGGAAGCTCTCCGTCCAAATGTCTTGCTCGTTCTTCCCCTCTGTCTCTTTTTTCTGAATTATTCATCGACTGTTTTCCCACTTTCCTAATGGAGCTATAAACTCCTGACGGCTCATAAATCAGCCTTTTTAATCTGTCTTTTATTTCACCAAATTGATACGCACTGTAGAACTCTTTGGCATGTGCCCTGATGCTTCCCGTGGTCTCAGCACCTCATGTCATCACACACACACACACACACACACACACATCAGTGCCCTGTGGTTGCAGACATTAACTCTGAGTGTGTGTTTACACTCTGGATCAGGATATGAGCTTGAACTGGAATTTTGTTTAGCGTCTTGCGGTTTGGTCTCTTGATCATGTCTCTCAGCCTGAATTCACACTGCAAAATGATAATTCTGCAGGGCAATCTGGGTACTCAAGACCAGACAAACTGAGAGGAAAATATATTTTAAAAAAGACATCAAAGCATTTTTGTTTGAGGTAAGATTGTGAGCAGGAATGAGGCGAAGATTAGCTTCTGATAATACTGTCTCTGTAGACACGTACAAGAATAATAAGATTACAGTTTCCGATGTCTCTCGATAGTGAGATAAGTATTAATGTGTGTTGGTGCCTGTTTGGAAAATGGCAGCAAAAGTCAAAAGGTGGCGGTGAAAATTGAAGGACAGACTCGTGTCGTCTGCCTGCCAAAGAGTAGCATCAGCGCAAGCAGTAACACGCTAATCATCTTTCTTTCTTTCACATACCCACTAAAGTTTTAATTATCACACACACAGAGCGAGGCAGGAGCCAGGGTAATTTACAGATTACATGGCGAGTGTCAGCCTGTCTCCACCCTGAGCAAGTAGAACTCCCAGCCTTCTGCTCCTTTTTGTATTTACTGTTGGGAGTGCATACTTTTTAAGTTTTCCAACATCTAAAGAGGGTTTAATTCAAATGTACCACAGGCTGACTTGACAGAAGTGGAGAATGGAGAAATGGCGAATGCTCTCTGTGATTTAATCTTGTATCCAAACTAATCAAACTTCTTTCAGAAAACTATAGACTACTGCATTTATAACTTGTGTTAAAAGTTTAAAAGTTATGATTGTTTTTCTAATATTTCTTATTGTCTGTTTTGCATCTCCTTATCATCTCTTATCATTGATCATAAAACAACAGCAATTACTCCTTTGTCAGATTATTCTCCCTTTGCACATAAGAAGTTGTGCATTTTTTAGTTTCTTATATTTAAAAAAAAATACAACTCTGTAGTAAGCAAGCACAAATACCCCAAAAAGTATCTCAATAATAATATAATTCTACCTTTGTTTTTTGCACAGTATCATTCAATCACTCATTTCTATGCCTTGGAGAAACAATTAGGTTGCTGTTGAAAAGCAAGTGTTTATTCACACACACACACACACACGCACACACACACACACACGCACGCACACACACCCTCTCCTCTGCAGGCTGCTTCTTTTTTTTCTTTTTTTATCTTTCATAACACACTCATTAAATATGACACAATAACAATACCATTCATTTCCGTCCTCTTCAATTACACTCACTGGGGTTTTTGAGCAATTATGGGCCCATAAATATCATTCCCATTGGAGTATCAGTGAGAGAACAAAGACACTATTCACATCCCATTTTGTCAGATCAATGTGATCTATTTGTCACATGTGGACAAAGCCACAGAGGGCAGGACGTTGAGAATATCCACCTCCAACTCTGCAATAAATACTCATCTTGACAAGTATCGAAAATTCCTTAAATGTCTTGAAAGTCTATTCATCTTACCGCCACTGAAAGGTTATTTTCAGTTCGACAACGATTTCATTTTGAGACAGATCTTCGAACTAAATGTTCTTGATAAAACGTACATTTCGTTTTGTCCGTGAAGACCGTTATCTGTATCTGATTATGTTCTAATGGATTGAGGTCTAATCTCCTTCTCATTTTCATGGTGGGGTTAACTATATCTCAGGCTTTTTGTATCATTATAAAGGACACAAGAGGACATTTAAGAATTATCTTAGTGTCCTAAAAAGATTTAGAGTTTCAAACTAACTGACTTCATAACATAGATGTAAAGGTAGTGCAGATGCCTGGGAAGAAGACGGCAGGACGCTAAGAGCGACAAATTAAAGTAAACCGATGACCTTAAAGTTATTAATGCAATTTAAAATGAAAAAAGAATGCATTGGGGCTATTTGTAATCAACATTAGTGATAAACTCAAAGGAGACACTGTGGTGATTGACAATGTATTCAGATTTAGCATGAGGAGATGTAAAATACTGTACAATAAACTATAATGCTGAACTGAATTTCAATAATGTAATCTGACAATCTGACCCTTTTGCTTCCTGCAGCTTCACGGGTCACACTGCATCATCTGGTTGCAATATTCCTGTATGTGTTACCACCACAGTCACAACTATACAATCTGCAAAATATCAGAAACTTATTTTTCGCTTGACTGCCACTCGACAACATTCACGCTTTTTTTTTTCGCAACTGTGAGGAAACGTTTCCGAACTGCGGAGGCTGATAGTGAATGCGAGACAGAAAAAACTTCTAGTAAATATTATCGTCTAGAGATGTGTTCGCAGCAACAGACGCACATAGATGCTTGTTGTGTCAGGTATGCAGGGTAATCAGTGAGGCAGTGAGGTTAATGGATAAGCTGCCAAACCTCCTTCTGGAGCCAGAAAATAGGGATGCAAAAAGGGGAAGTTGGGGTTGTTCGACTCCTTCGTGTCCATCGGCGAGGCCTGCTGACTGAGGAGGACGGTGACCAGAGGCTCCGGGAGAACTAACTACAACGTCTGACCTCCGATTGTTCCCTCAAACTAACTCCAGGCTCAACATCTGCTTTTGCACAGCATGCCCCCTTTTTATTTCCTTTAATTTAGACAGAAAACTTTAATGTTCGGGAGCTTTGAATCCGACGGAAACCAGGTCCGTGTTAGGACAGAGAAAGCTGTCGCAATAAAATGTTGAAAAAGAAAAAAGGGGGAATTCATCGTTCAAAAGAGAATAAAAGGTTGTTGGGAAGAAAGGCTGGAAGTGAGCGGAAGGAAGGGGAGGGAGAAATTAAACTGTGAAGAGGTTGTTCTTACATTCTTTGGTGTTGCGTGGTGCGTTCTGGCAGGAATGGCAAACCATCCCGTAGAGGTTCCTGGGTCTGTTTTCCAGCATGTAATACCTGGGAGACACAAAGTACATGAGTATAAACCAGCAACTTGTCAGACTATATAATTAGGCTACACTAGACCTGGTTAAACTTACTGGGGAACAATAGCTGAAGGAACATTTTAAAATTCTTCAAGCACTATTTGCAAGCACAGCAGGTGTGTATACAATGCGTGGCCTCCTTGTAGACATACTGTACCTTCACGCTGCATAAGTATGGGGAAGCAGCTGAGGTTAAAAGTTTGCCCCGGTGAAGAAATGTACATAATTGATGCCCTGAAGGCACTAAAGATGAATCATGAAGAGTCTATTAGAGGAAAGACGAGCGGGAGTCGGGTCTGTGACTGACTGGTGGTGGTATTAAATCATTTCGGCTTGAGAACACCAGCAGTATTTACATAATGTGTGCGGCATGCAGGTAATTATCTGATGCCGATGCCGGTTCAATCTCGTGCTCTTGGTCACTTCAGCGTCACAAGATGAGAATGATTGAGTTGATTTGTTTGCTGGTGATTGATTTAGGATTGCAAAAGGTCTGCTTCTTGTTTGTAGATGTTTTTATACCTTAGTTGTATTAAACCCTTACAAAAGACTTAAACTAGAGAATGGATAGCAAACGTGCACAAGCTACAACGCAATGAATTACTAATACATTCCCTCTCACATTGTATCGATTAGTTATCGTAAAATTTAAAACAAGAATTGAGTTCATAGTTTGTTGTACCCAGATGAAAAGCATTAACAAAAGATTCAGACCACGTTTCTTCATCTTCATGAGCCCTTACAAATATTACATTTGCAATTTAATTAAGTCGATGTCAACTCATTGCTTAATGATGGCTCAAAAACATGAATTATTTTAAAGTGCGACTGAAGTTCCTTCCAAGGAAACCAGCAGATAGACATGTCTGTCACAACAGACTCATTCTCATTCTCCTCCAGGTTCTCTGCTGAGATACAGACTTCAACTGAACTGTATTGCTGCTGTTCAGGCATGTTCAGTTCTGCTTCTAACAGCCATTGACTACAACAGCCATACATGCAGTACGGCGCATACAGTACAGATGCAGACCTAGACGTGACCAAACTCAGTGTTCCTGAGCAAAAACAAAACCTTGAAAACCTGAAAAGAGCCGCGATGGAAGCTAAGCTAACTCAGCTATGACCTGAGGCTACTCCACTACCCAGCCTACTCCTGGCTATCCCAGTGGCGGGAGGTCGGTGACTTTTGAGCCCACATCTTTACAGAAACCTGGCTTCATCATGACATCATGGATAAAGCAGCACCTAATGGGCGAAACCGCAGGACAGAGCACAGGACTCCGGCGGGAAAAGAGGAGGCGGACTCTGTGATAACAGCATGATGCTTGGTGCTCAAAGACATTGAATGCTGATGGACAATGTTTTCCTGATGTTGAGTTTTTGATGTTAAGTGTTCCAAGAAATGCAGCAGTGCACCAAGAGAAAAAAGATTGTTGGCAAGTAAACGTAGATGTAAAAGTTTCAAATGGCTTTGTTTTATGAGGAGGGAAATGCATTCACCGCCATTTTCTTAAATAGAAACTTGGTTTGGGCACCTTTAAGCAAGGCAGTGAACATGCATTCTGCTTCAGTGGCACTTCTTTTTCAATTGTGCAGTAAATGCCTGCTGTCTGTTTGTTTTTAAGTTGTACAATGCAACTTAAATTCAAATGGGTTGTGAATCTTGTACAGTTTGTGTGTTTGTGTTGTTTACCCGAGTAAACAGGGTCCACATTCAGCGTCGCTGTCCGGAGTTCCCGCGACGCGAACAGTGGCTTTGTAGAGCGCGTCGCAGTCTTTGTGCCGTCTGCAGATCTCATACTTCCCTTTGGAATATTTCCCATGTGGACACGACACACAGACAAAGTCCTCATCCTTCACACCGTAGCCACAGGCCTGCAAAACACACACACACACACTCAAACATTAGGTTCATATTTCTCTCCAATAGTTCGTTTGATATAATGCAAATTGAAATGAACTCAACAGCCTTTAGATCAACAAGATACACACATTCAAAAAAGCACACACACACACACACACACATCTGTTTCTATCCTTGACATTGCTGTTTTGAGATGACAAAAGAGAGAATTGATTGGTCACAGAGGCAACATTAAGTGTGTGTTTGTGTGTGTGTGTGTGTGTGTGTGTGTGTGCGTGTGTGTGTGTGTGTGTGTGTGTGTGTGTGTGTGTGTGTGTACAGCTTCCCATGCCTTCTAGTGTTTAAGATGACCAACCCATCATTCTGTCATCATCGATCTCCTCCCATCTCCGCAAGTTAATTTCTCACATTGGGAGGCCAAACAGGCCACACACACACACACACACACACACACACACACACACACACACACACACACAAAAACATACTCTGTGTTTTGCTCCCTCTCTTTCATCTTTCGTTTCCCTCTTACTTTCATCCGTCTATTCAAACAAGCCTATGCCTCTTAGCTTTGCGGTACAGCAGACTGACTCTCAGAGAAATCTAATATTCCCTCCCTTCTGTTTGACGTCCGTAGGTCCCAGCGTGACTGTTTGATATGAAACTTTGCTGAGCTATCGGCAGGATCTAGTCGCTTTTGGTTAAAACTCGCTTTGGATCTTTTTCATGACACAGGATCGCCACGGTTCAGCTTCTGTTTGTTCTCTAAAAGCCGCTCTGATTGAAAGGTTCTTTCCTTTCAAAGCTACAATAAGGGAGGTAAAAAAGCAACTGGAATTGACAACAATCAGGGAATATTTTGGCTTTTTTTGCCTTTATTTTGAAAGTTGACAGGGATGGTAAAGAAGGGAAATGAGGGTGATGAAATGCTATAAAAGTCCCGGGCAAATTTGAGCCGCTGCATGTTATGAATGCATGTTATGAGTCCTCACGTCGCCATGCCTCTCATCACTCACTAAAAATTAAGGAAATATAAGTTTCTTTCTGTGTATGTTCATGTAAACTAAGATGGAAATGTAATCCAGCTCCATCACACACAATCTGGATACAAGATGCCCTTTAAAAGCCTCCTTGGATGTCTTGTGTGATGTCTGTGTGTGTAAGTGTGTACTTTCTGAAGTCTCTGTTGTGAGGATGAACCCTGTGGTTATCCCATGATTAAAAGGGTGTCAAGAAACACACACACACACACAGATGCACATCAAGCTGAGGGGAACAAAATAACACATGAATTACAGACTGTGGCACCCAGAGGATCAGACCGGCAGGAGAGAGTGCAAAGGGGACTCTCATCTCGCTGATTAAACATCTCACAGATGGCCGTGTCTCCGTAAGGATGAACTGTAATAACGTTGATGATCCCTTAATTTGTCATTCAGCAGCATAATATAGATAAGAAAATCTGAGTATACTGCTGCACCCAAATAAATGACAGAGAGACTATAACTCATCTTGTTCAGCCTTGAGTGCCGCCGTCTCTCTTAAGAAGGTGTGGCACCCCGGAGTGCCAACTGAAGCGTTAAACCTGCTCTCTGTTTTCTTTGGCCGTCGGCAGACTGACTGACGGAGGCTGAAGCGCTATGTGACGACTGCAAGTCATTCACTGTAACGCATGCCTTCACATCGAAGTCAGCGAGAGCAATAAACCATGAGGAATTGTTCACTTCAATTTAGGCACTCTTCACTGTGCAGCTATGTGTGCGCGTGCGTGTGCGCGTGTGTGTGTGTGTGTGTGTGTATTGTGGGTGGTCTGAACAAAAGTGACGCAAAGGTTCACAAAGTCAGCTTTCATGCTATTTATCAATTTTGTAGTTACAATTTTAAATGGCAGCTTTATCCCGCTCCCAATTTATTGCAACGACTAATTATAATATGTACTTAAAAAAGTATAGGTGCATGAAAAAGACACTTAATTATAGAGACAAACCAATGGTTTTCATGCATGTGAGTGTGTGTGTGTGTGTGTCTCTCTCTCACCATATGCGGCTCTTGTCCTGGTTGGCACTGAGGGCAGGCCTGGCAACTGTTACTGGTCTGATTGAAGAATTCGTACTCTCCACAGCTGGAATACTCCGCACTAGCAAACATACAACACAACTGGAGGGACAGAGGGGAGGACAGACAGGGGGCAGGACAGACAGGGGGGAGGACAGACAGGGGGGAGGACAGAGAGAAAGACAGATGGGGAAAGTGAGACTCTTGCATGACATATGAATAACATTTTGCATGCATTCAAACAAACATGCTACTCGCTCCATGGAATAATGGAACTGAGGGTTGTACGTCTCCATTTGTGAATTCACTATTGTAGATATTGATTTATTTTTGCATATGTTGTAATATTGAACGAAGTATTTATGTTGTCAATACTACATCAAACATGTATACAGATAAATACATTCAAGGCTTTTATTTGAATTTGGAAAAATGTAGTTCTCTACAGAGTCTTTTATTAACAAGGATTTTGAACTGTTGTTTATTAGTTGTTGTTTTTAACCATTTCAATGAGTTCTCAGCTGACTTCATAACACTACCGTTGTTTTTATTAATCTGTAGCCTATGTATTTGATACATGGTATTTGATTAAGTCATTTATTTTAAGGATGTCAAAAAAGACAAACACCAAACGCAAGTTCTCAGTAATGCGTTAGATAATGCGTACTTGTCTGACCAACAGATCAACAATGCGGATACCAACAATCATTCATCCTTTTAATAAAAAAATCTTCAAATAAACTGTCGAAAAATATGTTTGTACCTCCATTTTTGTAATTGCGCATACCTCTGCTAAGGGATTTAAATACAGCAAGTTGGACCAAAACCATTCACAGTGCAACAGCAGCCGAGATAAATGACTGCAGAAGATGATGGCTGATTTAAATAGTGAAACCAACTGGAAAATAATCAACATCAACATCTTTATTCTCAAAAAGCAACAAACGCCAAATTTCCAGACTTCTTCGTCTTTGTTACTCAGATTAGTGTTCAAAGTTCAAAGTTCACTTTATTGTCAAAGTTTCCACATGTGTTATGCATACAGAAAATTCGAAATGCCGTTTCTCGCAGTCCCACAGTGTAATATAGACATGAACATATAACATATAATAGAATAAAATAGAATAAAGTTAAGAACATAAGGGCCTAGATAAAGGATTAAACAAGTAGCAGCAGAGAATAAAAAGTGACTGGTGCTGATAAAAAGTGACTGGTGCTGATAAAAAGTGACTGGTGCTGGATGAGGGAAGGGGTGTGAGGGGGAGTAGATGTCCTGGTATGTTCCATTTGAGGCAGTGGGGAAAGGTGGGTGAGGGGGAGGGTAGAGAGGTCAGGGGAGAGATGGCAGGGGGGGAGAGAGGGGGAGCGAGAGGAGAGAGGGAGGGAGAGAGTTCAGCATCCTGACCGCCTGGTGGAAGAAGCTGTTCCTCAGCCGGGTAGAGCTCGAACGGAGACTGCGGAACCTTCTCCCTGAAGGCAGGAGGCTGAAGAGGCTGTTGGAGGGGTGGGTGGGGTCACCCGCAATGCCGAGTGCTTTGCGGGTGAGGCGGGTGTTGTAAATGTCCTGTAGTGTAGGGAGTGAGACTCCGATGATCCTCTGGGCAGAGTTCACAATGCGCTGCAGGCTCTTGCGGTTGGAGGCGGTGCAGCTTCCGAACCACAGCGTGATGCAGCTGCTGAGGATGCTCTCAGTGGCGCCTCGGTAGAATGAGAGCATGATGGGGGGGGGGGCTCCTGCTCGCTTGAGCTTCCTGATGAAGTACAGGCGTTGCTGGGCCTTCTTTGCCTTGCTTAGTGGAGATGATTGTTGAGAGTTTGCACAATACCAGTGTTTGTGTGTGTGTCTATGTACTATGGGTACATTGTGTGTGTGTGTGTGTCATTGTGTCATTGTGTCATTGTGGTTCACTGTAATAAGTAGCAGCTGGTATTTATAGTTTTACCAGCACACTTTGTTCTTTTCCAAACAAACTAACTGACTTTTAAAAAATCATCTGCAGTCCAGAAAATGATCGCAAAGAAAATGTGTGCATGACTAACTCCCTCCGTCTTCTCTCTGTTGTTTCAACAATATCTCCCTCTTTTCTCTCTTCCTCATAATGATCTCATGACAGCAGACGCTGTTTGAGTAAATATACAAATGCACGCTGCCTGTGTGTTTGTGTGTCACAGGATGGAGCACAATCGTCTGTGGCCAAGTTATCTGTTTGTAATTTGTACCAGATTCAAAACAAACTGACCTTTACCTCACACACCTGATGTACAGTTAGTGCAAATCGGCACGCTGAAAGCAAAGACAGTTGTACGACATCATCTGCCAATTATCTGTGTGTCGCACATTTATGGGTCACTGTGGGTGTTTTTGCAAGCATTGTGTGCATTGTTCTTTCTCAGGCAATCTGTGCAACTACGCACGGAGCAGCACTTTGTTTGGCTCTGAAGAAACGGCAGTAATGATCTTCTTCTGCACATCGCTCCACAGCTGGAAGGAAGACAACTTCCCACAATATTCTCTGCAGGGCAACAAGCTATCCCACAATGCTTTGGGAGGATATTTAGTCAGGTCTTTCAAACATTGGAGCGTTCATCTCTGCACATTCATCACAGAGGATCCAGTGGGTCCTCGTTGTTATTCCTCACACAACTACAATTTGGCAGCAATGCTGTTGAATTTTAAACTACACGGAGTGTTCACCAAAACCAGTGGTGGAGGAAGTATCCAGATCCTTTACATAAGTAAAAGTACTAACACCACACTTTGAAAATACTCCATTCTAAGTAAAACTACTGTACTGCACATGCTACTTATGTTAAAGTAGTGAAGTATTATTTGAAAGGGTTAGGGTTAGGTAAAAATGTACTGGAAGTATCAAAAGTAAAATAACTCAATACAGAAAAAGCCCCTCTGAGTGTTATACTATCATATAATTAGACTTATTACTCATGTATTAATCTGTCAGCAGACTTTTACTGAAGTTGGTTGAGGTGGATTGGCTGCCAGCAAAGATTATCTTTAATATACCGGTAGATTAATCTGCAGATTTTTTCTTGATTGATTCATCAGTTGTGTGGTTTGTCAAACATAAGGAAATAGAGAGAAATGTCGTGTTCAAAGTGACATTAGTTATCAAAAGCATGTTAATTAATGTATTGGCATTTGACTGTTGTATATACGGTACTGTTGGTGGTTAGATATTTGTTGGTAGATATTTTACGCATCATATTTTAAAAGTCCTCTTTTGTTTTGTATGTTAAGTCTTAGTTTGTAAAGTAAAAAGGACGAATGGAGTAGAAATAGTCTCCACCACTGACTGAAGCACATCGTCCTTTGACACATCGATAACTCCAGCGCGTCGTCTCTGTGTGTGCTATTGTGCAATATGACGCCGCCAGCACACTTCTCTGTGTCAGTCATTTCTCATCGTTCTACATATTCCTCAAAGGTGTCGTCTCTATATATAGTAAGTGATTTTAAAATGTGTAGTAATACATTTCTGATGCCACTAATCGGTGGCGTAGTAAATTGACACCGTCCTAAATGTCTCCTCCTCGTTGACTCAGTGCTGCGGCGTCAGCCTGCATGTGCTCACAGTGACTGGCGAGAATAGAACAGAGAACAGGAGAGAGGGAGGGTAAGGTGGAGGAGCCTGTCGGGAACTCTGCCAGTGGGTTTCGACATCAAAACAGGCAGAGAATCTCGAGATTCCCAGTCAGATTATAAAGATATCTGCTCTCAGTTTAACTAATTGGTACAAGTGCTGCAATGTTGTGCAAGCAGCTGAGTGTCTGCATGACACAGTGCCAAGTGTGGAGTAGATTGTGGCTGCGATCCATACCGATGGACTAGTACGAGTTTCCGAGGACACCAGAAATACGATGATGGCTTCGGCGTTATGCTGCTGCCTGACAGTATTTTGAAAGAGGGCAAGGAGAAGAAAAAGGATGTGAAGCAGAGGCATAACAGATAGACAGGAAGAGACGAGTGAAAGATGAGAAAAGGAGGAGGAAAGAGGGAGGACCACGGAGGGGAACGTGATGAATTCATGAAAATAAAGTTACAGGTCATCTGAAATTGGTTTGAGATTAGAACTGAGGAAAGGAAACACGGGTAAATGAATGAAATAGAATTAAGGGAGGAGGATTTGGGAAAATTAAGATGAAACAAAGTCAAAGACTGAAAACTTACCAACAATGAGGACAGAAAGATGGACTTCTTCTGAACTCTCCTCTCTGACATTTTTGCTTCTTCTTCCTGGAGACGAGAGCAAAGACAAAGAGAAATGATTGTAAAGCAAACATGTTCTGTAATCAGTCTTCTGCACCAAACTTCACGTACAAAACAACAAAGTCGGAAATCGAAGGGGTCCTGCCAACAGTAGTGTTGTCAGTGGGCATTGAGTGTGTGTGTGTGTGTGTGTGTGTGTGTGTGTGTGTGTGTGTGTGTGTGTGTGTGTGTGTGTGTGTGTGCGTGTGTGTGTGTGTGTGTGTGTGGTCTCTGACAGAAAAGAGCATTTTGAGTGAACGCTGCTTCTATCAGCTTCCTGTAACACTGTGGAGCTGCTGGGTGTTAAATTACTTCAGTTCTTATTTGCTTCTTTCCTTTCTTTTCTTTTTTTTTGTTCTTTTATAATTTGCTTCTAATCTACAAGTAATTACAAGGTTACATTCACTGTTCTAAACTGACAAACTCCAGCATATAAGTGTCAATGAGGCCTTGAGGGACTCTGACGCACAATCCTGTGATCAACTCAGTGAGATACATTTTCTGGCCATTAAGATGAAATATAAGTTTTGTAATGATTATACCAGACCAACATTGAGAAGCCGATACTTTCAAAAGTAATTTATAACGAACCCATATTTCAAATCCATTTTTCCCATCTTCCAATTTAACATTGATTTTCACAGCTAAATAAGGTTTTAAGGCCTAGTTATGTACATTGGAATGAGTAAAGAATGCAAACACCATCAAGTTAAAGCATGTACTCACTCACACACACACACACACACACACACACACACACACAAACGCACCTGTAATTACTGTTATTAAGTACATTTCTCATGGAGTCTCTTTTCAGTGTTGATGATATGAAGGAAGTAAAGATGCATGTATAAATGTGTATATAGATACTTTTCTTGGATCTAAGGCTTCTGTCTGATTTCCTGGCTGTATGGTGGACCCTGTGATCCCCTAAACCCTGCTGACAACACAACCAGGCTCAACCTCAAACTGAAACAAGAAGACAATCTTAAAGTCTGATTACTTTTGACTCACATGGGACCAAGGTGGCACAGTCAGCGTATTATGTATTTATTTAGACATTTCGATCATTTTGACCTTTATCTACATTTTCAATCTACGTTAAAATATAATATTAAGCATGCCAGGGGAACAGCATGAGTAATAATCGATTGTTTATCTTTTGTAGTGTGAGTAGCGTGACAGCACAGCAACAAGTATGGCTGTGGGAGGTCTGAGTGGCAGATTGGTGTTCCGGTATTTGACCTCTTTATGACAACAGACTATTCTGTTAACCATGAAGGCATTCACTCCCTAACCTTCACCATGTAGTGTGAGTTGCTTAAATGCAACCATGAGGGGCGGCAGACCAAAAAACGAATCCACTGACACTGTAGTTTTGTCATAAAAAACATGTTACTGTTTTGACTGATCAGATCATGCTCAAAATCCACATTAAGAGAGAGAGAGAGAGAGAGAGAGAGAGAGACAGAGACATGCCGCCATTATCTGAGGTCAAAATCAGTCTGTCTGGCTCTAAACCTCTGATTTCACTCTTCCATTCCACAGACTTCAGTGAAAAACCTTTTGATCTTCGACGACGGCTAATTCCCCGACCCCGAGGGTTTGATCTTGCTTAATTACAGCTTCAACATACACACACACGCAAAACACACGCACACACACATTAACACATAGATATGGTGTATAAATACGCACAGAGCTGGTTTCTGAGGGCAAAATAGGCTTAATTGCACAAGTCCTCGTGGGAAGACCACAACCGGTGTGTGTGTGTGTGTGTAGGTGTGTGTGTGTGTGTGTGTGTGTGTGTGTGTGTGCATTGGGTTGTGTGTTGCTGCCGAAGTGATAAAAGAGTAGACAGCACTTCTTTTTTTTTAAATCAGGAAATGAAGAACTGCCAAATGGCTGTGGACCCCCTCAAGGCTACTCATTATGGGGTTAAAGTGATGCGCTCACACACACACACACCGCTGTGTTTGAAGACTCGGTGTCTTCTGACACTCTGTTCTCTTTTCACCCTCTCTCTGTCTCTCTGTCTCTCTGTCTCGCTAACCCTCGCGCTCTCTGTCGGGGCAGGTCGGAGATGAAAGTCAGCCCAAGTCGTTTTTGCCCCCCGAGGGTATTCATCTTCTAACGACCACATAATCTCCGATAAATAGCCCTCCTGTCTTTAGCGGTGTCATTAGAGCATATACGCAGTTCATTGTGGCACCCGTAGAACACTGCCGCTGTACTGGGCAGCTCCCAGTGTGAGCGTGTGAAAGCACTGAGGAAAAGCAGTTCAGCCTTTTTTTTCCTGGATAAATACTTCGTGAAGGCTTTATTTCTGCAGCATTGTTTGCCACCTCTCTCCCCCCCCCCCCCTCCCTCCTCCCTTCACTCGCCCTGTCTTCATCTCTGTTTTTCATTTGGTTGCATTTGATTGCTCTTTTCTTGTCAGTCGAAGAGACCAAATTATACAGAACTATGGGGAGACGATTAACTCCGCTTCATTAAAAAAATGCACAATAACAAACCCGTTGACCTTTAAATCCATACAATGCGATTTAATGAGACTGAAAAGAAGTCTTTCATCAGAGTTCCCCAGCCTACAGTGACAGGCATAATGCCGTAATGTCGAAAACTTCAAAGCAGAATGAAGTGTGTATCGATATGGACTGCAGCTAAATATGACAGCCAAATGTGATCGACTCAGCTAAAAGTCATTATGGGGATGTTTAGACCCTGTAGGTGGAAATTCCCATAGATCAGCTTGTACAGGCACATGAAGTAGACAGTGAATGTTGAGTCTCGACACTCTACCACCCATACCTGCCAGTCAGTCTCTCGTTATTCATCCTTGTGCTTGTTTTCTCTGCGGTAACGCTTCAGACCTCACTGTGTAAGCACACTGTGTGTACATTCCGATAAATAGAGCATCTGATTGGTTGAATAAGAACACATTAGGTGATTGGGTGTTTCTTGTGGGGAAATAAGCTTTTCATTATTGGTTATTACTTGAAAATAACAGTCACTTCTCTGGCACCACACTCATACTGGTGAACATGCTTTGTTCTTTTATAAGGAGTTAGGGTATAAGGTTTTTACTGCATGGTTCGTCTGCGGCAGTGCAGTTTGTCCTCCCAGAGCGGAATGCTTGATTCACTTATATCTCCAAAATCCAAAATCCAAAAATGTTGTTGTTGTTGCTTAGTTTTACTGGACCATTAAATGGATACCAAAAACAGTTAACGAGTGTTTAAAATTGCTCTTTCCTCGTCTCATCGATTTAATTCCATTCATTCATTTCATTGAGACACATAGAGCCAAAAGATTACCCATGGATTGTGTGGGAAACGACGTTCCACCATCAGTGTTTGTACAATCTATTTATTACGCTGGTTGATAATGACTTCCTGCCTGATGAAGTAATAGGGCCAATCAGAGAAGAGGGAAGTCGGCCAGGAAGCAAACCAATGAACAGATGAAGGATGAGGTTAGAGGAGGGTTTGTGGGCTCTTCCACGGCAATTCATTTCTGATGACAATTAAATCAGCAGCATGTGTATTCAGCCGTCTCTGTCGTCCTGGTTTTGATATTTCTAAAAGGAAAATCTGTTTTCCATTGAAATTGTTCTCTTTCTTCTCTAACTTATTTTTTTCCTGTCTTTGTATCGGGTACATTTTAAAGGATGATTGAACAATGATTACACGTATTGGACTGTTAATGCTGATATTGTTTGACTGAAGCTACTGCAGCTGAGGATTCTTGCCAATATTTGACCGCTTTGGCCATTTCGTCAGTTTCTGTGTCTCACTCTAAATAAAATGTCATTTTGGCCCCATACAACAGCTACTGCTCTAACCCTAAATACACTCTCATATATATATATATACATATATATATATATATATATATATATATATATATATATTATATTTTTATATTTTTAACAACTTTCCGCTTCATGCACATGTCAGTACGAAGTGTACAACTTCGTGCTTTATCAGTAAATATATATTTAGCTCGCTATCTCAAGACAAAGACGTTAACGAACAAACTAGCAAAAAAGTGCAACAATGTTGAATGAATAAATGCTGGAATATTATGGTTATTATGACCAAGATTGATGATCTGAATTTGCACAAGTAATAACGCTTCAAACAACTGTCTTTGTACATAAAACATGAATCAGAATACCATGAAGATTGTGGATTTCCCTTCTATCAGGTCTGCCACTTGCACCTCCACCAGCTCTGGTAAACAAGTCACTCAAACATCATTCCTGATATATATTTGAATCTTTACACTGGGTGGTTGTGCCTCTGATTCTATCCACTTACTTTGATTTGTTTCTTGTCCGATTTTCCACTCAAGTAGCACCGAGATAAAGGCTACAGAAACACCGACCACAAAGTGAACCCATTTGCGAATTATCAGGATATTATAATCAGAGAAACTCTTCTTACAATCGTCTATAATCTTCCGAAAAAGAAATGAGACAATTTTATTCAGGATAATACCATGTCATTAACTGTACAGCGACCATAATCATCTACCTGTGCTTCAAATAATCGGCCTGATAGACGTCAAAACACACCTCAGTTCACTGAATGTTGTGTGTTGAAGAATTTGGCCAATCCACCTTTAAGTAATCATAAATGCCCCCACTGGCTTTCTTTTCAGAAGTGAATTATGAAGGAGGAATGTGCTGCTGGCACTTCGTCTCATTCTATGAGCTGGAGAGTAAATAGAGGGGTGCTGGCAGCGCTGTCAGTCAAATTCGACCAACCACTTTCACCTTTCGGCTGAATCACACCGTGAGTGTCTCAAAAAAAACCAACGCCTTAACAGAACTCCCTGATTGAACAAGTAAGCTCGAAAAAAACAGAAGAGACAGCTCTATAGTTACAATGTACACTAATCATTATTATCAGGCTCACACACACACACACACCGCACTGCTGACATGTGTGTTAATGTTCGTTCCCATTCTCCCTGCACGTCCAAAGAAGAAAGTAGCCACCAAGGCTCAGATATCAGGAACTAAATGAGCCAGAAATAGATAAAAGTTGAATTTGCAACATAATGACCGTCTAAGTTTGCTGTGGAAATAAACCAGTGATTAAAGTGATTTCCAACTTTGGAGACAGGCGCCAACAGCTGGCCGTCGTATGCTGACTAAACATCCGTTTGCTCGGACCCCGTCCAACCGCAGCGTCGGGGTTTATCAGCCACACGAAGGGTTGATGGCTCAAATGACACCTGAAGTACAGCTTCATGTAAATACTTGATTCCTTAAATAATATGCAGATGTTTTTAAGCAGCAGAAAATCATCCCACCTCCAATAGAGGGACATACATGGCCAGTTGCTATACGTGCGCATCTGCGTGTGATGTTTCTTCATCTGTCTTCATCCTTTGATTGCTTTAATTACAGACTTTACTGACGGCTTCCCACTCCGTGCGCAGGAAAAACAAACTCTTACGGCACATGAAAATAAGTCACACACACACACACACACACACACACACACCTATCCCAGCTCCAGTCAGTCAGTGTAGGCTCTTTGATTCTCTGCCTGCCGGTGATCTGTCTTTCATCGTCTCCCCTCCCTGATCCCTTGCTCCCCTCTGTAGCTGCTGGGGCAGAACGTCTCTCTGTCTCTGTTTATTCTGCAGCGGCTGTAGGTGGGAAGCCTAATCTGCAACCTGGAATCCGTCTGTGTGTCTTATTGCTGTCAGAACAAGTTAAATCATAACATCAAGTAAGAGTTTTATATATTAGGGGGAAGAGTGCACTTCGTAGGGTGTTTCCTCTGACGGGTCATTGCCTTGTTTCTGGACAATACAGTACTTTAAAACACTTAGCACTGAACAGCTTAGCTCTAATACAATGACCTCACTCAAAGAGAATTACTGATGAAACATTGGTTTACAGTCAAATAAATCCGTGTAGTATCCGCATTGTTCATTTCTGTTTATTTCAGTTGTCAACATTGAAATGATAAAGCGTATAGTTGTGTGTTCTTCAAACTAATCGGAGGGCTCTTGGAGTCTTTCTTGCAGGCGGATAACTCTAGTAGTCTGAGCGGCAGCTTATCATGTTGGATGGAGAGATCTTTGAAGCACAAATCCTCATCAGCCCACTGAAAAACTGAAGACTTAAGAATTCAAGCTCTTAACTTAGAGGGTTGAACGTTGCAAGCCAACGGAACCACCAACGGAACCACCAACAATTCATTTTTTGCTTCATCTTAGGGCACAAACCCTCATACTATACGGTTTTCAAGACCTCACCCGGCAATTCTGCTTGTCCACAATGTAAGGCATGAAGTGCCAGCTCTCCCAGAATAAATTGATGAATAACTGAAGTAGGTTTCCCATACAGAAGACTCTTTAGTGGACACAGATTAGACCACAAACCTCAATTTGATTAAACTTGCTCCCTGGAGCCTGCAGAGATTTCAACTGTTGATTGAGCGCTGGTTTGTTTGCGCTGTGCATGGGGATGTAATAATGGTGAGAGTGGAACCCATGATTAGAAAAGGGTTTGTTTTCTGCTGGGATTATTGCATGTAAATTAAAATATAATCAGATGCAGCTACCTCCTCATTTAGCTGGGGACCTCCTGGAGTCCCCGGAAGACCCCGCTGTGTCATTCTAAGTTACTTGTTTAGTCGTCTGTCCCGGTGCCTGTGACTTATGCAGCAATATTTGGTGCATATCGTCAGATGCCTTTTGTTTGCTCTTTCAAGAACATCTTGCATCAGTCAGCGCTGTGCACACTATCAGTGTTGAGCGCATACAGAACCTCAGTGCACGGATACAGAATATGCTGCAAATTATAGATCTAATTTATAGCCTGTATTTCATCAGTGAATTATATCTTTGTTCATTGTTCATTGTTTTGTCAGGGTGAAATCCTACTGATAGGTAACACATCTTATTCCACATTAACACCTCTTTTCCAGTGCTTTTCGTCATTTTAACATGAACTTATAGTATGAATACAATGACGTAAGACACTTTCTTTTGTTTCATTAAACTGTCACTTTTTATGTTTTTCTATTTTGAAAAAAGCACATTTTATGAACTACTCTTTTGTTTTACGAGGCTACGACTTCAGTGAGTATTTATTTTTGTGCTTTTTCCAGGTGCCATAACAAAAACAACTTTAAAATAAATGTCAGTATCCCTGTAGGGATACAATTGACAGTGACATTTTAGTTTAGATTTATCTCCCACTGGATCGCCAGGTTGTTCCAATAAATCATTTGCGAAAATAATTATTACAATCTTATACATTACACAAAATGTAAATGATTCTTGCACATGGCCAATGGTTCTGGTAAGGCGTGGTGGATATAAGCCTCCACCAAACAGTCCCGCCCATAAGTAGTAACCTTACCACGAGTAAATCAATAAATGATCTACTCGCTCAAGTCTACCACAGGATGATCATGACTGCAGGCACTGGCTTTGTTACTTTTTTCTACCTTCATCCCTTTAATCCTCAGAAAACCGTATTAACTTCTTTTGAAGATGAGTTACACTCCCTCCCCTGTTTCTGCTCTGTGTCTCCTTCGCCTTTCTACCTGTGAACATGAAAGATTCAATGGCAGCGGAGATGCGCTGTGCTGGGGGCTGCAGTGGGAGAAAGAGAGAGAGAGAGAGACACACACAGATAGAGAGATAGAAAGAGGGAAAGAGAGAGAAGGGGGGGGGGGTAGTAGAGACGGATTGATTTCCACCTCCAGCAGCTACAGTTCAAAGCCAGCCAGCAGACTTCAGAGGCTCGGCAGGACCCGGCATGTCCCCAGCCGGGCCGAGCTGCCTGTCTGCGGGCAGGACTTCCCCCAGGGGCCCCGGGGCCCGGGACATTCAGGCGGCACCAAGAAAACAATTTTGCAGACAGAGGAGAAAGGTGTGCAGGGTCACACACTCGCTCAAACACACAGCCAAAGATGCAGTCTCTTAGACAAACTCCCCAACACATCACACAGGACTGAATGGGCTTATTGCATTCAAATGATTTTATTATCATGATAATATAAAAACCCAAACGCCTTTGCCACTGCAAGTTCTTCTACTCTATTCACACAGATCAAACTCATCACAAGAGGATAAAGTCAGTGAGCATATTTGGGGTTCACAAATCACAGCCTTGTCGTGAAGCAATCCAGGCCTAAACTGTGAAGCTGGTGATGTGAGAAACCATCTCGTATGTCTCCCACCTTGGGCAACAGCCTTTGCACCAACACGCACAGAAGCTGTCACAAACTTCAGAATGTATGTGGGGATTTGTCTGTTGCACACAGACTATATAATTAAAAATGCATGTCATGTAAATTAATTTTTTGGGGGAATAATGATATTGGAAATATATTTCTCCCATCTCATGCACTTGACAACACAAAGGACTATATCAATCAGCCTGTCAAATGCATGACATGTCATCTAAATAGCAGTGTTTGGCGTCACTTTTCCATATTATGACACAAAACAATATATAGCAACGTTAGTAGCCTAGATGTATTGTTGATGTGTTAACTTTTTTTTACATGCATCCGCATTGTTTCTGTCCTAAAGCCTGCATGTCCTAAACAAAAATCCTATACTTATTTTAGGTAAAACTATAATAAAGCTCACGTTTTTTGGGGGCATAACAGCTTAAGTATTTTTCAGGAATTTCCCCGAAGTCTTGCAGAAATCCGTCCTTGCATTCCAGAGAGCGGAGCTGCTCAGACGTCTTACCTGGAGCTCAGAGAGGGGGGGGGCACGCTGGTTTGGTTTCTCCGCGGCACTGCGGGATCTGCTGGCGGGGCGATCAGTCCTGGTGATCGGCGATCAATCTCTGGCGCGGTGTCGGATAAGCATGGCCGAGGGAACTGGCTGTCTGCGAGTTTTTACTCCACTCAGTCCGAGTTGTGTCTCAGCCTCCACTTTGCTGCATGTCGGTGTGTCTGCAGGCTCCTCCTTGATGAGAGAGAAGAAGAAGAAGAAAAAAAAGCGAGAAGTTTTCTCCGCCCTGAGAGACAGATGAACGTGTACAGTCCGCGGTCCCAGGTAGACTCTTGGCGGGGACAATTAACGTGCTGCAGCCCACGACTCAACTCCGCCATCTAGTGTTCACAGGCCTGTAGTGGCAGCACCAGGACTGGCTGAACTGAACTCCAATCTGATCATCATAAGGAAAAGATTAACCCGAAATAACTATAGGCCTACTTTACTGTATACCTTAACAATGATATATATGTGTATATATATTTATACACATATATATGTATATATGCAAACAGTTAAGTGTCCATGCTTCGTTACCTCATACAAGCTAATGTCGATATAATTTATATTTTTACTTTGTATCTTGTTTGTCCCATACTCTCTGATATGTTAAAACCACATTAAAACCAACATTAAAACCAGTTAATGTTGGCATATATGATGAATGTTGTCTATAATGCATATGCTACTGACAAGCTTTACTGTACTATTACAGCTGTCATCATTACTTACAAAATACTACTAATATTGCTGTTATGACTACCTTTACTTTACCTACTATCACTCCAATTTCAGATTTGGTACAATTTGTTTCGGTACAGCACTGTAAAAACGCTCAATGTGCAACATATATAGGCAGACAAATAACAAATATAAATATTAACCACAATATCCATATGTGGGCTGAGAAAAGTGACTTATTACTGTCACTATTAGAGTACTTTACATGAAGGCCAGCAACACACACACACAAGCACCTTGTTTGAGATGATAAATTGTCCTTGAAACAGAAGCTATAAATTAGTTTGAGTGTGCGTGTGACTTTGTTTGTGTGATGTGGATGACTGGTGCCTGTTGTCTGAGTTGGACTAAAGCTTGGACTTTAGTTTTCCTCCTTCTCCTCCTCCTCCTCCTCCTTTCCGCCGCTTCGCCTTTTCACAGCCACAGGAAGGGTGAGATAAAAGAGGGGCTTTGAAAACACTGGGAGTCCTGTAATTACTCACTCTCCGTCTCCGTCTTCCCCCTCTGTCCCTATTTTTCTTTTTTCTCGGTATCTCCATCGTCTTTCTCCTTCTTGGTTTCCCTCTCTTCGTCCTTTTTCGCCTTCTCTGTCGCTCTCTCTCCTTCTCTCTTTCTCCATCCTCTTCTCTCTCTTCTTTCTTCTCTCGCTCCGTCTCTCTGTCTCCCTCCTTCTTTGAGCGGCTCATTGATGTCGATCCAGGGGCTTCCTGACTGAAAAGGAGGATGAGAGGAGAAGAGATAGATGAGAAGAGTGGATAAAGAGAGGATGAGGACAGGATAACAAGAAGACTGATGAGTTCTGCTGAAAGAATGATGGCTACTCTGTCACCGACCGGACAAAAACACATATTAAGCCAAACCTGTATTTACTGTGATGGATGTTGTAACAGAAAAACACACGCACGTGAATCTGCATGAGGTGAAACCGGGTATAAAAAGATAGGATATGTTGAGATAATGGGACACATGATATATGAGACACTACTGTGAGGCAGATTGAGATACATGAGGCATAATGTGACAAAAAAAGATTAAACAAGATCAGATATGATGAGATCAGGGATTGTTTGATAAAGCTACATTAATATAGAATAGTATAGAATTACATATCCTCGACACACTACATGATCCCTGTGGAGAAATGTGGTTGTTGCAGCATTAGGAGGATGCAGCAAAGAAACAAACAATATGTATCTGATCGTGAAAACAACATTTTTGAGGTCTGAAAAACAGCATTTATGATGTAAAAATAAACCAAGATGAACCATGTACATTCACTTAGCATTTATTTTCTTTCAACACTAAAAATAGGCATAATATGGAAGACTGTCTCAAATTTTTCTCTATATTTCTAGTTTACTCAATGCATTGTCTGTACTGCGTTCCTGTTTTCGTAATTTATTTATGGGTCTGCTTTTGTTTATGCGCTGGACAAATAAGATTTGGAGTTATGATTACTTGTCCCATGAATAAATGTAATCATCAGCAGTGTATATCTTGAGTCTCTACGGTCAACATGCATTTCATGTTGGAGATCAGGGTTGTTAAGATTCAGGAGTACAGCAGCTGTCACAGTGTGCCTACCCTGTTTAACCCTCCCTCAGCACCACATCAAAGTACTGTCGCTCACAGAAGACAGCAGTCAGTGGAGGCCTAATTTGCTGCCTGGTGTAATGAAGTTAGGGTAACTTCAAATTGCAGCGAAATATTTAAAAGCAAACTTCCTCATGCTTTGCATGCGCCCCAAGGAGACTCAAACCCTGAAAGAAGAAATTGAAAATGTGGTCTCTTTTGAACTTTTCAAGGATGAAATCAAGGCATTATAGAACGATTATGATGTTGACACTTCTGTTTTTCAGACTATGGCCTAAAAATAATTGTACATGACTTACTGTATCTAGAATGTATTATGATTCAATGTCACATTCCCACTGAACAAAAGCAAAATAAAACACTTCACACATTTTTCTACATGCTGCATGAATGGACCTACCACAGACTCAAAATTACCTTGTTATCACCCCCCCCCCCCCCCCCCCATGCACTTTGTCTGTGAGAACACACTCACATTCTCTAACTACTGTTCAACAAGGAAGCAAAGAGCCGGTTGCCATGGTAACTGCAGTGTCAGCTAACCTACTTTTGCATGAACGAAGGACATTGGTCGATGGGCGAGAGGTGCATGGTATAGGTACAGAAGACACACACACACACACACACACAGAGAAATGCACAATTCATATTCATTACATTTGATCGTCTCGGGCAATCTTCAGAGCAGTCAGCGGGAGAACGCTTGTGTTTGCAGAGAAATGATTGAAAATAATGAGAATTATTATTGATATTATTGATAAAGATGAAGACAATATAGGAGTATATGAAACTGTGGGTGAACCCTGTCAACTAGGTTGATGCAGAAGGAAAAAAAGACGGAAAAACAATTACAGTATGCAGGCAGTGTCAGGTCAACTCAAGTTTGTTTTCATATCTCATCATCACAAGAATTTCCCAAGGGACAACATTCAATTATAAAATAATTACTTTTTTTATTGCATATATTGCAGTACAGTATTCAACTTAATAAAATATGGCGCATAGAGCACTGAAAGCCCACTGGAAACACATAAGAGGCCTTACCAACTTACCTTGCCAAGCCTTCAGCTAACTGGCCGCCACTCACTGACCCAACCCCGAGCAAGGAAAATAAAAATGCAATATCAAAATTCTGAGGGAGGAAACTGCCCTCACAAGGACCGCTTAGCATGCCATAATGTGCCAGTTGGTGCTCACGTCCACATAATCTGGACATGGACATGCAATAGAGTGCATGGAAAATAACACTGTGTACAAAAGCACAACCTAAAAGTAATCCTTGCGACACTCATCATGACGGTATTTAAATTTACATCAAGCAAGTGGTGCACAAGTATCAATATCGGACAAACGTCAATCTTAGTGGCGTCTCAAAGAGCTGTTTAATCCTTATACCTCCAAAAGGCTCGTTACCATCCCTAATTGACCCATTTACTGTTTAACAGCGTCCACCTTTTGTGTGTTATTGACAGCACCGCGTCCTACAGGGAGCCCTGACTATGCCGCTTAAAAGGATTGAGCGGATTTTCATCCAATAATCATTTGTGTTCGCATCTCCCTGCAGTTCCCCTCTAATTCTGAATCATTGGCTGTGGAGAATTGTATTCAGCAGATGAAACACGCTGGGCATGAGACACGAGTGGGTATATGATAAAGAGAGAGAGAGAGAGAGAGAGAGAGAGAGAGAGACCATGAATTAGGGCTTGTTGCCACAGGAAACCTGTGAGAAATGGCAGGTCTCCGTAGATGAAAATGTAAGAAGAGCTTCATCTCGCAGCTGAGCTGAAAAGGCACAAAGCGTCTTCAGGTCATTACTGCTGCAAAGGCCTTGACCTTCACTTGATTTTCTGAGGTTTTTTTTCTCTGGTTTGTGCTGGTTTGATTTGTGTATAGCTGTACACTGCATATCACCATAAACATGGAGTGAAGGAGTAAATCATTCAGCACTTCACTCTCAATTCAGTTCATTCACTTGGCCACATTTCATGATGTTACATGCATTTCAACTGTCATTGTCTAAAGTTTAAACCATCATCCAGTCTCTATAAGTATTTATACAGAATGTGTTGAGAGCGTAATATTTTCATTCCAAAATAAAATCAAACATTTGCAACACTGTGACTTTGGTACTTTGTTGTGAAATGAAATACAGCATACAATGTTTTCAGTGACATGTGGGTTACACACACACACACACACACACACACACACACACACACACACACACACACACACACACACACCCTCTTCCTCATTGTATGCCTAAGCAGTCCACCCTCTGTTTTTCATCGTGGGTGGTAAATAGTGGGCCCACCCCTCACCCAGGAAGGCGTCACTGTGTCACACATACACACTCAGACACACACACATGCGCAGACACACACACATGCGCAGACACACACACACACACACACACACACACACACACACACACACACACACACACACATTTGGCTCAATCACTCTAGGGCTGAATGTGAGAGAGGAGCAGGTCTGAACAGGTGGACAGGCAAAGCAAGTCTGCAGTCACGGCTGAGAAACAGCACACACACACACACACACACACACACACACACACACACTTCACGTCTCCTGTGTTGGGTCCATCACATAGCACGTGACAGTATTTAATGTTTTACCTTCATCTTGAACATTTCAATATCGCATGTTGTGTTTTGTAGTCTTTTAAGTCTAATATGATGGTCTAGCCTAGTCTATGCAGAAAATGTTTGGTGAAAAAATTGCGATAACTTTTTGAAGATTTAAATTGTTTAAACCAGGGCAAACGACAAGATCAGTTGATGTCCACCAGGCGTCGCTAGAAAACAATGTTTTTCCCAAAAGCCCTGTGTCAGCTGGACGTGGTGACTGAGGCGATGAGCCTGTCCGCTGGTGAGACAGCCAATGCATCGATTCCAAGTCTATAAATACGGCTATAAATAGGAAGCGAACTAAACCAAGCAGGCACACAGTCATGTGCCATCTTGCTCAAACTTGGGTCACATATCTAAATCTTCAATCTTCAAATGAAACATATCCTGATGATTTTGTGAATTGACGCTATTAAGTTTCATAACTGGGAGGCTGAAATACGTGTAGGCCTTATAGTTTGTATTAGAGAGCGCGAGAGATGACAGGAAAACTCTGTTAGGAAAAGTGCGTGTGTGTTTCTTTAGTAACCAGTGGGGGTGAAGGTGTGAGGAGAGAGAGAGACAACAACTCAGCGGCTGTGGACCTGTCTGTCTCCAGTGTGTTTGCATGGTCTCTCTCTCTCTCTCTCTCTCTCTCTCTCTCTCTCTCTCTCTCTCTCTCTCTCTCTCTCTCTCTCTCTCTCTCTCTCTCTCTCTCTCTCCTCTCTCTCTCTCTCTCTCGTTCTTGCTCTCTTTCTTCCAGTCTGTATCAATCTGGCTCTGGAGCGTGAGCGCGCACCGCAGTTCTGATCGGCGCGCGGATGATGATGATGATGAGAGCGTGACCTCACCGCTTTCTGCACAGCTGCTGGAGAGAGGGGGAGACACACAGAGAGAGAGAGCGAGAGAGAGAAAGCGAGAAACAGAAACACGTTGCGGGAGACGGCTCGAGGTAGCCTACGGAACAGCGGAGAACATCCACAACACGGTCGTTCGTGCAACGCGCAAGCGGGACTCTATCGCGGGCCGTCCGTCTGGCTGCTTCCCCGCCGGTCCGCTCCCCAGAATGTGCTGTGCCCCCGGCTCATTTCTACGGTACACGAACCAGTCACCGCGGCATCCCCACGGACACTGAACGCCCAGATGCTTACCCTCTCCGCGGACATGGACGAGTCCTCGTCTCTGCTGGATCTGCTGGAGTGCTCGGTGTGCCTGGAGCGCCTGGACACCACGGCCAAGGTGCTGCCGTGCCAGCACACCTTCTGCCGCCGCTGCCTGGAAAACATCGTCAGCTCCCGGAACGAACTCCGCTGCCCGGAGTGCCGCATCCTGGTGGACTGCGGGGTGGACGACCTGCCGGCGAACATCCTGCTGGTTCGCCTCCTGGACGGCATTAAGCAGCGGCCGCAGCGAGGGAGCGGAGGAGGAGGAGGAGGAGGAGGAGGAGGAGGACCCGGGGGCAGGCAGTCCCTGGCCGGGGGCTCGCTGCAGGGGTACGCAGCCGGGATATGCGCTTCTCCCCCGGGCAGTGCGATCAGAGAGCTGCCCGTGGCCATCAGGAGCTCCCCTGTCAAGGTTGGTTACTTTCCCACCATCCGTATGTGCCTGTGTCCCTCTAAAGATCACCAAACACAGCTAACAGTGTTTGAATGTTTCACCGTTTTTATGAAACAAACACTTCCCACAAAACCATTCAAACAGTGTCCGAACAGCCAGGAGCCCATTTTCCATCCCGTAGGCTGTACACAGAACACAATAGCAACTTTAAAATTGCCTCTTCTGCACGCTGCTGCCGAGTAACATAGCCTATAGCAGCAGGATTCAGTGGAAGATGTTCATCTCTGATGTTTGCTGGGAATGGGGAACAGTGTGTTCAGCGTGACATATCCAGCTGCTGTCTGGTTACACAGATGCAAATGTATGGACTGCGCTCTGGATTTCCACGCAGTGACACTGATTGTAGCAGAGATTGTTTGATAACCAGGATCATGGAACAAACTTATAACAGAGACCAAATTATAGGACATGGAAAAGTAAGAGTGCACTGCTGTGGCTTGATTACAGATGCATATTGTTTTC
This sequence comes from Melanostigma gelatinosum, assembly GCF_949748355.1. NCBI lineage: Eukaryota > Metazoa > Chordata > Actinopteri > Perciformes > Zoarcidae > Melanostigma > Melanostigma gelatinosum. The sequence goes on along the minus strand of NC_136643.1, from coordinate 19,382,363 downwards.
GATTGATTGTTTTGCTGAGTTATCACTGTGATATTCCCTGATGTAACACTAATGTTGATGTCATAATGAGGGTGTCTTTCCTGTGTTGCACTGAGGTATAATTACACTAAACTGAGAGAGGAAGAGAGGCAGACCTGAGCGGGCCACCTGAGCTTTCATGCTGTGTCGTTGCCACACAGTCCTGGCTGCAGCAGTGTGAGCTCTCATCAGGGATGGAGAGCCTTGTTTACGTGCTATGCAGTGCATCCCCATGCATTGGCTTGTCTGTGGTCGTGATGTAAGACGTGTTGAACAATGTGGCTGTAATGTGGCAAATAGACAGGACACGTGATAGCATCAGCATCACTGTGCTGCGTACAATGTCCGGGAGTCATTTTGACTCAACCTGGAATAGATGTTATGCACAAATCTTGAAAAATGGTGAGATAGAAATACCTGTATTTATTGCAGTTTCATTTCCTAGAAGAAGTATTGAGGTGCGAAATCTAGGTCTGCAATTAACGTCACACTTTTAATTCATTACTAGATACCTTTCAAACATTGTTTCAGTGCATTCATTCATTTTTACATTATATATAATGTCACATGTAGTGTTGGATAGCAGCCAAGAAATCCCCAAATATTCAATACACACTCCTATGTAACTGAGAAATGCCAGCAGCTCTTTACATTTCAGGAGGTGTCAATATCAAAAAGAAACACTGGATTCATGTGAACTAAAAAATTTAAAAAAGCATTGCAGAAGAAACAATAGACATGCAGCTCGCCTCACTGCCAGCTTTTCTTGCATCATGTTGTGACTTGTTGAGAAGAATACACAGTATTTGTCTCAGGTGAGCTTCTGTTTCGTGTTGCTTATAAAAGCAACGGGATTTCTCAGAGTTGGGAGTGTTGCCGTCGCCCATCTCGGCAACTTTTTCCCTGAGTTCAGTGGTGTTTCCTGATAAGACGGATGCGATGAACAATCAGGCGAACAAAGGTGTTGCCACCCGCGTTCACCCCCCCCCCCCCCCCCCCCCCTACTCAGTCCAGCAAGACTTATCAGGCCAGCTATAGCCATTGATTAAAGCTGCGCAGCGCTTTGGTGTGATGGAGTGCAGCAGCAGTGAGCAGTCACTCATTCATGGCGATGAACAGGAATCCAAACCCCCCCCCCCCCTCCCCCTGACATTTCCACTGACACTTAACACTCCATTTCAATCCACTCAATAAACTTTACCGGTCCCTGCAGGGCAATTTTGATGCCTAGTACATGAAGAAAGAAAGCCCACATACAAAAGAGACATGCTGCAATATAGGATTCTTTTTTTTCTTCTTTTTAGACAAATGCTTATTATTACTTCCTAAAGAGCCACACGGACGTGTGGAACCAGCCAGTCCTCACACTGGAAAAGCTAGAGGACCAGAACATGTTTGACACTAGAACTCTGCATGACACAATGAAAAATGTATTTGATATTTCAGAAGTTGTGTGGCAGAAAGAGTGCGAACCTTAACAGCAAAGGAATACAATCATGGAACCACGTGCACGGTCACACAGGCACACGCAGAAATGTACACACTTGCGTCTTTAGTGGAGGCCGGTTTGTGTTTGTTTTAGGAGCCAGTGGGAAAAGCACTTCACTTTGTTCCCAGCTTTTGTTGCCAGAGGGAACACACGCACACACACACACACACACACACACGCTCACACTTATAAACCATTACCCTCTGCAGTCTCCCGCAGTCACTTTGCTCAAGTCTCCTCGAGGCTCCCGTGGGACCAGGACTTGGTGATGAAAGTGTGAATTAATCTCCTCTAACAGTGGTGTGTGTGTGTGTGTGTGTGTGTGTGTGTGTGTGTGTGTGTGTGTGTGTGCAGCCCCCCTCCGTTGCCGACTCTCTGCTTTGACCAATTCGAGTTGATCAGGGTTGATAATTATTTCGCCAGACCTGTCGTGTTGTTTTCTGTGCTGCATCGGTTACTGGGTAAAGCATATTGGCATCATATGGTAGATTTCTTTTTGTCTTGCTTTTAGCTTTTTTTTTTACCTCAAAGGAGAAATGCTGAACCTGTTAGCAGCTGATGCCACTGGTCCCTCAGCTGCAGTGTTGGACATCAGCTGTTGCAGGGAGGACTTTCCTCCTGTTGCTCCTGTTTACAGACAGCAGTGTGAAGACACATACTATAGCATGCAAACCGAAGAGGTGTTTCAACAACGTAACAATGTGGTGGGAACTGAACAATGGGACTGGATACATTTGCAACAAGTGTCGTGTTTTTTTACTTTTCTTGTCGGATTAGGACAAGATGATCATCAGGAACCAGTCTCAGTTCAGCCAATCAAATGGTCGAAGTTGTCAATGCAGAATGTTGGTATCAAACGCTGTATTTGATTGCCAGTCATTTTACTGTGCTGGTTTGGCGGGTACACGTCCTCTATGTGTTGTTCTTTGAGAGTGGGGGACTCATGGATGATGTTGTCTCTCTTTTCCACCTTAGTGACTAACACAGCTTCCTGCTTGGTATTCATGAAGCTGATCTGTTTTTCTATTCATCCATCTGTCAATGATAGGTTTTTACAAGTGTCTGGGTGCAAGATTTATTTATGTGATCATTTCGATGTTCAAACGGGGACAAGAATCCAGTAAATCCCCCCATGTTCCTGTCAGATATGCCACTGTAATGACACTCTAGAGCTCTGACAAATGAAAATGTCACATCGAATTCAATTCTTGTCAGACACCCAATGTAGTACTGATCAATAATCAGCTAAATACTCATCAAACCTATTGCAATGTTCTCTGTAAACTGCACTTAAACTGCAGTGTGTCCTAATGATCACTAATGATCTTCTCCCTCACCTGTATTTACCTGGGGGGGGGGGGGGGGGGGGGGTGTAACACCTACGACACGACCTGCTTTCATCTCCGGATATGCAATATCAATAACTACCGGTAACTCCTTTCAAAACATATCGTTCGACATATTTGAAGAAATATGATTGACCTTTCCAAAAATCCTCACTTAAAATACAGTTGGGTCCCCACAAACATAGAAATACACACAGCCACACACTCGAAAGCTCCAGCGACAGTCACTGTATTCTTGACACCTCCCACACCTTTACAATAGTATACGTGCAAGTGAGACCGCGCTTTTTCTGCATTTAACAAACACACCCAGACGTGCACACTCATTCATTCACATTCATTAGTTTTTCAAACCAGCGATCTCCGGCAGTAAACAACAAGCTCTCAGTCATTACCTCCACATTACCCCCTCACTTCATAAATACTGAACGAAGGCCTGACACTGTACAAGCACACACACACACCTACACACACCTAGACACACACACACACACACACACACACACACACACACACACATAATTCATCTTGTCAAGTCTGAGAGTATCTCTCTGGACACATTTCTCTCTGTTTGCATGTGTGTGTGTGTGTGTGTAAGAGCTCTCTCTCTCTCTCGCTCTCTCTCTCTCTCTCTCTCTCTCTCTCTCTCTCTCTCTGTCTCTCTCTCTCTCTCTCTCTCTCTCTCTCTGTCTCTCTCTCTCGCTCTCTGCCTTCTCAACCTTTTTCAACCCAGATTGTTAAATGCAAATGCACAAACACATCTTTTTCCTCCGTCGCTCTTTACTCATTCTTTCTCATCTTCTTCTAGCTTTTTCTCTGATGTTTGTGTGAAGAGAACTTAATTCATTTTAGTGTTACCACATAAGGACGCTTCCCTGCACACACACACACACACACACACGCACACACACTCACAGACACATACACATGCTGCTACTTAAGGGTTACCGGTAATTAAAACTGGACGACCATGCTTTGCGCCTCCTGGGACCTCTTGGGAATTGTGCTATGTGTGTGCACGAGTTTGTGTATGCAAACTATGCATTCGTATATTTTCATGCTTGTATTTTTCTTTTGCGGTTATAGTCTTGCCCATTTGAAACCAGGCACAATTTGATTTTGAATGGTTTGCAATGAAGCTGCCCACAGTCAGTATTCAACACTTTAAACCTCTTTCATGGCAAAGTTTACTGTGTAAATGTTGCCTCCAGAGTTATACTCTTATCTGCCTGGAACAGGGTGGTACTAAATATACATTACAAACAGGAATAATTAAACCACATTTTCAATGGATTTACTGGCAATTAGTGAATTGTATGGGGGTAAACAGAGGATGACGGCAAGGGCTGGGCCAAATATGATTACCAATAAAAGGTGATTTTGTTTCTTTTACAGATGTAAAGACCTGGTAAAATAAGCATGTGGTAAAACTTAATTTGTCTATTGCAGGTCGCGGACTTAGGAAACATGAAATCTTTTGCTGCTAACCACGGTAATCTTGAATCACAATCAAAAGACAGCTATGTATTGGTAATGTCAAAGTGAGCGAACCTGCTCCGTTGAGTGCAGAAGGAGATCAATCCCGACCACTCAAAATCTTCCCGTCACCTGACCAGCTCGCATGCCCCTCGTATGTTCTTTCTTTACACATCAGTGTCGCTCTAACTCTTTGTGTCCGTGTTGCCCTGAATCCGGGTGATGTCATCTCGCATTAGTCTCATCCTCGGCCCCTCCATCATCCCGCTCGTACAGATACGTAGAGGGAAGACGGTGGGTCAGATGATTGATGGATGGCGGCAGGGTGGCGGTCGAGGGCAGCTTACAGCCCTGGTGATGGTGTAATGAGATGGCGTGTATGTGTGTTGTTTAGTTTGGGGGGGGGGGGGGTTGATCTGTAATAGGTGTCAAAGCCTAAACAAGCTTTGGAGCTTGACTGCCATTCCCACGGGTGTACGGGTGGAATCCCATCAATCCCATCCCCCAGTTGCACAAATACACTCATGAGCACACACACACATACACACACACAGACACACATTAGGTTAAGGGTTAACCCCCTCACTCCTGGTCCTATTGTTACTATGGAGATGAGGGTGCGATGTTAGTGGCCTTTGGTCATGCAAGTACATTTCAGACAGAGGAATGGTGGCATATTTTAAGGTTGAATTTGAAATGAAAATTCATTCGATATATCCGTGGCGTTTAATTTTGACTTGTGTACTTGTGTGGTGAAAATGATCCGTACCAGAAAGAAGACATACACGTGTTGTTATTTTTCTGCAATGATAGCGGCCCCTATATGTTTTTGTTCTCCATGTGCCATACATACAACGTTTGTCGTGGCAATATGATTGATCTCTAAATAATATTCAAAATATAACTTAAGTTCCAGCAGCCACACAGGTAGTTGCAAGCCACTGCTACATAGCATCTGCTAACCTAACGTGAGCAGCTAGGCTAACTAGCTTCCACTTTGCGAGTGGAATAAAAACAGCAGCAGAGGTCTTCCCAAATGTCTCCAATGCTACATGTCCAACGCTGTGTGCGGCCTTGTTGAAAAAAGGAGAAAAACATCTTCATTCATCAATACCAACATCAGTATTCATAGGCGATACAGGGCGAAGAAGCGTGTCTGAATCAGCGTGTCTCCTAACGACTCAGTCAAACACTGTGATGGCAACTGCCCACTCAGAAGCCCAAGCCTGGACGTTGCTTCAACAATCATGTCCAAAACTGTTTTATCCTATCCTCTTTTGAAAGATAAAACATGTTGCAAAATAGATTCAATTATTACGAGTTTGTGATTTCAAAGTCACACTTGACTTCAAGCGAGTGAATGAGATTTTACAACAATTCTACACTCCTTGTTAATCGGGGTTTAAGAAAATATCAATGCACTTCAGCATCGCAATATTACTTTTTGTGATATTCTATACATTTTTAATTAATAGGTTTCATGCAAAGATTCATGGCAGATAGTGGCTCAGATTACACAAAGGGTAGTGCTATGATGTGGGATGTTACAGGGATGGTGAGAAATGTCTTTATTGCGTAAAAACGTTTTTTAACCAAGACTTTATGCATATGGCAGTGTGTTCTTTACCAGGACAGTTTAGATTCAAACAGTTTTGCAATTCATTGAATCATAACCCCTTGCATTGTGATACTTATCGTATCGCCAGATTCTTAAACAGCTCTGTTTGTTAAGAGCGACTGGATGAGGTGCTACGATAGAATTAGCTTCACGTTGTGGGTCACCAGAGTCACCGACTAAAATGAATGTTTTTAAGTAAAGAGTTTCTCAGACAAGTGAGAAAGCAATGATGCAACAACCCACGTAATTAGTGCACCATCTATAATCCTGTCCAACGTGGGTGGGCGTTCGTGTTCCACTTCTTGGTGGGAAAGTCACAGCTTCTGCCCTTGCATCACATTTCATGTTGTCTGGCGAATGAAACGAGCACCATTCAGACCAAACCAGAGTTGCCCCTTCCCCCCTGGGACTCTGCCATCTGGGTCAATGTGTAAAATTGCCCCCAAGCAGCTTTAAACAGTCTTCTACAATGTAGGGAAAAGTGTTACGAGTCATAGTTTGTGACTCCGGGTATAGCTTTACTGTCAGCTGACTCCTCCTCCGCATGCTGTAATGTGTGTGTCTGTTGTGATAACAGATGAGGTTCCACTGGTGATGTGCTTGAAGAAGTGAAACGGTTCTCTTGGGGGGGGGGGGGATTCATGGAAACACACTGTGGTTTCTCCAGGTGTCAGGCAGTGCAGGTGTGTGTGTGTATATATGCCTGTGTGGTGAGACGTTGTAGTTCCTTCCTGTCTTGTTGCAGAAATGTCTCCTCAATCCTCCACCTCCACCTACTCCTCCTCCTCATCTTTCTCTGTAATGGAGAGATGTTGAAATGCACCCGCCACCCACTTTAGACTTGGCAGGAAACAGACTCTTGGCAAGAGTAGAGAAGAGAGATCAGTGTACACACACACACACACACACACACACACACACACACACACACACACACACACACACACACACACACACACACACACACACACATACATAAATACACACACACACATCTGAAGAGAATTTGGAAACATGGCAGCAAATACAGGTCTTCCTCTCCATCGACCTGCTGTTCATTCTCACAGCTCTCGACTTCCATTCGTCACCAACAGTGTTTATAGATCTTTGTGAAATCATTCTTTTTTTATACTTTGCCGATAGCACTGAATGAACTTTCTGAGGTAGTACAGTCCCTCTTAAAGGATTTGTGATGAACACCAGAGGATTATTATTGCAGGACTTGTGGACGACCATATGTTCACCATCAACTCACGAATGAGTATGACTCGTAACAAATTGTGACTAGAGGAATATTGTTTGTGGTATTGTAATTAAGATGTTTTTTGTCACTTCACTTCCAGTCACTGAGGATTAATACATCATTCTGAAATGTGTGCTGCATGCATATGAATTTTTGGGGGTCACATAAAAATATTTCCGGTTATTTCGGGACACACTCTGATCCACAGCGCTCATGGCTGCAGTACAGCTGCGATCAGCTTTCCATTCTGACGTCCTCGCCAAACATCCATTCCTGGCTGTGTGTGTACTTTGTTTACGCATAAATGCTATGTGTGCATATTTAGATTGGCATATGCATGTTGGCGTGGTGGTTTGTATGTGTACTTAGAAATGAATGTGCTTTGTGTTTATTATGTACACAGAATGCGTATAAATCCTCATGTGTTGTTTTGGCTGCTTTATGTTTTTAGGAACAATTTCTAAACCTTTATAGAGCTTGACTTGAGGTTTTAGAATGAGGGTGGTGTGTGTGTGTGTGTGTGTGTGTGTGTGTAAGGGGTGTGTAGTTGGTCATGGTAGTATGTTTGAAGGAAAGGGAGTGTGCAGGAAAAGTTGGAAGGAAAATGTAAAAGCCTAGACGCAGTTGTGTCGTGCATTTTTGTCGGGGTCTGGTGTGTGTATTTTTGTGTGTGTGTGTGTGTGTGTGTGTGTATATAAAGGATCTGGCAACTTTCTCCCTCCAGGACAGGGATTTTACAAGCAGAGAGCAGTGAGGTCAAATACCAAACTGCGTCCGGCTGTGTTCTGTTTCGACTGGGAACAGTGGAAACACCGGGACCATCAAGCTCCTCTGCTCTTAGATGTGAAAAGCTTCACTCTATCCAGAGACAATGAGCCGACTGCTCGATGTTATACAGCCACTACGTCTCTGACCTATGACCTGTTTACTCTTGCTATTCAGTGTCCCTTTAAGACACACAGAGAGAGCAATTAGTGAGGAAGAAAGTGAGAGGGAGAAGGTGATGAGACATATCAACAGAGACAAGTTGTAAATTTAAACCACAAGAAGGTGTAAAAAGTACTACACAGAAGGAGCCAACGATCTAACAGCTGGGTAGACTGTGTATGAATGTTTCTCTTGATGAACAAATGCACTCTTGCTGTGTGAGCAACTAATTCGTTTTTTTTCTGTGTAGTTCAGTGAAAATTACAACAGTTTTCGGTGTTTCTCTGGCTGTTGGTGTAAGGTGCTTAGCACATCCACCTGCAGATAACACTTTGTAGTCAACTGCTTTATGTGTAGGCGTTACATGTATCAGTACAATACACAACTATTGCCAATGGTGGCAAATGGAAGCATTGGCTGCTGGTGACTCACCAACTTTACTTCTGTTTGCTGCAATATCTCCCAAAATGGAAATAAAATCAATGCTTTTCTGTCTTAACTTTTGCTGGAATTGTATCATAATGCTATGATCATGCGTAGCGGTTTTATCTTGTGTAGTACATAAGAATTTAACACAATCGACATCAGTTTTGCATTTTGCTTTATAAATACAATATGCCATATTGTGATTTACGTCAAATACACACCAATATCAGAAAGATCTTCTCGTTTGTAGTGTAAATCAGATAGTAAACAGAGCATTTGCAGGCATTTTAGACATTATGAGTGTGCTACCACATGACGAATAGCAATAACTTGTTCCTTTAACGTTAACTGTTTGACTTTCTGTGGGTGGGAATAGGTCCAAACCTGACAACACACTTTGTTTGGGTAGAAAAGAAAATGTACTGCCTCACAGTTTGTCAGAATGGGCTACTTTGCGGTCCCATTTAGTCATTTAACCTGAGGAAATGGCAACAGTGTTCACACTGCCCTAATTAATGTCAGAGAAGTAGCTCACTTAAAGTTTGCAAAAAAAGGGTGCGAATGGAAATGAATCACACACACAACACACACCACTTCATCAACTCGTTTAGTCGGTGGTTGTTTGTTTTAAGGGCCTTTTTTTGCACGGACAAAGTGTTGAGTCATGTTCAGCCCGGAGCGGCTCTGATTAAATTACCAAACCACAACAAAATAACGGTCCTTTATTTTCTTGTATTATGAGCAACTCTGGTGTTTGGTTCTGTTTGTGTGAAGGTGTGTGTGTGGGTATTTGGGAATATATGTGGAAGTGCAGGTAAGTTACCCTGTGTGAGTCGCTTTGTCGTTCCGGGGAGACAGATAGATGTCACAGTTATTATTCTGCTGTAATTCCCAACTAGAATCAATCTCACACACTCTTCTGCTCAACATCATCTATCGTTCTACTTCTTCCTCCTTCGTCTCACAGCCTGACAACTAGAGTGACATACTGGCCAAAAAGGCTGTGCTTAACAATATCCTCGATATACTGTAGAGAGGGTGATACTGTCCTCATGATAGTGCTACCATGCGCCACACGGGCAACTGATATTGTGATGAACAATGTAGCAAAACGGAGATCTATGATACATCATGATAAGAAGAGAGGAAAGCAGCACAGAGAAAGAGCACGCTCATACTGCATTGTAAATATAATTTAAAAGTCGAACTACACTAAACCAGAAAAGCATTGTGCTGGAAGAAAGCACAACTTAGTTAAAGACCCCAAGTCTGTGATCTTCCCTAAAAGTGTATTAACGCCGCTTTTGTTCAAAATTGTCAAGATGAAGCCAAATTTGATTAAAAGAAAAAAGCCATACTCACAAGCGCCAGCGGGTAAAATGTACTGCTATTGAGAATGCAGTCATTTTGGCGCTATTCATTTTGGGTGTTTTGCGTCGTAAATCATACCGTCCCTCTGGACATGACAAAGAGATTCATGACTGTAAATCACACATAGGACTTGCTCACTGCATTGAAGAACAGTCTGATGGTGGGAGGTTTCAGGACTGAGCCATGTGCCAATGCATTTCAATAACAGGTGCATGTTACCCGTAGGCGGCTTTAGGTTTACAGCGACCGCCGGCCATTCTAATGTTTAGTGGTGACGTCTGTATTTTTCAGACTGGATTCTATTTCCCCCTGTTTATGTCTCAGTGACAAATGGGGACAACCATTTTTTTTAAATGGTCCAGTTTTGAGAGGTATTGCCACAAAACTAGCTGACATCATCAGTGTTATTTTTCACTGAGCTTCATGTGTACCCCTTTAACAGAAAATGCAAACTTGCATATTACTTTAAAGCACAGCCAATTACAGTGCAAAATCTATAATCTATCAAATCTAGTTATCAAACACAGGCGAACATTTAACAATATACAATGTGAGTCAATAGTCTATCATTTTAGAGTATTCAACTGGCACAAAAAGTTAGTATTCTCTCGGAATACTGAAGCCCTCAGTGTGTTGCTCTGCCGCTGTGCATCTCTGTCATCTCATTCATGTGTCTCCCTTCTCTACTCCCCCTCTTTCATCACTCCCATCTCGTCTCTGAGGGATGTTTGTCGTCTTGGAGAGAGACTTCTAGGGAATGATAGCAGCCACTTCTCCACTCAGCTCTCCATTCATCCTGCTCATCAGTCCTCAGACAGCTGGCCGAAGTCCAAACTCGTCTCGCGCCTCCTTCGCCTGGTCCTGCCGGCTCGGTTAAAACACCATTGGTCATCATGCTGTTGTCTGGCACAAGCTGCGTATCGCTGCCAACGGGAAACCTCATAGTATGCCCAATATCGGTCTTTTCTGCTCATAAGAAGTGATGAATAAAGAGTTAAACTATAATAAACATACCTTTGTTACAATAAAACTGTGACTTTTACAGAAATTACCGCCAAAAAATGCTTTGATTTCAGCTTTCATGAAACCGTTTGGTCCAACAATACACTGAATCTGTCGCCGACCAACGTGAGCATCAGCGTGCCGTCATGGCCTAGTTCCACCGTCACGCCATCATGTTCCAGAACTGTTTGTCTCAGGCAATCAACACTAAAACTAGGCGAACACTGAGTGCAGCATTGAACAGGAAATTCATGTGGATCATCAATTTTTTTTATTTTTGTTTCCGGTCTTCAAAGAGGCTGACGATGGTTTGTGATGGCAGCATTAATCAACTGGGTGGAAATGTGCTGGAGAGCCACAGGAGATACTGGCACAGTAGTAAAACTGGGACAGTGTCAGAGCCTGCAGCCATGGCTTTCCCTCTTCCTTTCTGAAAACACATTCTTTCATACATTAACCCCGTTTCTCTCTTCATCAGCACGCTCCGCCTTTCCGTCTCCCCCTCCTCCAATGCGTCCGCTCACTCCTTTGCGCCAGTGTTCCCAGTATCCCAGCTCTGTTCAGTTACATTGTGCTTCCTGGTAATGAAAAGAATGAAGCACTGAACAAGTGTTACAAAATCTATGAAGAAATATATTTTCAATGCTATTGCAAAACCTTCAAACATGGCATTGTGTGAGGAAAAATAGCTTTTTGATCAGCCAGTTCTCATTTTTGTGATGATATAAATCATCTTTGTTTGTATTTTTAAACAGTGAAAATTGGGGTTATGTCAGCACCGGTGATTGTTCTGTATTTTGGTGACTCATTTCACTAACTAGCTGCAGAAGCACCCGGTTGAAACATGTGATTGTACAGAGAAATAATAAAGTTTTTTATCGCAGTTTGATAATGGCAATGTGTCAAGGAAGGCAGAGTTCAGAGCATTGTTTCATTGTTTCTAGCAATGAAGCGTTCCCTTTGAGCTGAAGGCAGCAGGTATGTGTTCATCATATCAGTGGTTTTAATTGTCAGAGTTATCCAAGCCTGATTCACTGTGGTTCTTTCCATCAAATCCTGCCGCACAAGGCTGTTGAAAAATAGCCACACAACAGTCTGTGTTCTTTTAGAAATCAAACTGTCTGCCAGCATAAACAATCATCAGATCCACTGGACTCATACTTTATTTTCATCCAGCGCCGTCACGTTATTGAGGCAACAGCTGTGTGCAGTTGTTTCTTTCCAACAGGTCTGACAAGAGTAAGGCCTGAAGCTATGCATGTGTAATTGCAATAGAGTTGTAACCTGTAGACTAGAAAACCAAAAAAAAAAAAGATTCATTCGAAAGATTATTCGAGAAATTATCAGTTTACGCAACAGTAAAAACGTATAAAGAAGTTGTGTCGTTCCCATTTTGACCAGACTGACATAGCAATGCACGTAGTCGCAGATGTGCTTATTATATAGATTCAAAATGAAATTGCTTCTCTTTGCCTATGAATTTTTTAGTAAGTCTAGCATTGGGATCAAAAACAGACATCCTTTTTTCTTGGAAGCACATTTGCACTGCATCTATATTTCCAACTTGCAGCACTGCACAGCCCGGACACGTTTCCTCTCAAGAGAAGCTGCTCTCCCCTCTCCATAGCAAACTGTCAGTACATGGTGGTGGGAGAGCTCTGCTTTTACGGGGAATGAGAAGAGCCGATGTGGTTGTTACCATGATTACCTAACACCAGCCGCTAACACACACACACACAGAGAATGCGGGAACACCTGCAGCAACGATGATACCAAAATGTAGACCGACATCGCCATCAAGACCCTCAGCTTCTTTCCAAAAATAACTTCGAGTCGTCTGTTTCAGCGCCATTACCATACGATAACATAACTGTGCCCTGTTTTTGCTTTGAAACTGTAACCCGAGTGATGCTGCAAACTCCTGCAAAAGCATGAAATAGTGGTTGCGAAAAACTGTCGTGCCGACACAAACGTCTGGGCGGAAAAATCTGCATTTTCTTTTTTTTCCTGCCTTTTCCAAACACCCCAGATAGATATCCTCAGTATACACTTTGAAGAGTGATTACTGGGGCGAAGAAAAATCATTTTAGGATGTAGCAACAGTACCAGTCTTGGATTCTCGCTACTCGTGTGTTTACATATCTTTGTGAAGCTGGCAAGTGTCTCACACTCATGGGAAGAGACACTGCTTTGTCTCTCAGAGGCTCGGTTTTTTTTATTTTGTATTTTGAGTTCAGGATGTTTTGCCGTGGTGGTCTAAATTTAAGTTGTGATGCGTCACTGCAGCAGAGTTTAAAATATGTCGGGAAAATATACTTACAGCCCACAGTGGCCAATAGGTTTAACACTCTCAAAATGTACCAGCGATTAGCCAGTGGTCCATGCTGATGACCCACCCTGACTGTAAAATGTAAAGTGACCCTAGGATGGGGGTCTCTGTGTCTATAGATTTCCTCTAACCATTGTCCAAGGCATGATGGGAGAGGCTCCAGACCCCATATGGTCCTCGTCATACATGCAGCACTTGTGGCCGCATCCCAAACAGTGATGCTACAACAGGTGTTTTGCCTTAGATGGCTAATGCACAACACCTGCCGTGACATCACTGGATCGGGCAGCGTGCTTAAAGTTCCACCCGTTCGGAGAGCAGTCCAACAGCAGCTTTGATGCCTTTTATGATTCAGTGCAGCGATGAAGGAGTTGAGTTCATGATGACTGAAGAAGAACACTTAATCAAAATACACCCTACAGTGTATAAGTGCTGAAAAGAAAGAGTTCACATTGTACAATAGCAGCGACCCTCTTCAATTGACGAATGTCCACTCTCCAGTTGTGCTGTGCCCCATTGTCATCTTTCCTCTTTGTTCTGCGCTCTCTTTTCTCTCCCTCAGGTTTTGAGTGACACTACAGTGCTCCTTTATATCTGCTGAATTCAGCTGCTGCAGCTTTAGACGCACACATATTCTCACACACTCTTCAAGACATAAAACAATGTCAGCAGGAAGGCTTTTTCCTGGCGGCCTGTTCTTCTGTGCATTGTATGCTCTTGGCCGTATTAAAGGGAAAACCTCTGCAGTCGCACCTATTCAGTCACGCTCTCGCTCGCTCTTCTATCGCCAGCAGAAAATTCAATTTCTACCGCTGTTGTTCCCTGTGATGTTCCTGTCCCAGATAAGTCACTCATGTCCCTCCGTGCATGCATACAGAAACACACACTCGTGCACACACACACACACACACATAGCAGTAGTCTGATGCGGGCTTTTTAAGGCCAAGCCTATTGTTTTGTTGACAATTGCTGATACTGTAGCTGCTGTTTCTGCTCACATTGAATGACTTCCAGATTGTCTGTTTCCATGCCAAAACTGGAAGTAGTCTGCTCCCAGATTTATTTTCTTGTGAGGGTTGAAAACCATCTGAATACAGAATTAAATTTAGGGCAGAAGAAATGTAAATCCAAACATCCAACATGATACAAACACTCCTATAATAACAAGTACTTATATAACACCTAAATACATTCATATTCAGGAACTTTATTGAATGTTAGACAGGAAATGCAGAGAGAGGGAGAGAGATTTGGAATGATATGCAACAAACCAAGTGAAAATCTCACTCTACAATGATGCAATGTTTTTGATTCATTGTTTCAGTCATCAAGCAAAAGTGACAAACTGGTCTGGTTCAGGCTTGAAATATGCAGATTTTATGGCCGTCATTTTTCAAATGTGACAGTCAATTGAACATCCTTCGTGTTATTTTAAGGTCACCTAAGGTTAGTCTTTTTTCACTACTGTCTGACATACAGGCCGAATGATTACTCAAGAGAGCAATCAACAGTGTTGCAGCCGTTGTTAATAGATTCATCAGTATAATACGTGTTTGTGGCAGGCCCAACTCTTTTGTGTGTAATCAAACAATCAGCATCACAACCATTAGACTTGAATGAATGACCTGAACACCCTAAACCAGCTAAAATACATTTTTAGTAGCATGTAGTGTAACTTTGCGAGGCCTCCAGCATTGAGCTCCACCTTTGAGCATAAAGTCATTTCATGATCTTGACTCACAGAAGAGTTCTGGGACACTTTGATTGGAATATTCTTGAGGATAAAGTTTCTGTGCGGGTGAATCCCTTGTTTGATGGACAGTATCAAGACATTTACTTATTTATCCTATTGGCTGATTTAGAGGTCTTCTTGTTGGGGTGCCAACATTTTGCTCCAGCTGTCAGTTCTGCATTGTCATACATAAAAAAGTCACAAAAATATAAAACACATTGATTTGTGAGTAAATGCCATCCATTATCACCCTGCTGCTTGCAGGGTTGAATATCTTTCCAGGAATCCTCCCAGAACTGTCACAGTGGCTCATGGTTTAATGTTTCCCTCTTTCTCCATAGTTTTATATTTTTTCTCCATGTGGCAGAGACAGTAATCAGCGTGATTGTATGTGGAAGTATACTTCTGCCGTATTCTCACTGTGATAAAGCAAAGAATTTCTGCTGACTGACATTCCTATTCGCAGACAGGCTACATTCCCAGCCACAAGCTGCACATACTCTCAGAAACCACACTCTCTCTCTCTCTTACACACACACACACACATTCAGAGGACAATGGTTTATGTCTAACAGGAAGATATGTGGCATTAGCAACACACTCACACTCACCGGGCTGATGGAGCAGTCTGTAACAACAGATGGCTCTGAACCCTGCAGATGTTTGTGAGTGTTGCTGTTGTCAATTGTGAATAAAGATTTCTTGTTTTCCATAATTTAATCTTATGACTGGCGCGTGGCTCATGAGAGACACACACGCACACACACACACACACACATGCATGCAGATAAAGAATGTTTTTGTTTTGATTGGTTTTCCAATCGTGTCAATGTTGATTTGGCACACATCGATGGACAGTGATCCATTAGCTACTGGTGGTCCATAAGTGGACAGGTGGAGTGGTCTGGAGTCCCACTGGTGGTCTACAGACATCTGTGTGTGTTTGTGTTTGTGTGTGTGAGTGTGTGTGTGAGAGAGAGAGAGACATTTGGAGCCAGTCTGGTCTGTGCTCACAGGGCTGAGGCTTCCCTGTGTGTGTGTGTGTGTGTGTGTGTCTCCATGTCTGTTTGACCTGCCATCTGAATGAGGTATTTCACAGCACCGTCCCAGAAGAAGTATAATGAACTAAACCAATGTAATGTTAGATCATGATACGCTCCTCTATTGATCCCTGTGGGGAACTTTTGAGCTTTCTGAAGGTCAGAAACTGAGTAGGGATTTAATGTCCTGCTCCACGACAGCCATTGTGTGTGTTTTAACCCACTCACGCTGTGGCACAGAGGAGTAAGCTTTGGAAATACTTGTTCGAATGAATGCGTTGCTCGTTTTGCTGTTTTCATGGGGTTCACTGATGATAAGGAAGATATAGAATCTCATCAGACTATAAGCCTCCTCGCTGCCCAATAAATACACACAGGAATGAAAGAAGTCAACTCAACTGAATTCATCAGAAATGAGTTTTATGTTTGGCCTGATACAAGCGAACTGCATAAACCCTATCTAGTTGCACCAGGGCTGCAATGAACTTTTTTTTTTGGGGTACCATTAATTGATTTATCATTTAATCTGTATAATGTAGGGCTGCAAGTAATGAATAGTTTTTATTGTCAATTCATATTTGACATTGTTTGAGCACAACGATCTTCGTAGATCTAGTCTCTTATTTTTACTCTCACAGGGCACCAGAGTGATGCATTTACATTTTAAGCATCCAAAATGTACATCCATCCCCTCGGAGGGGGTCCGAAATCCACCCAACATCGTTGAAATCCTGTGGAAGACACTGTGACTTGACTTCACTCCAGTGGAGACAAAACAAACTGAATGAGTGAAATGGAAAAGAAAGGACAGACATACTTGAGCTGAGCTCTGCCTCTTGTACTAATTAGTTTCCACCATTCAAATTCAATGAACAGTAATTCCCCTAAAATTCATGCCAGCGCAGTAAAACTGGGTTCAATTCAGTAGAATCTGATTCAGTGTATTTTAATTCCTCACTCCGCTATAGTCTTGATGTGTCTACTATAATCCAGTTCCGTCTAATCCAGTAATTCCGCATCAGCAGTTTTAGACCGCCATGATCCAGTCCAGTTCAACACAATCCCATTTCAGTCCAGTATAATCTGGTTCAGACCAGCTCAGTTCACATGGTGAGGATGTGAATGTGTTTTTGGTCCCAGCAGGGAGACAGATGCTCTCAGTCTCTCTGTCTTTCTCTGCCTGAATGTGGTTATGATTGACCCGCTAAGTAGACAGATGGAGGAAGGTGTGTGTGTGTGTGTGTGTGTGTGTTTGTCTGCATGTGTCCGTCTGTACCAGCAGTAGCTTCCCCGGCTTTGTGGTTTTGGCCAGACCACTCAGACCCCCCCCCCCCCCCCAAACACACACACACACACAAACACACACACAGAGTTTTCTTAGCCATACTTATATCAGCGTGTCTGGTCACACAGTAAGACTCAGACACTCTGTGCACGTGTGCATGTATAGTAAATATACAGCATGTTGTAAATAGGTATATGTGTGTGTGTGTGAGAGAGAGAAAGTAAAAAGTAATCCTTGTTGGTTGAGTGCACCTCAGACTGACTGAACCACAATTATGGCTACAATCTACTCCCCACGCTGTATTTTTGGCAGCGTGTGTGTGAGGGCCCCAAGATAAACTCTCCAAAGTTTGAGTTTCATTCTGTTTGTTTAGGAAATGTTTGTGGGTGCTACAGAGAGACAGGCTGGGACAAATAGAGACATACACAGAAAAGGGAGAGAGACTTAAAGGTTTGGCTCAATGACCTAAGCTCCCCTCTCTCTCTCTCTCGCTCTCTCTCTCTCTCACGCTCTCTCCGTCTCTCTGTGGGGTCATGCAGCTGCTCTTGGCTGTCCTGTGGTGAAGATGTCAACAAGCAGCTGCAGCGTAGTGATCACGTCGGCGACCCGCCCGACAGAAACACACATACCCACTAGGGTGGGAATCGCAGAGCCACTCACGATGCGATGGATCGCTCAGGATTCTGTGGCACTCAATACATTGCAAGACCAACGTCTACGATTCATCAGAGACCGAGAGTGGCTGATACTGACTTTGTATTTGTAGTCGCACGTTGATTCTTGAGAGTTTAAATCTGCCAATGATACAGCAACTGTTAGCTTTTCGATTAAAAAACCGAAAGAAGAGTCACAAAGCGACTACAAACGATGCGGCTGCGTCGATCTGTGTGTCTTGCTCAGCAACAACTTCAGGCTGGTTCTCTGCGTCAATTAACTCACTCGCCCAACACACAGAAATCTGTCCGAAGCATTTAGTTTGACCCCGCTGTCGACCTCCACCTCATCACCAACCCGTATGTCATCATCATCGGGAGATTGCATAATCATTGCTGACAGCAGCTCCAGATCATCAAACCGTGCGGTTCAGATGTCTTTGAGCAGTTCGACCAAAGAGAGATTTCCTCCCTAAACTTTTTGATTTAAATAACTATGCAAGGCCCAAATAGGTAAATGATCCAATATTTTGCACAAAAAAAGCAAACGTTAGAGAAAATCCCTGAAGCTAAATTCATTGTTTCCTCATTCCTGTTACATTTATCATCTCACAACCCTTCAGATGTCTCTTCTGACCATCTATGGGGGCCTGATCCTCAGTTTGGGAACCACAGGACTAAACTCCTTCACTAAAGATTGTCTAAACTACCTCCACCTTGACGAACTACAACAGTATATTAGCAGTGCATATTAACAGTCTAATGATTTCATGTATAATATATCACTCACAGATGACTTTCACATTTGAAACAATTGCTTGATAATACTGTGGCCAAGTGGATAGCAGGGCCGTCCTTCAATTAGAGGATCGACGGTTCGATCCCCGGCTCTGCTAGTTGCATCTCGATGTGTCCTTGAACAAGACACTTAACCCCAAAAATTGCTCCCATAGGCGTTGTAGAAATGTGATCTGAATTGTAAGTCGCTTTGGATAAAAGCGACTGCTAAATGACTGTAATGTAATGTAACGTAATACTTCTGTACTTTTAATGAAACAGGATCTTAAATGCACACACACACACACACATATATATATATGTGTGTGTGTGTGTGTGTGTGTTTTGATAGTCAGGATTTCTCTGGATTTAGTGATTGAGGATTCACCGCTATCACCAGGCTGATTAGAAAAGCATCCTCCAACCATCTGCCTGCTCCATCTGACACCACAGCCTGCCTATTCCCCTTTCTTACTTCTACCCTTTATTCCTATTGCCCTCCCCAGTCCCTCCTCTCACCATAAAACCGTATCTCCTTCTATTGCGCCTGCTGTGTTCTCTATAGGATGTCTGCACATCATCCTGCAATTGAAATACGGTATATTAGGGTGTTGTGTAATTTCCACTCCATGCCAGAGAGCATGCTTGGTTTCCTACAGAGGAAAAGAACAACATTTTCTCATGAGCACATATTTGACCATTACTGAGGCAGTGGAGAATGAAAGAGGTCCTGAACCCCAGTGCATTCCCTTGTGTGAAATGGTTCAGATAAACTCCATCGTTACCCTCCATCGAGGTTACTGTTGCTCTGATGTGGCCTTTTTTCTATTAATATAGCACGTTTTAGAGTCCATTAAGACTTTTTCATAAACTGCTGAATCCACTGAAAATAACCTCCGGCCATGTATCTCCATAAAATATAACCTTTTGGATCGGTCAACTTTTTTTCCACTTTAAAGCAGAATATAAGCTCCAAAAATACATACTAAAATCTTGTTTTTGTGTTAAAATATTCGTTATTTGGTGGATCATTTTTATGCAAACATTGCCATTCGAAAAAAAAATACTTTTCTTCATCCTCCATAATGTACACTAATTTGCCAATAAAGAAAGAAACTTTACATTACAAGACGTTGCAGTTTGCTTTGATGTTCACTCATATATGACGTGTGTGGTTTCCCCAAGTATCACCACTTTAATCCTCTTGTTCCTTTATCAGTCATGAACGCCTCTTATCTAGCTCCTTTTAAACTGTGACTGATATGAATTCATTTTCTTCTTCTTTATAACGAATCATGTTCCTTTGTAACAAACCCTTATCAATTTTTTTTTTCATTAACCGTGACTCTTATCAATTTGCTGTTTTAATGGGGTCGTTCCAAGAAAATTGAAAGACACAGTATATCACAGATGTGCAGCCTTCGTCCCTCGAAGCTTAAACTCCTGCTATAATGTTCCCTCCTGTGTGCATCAGTCAGTCCGTTGTAACTGCTTCGTATAAAAGAGCACAGGCTGCAGTTGACCACGAATTGTCCACTGCACCTCCAGGGCTGCAGAGACTTAACTGTGTAAAATGTGGAAATAGGGTAAGTCTTGAATGAGTATGAACCTGTTGAACTGAATATGAAAAACCTTGAACTACACTGCTGGCTCTAAAAATCAGATTAATGATATATAGATATTGATATAATATAGTATCCAGATATAGAAAATCCTCATAAGATGAATAACATAATAACTTTGGTGATCCCTTAACTTTTCGTCTGCCTATAGCGCCGTCAATTTCCTATTGCAATACATCAATTTACTATTGCAATACATCAATTTACTATTGCAATACATCAATTTACTATTGCAATACATCAATTTACTATTGCAATACATCAATTTACTTTTGTAATACATCAATTTACTATTGCAATATATCAATTTACTATTGCAATACTTTGGTTTGTAACAAATACCTGCAAAACTAATGGCGTTCCCATCAACCTCAGCTTCAGCATTAACTGGCATGCTGACATCAAACCAAGATGTTGAAGATGTTAAACATTACACCTGCTAATCATCCGCATGTTAGCATCATAATTGTGAGCATGTTAGCATGCAGACGTTAGCATTTAGCTCAAAACAAAGTACAGCCTCACAGAGCTGCTAGCATGGCTTTGAACACTAGTCTTGTTCACTTTCACGTTTGAGTTTCGTCATTTTGACAGTTACGATTTTTCAAAACAAATGAACGAAGGAAAGTTGTTGTTTTGTTATGTACCATTACACCTCAAATATACAGTATGATTTCTAATTGAAGGAGGGGTTGTGTATTGCTGAGCTGCCATAGACAGACGGAGGATGAGCTGCTGACAGCTGCATGCTTGACTGCAAGACTCAGTGGCTCCATGAGAGAGAGAGAGCCCGACTCATAGAGACAAACAGAGAGAGAGAGAGAGAGAGAGAGAGAAAGTGTATCAAAGGATCAGATTCCTTTCTGTCTCTCTCTCCATCAGTGAAGCGTTATCTGACCCACTGTTGGCCTGTTACATCTGTCCTACTTGCCTCCCTGTCTTTCTATCTATGTTGAATGTCTCCCTTTCATTTCCTCTCTCTTCTACCCAGTAGGCGACTTCCCTCCATCCCTCTCATCTGGCCCACGTCCCAATCACACTCCCCTACAGCGCATGAGTGTGTTGCTGTTTCTGTGTGCATGTGTGTGTACGTAAGAAGGATCATTTCTGAGTAAGATGTTTGCCAAAATAAAGGTTTAATCTCCTTAAGAAAAGAATTATAACCTGTGCACACACACACACACACACACAAATGCACAGTTAATCTGCTTCTTATCTTCACCAAATCCATCTATTTTTGGAGGAATAAATCCACAATTCATTGGGGAAATTTCAACAGGGATGGACAAAATAACATCTTCTTCAATACTTCAGGTGGATTGGAATTTTAAAATACAGTTGTCACACTATAGGTTCCCATTATTTTGCCCACCCGTATTTCTTGGCAGAGATCAAGCTGTCAAGCTGATCAGACTGTTTGTCTGACATGACGGGGGGGGGGGGGGGGTGGATGACAAGTGAGTGCATATGTCTTTCTGCTTGTATATACCAGCTTACAACGGTATAACCCCAGTCAGAAGCTCCCTCATCCTCTTTTCACCAGATTTTAATTTGCCATCAGTCTGCTCAGTGGTGTGTATATATATATATATGTGTATATATATATATATATATATATATATATATATATATATATATATATATAGGACAATGAAAGTGCAATAAAATGCAATGCTTACTATACACACAACCAAAACCAACTGACACTAATTCAGCTCAACAAAAGTCCAATAACAAGGGTTGTAACATGACGTTCAGTAATACAATTTAGAAATGAATTCATGTGGAGAGGGCAAGAAAAATTTATAAAACTCAACGTCTGTTTTTCACCATCTTGTACTGTATCCCCGTGAAACCAAGATCCCATGTTATGTTTTGTCTTTTTGCCGTACTCCAGAGAAGGACTACATCTGGAGCCTGTTCTTGAAAAAACGCAAATAATGTAAATATTTGATGATCGATATGTATAATTCAAATCCCTATGTGATGAATTATGCACTGTCTGGTGGGATTTGATGAATATTTGTCTTTGCTACTGATAGCGCCGTCTCCCATCTCAAGCCACTGAGTGAAGTCCTGCGAGTGTGTGTGTGTGTGTGTGTGGAGGGGAATGATAAAAGAAACATCAGTTACAGTCAGAATATGTGAGTTCATGAAGTCAGCGCTCAAAAGTAATCAGAGTACTTGATACTCCCTACAGCTGCAATTTGTGCACTGCTTACACTAATACTACATACATTTAAACATTAAGTAGACACACTTCTAATGAAGTTTCTGTTCATCCAAACCAGCTGTTTCATTGTATCTATTAGAATCAGGATGTCTGTTTTCTTTCTAGTGAAACATCAGGAAATCAAACAAGTCTAATGTTGGTGTTGTCCTGCAACAGACGATGATAGTACAGAAAACAAAAGCAAAGGATATTTCTATGTTTTCCGCCATTTCTCTTCCGCCCGACATGAAAAACAACTTCAATTTCAGCCTGTTATTCACTGTAGGTGCATGGCCTCTACAGGGTTCGCATCTTTCATAGAGCTTTGTGCTTGCAGTGTGTGTGTTTGTTTATGCTTGAATGACTTGTGTGTCTTCCTGCCTCTGTCAGTTGGTATACATTACTGTATGGTGTATATATATATATGTGAATATTATATGTGTGTGTGTGTGTGTTGTGTGTTTGATTCCAGCAGACTAGTGGTCCACCCAATGTGTCACAAGATCCAGCCTACCCCTCGGCCCCTAAAGTCATTACACGCTGCGACTCAATCCCTCCACGTCGCCCAATCAACTCCCTGGAGTCTCAGACACATGTGAGACACCACACACACACACACACACACACGCCACATGGTTCTTTAGCCTCAATTTGCTCAAGTACCTATTATTATAAAAATCAAGGCAAGACCCGACCTGATCTGATGTAACTGTAACTGAGCTTCAGCACCATAACTATGTCCAAACTCATAGCTATTGTAGACTTGTTTGACCCTGCAGCAGCCGCGACACACTGAAAGTTGATAATAGTTAAAAGTCAAATATGTAGTTACAGTATGATTTGTGCAGGATCATCTGACCATCAAGTTTGATTGAATGTGCTCCAGTCTGGGCACATCGGTGCTGACAGACAGCAG
This sequence comes from Melanostigma gelatinosum, assembly GCF_949748355.1. Taxonomy (NCBI): domain Eukaryota; kingdom Metazoa; phylum Chordata; class Actinopteri; order Perciformes; family Zoarcidae; genus Melanostigma; species Melanostigma gelatinosum. The sequence continues at coordinate 19,358,881 of NC_136643.1, read as the reverse complement.
GATGTATAACCATTACTGTATCTAACCGTTGCTCTCGCAACGCTTATTTATTATTCATCATTTTGTGTGAGGTGTCTAGTCTTTGTAGGTTTCGATAATCTCAAAATCTGATCTGAGTTTTACACACAGAGAAGAAAAGATAAAGTTACTCAGCGTTCCTCTCTCGTGCGTAGGAGCACATCACACTTGATTAACAGCTTTTCCGTTTCAAACCTAGTTTCCGAAACAAAAAGAAAATGAGCCTTAGATGTCTCCTATGAGAGGGTATAATTGTAAAAGTATTGTATTTGGCTTGGAGAGAACTATATCAGAAGGCTCATTGAAACATCTGCCTTTATTGCACTACTTCACTGTTGGTGTAACCCATCCTTCATATAGCTGCAGACACGCTCCTGCATATCTGTTTAAATCCTAACTTCTGCACAGGAAATGGTGAATATATCTTTCAAACCCCCTTCTTTGTGCACATGCAGTGATTATAAATCAGCTCCCAGATGTATAATGTGGCAATTTCCATTGTTTTTTGCCTACATTTAGGCCAGACTCATTATTTCAGTGCTGTTGCATTGCTCTTCCGAGAGATCACTTGGCAATCAAATTTCATTTTGGCATTCACGCTTCTTCTTCCCCCCCTAAGGACACACATTCTGTAGATGAACCACCATGTTCTCCCAACTGCTCCAGCTATCCTTCTTCCCTTCTTTTACTATTCACTGTCATCTCCTGTGGAGCTCTCCATTCATCCGGCTGCCAAGAGAGATCCAAAACGCACACCCACAGACACTCCCGAAAAGACTTGAAGCCAAAAGTCGAAATGTTAATATAGAGCAGTCTCACTACATACGCACTGAGGGAAGGATGGAAGATGACACATTTATGGATGAAAAAACTAAAATGTACACCATCTTCTTCAAATCTGAGGATGAACGTGGCCATACAGGAGGAGAATCTACATTCTGAGGGACATATTTCCTGTTGTTGCCCCCCCCCCTTCCATTTTAATCATCCTTTCTTTTTGTCTTTATGAAGTTTTACACCAAGAGCGAGCTGAATGCAGTTATTACGCCTAACACACTTTATATTGCGGGCCCTAACAACTGCCCCCCCCCCCCATCACTGCCCTGTCACTTTTCAAAGGTCAATCCCCGCCCCTTGTTAAATGTGAACGCACCAATCAGAGCAGATTGCACCGCATGATTAATGAACCCTACATAGGTCATGACCTTTTAATAAGTAACTGCAGTGATAAAAGCAGTGTGTGGGTGTGTCTCTGTGTGTGTGTGTGTGTGTGTCTCTGTGTGTGTGTGTGTGTGTGTCTCTGTGTGTGGGTGTGTGTGTGTGTGTGTGTGTGTGAGAGATGTATAGTTGTAATAGCCAGGGAGGCTGCAGTGTGCATGACTTGATACATGAAGAGTAATGACGACTAGAGCACTCTCCTTCTTAGTACATCAAGATAGATATGGAGCATTGCATGACTGTGTGTGTGTGTGTGTGTGTGTGTGTGTGTGTGTGTCTATGCATGTGACAAATGAGAGCACATGGGACAGATGAGAGCTGAAGATGTCATTCAGTCAACAGCAGAGCTATGAAAACCAGTCACACTCTACCACACATGCGCTCTCTCTCTTTCTCTCTCTCTTACACACACACACACACACACACACACACACACACACACACACACATCCAGCAAGCACGAACCACAGCCAGCATTAGCATTTCAAAGTAACAAGGTGCAAGAAGGCACAAAATTATGCATTTTGTGCACTTTGAAATGGAGATTCGCTTAAAGACTTGGAAAAATACTGTTTGCTTTTCCACAAGAGAGAGGATTTGAAATGGTCCCAATCATTTCCACTCTATCGTCAACGTCGACTTCACTCACACCAGTTCACTCACTCGCTCACGTACCCACTCGCTGAGAGTGGTTTGGTAATATAAAAGTAACAATTCAGTGCTGGTGGCGGTTCAAGTTTGCTGTTTGATCATTTTATTATTACCCGTAAGTCATGCTGCGTTCATTGTTGTTGGAAGGGCCTTAACGCTCCGGACTTTCACGTCAGCTGCAAAACAGTGTCACACTCACTTTGACAGAAATCAAGCCAGGAAAACAAACAATCAATAAACACGAGTAGTTGCTGAGGCTGCAGCTGTGTATTCTGGAGAGTTGCTCAGCGTTGGTTTGCTGCTTACAGAGCAGACAAACTTCTCTTCTTCCAGTTGTTTTTAGATGTGTGTTCAATAAGCTACTGCATGGTTTTTCAAAGTCTGACTGTGAACCAGAACAAGTGTGATCAGGTTTCATAATCACATGTCAGTTCGTAAAGTGAGATTATTATGAAAGCATCTCAAGGACAACGACCAGAAAAGGAAACTTGTTATTCTGAAGTTCGGTGGCCAGTTTATTGTAATCTCAATGACAGCATATTCTCATTTTGGCTTTGAGAGAAGAACAAAGAGTCTGGTTCTTTAAAGCTGACTTCAATGATGTCTATCATACATGAAGAAAGATTATCATGATGGGTTTGAATGAATCATCTGAGTGTGATGAGAGACGTTGGTATTACAAAAGAGATTCGGTATAATGGCGACGCCGTTGAGTGTGACTGACACCAGCTTGTCTCAGTACCTCAGCCAGCAGTCAGTCGCTCTGCTCCGCATCTTTGTTTTCTTCCAGAGCGCTGCATCAGAGTGTCTCCATATGTAAAGCTGTGCTTTGTAAAACACATGACATCTCTGTCCCCATAGAATAAATATGGAGATAAATCGGTCCCAGTGGCTGCATTAATTACCAGTTTCTCTCAGCTGAGAGTTTTTCCCCTGTAGTTCTGACGAGCGGTAATGAAGTGTTAAATTAAAGACTGTAGGCAACCTATACAGTACAAGCTATCACTTAATCACACGTACAGTACACAGGAGGTGCGTTTTATGTGAGTTGGAGAGAAATAGAACTTTGTTCCGTCAGACATTTTGACCACAAAGGTGCAATTACATTGATGATGGCTCGATTCCATGTCGGTGTCCCATATGCCAGCATCCACAATAACAGCCCTTTCTCACAGCAGGCATTTTAACTTATCACCATAGGAAACGTGTTACTAATAACATTAACAATGTTATTCTCCTGTGAAAAGAGCATGTTGGTGCCACGCAATCAAATGCAGCCATTATTGATTTGATCAGTTAAACATGTGTTCAACACATCTCTGGTGGTAGGAGGTAGAAGTATTTCACTTTCTGACATCGTGGAAGAAGAAGAGGAGCTAATCACATGAAGAAGTCTACTTTGCTGCATTGTCTTTAAAATGAAACAGTCTGAGCCAGATGACTTTTCTTCTACTGTACATTAAACACCCGAGGGTGCTGAACTGCATCTTCACTAAATGGCTTTAGCATTCGTGAGAACCTTAATGGTTGTGTTTAGAAATTGCGATTTTGACAGATGTTGAAATTACTGGAACACCCAAGCAATCGAAAAAGGAAAATGTCAAGTGTTACTTCGTTTTACCAATAAATTCGGCCGAAATGTACTTGTTCGATTTTTGCGATGGACCATGGCAGGTCTGTGAAGACAGTTTTTATTCTTTGGGTCTTTCTACATTTGATAGCCAGCTCCATTTACCCGTGTGAACATTTTGCTCCTATTTGACTCGCACAGTTACATAAGTTAGTAAGGTTATTAGAGGTTTAAGGTTTTAAGAGGTCTGGAAAACAAATGTGAAGAAACCGAGGTAATATTATTGTAGAGGAACAGAGTGTGTACAGTAATGACACCGGGGGAAAAATTAAACAAATTGTTACTCAATGTCAAGAGTATTTTCAGTCTCTCTCTCTCTCTCTCTCTCTCTCTCTCTCTCTCTCTCTCTCTCTCTCTCTCTCTCCATCTCTCTCTCTCTCTCCATCTCTCTCTCTCTCTGTCTCTCTCTCTTTGCCGTGTTGCAGGTGATGGAAGACTCCCAAGTCTACAGTTAAACCTCAGTAAATGTCTACCTCTGTGCTGCTGGGGTAAATTTACACCCCTGCAATGCCTTTCAGTCCATATAATACCCAAGCAGTCTGAAAGCACTTCAGTGCAACTAATCAGGCATGTTAGGGAGAGAAGAAGAAGAAAAAAAAAACTGTTTTCGCATCGGATAAAGAAAACTAAAAGAAAATAATTCATCCTCTGTACTTGTTTGCACTTTGATAAAAAAATGCGGCTTGAGGCCTTTTCTGTGGCCAGCCAGTGTGGCAGTGATTTGTTCTGGAATAATTCATCATAACATGACCAGATCTACTGTATGAATTTCATTATTTGACCCTCCAATGTGGTGTCACAGTTGTTGTGTCTGGCTGTATTTGCATCCGCTTTCTTATTTCTTTCTTTGCTTGAGTTGTCAAGAAAACAGCTTTGAAGTGAAGTGAAACTGAAAATTGAGAAACAACCAGAGACAAATTAGGAAAAAAACACACCCTGGAGCAACAGGATGCGACATAGCAGGAAGGAAGGAAGATAGGCTGAGGGAGACAGACGAGGCGGGAAGAGTGAGAGATGTGCATGTCGGGTGGAGATGGAAGGAGGTAGTGGATGTAATGATAGAAACACACAGGGAGGAGGTGTTGGGAAGAAAAAGGAAGATAGAATAGACAGACACCGCCGTCCTGGCATGTTTCTGCAAGCCGATTGGTCATTGCCTGCAGCTTCCTCTCCAATCATCTATGTTGTCAGTGCAAGTGTGTGTGTGTGTATGTGTATGTGTATGTGTGTACCACTGGGTGGACCGTGTGAAGGACTGACATCATGGTGGAGGAATCTCCTTTTTCAACAAGTACTCAGTGGAGAGCCTCGGGGAAGAACCTCAGTTTGTGTTCCCATTGACTAAAGGATACATGCACAGTGGTGTGTGTGTGTACTTTCATTTTATACCGTCTCTGTCAGATGTCCAGACTGTTTTATGGACAGAGAGTTCAATCCACTTTAACCTTATCTGAATGGTCCGATGTGTCACCATCACTTACGTCTCGCTGTCTCTCTGGTCTAGCTCGGAGTTCTTGGAAAAAAAGAAATCGCAGGAAAAGTCCCAGAAGGGCAACACCCACGCCAAATCCGCAGTGATCAGCATTCATAATATCCACACCCCAGTATGTCGTTTTATTCTGCACAACCCACATATATGTGAATGTTTGCTTTGCCACATTTGTTGTGGTTCAAAATGTAGGTTTACTCTTTATCCATGGTATCCATCCATATACCAATTACATATATATAAAGATGTTTTTAGGAGACAGGGTTGCACAACACTCGATCAAGTTTTTAAAATTGCCTCATACGATACACGTGCTGTAAGTCTGATTCATACAAAATACACTTCTTAAGCTGCTTTGATGGACTTTAACGGTCTCTAATGTACCTGTGATGAGTAAATCTGAATTTTCATGCATGCCATTTGGTGCGAGATGTCACACATGAAGCACTTTATTGTATCTAACTCTAGCAAGTGACATAAATACCTTTTAATGAATCCCTTTTGCGGAACATGTGAAATCGTACATACTTGACTGATATCAAATGCATTCAGGTCCGTACTGTACCTCCCTGTGGTTAGTGTTTGTTTTTGCCGTGCGTCTGTCCTTTAAGCTCTTTATATCTGTGACCGTGATTGAGACATTTATTACTCTTAACAGCCGCCGACACGCCTCAGCAACCATCTGTCACTCAAGGCCCCCTGTCACCACAGTAACAGGGGGCTAAAGAGGGGGGGGGGGACCAATAGAAAGAGCACATCCATGACATCCTGTCACCCCGAGCAACCTCACCTGCCCCCCCCCCCCTGCATCTCTTTCTCTCCTCTTAGCTAATTTCCCTCTACTACTCTTTCACAAGGGCTGAATTTAGGCATTTAAGCGGTCCAGCCGTGAATCATCGAGTCAGCTGTCGAGCATTGGCGGCATGTGGGCCGTTACTGAAATAACAGAGAGGTTCGTCAGAAAAGAGCATATTCAGCAGCGTGTTGCCATTTTAATAAAAATGCATTTCCAGAATACTATGATTCTCTTTTTCCAAATACAGGTGAGATGAATTGCAGTGTTTTGGTACAGATGTGGAATTCATTGTCATGCCACATTGTTTTTGACTCGCTTCCTTCAGCACGTAGCGCACAATGACACAATGAGACTCGTGTTATTCTCACCTCATTATTTCATCTACGTCGTCATCACGTCGTTTCATTGAATCAGGTCGTCTATGTTTCAAAGAGAGACCTCACAGCACAAACATTCATCAAAATGACAAATTGTGAATTTTAAAACAGCCACCTGTTTCATGTAAAATGCCTTGGCTATTGAATGACAGTTCAACTGCGTGTATTGTAGCGACACGAGATGAAAATAACCCCCGTGATAACCATCAGGTGGCATGTCATGTTTTATGTTGGTCATTGCATCATTTAATCAGCTGCAGGATTTGTGTGATGATGCGATAGCATCAGTATAGCTGAATGTGATATGATATTTATACTCTGTATCTGTGAAGTATCTCTGCAAGAGTTCTCCAAGTATTTCAGGCAGTTATCACATTTTCTTCCAGTTATCATAATGTAGCGGTTACCTTATTTTATGCATGGCAACGTTTGCTCAAATTTAATTATAAGAATCAGTTGACTTTTGTTCCAGTTGATACATTTTAAGTTTCATTAAATTTGAGGACTTATTCAGGATTTATGTTGGCAGTATATTAATTCTCCTCTCCCCCCTTCTTCCCTCCTCCCTGCCTTCCTTGATACCTCCTGCTTTGACACTTTGCTACTCGATCAGGTAAGAGAACTCCACTGCCACTAAACAGCTTGCACATTTAACAAGCTCTGCTGTATGTGTTTTTACATTGCCACGCATTCACTCACAGCTCACATGGAAATGAGTCTTATGAATATGCATGCCATCCCCGAGCTTTCTGTACTGAAGCCTGCTGTCGTTACTCCTTCCCATCTTGTGCCCCCGTTTCTCTCTTTCTGTCGTTGCCTCTTTCGTCGTTCACTCAGTCAAATACCCTCAAAACAGGGAGCCTGACGTTAAGTCATGAAAGTACATCGTGGATGATATTCACTCAGAATATTCAATGCGAAGATGAAAGTTTTTCTGACATTGTACAAACGTCTAAGGGCTAGATTGAAGATAACTGTGTCTTTGTGTTTGCGTGTGCACGAACAATTATAATTCAGTTTGACAGCTTGTCTCAGCTCTCGGAGCGTGCAGCAGTTATTCTGTGTTCCTGCGCGGTTCTTTGTAGTGTCGTACTCACGTTTTCAGAATTTTAAAACATATTCTATTGTTTAATATATGTGTGTGTGTGTCAAGCTGTCCTTTGTAACACGAAAATACTTTATCCGTGTGTCTACGAAAAGGATTTCGATCAAGTAGAATCCTATGCATTCTTCACTATATATAATCTATAAGGTTACGTTACAGTATAGTGGGCTGCAAATTACAGGATAACAAAGTTCATTATAGTTAGTAACGGTGTGAAAGTACAGGCATGTCGGCAGGGGAATACAGGAATTATTTGCATGTCTCCAATATAAATAATGCATTTTCTAATATAATAATCCCTATGGGAGGCCAGGGGGAAAAAAAGCTTTAATACTAAGAGCTCAGGACACAATTTGGTCTTTATTCAGAAAGTACATCCAGGATTGTTTCCAGGTCGATCTATCAAGGTATCACAAGAGGAAGGGTCACAACATGATGCCACGTTGTTCATGTATCCCACTACCGCCAACACATAATGTACACACTCGCACAAATATGTGAAAAAAACACATCATCACGCTGACCCTCACTGCAAGTGTCCCGACTGTCAGCGAGAGCAACAACACACACCTGATTGCTGAGTTCAGTGTTCGCGCTCACTGACCCGGTCATTTCAGTGAAAACAAACTGGCTCTGTGAAGTGGCGTTTGCCATATGGACCTCAAAGAGAAAAGTGTGCACGTGTGTTAGTGAGCCGATTTGTCAAGCTGCGAGTGATTTTTGATGAATAGCAGTTATTATGCTGCTGTTGACTGTGGCTCTGAAGTAGGTGGTCATCCCAGCAGGTTTCATTTTGTTTCATCAGGGGAAATGAACAATAATATCCACAACTAGCAGTGCAGTTGTGTATTTCATGTGACTTTACACAGCGTGTTGGTCAGTTCTTTGGTAATTGTCTGACTTTCCATCTGTCTCTTTCCTACTGTGAAGTAGCTCTATGTCTTCCAGCCCGTCTGTCTGTCTGTTTGCTCCAGAGGTATCTCGATAACTACTGGACGCGTTGCAAAACACTGTATAATCTCCAGAGGTTAAGTCTTTTTCTTTTAATATCTTAAATTTTTAGATTTTTTTACGGTGCGCCTTCCCAGAGGATGAACCTGTTCTCATTTTGGATACTCCGTGAGCTTTCCTTTAGTTAAGAAGAGGAAGGTAGGTAAAAGGGGAGGATGAGTGAGAGGAAAGTAGGGAAGCGTGGCACCTTCCCTAAATTGGAGTGATGTGCTGAGAGAGTGAAGAAAGAGAGGAGGCATGGAGGAGGAGGAACGAGGGAGCGATGGAGAGGTAAAGACAAGGTTGAGATGAATGAACTCCTGGTAGCTGCCGGCTAGACTTGTGTATGTGTGTATTGCTGCGTCTTCCTTCTTCTCAGAAACTGCCAGTCTGTGTGTGTGTGCGTGTGTTTGTGTGTCTCCACTTTACCTGAGGTGTGTGTTGTATCATGTGTGTGTATGAATTATAGATGGGAAGTGAATCAATAGGGCGCCGACTTACTGCCAGAGAGTGTGTGTGTGCATGTGCGTGTGTGTGTGTGCGTGTGTGTGGATGTGCTGATGTTTGCACGAGTGTGGTTGCATGTTGACATATTTATAACGTTTAGCATTTTGTATGGTCAAAAGAAAAATGCATAATATAACCGATTCTGCTACAACAATTTTGTGAAGTGTGTCTTTTGTCTTCATTTTTTACTTAAATGATTAAATAAAAACATTAACATCATCTTAACATAGAGGTAATACCTTTCGATCTGTCCGTGAATGTGTGTGTGTGTGTGTGTGTGTGTGTGTGCGTGTGTGTGTGTGTGTTTATGTTGTATTTGAGTGTCTGCACCAATAAAACAGCACAGCAAGATAGAATGCCGCTCTCACACCAGAGTGGAAAAAGACCTCTGCAGATTTACTATGCTATTACCGCACACACATACACAAACGGTGTCTTACACACACACACACACACTCCTTGAGGAAAAAAGTTGTAATGGCCCGGTGCCCCTCCAAGGACGGGTGAGCAAGAGAGGAGCGAGCAGAGTAATCACAGTTAAAGAGAGAGAGAGAGTGTGTGTGTGGGGTGTCTGCAGGGAGGTGAATATATGGACTACAGGGGACAGAACAGGGTTTGGTGCTGGAAAAATGGATGGTGGATATGAGCGGAGTGGAACATCCGGTTCCATCTACCATCCTTCACACACACACAATGGCTTGCCGTGGGAATGTTGGTGTTTTGCCGAGCAATAGAGCTGACAGATGAGTGAATCCAGGACACGGAATGTGTTCCAGTACTCCAACAAGTCCATTTATTCCCTTTAATTCCTTCAGTTCCCTTCAAAGCTTACTTAACCGGAAGCTCCACCACATCCTCTGCACACTATGCAAATGTTGACTTTAAAGTCAGACCTCAAAAATTAAGTCAGGCAGCACACACATTACTTTAACACCGAGTGTATTTGAAGATACTCCACTATACACTACTACACAGGTGTGTGGTAATTTATGCACATGGTTAAATAATATCCAGATATTATATTTCTGCCTAAATGTGTGAACACTGTGTAGACACATTAGGGTCCCTCAGGGATGCGAATGCAAGTCGCTAACATTTAACACATTGGACTCAATTTTTGTGCAAAGTGCAACATGAATTTGGCAAGGTGGCATTTTCCTAAGAATCACTCAGGTTCTTTGTTTCTTCACCTGCTACTTTTGATATTTGGGTGACCTGCCTTGTGCCACAGTCCAAAACACAAGACCGCATTCTTTAATCATACTTTTCATTTTAAATGTATGGCACAACAGTGGTAGTAAGGTTTTCAATGAGCTTTTCTTACCTCTGGAACCTGGAAGTTCCACTTTCACTCTCTAGACTTGAAGCCTAAAAGTATGCTTCGGTGGCGTATGTGAGCAGATGGGATTATCAACATTTTGTTTCTGTTGGCAAGGCAGTGAAATGAACTCTAATGTTCAAATACAGTGGTCAATAGCAAATTGTATTCATGCGATGATATCCAGGAAATAACGTTGTAATGTGGTGCACGCTTCATGCTCCAGGAACAGCAAGTTTATCTGGTTCACTGCAGCGGCCTCATCCACCGTCCGATCTGTGTCTCCTTCCCTCCGAGGACCAACACCAGGGAGGAGGCAGTTTCCAGGTATAGCAGTCAGGCGCTTGTTACGGGCAGGCAGCTCCAGTGACTCCTGACCCCACCGGAGAAAATCACAGCGCGGTGTGTCGATACAAAGCGTCATGCTTCACGGTGTCAATTTAGATTTGAAAACCAAATCTTTTTACTATCTTTTTCAATTTTTTTATTAGGAAAACAACTGCACATTAAATACTGACTTGAGAGAAATACAGAGACTGAATACAAAGAAATAGACAAACGACAAAAGGAAGGGTCTGTGAGTCTGAAGTATTTACTGTGGCTGGGATGTGCAACTCAACGTTATTTATCTTATTGGTCACAGCAGTGCTACGGCCAACAAGCAATAAAGCCTCAATCTAGGGCTGGGCGATATGGCCTAAAAAAAAAATCTCCGATTTTTTTACAAAAAATCCGATTCACGATTTAAATCGATTTTTTCCCCCACAAATTTTTGCAGATGACAGAAGCTGTTGAAAACATTTTTTTATTTTATTTTGTGATGATTTTCCCTCGTAGGTTGATAAAAATAAAGTGCAAACAAAACCTGAACATTGTAGAAAGGTGCCTGTAGTATACAAAAAGTATTTGGTCACTCTTTTGTTTCCCTGAATCATTTAAATATAAAATTAAATTAAACATAACATTAAATGGCATTAAATAGTAGCCTTCCATTGTAAACAACTGTGCAAATGTAACTTTTTACACTAAGCTTTTCTAACTGAATACACTGATACAAACACAGCATGAAATAAAATGTATGTGACCCTTTAACATTCACATTTTCAAAAGTGCAACATCTGATCTAACATCAACATAACATATTTTGCACAGTAAATAAGTGCATGTAAACAAAATCAAGTGCATTCACAACATAACCAACAGTATTAAACAGTAGTGCATGTTTTTTCTAAATATTTTTTGCCAGGAAGACGGCATCGCTTGTGCTCCCGCGGTCCTGCTCCCTGCTCAGGGCGCAACGCTTCTCCCACTCGGCGGCATGCCTCTGTTTGAGGTGCTGCATTAAATTTGTTGTGCTGCTTGATTTTGTAGCAATAGCTTTTAGACAGACCTTACATCGTGGTGCTGTTTGTTCGGTGTCAGATGACATGAACCCGAACCATTTCCAGACCACCGAAGACACATTCTTCCCTCTCTTAAGAACGAGAGCTTCACTGCTGGCCGCCATTGTTTTCGTTTGTAAACAATGCGCGCGCACTCAACTACGGGAACCCAACGGGGGGGAGGAGTGGGGGCGATTTTCTCGATTTTCAATAAAACACATCGCCTTAAAGCACACATTCGAATTAATCGATTAAATCGATTTATCGCCCAGCCCTACCTCAATCTCCCCAATATAGCCTCAACCTCAACAACAGCCACCTCCATTTCACACTCCATCACGTTTCTGCTTTTGATTAAAACTTCCCTCCATTCTGCCGTGCAACAATAAAGATTTATATGCATATCTGTGTTCACAGCAGCCATGTTACTGTTGCACTACATCAGTGTGAAATGCAGATGGTTGATAAAGCAGTTTGAGCAAAAGCAGATTTCTCTGCACACTTTTATGAGTGTAACCTCTGGTCCAGACACTTGCTCTTTCGTCCCTCGCAGTAGCTAGAGCGCCATGGCCTGAAGGCAACGTCATGTCAAGTGTTGAGTGGAAATGTTGAGTGATTTAGTGGAGGTCAAGGGAAAGGCATGTAAGAGAACCCAGTAGTCGTTGTTGCATCTCTGCTGGATGCACGGCTGATGGACCAGCTCTCCCAAGTGTGTTACAACCACCATATCACAAGTTTCCATGTTTTTAACGTAGAGCCATCCACAGAAAACGGTTTTCTATTGAGGAGGTCACATGAAGTGTGGTATATGATGTTCTCCAGCTAAGTGTATATATGTATAATTGATATAGTCAGTCTAGTCCACACTATGGCTATTGATGGCCATTGATATTCTAAGGCAGGCATACTATACCCTTGAGGGAAATTGCTTTCAGAAAGGCAGACCGAACAAGTCTTGTTGAGCGTTCAACCCGCTCATGAGGCGAGCTTTAATTGCCATGAGATATAAGACATTCTTTTGTATTCCACTTGTAATTTGAGCTTCATTTCCATTTCATATCAGCCATTAATAGTAAGAAAGAGTCATTTCATTTCTATGTCCAGTCACATTTTGTGCAGTTTATATCAATTTAAAAGCTAAAGCATCACCCTGATTAAAAGAACTATTGCATTCAATACTTAAAAAAAGAAATTGTATCAGTAATACGTTAGACTAAGGGTTCATCCTCTGGGCACCGTGAATATCTGTTCTATATGTTCATGGCGATGCATGTTGTTGAAATATTTCAGTTCGGCGGACAGACTGACAGGCGGAGTGACAGACTGCTATTGTGGCAAAAAATATCACCTTGTTAGTGTTTGTTGCCAGTGAACTAAAAAAAAATCCGTTCAGGCACAATACAGTATATTTGTAGCCTATACTTGAAAACAACACTAAGATAAGTGAATGGAGCAGAATTTCTGTTTTTAACCTGGTTGTGATAAACTGTAATTAGTCCTTCCTTTGGTGGTCATATTCACATTTGGTGGAGTATGGCTTTGAATTACTGTCTCTAAGTAATATAAGGTAAATATAACCCATGCATCAAAGCTTTTGTCTTTGGGGGCCACAGGGGATATGCAGTAGCTACATAAGGATTGCAGCTCTCGTAGGAGACGTCATTAACACTTCCCAAAGTGCAGTGCAACGCCAGCAATTGTCTCAGCTAAGGAGGGAGTTGTCAAGATAACTTATTAGACCTGAAGCTGTGTTCTTAAATATAATGCTATATCTACTCACAAGTACTTAGGTTCATTTATTCAAATGTGATCTTTAAAAGAATCCCCAAGACAACCTAAATATGTAGATTACATTTTGTGCTCTGCCGAAGATGACATTTAACAACAGAACAAAAAGATAAAATCACTAAAACATGAGAGGAGGGACCGCTGTACATTGTAAAAGGCTGTTTAAGAGGTAAATGGTTCATTCAAAAGAAGTGAATCTACTTATATTAGGCACAAATGGCTTTTTATATTTCATTGTGTTACAAAGTATAAGCTATCTTCAGGAGGGTTCAGTTTGTTTATTCAGCATCCTGAAGTGACATCCGTCTGACTGTAGTGATACAAAAACAAAGTGAGTATATTGGGAAGGTATTACAGTCGCTAATCAAACTGTTTGCATCACATTTTCTACCACACATTTAAGAGGAAAAAATCTCCCACTTCTTATTTTAATCATGGATATTTATATAATAGATACTTTTCATAATGTAGCTATCAGCCACCAGTCACTACTTTAAAAAGCGCTCCAGTTTTGAGCAGTGAAAGTCTAAACTGTGTGTTTTATATAACAAGAAACCTTTCAGTCTGAAATAGTATTAATATTGGCCTCATGCAACTTGGTGAAAAGTCAACACCAGCAATACAAATGTACTCTTTCTGGATTCTTCTGATAGTCTAATATAATGGATGAAAACTCAAAGTAAGTGGTGTCACAGTAGATCGACAAGGATAAAAGTGGTGGATGTTGACTCTCACGGGGGGGGGGCTGTTAATTATTGATTGAATAAGCACAGCGTGAGTGTGAGTGTGGCATACAGACTCATTAATCCTATTGTTAGTGTGTGTGTGTGTGTGTTCAAAATTGTGTGTGTATGTTTTTTGCCGTCTCATAAGCAGGAGAAAACAATGTAAATTCAGATGTTGTCGCTGTTTCTTCAACTTCAACCTGAAATGACAAAGACAGCTCACTGACTCTTTCAACACATGAGGTGAGAAACCATTTAAACGCTTGATAATTGCACCGTGACAGTGTGTGTGCAAGCTCTGTGTGAAATTGGAAATGTATTAACGAGTGAATGTAGTTTCAAAAAGGTAGCGACAGACGCAAACATACAGGACCAAGAATGAAAACAAAGCAAACTAGATAGGTCGAGTGCAGATCTCCGCCAGATGTGTGGCTGCAACGAACACAGCTGGATCGCCGGGGCCTCTTAAGAGTATCGAGTGAGGAGTCAGCAGGCAGTCAATGGCAGCATCAAACAGGCAATAAAAGGTGTTTTGAGAAAGTGTGAGTGGCCGCAACCATGAGAGGTCCTTGAGCGACCACGTCGTTGATCCATCAACCTCGCATGGTCAGCCCTTATGTGTGTATGTGTGTGTGTGTGTGTGTGTGTGTGTGTCTCTTAGGGGCCTTGTTGAATGTAGCAGTCAGTCCCATGTTGGACAAGTCATCTCCCTGTACCTTATGGCTACAGAGGACACGCACACACACACACACACACACACACTGACAGACTTGAACAGATGGGAGTCTCAGTCGTGGTTGATGGCGGTGTTTGTGTGTATATCCCTACAGGCAGGAGACACACACACACACAAGCCTTCTGTCCATTACAGAAATCCACAAACACTAATTACCGCACCACAGGGGTGAGAGAGCACTCTGCATGAGAAGTGTGTGTGTGTGTGTGTGTGTGTGTGTGTGTGTGTGTGTGTGTGTGTGTGTGTGTGCTGGCTGATGATTACCGCGCCGCTAACAGGTACAACACTAATAAACTCCTTTTTGCCGTTCACACAATTCTTTTTTCACACGTTAAATGACTCTTCTGGATAGATTCGTTTCTATTCTCACGTTGGTGGCAGCCCAGCAGGAAGACATTGGTGGATCTTGAAAGTAATGACACACATGACAGTTATCTCACAGGCTGCTCCAGTGACGGATTTAAAACTCGCAGGCAAGTGGCTGATGATTTCCTTAGCAGCACAACTAGATATCAAATCTGTGTCTACACAATGCAACGATTAATTGTCTCCTCAGTTTCATTCATCTTTTATCGAATTATGTCGCCTATTTGACACAGCTTGACAGACACCGCCACAGTAAAATGTACAAGACGGCTTTCAATTTAAGTCATAATATTCTCACATGCGGTTTATTCTGAAGCAGTTATCCCGGATTGTCAGGCTGTACAAAGTTAGATTAAAGCTGTAAATGGATTTCAAAGGAGATTTTTTAATTTGTTTTACCCTGCTCTTCAACAAGCAACGAAAAGGAAATATTCAATAAGAAGAAGCTTGAGAAAATATCTCCTCTGCAAAACTGCAGCTGGAATTGGTTTATCCACAGTAATTCATTCATAGATTGTCTTGTTCATGATTTATTTCCCTGTGCGTATAAATGATAATTCAACGTTAAATATATTCATTATCAATACAGCATATAAATATATAATTGTGTAGGTATATGTACGTACATTCAGATGTTGACATGTCTAGACCAGGGATTCCCAAAGTGGGGTGCGCGCACCCCTGGGGGTGCGCGAGCTGCCTCTAGGGGGTGCGCGAGAGGAAAAATGTAATGGCGGTGCAGTCCTGTCTCCTAAAAATTACGTTCCCCCAAAACTAAAATGCATTCTCAATTACGTTTTACCACGAACGTATTTTCTCCCTGATTACGTTTGTGTTTGACGTACAAATACGTTTCTCATCAACATATCTTTGCCATACTCTAGTCTTTATTATTTTTCTGTGATCTGCCTCGCCTCTGCCCCGCCACCCACAAGTTGTTGACCCGCGGCCTGTTCCGAGGGCTGAAGACCTGACGATCGGGTGCCTCACGGCGGGGACGGCTGGAGACCTCGCGTCCCAGCGCCAACGAGTGAGCCATAAAACCAAGTCCCGGATTTCACCCGGGGGACATTCTGGAGGTATTGTGTCCGGGTGATGTGCGTCGTTGCTGGGGAGGTATGAGCCGAGAGTGGCGGGGTGTTATGGAGGTATATATTACAACTCGGTGTTGTTCCCGTGCGTGGATGAGCGCATTTCTGCCGGAGACAGGCGGCGTGTTGCGGTTGTAGGAGAGGCGGTGGTGGAGAGGGAAAAATGTTAAAGCGATGGTGGAATGTATGATTGGAGAGAGAGAAGCGAAAAAGTTGGACGTGATCCCGGTGTCCAACAACACTGTCGCGCGCATCGATGCTTTGTCCGAAGACATCCTGGCTACATTGGTCGGTCGCGTGAAGAAGAGTGAGTTTTACTCTCTGCAAGTAGACGAGTCTACAGATGTGGCCAATCTGGCCAATCGTCCGTTACCTTCGTAACGTTACGTCCGTTACCTTTTCGAAGGCACGGTGCAGGAAGAGTTTTTGTGTTTTTTATCTTGTAAACAAACGCCACGCGCGAGCAAACTGTTCTCTCATTCGTCAGATTTTTATGCGGCTCTGTTGCTTTTTTTTTTTTAAGGTGTGTGTGTGTGTGGGGGGGGGGGGGGGTTGGGGGTGCGTGAACCCGGTCGGGATGTAGAAGGGGGTGCGTGGCCTAAAAAGTTTGGGAACCGCTGGTCTAGACCATTACAACCTTGCACGTACAGTATCTGGTAATGTTGGTGTTTTCTGTTTTGTCTTTAGCCGTGAAGGAAAAGTTACAGAAACGTTACCAGCTCCTGCCAAATTATCAGAGTGAATTTTACAGTGACTCTGGCTCCTTTCCAAACATGATGCCAAGAAGAAGACGTGCCAGAACATTAACAGAGCAAAGTGCATGTGTTAAAGGGCCTTTACAATGCTATAAAGACACGAAGCCAACGCTGCCATATTCACTCAAGTCGCTAAAGCAGCTCAAACTAAAAAGGCGGGGTGAAGAGAAAGGAAAGTGGAACGGTAAATCTTTCATTCAAACACATCTTTGAAGTTTTACAACATCTTTTTTACCTGACGTTCAAAGTCTAATAGTTTCATGTTTGATTTTACTCGAAGAGCCAGCGCTCCGCTAAGGTGGCAGCACGTGTTGTCAGACTAATTCACATTTTAACCTAGAAGCAGATGTTCCCATTTGCAACTTGAAAGCTGAAGGTCTTTAATGTCTTTTTTGAAGTAAAGTTAGTGTGTTTGTTGAGGAGTGATACCAGAAGAGGTGCACATGAAAGCTACTATGAGGAACTTTAGTTTTGTGTTGATTTTGGTCGTCCCTAGATATAAGTGGTGGATCACCAGAGTCCACTTAGAAAACCCTTCATTTTACTGCAGCAGTGTCAGACAGTCTGCCCCCGCGCAGTCCATGGTTCTGGTTCTTCAGTGCCTCTGTTCCCTTCAGCGGACCCACGCATTACGGCCTGGGCCTATAGTTGCGTGGTGTCGGTGTCGGCTCCCAGCGTGGACTGGCAGAGCAGCAGGGCGGAGCTCTACTCGCATGAGGAGGAGCCGCTGCAGCCGAGCACAGAGCTCCCCACCTCCCACCGGACCTCCGACTTCAGACTCTGGGTCCGGGTTGGAGGTCCCGCTGAAGTCTGAGCTGAAGGACTTTCTTGTGAACCTGCATGATTTCATCTGATTTTGCGCACACTCTGACCCGGTGGCACTGACTACAAGCATTACGATATATATAAAGAGACAATCTTCTTGCTGATGGTCTCGTTTACTCATCTAGGTCCTCAGTATTAGATTGAGACTGTTTCATAAGCAGTTAAAAGTGTTTACAGTTGGAAAAAGAGTTCTCTTGTGATGGATTTTGTACCGCCAGGCATGACAGGAATAATACAACTAGATTGTTGAGATTCAGGTGGGAGCTTTTTCTTTTAAAAAGAAAGGCCTCCTTCATGCAGCTTGACCCTCCTGCCCCAGGCTCAGTGAAGAGACAGACAGCAGCCTGCCCCTAGCATTAGCCGATGCCCTCGGCGGCGAGCTCAGCGACCTCCTTCCTCCCGACGTCGAGTGGCAAACCCAGCGGTTGGCTGATGAGGCCCTCCAGCCGCTTCTAGGAGGTCATCCCAGCCTGTTGGCCTGGGGGAAGAGAACAGAGGGAATAAAAACGGGGTGGAAGACGAGCAGCTATCCAGCCTGGCACCCTCCCATCGACCTCTGTGTGGTACAAAAATACAACACATTCTTTACTCACAAAAAAATGTAGCCTGTGAATGTAATCCAGGAACAAATTGCGTTACTTACCACAATGTTCGTAGCATATAAATGTCATTTTTGTGACACAGGGTTTTTCAGGGAATCGAACCGAAGACAATACAGTCACAAGTGTGCTTCTCTCCTGTCTGTCATTTTCTTATTCTCCTCTTTTACTCCTTCACCTCTCTTTTTTCTTTCTCATTTTGCTGTCTGTCTGTCTTTCTTACACACACACACTGCTTCTCTGGGGTGTTATCTTTGATGTCCAAATACAAGCGTTGACTCTGTACTGCTCACTCAGCTTCAGCTTATTGTTAATTGTACGCTATATGCTATAATTGCCCGAGTTTTAATTGAGAGAAATCTTAATGTTAAACAATAATGCACTTCCAATTTTGTGGCAACAGTTTGTGGGAAGTCCTTTGTTTAAAAAAGAAATGGTTCTCCAAGTTTGGTGTTGAGGAGCTTGGCTGCACAAAGGCCTGACCTCTTCCCCAACACCTTTGGGATGAATTGGAACTCATCGCCCAACATCAGAGCCTGACCTCACTCTTGTGGATGAGTGGGGGCAAATCCCTGCAGCAAGGTGTCAAACTCTTGTGGAAAGCCTGAAACCAGATTAATGGAGGCTATTATAGCAGTAGATTCATGGTTTTAAAATGAGATGTTCAACAATGATCCCAAGTCCTCTTAGTCACGTCGTAGAGCTATCGGATCTCACGAAGTGTAAATGCAGCCAAGACATATTGAAATCAAATTGATCAAACCACCTTGGGAGGTGGTTTTGAGGTGATTTGAGACTCATTCGAGCCAGATGTTGAAAAGATCGAAATGCATCCGTCTCGCCAAGACACATACGTAAGCTAGACTTCTCTTAAGTGCAACTACGTCAGGAAGTAGTGTTTGGAAGGAGCACTGGTGAGAGAGCATTGATCTGTATGGGCCAGGGAGCGGTGTAAATTAGAGTCTATGAAGACGATAAAACTTTTCTCTTGCTTATAGTCAATACAAAGGAGTCTTTAATGTGTTTGTGTTAGTTTATGGATAATTGATCACTTGTTAGCTTTCATTGCTAACTGTTAAATGTTGTCACTATGCTGCTAAAGTGCCCAAGTTGTTCTCTGGCAGCTAGCGAACAGCTCCAGGTACATTACCACCACCCGCCGGACTGGTGGAAGGATGATTTGCATGTAGCCCGGGAACCTAAAAAGATGGATTGCAATTATATTTGTGATCTGGCCAACGGAGACACATATGTGGCTTCGGGTATTAAATCGCCTCTAGATTTTATCCGGATAGACAAATGACAAGCGTGTGTTTCCTCATATTGCATCACCACTGATCTCGGTACAGTCACGCAGTGGAGCCTAGGGCTGTTCTCCTCAGTGTAGCGTCTGGGGAGAATCGGCCTCTTAGTGTCTGTATGAAAAGAGTGTATATATGTGTGTGTGTGTGTGTCTGAAAGCATGTGTGTATTAGTGTTGTTGTAAACACCTTCTCTGGGAAGGAAATAAGTTGTTTTCCTTTCATGCATTCTTCTGTTATGCGCTGCTGTTTGTTTATCTAGATCTTCTTTGAGATAAACTCCCTTTTAATACCCGTCTCCTTCAACAACATGTTCAGTTTATTAAGTGTGTGCCGAGCGCTGGAGTGTTTGTTTGGGTTTGTGTGGTGGAGAATGCCAATGTGTCATTGGTTTTACAGAAATGTAGCTTTTGTGTCATCTGCAGGTTAAAAACTGTATTCTCTTGTCGATTTGAGCCTTTTACTGCACATCCGATCCCACCAATTAATCCCAATTGAATTCTTAATTGACGCCCAAATCCCCTCAGTAACTGTTGCTATTCAAGTTTTTGTTCATAGCACGACACGATGCTGGAGTCAAAACTTCCCCAAATCCAATGAAACATGGATAACAGAGCTGCTGATGTTTAAACTCTGTTGGCATCCAGGATCTGCCTTCGCACGGTGACGAAAAGGCACACAAAGGATGTCCTAGTACTCGTTTGTCACTCGTAACCCTACAAATAATGCAACTTAGTTAATGATCTGCTCTTTAGTCTTGGCAGTTACTTCTCACTAATAAGGCTAGTTAGCCATGCTAACAATTGCAGTTAAGTATATCTCTTACTACAGGCCTATGCATTCAGCTTCTACATGTGGACATCTACAGCACAGTGTGCTACAAAGCTCGACAGTCCCACTGCACGTGTTGTTAATAGAACTTTAAAAGGAACTAAGTTCAACATTTCGATAATTTCCTATGCAAGCATGGCATCACGTAAAACATGACTTTGTGGAGAGTAAATGGGTCAATGTGCATCTGTCCTTCACACGTGATAAGCGAGACACCACAGACCTGATTTTGATGAAAGTCCAGGGAGTGATGTGTCACACTGGTCTGGCATTTTCAAAATGACTGTGTTTGGCCCAAGGTGGGAGCAGCAATTACCTGGCAAACATTTTAATAACCAGTCATGTCACATACTGCAGGGGGTGATAAAATGAGACTTGGAGCACATACCCAACTAGCCGTGCTCTACAAATTTGTCTCCAGGGCTAACAGTTTGCCACATATTGGATTTTCTACTGTTTTTAGGTTCTACAAAACCAGTTTTACCGGTAAAATGTATTTTCCTTCTTCTCCAAATAAAATTTCTGATCACTGAAGTGTCACTGCCTCATGTGCACCTTCATTCAAATATCAGTCACTGCAAGCGTAAACATAAAAAATGCAAATAGACCCATACAGCACATTGTACATTGTTACATAACAGACTTGAAATGGATTTGTTCCAGACGTCGCACAAGAGGCACACTTTCCAGCTCCTCGCTGTATTAGGAAGAATATAATGAAACTTCTGTTCACTTTATATTCAGGAAATTGTTAGCCCCAAGGTGTGTGAGGTATCTGGCATCATTTCAACACAGCGGCACTATGTGTTGACAGCGATGCTGCAAAATCCTCTGCAGAGGCCTAAAAATGCATACACTTAACGCTGCTCTGTGCAAGATTTGTCTGTAAAAATACACCTGTCACCTCACCTTTTATCTCAATTGCTACGTGGGAGTGAACCACAGAAGGACGTCCTATTCTCACTGAGGCACTGTTTTTCTGGTTTAGGATAAGATAACACACCTTTCTAAAACAGCAGCATATCCTTTATGGATTGTGTTGTGTTATCGACGACATGAGCACAACACAAGATATGATAATGATTTTTACTAGAAAATGAAAAATATAAAAGAAAGTCATAAAAAATGTTGTGTTTTGTGGAACAGAAATGTTTTTTTTCTTCTTTTTTTTCATCCTTTCGAACATTTTGTAAACACTCTGATTTATTTTGGCTCCCTTTTGGGAACCAATGCAAACCAGCGATACCAGAAGCTCTTCACACTGAACAGACAACAGTATGAAAGTCATCCCTTGTAGGACTTTAGATGGATCAAGAGTGACAAAGACGTTTGCACTGTATGGAACATCATGTTGCTCCTGTATGGAACATGAGGCTTGTTTTGATGCATTTAAATCCCTTGTTAGTAAGTGTATGTTTGTAATGTGTACGTTTTTCCAGAACATCCCAGCGCTGCCTTGCGGTAAAGCCCTCTACTCCTACGAAGGAAAAGAACCAGGCGATCTCCAGTTTTCAAAGGGCGACATCATCATCCTGCGACGCAAGGTGGATGACAACTGGTACCACGGAGAGCTCAGCGGCTGCCATGGTTTCTTGCCCGCCAGTTACATCCAGTTGCTGCGTCCCCTGAGCCAAACTCCACCCCAGGGCAAAGCGCTGTACGACTTTGAGGTCAAAGATAAAGACCAAGATAAAGACTGTCTGGCCTTCAGCAAGGTATCACACACACACACACACACACACTCACCTGAGGACACTGTTTTTACATCGGACAGAACAAATGTGTCATGGGTTTTGTGGCTGGGCAGGCCTCATGGATGTAAAGAGATTAGAGGGATGGCTGAATTTACAACAGCATGAATACCGTAGTGGAGGACAACACTTATCCGTGGTGTTAAACCAGGCTGGTTCATTATAGGACACTAATAATGTATTACGACTGGCTCTACTCTTCAGAATGGTTCTCAGAATTTAAACTTCAAGCAGGATTAAAAGGATACATGCTCTGCATGGTGCATGTTTATGCAAACGTGCATCAAAAAGTACTATTTTTTTACGAACAATCATTTGTGTGGTTGTTTGATATGAGGTGTCAATGTATTTATTATTGACTAGTAGTTCCATGTTGTTGCGTGAACATGAACTTTGCCACACAGTCCTGTGGTCAGCTGAAAGACTTTTAAGTGAGTAAATTCTGAACAGGCCTTTTCTTTTTTGTGTACAGTGACTGAGGATTATATCCTGACATTAAATGAGTTGGTAATTGCGTCATTGTGCCTTGTTTTAACACTTTTTAAGCAAATTATAGTTTATAGCATTCAAATTCTTCCATTTATTTACCAAGAGGTTGGAAGAAAAAGAACCCTAAAACAGTAGTTCAACCACCATGTCACTCAAAAACCTCCACATACTTAGAGTATTGTAACTGGAAGGTTATGTAGCTATTTGCTCTCCATCTAGGAATATTGTATTATTTATTGTGTAATACATTATATCTGCTGACTGTGCACTGGCCATTAAAGTGATGATTTGTCTGGTGGGACATCTGATATCAAAGTAAGAATGATGAATATATTTTCACGAGCCGTTGTGAGGGAGCAACCTCCATCTAGATGTCTCTATGGGTCCTCTTGGTTCTTAGTGAGCAACACCAACCCAGAACCCAAGTTGTTATTTACTTGTATTCAATGTAATCCTGTGGTGTAGGGTCTTGCGGGGTTGTGGGTCCCAGCTCTGTGTGCCAACATGTCCAATACTGGAAGCGAGTGTGCAGGAGAAAACATACAGGAGATGTACAGTGTGAACTGGAAAGTGCAAGAAAGATGGCATGTTTCTGCTCTTCCTGAGCAAGGCTGCTTAGTAGATCCTAATGCTCGTGCCAGTACTGGTGTCTTCGGGTCACCACTGGATTGGTTCTCCTTCTGCTTTTGAAAAATAATTGACATATAAGTCGGACTTGGATCGGTGTTCTATGGGTCTTTTCAGAGTGGGTCCAAATTCATCTTAAACATCATCCCCATTTGTAAAAGTATCTCCTAAATTATACTTTGAAAGGGATGGACAAGATGAGAGAAGACACTCATTCCTTCAGAAGTGTGCATCCAGGTCGGGTGTGACGTAAACAGTCATTTCTATTCTGCTCCTCAAGGCGTATCATTTTGTTCCTGCTGTTACACAGACTCATTTGTGCTCGGCACAGCCACTCTGTCTCTGCATTGTAATTGTGTGTCTGCGGCGAGGGAAAGATAATTAAATTGCGGTGTACTGTACACTTCACTGTAGGTGTTTTGGACTCGTCACAGCAATGGCAAGCATAGTCATACAGGCGATACCCTGTCTCAAACACACCGAGCTCTACAGCCGGATTGGCAGACAACGACGAGACGTTCAAAGTTCACATCATTTTGCGTTTCAGGGCAAAACTAATCAACTGATTAATGTTTGACGATTACACAAAGACATACACTCGCGCTGAGACGCGTGCCCCTGCGGTGCGCCGGATGCGTGTTGTCATGCAGAAACCAGTATTTGTGATATTTTTTCTAATGTGAGAAATAATTACTCAGTATGACAAATACACAACAGTGATTTCCCAGCATTAGCTCTGCCGTCCCTAATGGTCTAACCAAGACCTTCGTATTCATGTGAGGAGCAACAGAGGGAAAAACACTTTCATGATGAAGTCTGTGTGTGTGTGTGTGTGTGTGTGTGTGTGTGTGTGTGTGTGTGTGTGTGTGTGTGTGTGTGTGTGCGTGTGCGTGTGTGTGTGTGTGTGCGTGTGTGTGTGGGGGGGGGTGTGTGTGTGTGTGTGTGTGTGTGCGTGTGTGGTGAACGAGGAACAGAATATGTTTCCATGTGTGTCGGATATAATATTGCTGAGAATATTGAATGGTGAAAATGAAGGCAACTGAAATGAAGTGAAACCAGTAGTTTCCTATCAATCTACAAACGTATGCACGCACAATTTGTAGTTAATGAGCGACAACATCCAAGAACACCATTTTCATTTATTTGTAATTGTTTTTTACATTCCTTGGTTGAGCAATCCAACATAAGCACATACAAATGAGGAAAGTTTTAGCCGCACATTGTAAGGGCTCAGTTGACCACATCAGGAGAGATCTATAGCTCCGGGTACCAGGTAGCAGAAAAACACTGTCAGGTGTCAAACATCCACTCGCAAAGAGTTTGTGATGCTTTGTGTTAGCCAGTTTCCGATCTGCAGCTTGTGTTTTAGTAACTGGGGTAAACAGAAGACACATTTATTTGTTAGTTCATCCTCTCATTTTATTTTGTTGTTTTTAACACCACCAATTACTAAATTAACTAAAAAAGCTATTATTTGGACTTACAACGTGTGAAGGCTCACTCATTTCCCCTCTCTCCAGGATGAGGTACTGACAGTAATCAGGCGAGTGGACGAGAACTGGGCAGAAGGCATGCTGGGAGACAAGATTGGCATCTTCCCCATTCTCTATGTGGAGGTAAACCCACAGACATTACACAGATTCACACAAAGCATTCACATATCAGGCTATTACAGAAATGCTGCAGCTGAAAAAGTGATGTTGCAGAAGAACACCAGTATTACAGTGTTGTCGTTCATCATACTGCCACTCTTGAGAGTGGAGGCCAAAAGCATTTTCTCTCTCGCGGTGAAATTATATCCTGTCTGCGTTGACAAGAAGTAAAGTAAATGCTTGTTTTTATGGATAGAAACATTCCGAGTAGTTAGATGTTATCCATTGAAAATATGACAAAAATGCTGTTTGGCTTCCTCATTATCCACGAGTGTAAACTGCCTAATTCAGATTTGTTTTTAGAGAAGATCGGATGAATCAAGAAAGTGTAAAAAAAATAATCAATTAATGCTCCCTGGTTTCAAATATACTTGAACGTAAGGGTATTCTGAGCCCGTTTTGTATGTTATGTTTTTACCAAAAGTCCTGCTCAATGATATAATCCATAACTTTTAACTCGACACATTTTGATGCCACCTGTGCTGAGAAGAGCGACTTATTGAGCCTCGAGGTTCAGGATGTAACAGAGAAGATGGTTAAAGCCATCAAAACAAGTCCTTCAGTGTCAGCAGAAGTACGTATGTAAGACCGACTGAGTGCCGTGTGCTATCTGACCTGGGTTCAGCAGAGGCCGGACACTGTCTTTGACATGAAAGGGTGAACACATGTTTAATGTAAGACATTTGCAATTGGACTCAAATAGCATGGTGTGTTCATTATTCTCCGTAAAACTGTCTCAGCAGTGAGCTCCGTGATGTTTTCCGTGTCAGGATGTGATATTATGTTCGACCACTTATCTGAAGGAATGCACAACCAAAATATTCAAATTGCCCCAGAAATATAAATTGCATTATAAATGCTGTTTGAAACTCGGCAGAGGGGGAGTTTTCTTTTAGGGAGTTCCTTACAGTAAAAAAAGATAGAAACCCTCAACACCGCAAACATTTTACCGCCTTCCATAGTGCCATGCCTGTCAAGGTTGAAACACAGTTTACTTTAATTCTTGTGCAACTGAAAAAATAATTTGCTCTGCATCACATTGAAGGCTTCTTTTAAGCTGTGGTAAAAAGCCATCGGGGGAATCTGGAAAGATGTGCGTTTCCTTCTTTCTTGTCTTTCGTGATTTTCTTGTCTTTTCATCACCACACATTTGTAAATACGCTGACTCATCCATCTCTAATGGCCCTGTCAAAAACAAATGATGAAACCTTCGACAGGAGGCTCACTCAAAATGGGAAGTACATCTACGTATGCGTGTTTGTCGAGACAATAAGACTCTCACAAGAGCCAGATCCAGTGTACAAGTGTAGTACATTCTGTATTCATGTACTGTAGCTTAGAGAAAATCATTAACGTAGAGATTAGAGAGTGAGACTAATGGCATGACTCCTCCTTCATGCTGCATACATTTTATTGCTTTTGATATCCGCATCTGTACAAATATATACGTTAATCACTGTTCTGCTCATCTACAGAGCTTTTCGTTTGTGCTTTGCCAGCCTATAATCATACTGCCTTCTCGAAAACACACTCTTTCTCTCTCTGGGTTTGCTGCCTGCGCGGGCTTGGACTCTTGGCGACCCAATCATATCCCTGAAATTATCTGTTTGACCAAACGGCTCTCTTAGGTGATGATGATTAAGCCGTAGGCTGAGAGAGGCCCGGGACAAACACACACAGACACACAGGGGTTGCTATTAGATAGAGATGCATCAATAATTTAGAGCTCTCCATCACTCTGACACAGCAGGGGTACGGGGGCATGTCGAGTGTGTGTGTGTGTGTGTGTGGGTGGGTGTGTGTGGTGAGTGTATGCAGTGGGAGCTTAATGAGGAGGGCCCAGCTGGACTTCTGCTGATCTGTGCTTGTCTCGCTGGATATAAAGTACCTCTTCTATCTGTTGTCTATTGAATGCAGCCTGCTTGCGTTACTATCTGGATACATAGATCCGTGATGAGGGGTTTGCAGATGACAGGGATGCCGCCAAAATAGTCCAAATTGTTTATTTGGCAGTCGCAACATTTAAAGCGGGTGCTACTGTGTGTGAGGAAAACAGTGATGGGTTAAACAATGCAAAGGGATGATGGGTGCATGTTGCTAAAGAGAAGGGAACAAACCAAGAATAATGCATCTGCAAGTCTTTTTAGAGGCTAAAACACTGCACAGCTGTTTATAATACTATGAGAAGAAGACCTCAGAAGAGGATACAGGGACATGACTTTACCCTGTGTCCGATTATCAGGTGACATTACAACAGTTTTCTTACACATATTTGATTGCCCAGCACCTTGTATTGTTGGTTGAGTTGTGGCAAAAAATGTTGCCCGGCAACCCTTCGTTTTCTTTCTTTTTTGTTGGAGCCCTCTGCATCGGGACCCCTGCTGTGCCAACGCAGTGGTCTCATTGAAGTGAAGGTGGATCTTTTGACCATTCCATCCACCCTGACCTCCTCCCTACGCGTACACAGCGAATGGTCGGCGGGAGCGGTTGCTCTTTGCCTCTAATATCGCTGTCGGTGGGTTTACATTGGGGTTAGTTGAAAGCTTGGTGCGTCTCACGCAGGCGCTAAAGGGTGACGTGTGCGTCGGTATCGGACACCAAAGGGCGACACAAAGTATCGATATTTGACAACCTGGGATCAAATAACCAAATAATTAAACTGCCATTGTGGAATTACATTAGTTTACTGCCAAATAAGGTATTGTTTGTGAGTTAAGTTAGATTTGGGCACTTGTTGGTGGATTTAATGGGTGTGGGTGTGCTTGGAGTCTGGTGGGTTTGTATCTGTATCTTGATGAGACAAAGTTGTACTGGGGTTGTGATAAATATACTACACCAGACCTGACTTTGGCTGGGTGTGCTGAGTGGGTTGTAGTGTGCTGTATAAGTATGGGAGTGCAGTTGTGCGTTCAGGTGGATGTGATGTCAGCTTTGATGAGTTTGAATTGAGCAGTAATGTGTTTGAGCAGATCCAAGGTTGATTCATGCAACAGGTGGACAGGCTGAGCATGAATCTGTCTCCTTATCTTTCTTTCTCCCCGTTTCATTTTATGCATCTTACTGTCTCTGCAGCAGGAGGGAGTTGGCACACATCTGCCACTGTGTGTGTGTGTGTGTGTGTGTGCATGAGCATGCATGTATCTTGCTGGCTTACCCTTTTCGCAGTGCAGGTATCAGCTCATCAGCTCGAGTCTTAGTATTACCTGGAGAGAGCACCCACCCTCCAAAAGACACAAAGCACAGAGAGAACAGACCGCTCAACACATAATAGATGCCCTTGGAGATTTCCTCCAGCCAAAAGCACCAAGAGAAGAATTGTGTCTTTCAAAAACATCTCTCTCTCTCTCTCTCTCTCTCTCTCTCTCTCTCTCTCTCTCTCTCTCTCTCTCTCTCTCTCTCTCTCTCTCTCTCTCGCACACATACTCCCTTGTCTCCTTTACTGCAGCATGACCGGGCACTATAGCAGTGGAAGTTACAGTAAAGAGGACCTGATAAAGCAGTCATTGGTGTGTGTGTGACACAAACTTGTATTCATGTATAAAAGTTACTTGATTGGTTGCAATGCACTATGTTATGGAGTACACAAGTGTGTTGCCTCGCTGACCTTCTTTGTGTGTCTATGTGTGTGTGTGTGTCCTCAACTGAGTTGTTTCTGCAGCATCAATCCATCATGCTTATTGGCATTTGAGTTGGCTTTGATTAGCATATCTATTAATATGGAAATGCCACATCACCAATATTGAGCCCAGACGGGTCAGTGCTGTGCACACTCTCCTACACACACACACGCACGCACACACACACACACACACACACACACACACAGTAGGAAATGCTTGACTTCGTCTCCAGGGATTGTTCGGGAGTTTGAGGTTACGCTAAGCAGACATGATTACAATGTAAATGTGTTAGCATCCTCTGCAGTAAGACTTTCACTGAGGCATTTCTGAGAAACATCTGTCCCTCTGGTGTTTCCGTAGTGTGCATATAGCGTCATGTAAAACGTTGCTGGATTTTACCACTTAATGCTTTGTGTTTGCATACAACGCCTGTCATAAAAGTTGGCCTCAAGCTATAACATCACTTAAGTTTAAACATTCAAGTCAACAGTTTCTTTTAACAATTCGTTTCAATTTGGCCGCTCAATTGATGCCCTGGAACAAATCTCAACAAGCTTTACGCAGACTATTCCTGAGCTCACAAACCCTCTCAGCAGAGCCTGAGATATACAACACGGATCAACATGAGCGCATCAAAGAAAAGAAGAAAAGAAATCTTGAAACCACACCAAATGGCACTGCTGAGTGAGGGAGGGGAGGTGGAGAGAGTTAAATTGCAATCAGCAGGTAGTTCGGGAAGATTGAGAAGCAATGTGAGTGTTGGAGTGAGCAGAATTAATGAGCGCCAGCCTGCTTTTCGTGCCCATCCAAACCACTGCGAAGCTCTATAATTGTCAAAACACACCGACTGTTTTTTCCCATTTTACAACCAAGATGTGCTCACAGCCACGGGGCAGAAAAGACTTCGGCACAGTGGCCGTGATAGCTCATATATATGGAACATCAAACCTCGCTTTTCTTCACGCCGCTCTGATAAACAAGTGTCGGCTCTATAGCTCAGCTGATATGGTTAATGGAATTACAGAGTGTAATGGCAGCTGTAGTAGTCGTGATGGACCTGACCTGCGCTACTCCAGTAATGCTTTTATTTTTGCGGGTAGTGAGAAATGAACCGATCACAGACGATCAGCACAGATTAAGAAAGCGGTGGTCCCCTAACCCTAAATACAACATGCCATACACTCGACACATTTTAGATGATGGTGCTCTTAAGATTAGAAGACGTATTTATGTGATTTATATGCGGCAATACTGGATTTGACAAGTGAAATGTTGAATGTGATGCTGGGGAACATAAAAGGAAACTGTCAAAATCTCAACGAACTGATGCATTTTCTGCTCTGCCACCTCTTTCAAAATCTTCAACTAATTACACAGTGAAACTCTAAATGGCAAGAGCTCTTACACCAATCAGCAAAGCTTTGTTATCGGGACTGACACGCTTTGCACATCTCATTAAAGACAACCAGAAATATGCAGTAACGGAGTGCTCTCCGGTACCTTAAACCAGGTGTTTATTCCTCAGGAATGTCTGATTAAAATAAACACAAAACACCCACCACATTATTCAAATCCAGAGCTGTGAGCAGACCATTAGACACATACACCTAATTGCGTACTCTGAGCTAGAAGGAATGTTTACTTCTTTCAGTTATTTGGTAATACGAGACTTGGTAAATATGAGACTGTAATCACCCAGTCTTGACATGCAATTACAATTGTTGAGGATAAAAACACAATACAGCTAAAAGCTCATTGTGGTCCTCATTAGAAAAGGGAGTGAGATGACAGCTTTCAAGCATATTACTTTTGTGGGGTGTGTGTGTGTGTGTTTGTTTGTGCGTGTGTGTCTGTGTGTCAAGGATTTTTGGGATTCATTGAAATGTTTAATGAGGGATTTGGTCATTCAATTTGGCACAAGATTGGGTCGATTTTGAGACTGTGAATGACTTTCGTTCTTAAATTCTTAAAGAGAAACCTTCGTGGAGAACCATCAAACACTACTCAGTCCTGATGTAACGTTTAACTTGAAATGATATCATATCTTAAATATAATAAATAACTGAATCAGATTTTACCAAAGAAGAAAATGAGATGGAACCACAATGATGACAGAATAGAACAACCCTGACTCACATTTGGTTGTGTGACGTGTGCGAGTAAGTGAGTACAGGGAAGCTCACTGGACCAGCTGTTGTAAGTGACGATTGTTATGCTGCTGGCAAGTAGAGAAGTACTGGAGATCTTGTTATGGATGTGAACCACAGATGATTTAAATAAAACACCTGAACTTTTCCTCTCTTCTCTCTTGTCTCTCCCCTCGACCCCCCTTTCTTTTGTTCTGCCAAACACCTGCTTCTCTCCTCTCGGCTCAGTTAAATGAAACAGCCAAGCAGTTGATGGAGATCGACAAGCCCGCTCCAACTAACGCTCCAGGTCCGAGCTCCGAGCCAGCCCCGCTGGGCCCCTGCTCTCCTGGCCCCTCCCCCAGCGCTTCCCCGGCCAATGGAAATGGCTCTGGCCATCGGAGAGGCGAGGGGAAGAAAAACGCCAAGAAGAGGCATTCGTTCTCTGCGCTGTCTGTCAGCCAGAGGGCCGCCCAGCTGAACAACAGACACAGTATGGAGATCTCCCACCCGGTCCTCATCAGCTCATCCGACCCCAGAGCTGCTGCACGCATCCAGGTACACACACAAACACGTACATACACACTATAATTAGAGTGACGTGTCGTAGGGGTGGTAATTTGATCCTATTTAGAGATACATGTAAAATACTTCATTACAAGGAAGGGTTCTGCCTTCAAACTTTTACGTAAAGGAACAGTGTGTCGCATTTAGTCGGATCTATTGGCAGGAATGGAATATAATATTAATCTGTATGTTTTCTTTGGTGCATAATCATCTGAAAGTGGGAATTGTTCCGATTTTCGTGACCTTATAAACCGTTTACATCTACATGTTGAGTGGGACTTTGTCACAGAGCCGGCAGCTGTGCTTCTACAGTATGGACAAACCAAACACTGGCTTTATTTGGTTATTAATTCATTTTTATCGTGTGATAAAGGGATTAAAAAACATGTGTGGACAAGCACATGAAGACACAAACAGCTAAGGAGATTATACAAAGTAAAACAAAGACAGGCGACACATTCAAAGGGGACAAAAGCAATCTGAGGAGAATAACATTTAGATGGATGGGTATGAGAGAACAAAGTCTGGCTCTAGATTGGGCCATTCTCAGCCACCGTAGTTGTCCTACGTGTTTGGCACACGGGAGAAGTTTCAGCAAGATGCTGCCAAATCCTACACACTGCACATTATCATCAAAGTACAGAAATATAACAGTACTTGTTTTGAAGATTGAGAAGATTTTAGCTGATTTTAACTATTTGATTTAATGTTTGGTTCAGCCACATATATGTTGTAAGATGATCTGTGTAAAATCTTGATCTCAAAAGGATATTATGAAAAAGCTGTTTGTGTTTTTATCAGGTTTAAAAAGGTGTATGTTCTCTTTCGTTGGCGACTCACCATCACATCATTATAACCTTTTTTTTGTTTGTCAATGAACGCTTTTTTAGCAAGTCCAAATGTATCAATTGATCATCTTCCACATTGGCTGTATCAACCCAATTGACACTGACATCCGCGAACATCGATTCAGTCATTATTCGACTGGTTGTACTGTTTTTATCAGCATCCGAAATTCGCAGAAATCAAACAAGGGAAAAGCAGAACACACTTTGAAACACAAACGTTTTGGATTGCTGTCGATCTTTGTGTGAATAAGCTCATAGATATAGATGGGTTGGAAATATAAATATAATTTTTCTTGCACTTGGTCTAAAAAGACCTTAAAAAATGTATTATCCGATCGGCAACGATCTGTTTCAAAGCAGCCTCAATTTCTTACATGCCAACATATATACACTGATACAGATAAACAGTATCTGCAACAAACTATCATCAGCCAATATATTAGCCCAATAAAATCTTTCTTGGCCGGGCTCTAAGCACACATATACAGTACATGCAGTACACATGCACGTTTTGCAAGGCAGAGTTCACTGTGGTAACTTCTCTCCGCTCTAGATTTGATGCAGTTATTCCCCTGTCACCTACCCTGACAGTTCTATGTGACTAACAGCATTCCTGTCTTTGACAGCTGGAGACTGGAGACCCATTGCTTTTACATTTATTGCCTCTGGTTGCATTCACACCTGCGCTAAATGTGTTTTTGAACAATACCCAGGACGCACGCTAAAAAACCGGAATGGCTGCTGGCACATATTGCAAGTAATGTTTTATTTTAAATGGAAACCTCTCGATCTGTATGTGTGTATCTGTCTGTGTGTCTGTAGGATGCATCCCACCAGGGTCCCTCTCCCTCCTTGGCAGGGGTGCTGGTGCCGCCCAAAGTGGCATCCATAACCTCTGAGCTGCTGGCCCATGCCAAGGTTCAGCTGCCACTCAACATGTGAGTACACCTCAGGGTGCTGTCATTCACTCACCTGCGACCAAGTTTTTTAGTGCAAACACCCGTTCTGTTTTCCAACCGAGTGGACATCCAAACATGATTTCAGAACCTCCTGGTATAGCGTTAAAAATAGTTCCTCTTTTGTGCCCAGAGTTATTGGCCACGTTCCACCACCTCTGCAACCACATTTACTCCTCTGCTGGTCAAGGATAAAATCCCCCTCAGAAAAGAAAAATACAGTCACACTCCGTTCCCTCTGTTGTGTGATGCTGACGGTACATCAGTGTTTCATAACAAGGCTTTTCAACAGCACAGCCATCGCTTACCCCATGCATTTTAGAGCACAGCCTGTTATGTATGTAAAGAAAAACATTTCCAAATTTGCAACGAACAATAGGGTGCTTAGTCCTTACTAACAAATGCAGTACTGGATATATCTTCAGTTCAGAATATATGCAGCTAAGAATGCTTGTTGTGTCAGCTTTTTAGGGATTTTGGGGAATTTTTCATTTATTTGACAGTGGACAGACAGGAAATGAGGGGAAGGGCAGAGAGAGATTGGGATGGCATGCAAAAAAACTGAAAAGCGGATGTTGTGA
This sequence comes from Melanostigma gelatinosum, assembly GCF_949748355.1. Classification (NCBI taxonomy): domain Eukaryota; kingdom Metazoa; phylum Chordata; class Actinopteri; order Perciformes; family Zoarcidae; genus Melanostigma; species Melanostigma gelatinosum. The sequence continues at coordinate 19,325,166 of NC_136643.1, read as the reverse complement.
TTACATGATCGGCATCTTCATCGGGAAGCTTTTTTTTTCAAATTTACCTAAACTTTCAGACAATACCGACAAATAGTACAATAGATGGGTAATATGACTCAGTATGAGCACTCAAGACAAACAAAGTGGGCGTTCATGAGCTGCTGCTGGAAGCTTTGCTGTTGACTTCGATTATTTCACAGGTTGATCATAGCTTGAATGGATCAAGAGCGGCAAAAAAAACACCTGACACACACTCACAAGCACAATTGAATCCTTGTGGAAATGTAACCTCACTAGTCACATCCAGATGGTTGGTGAGGCGCCAACGCTGAGCAAGACTGTTCTATAATTTACCTCGTAATTAATCTAGCAGGTAACTGCCAGAAAGATACGGGTATCTTCAAGGTGAGTGTGTGTTTGCACTCTTGTACTTCCATCCTTCTGCAGACCAATTTGAGTTTTAGACCTTGAGATGTTGGGATATTTTTGGACGTTTGGTCAGTAATCACTTCTTCCAAGGTCAGTATTCGGTTTGCGGTTTTGGCAAGGGGCCAGGCTGTTGACTATTAACCGGTGTCCTGCCTGCAGGATGCCAGTCAAATACAGCAACATAGTCAGCTTTAGTAATATCACCTTCCAAGCAGCGCTGGGTGGACACACGCTTAATACACGTGCGCACACACGCATACGTCCGGAGTAGGTTTGATCTGCTGATGAGGTCGGACGTTTCCATCTTGACCTGGCAACTATTCCTGTTGCCATGGGGAGACGGGAGATGGTCCCCGCATCTGTTACCATGGCAACGGGGAGGCAGCGCATACAGGGCCTGTTTACTCTGCGGCCTTATCGTCTTCTGTCGGAGTCTGGCACTACGTACTACGAATGTCTCCAACAACAACACGTACAAATATTCACATGTACTAAGTAAGATGCTAAGTACTACAGTTATCAGCTGACCTGTTAGTGGGCAGGTAAACAAAGACATATCGAGTGCCCGTTCATGGGATAGCATATCATTTGGGAGGGAGTAATGAGTCAGTCAGCCTCTGTTGGTCCCATGACCAGAAATGACTTGAATTCTCATGAAGAACATAATAGATCTCAGGCGACAATATTAAAGCAGTCGTACATCTTGTACATATGAGTCAGGCTATTCTGATTCTGAAACTTTTGTTTGTAGAAGGTTATGTGTTATAGCTCACAGCTCATTGCAATATGTCCCAAATTAGCCTGATTCTGGTTAACATGCTAATATTTTTGGAAATTAGGTCTGTTGATATCTGAATAAAGATTGTAGTTATAGTCTAACATATTTAATGATTTCCATACTATAATATCCCCAAAGGCCTTATTGTTGTTCATGAAAACCAGGTCATTACTGTAAAAGAGGATGTATTCTCAGATAACTTACCTGGTCAATTGAGGCAAAAAAAATTATATGTTTACGTTGTTTTTACGATATCTAAAAAAAATCTCAAAAACCTGTAAGTGTGTGTCAGTGAATTCAGTTGTTCAGATAAAAACTGTTTGAGAAAACACTCCTGCTTGCTTACTCAAATAAGATTCTCTTAACAGTCATACCTCAGTAACAAAAACTTTAAAATAAAATGTCGTTGTTGCTGTTTGAATGGAATTAATTTCAGATGCCACATGAGATCAATTACTGATATCTGACAACAAGCTCTCATATCTACAGTTGGCCACCTACAGTTGCTTTCCCACTCTTGGGGAAACGGATGGTATATGGTGGGAGGACCAACCTCCACAGTTTCTCTCTTTGTGCTGACAGAAAAAATCCTTTTATTAACCAAAATATGGTGGTTTCATAAAGCAGTTGGTGGAGCAGCAACAGTGTGCATGTTCTTATCCTTTGGTCCTTGTGCACTGTACATCTCAGTTTAACAACAAAAAATGAAATGTAGTCTTATTTTTCATTTTGTAAAAAATAAATGGCGATAAATACTTGAAATCCCAAAAGAGAATTTAAACTTGTTTTTGATAACTGAAAAGGGAAAGTGTCATGAATATTCCTGAGTAATTCTCTCGATACCAGAGGAGTTAACTCATTCACTCTCTGATTCAAGTAAAACAGCATTGGAATTTGGTGTTCTCTCCTTCCTTCTTAACACACTGACAGAAATGTCTACTTGTTTTTTAAAGGATTTACATTCATTTGTTTATTTATTTGCATTTGTAATTGCTTTGCTTTTACTTTGCACAATTCATATTTAGGGTAATCCACATGGGAGATAATTGGTATTTGGTGAACGGTTTCTTGAGATTTCCTGCTGACTTATCATGATTTTGTAATTGGACTGTTGCCTTTGTTCCACAGATATCTGGCTTTATACGCCTACAAGCCCCAGAAGGCTGACGAGCTGGAGCTTAGGAAAGGAGAGATGTATCGGGTGACAGAGAAGTGTCAAGACGGCTGGTTCAAAGGCACTTCGCTGAGAACTGCTGCCTCTGGTGTCTTCCCGGGGAACTACGTCACGCCCGTGTCCAGGTCAGTGAGGTCATGCTTGGGCGTGTGGAGGTCGGAGGGTGTTGTGGTGGTAGATCTTCCTAGCGTCCAAATACAGTCACGTTGGTGATGTGCAGTTATAGTACAGTATCCCACTTCCTTTGCCCAAGATGGAAAAGGGACAGTAATCACGTGTGCTGTCAAGGTGTTCCTCTGCAACAAAAGCGTCAGTGTAAGTTTAGCTTCACTAAACTTGAACTCATGTACGCTGTTATTCATAGCTGTTAAAACCAAATGAAACAAAAGGAATTGTGTACTGAAATCATATTTGGCAATTTAATAGCCCTCATTATTCCCGTATGCGTGAACACATTTGCAGTGGCTGTTTATTGAATCTGTATTCTGCTCCATGATGAAGAAAAAGAGAGAGAGAGAGAGAGGAAGAAAATGAAAGAAAAGGAGAAGTATGAAGAAAATATAAAATGAGGGAGGGAGAGATAATGAGAGGATGAAAACAAAGATTTGGTACTGCAGGATAGACAGGAAGGTTGAGTGGAGAAAGAGCGCAAAGGACCGAATGGGGCGGAGAAAGACATTGCGAGAAAGGTAGAACGAGTCGGAGAAAGATCTAAAGAAATTGAAATAAAAGATAGTACGAGAAAGCAACAGAGTGAGGCATATAAAGAGAAAACGCTTCAAAGAGATGAGACGGCAGCAAAAACAGCAGGTGTCTCTCTGCACTTGATATGAATGGCTGCTTCATATTCTGCAGTTATGCAATCTGAGAGAGAGAGCGAGAGAGAGAGAGAGAGAGAGAGAGAGAGAGAGAGAGAGAGAGGCAGGACAGGCCAGTAATCAAATGAGAGGCAATTTGTTATTTTTACGCAAGCATACTCTCTCCTTCTCCCTCCCTCCCTCCCCCTTCCTTACCTCCGCCCCCCCCTCTCCTTTGTCTGCAGTGCAGCTCAGAAATGTTTCAATGTGATAATGAGAGGCTGCCAAAGATGTCCACACATGCACGCACACATGCACGTGCATACATTGTTGAGTTAGACCGATACAGACTGACAAACAGCCTGTTTGAAATGCGATTTTAATATTTACATGTTTGTTGTGGAATTTATTATAATGATTGATGCAAACACACATTATTTTGATTTGATCAGATTCCATATTAGAATACAGTAATGCGTTTGGATTATTATTATTATTTATCCTGGATTCATTTCAGATTTTTTAACATTTTATAGCGACATGCATGCTGCTTAAAGTCTAAAAAGTTACTCAAAGTCACAGGATGATCACACCAGCCGGAACTCCAAATCGGGCCAAACGCAGAGACTCACCATGTGGAAACATTACCAGCGGCTGGTAAATATCTGTATGGGCAAAGCTCAGCACACGCAATAAGCAGTCCGTGTGTTGTCCATAGAAAACCTCGATTCAAAGAATCTGTTGAATGGCTTTCCTGTTTCTGGTGGTACACACATGCATGCAGCACACACACACAGAGAAAGCCATAACTCTGTTTGTGCGTGACAGGAAGTCAATGGGTGGCCATAAGAGTGTGAATACCGCTGAGTCAATAATGTTCAGCTCACTGTTCTGCCATTCAGCACTCTGCAGACAGAAACTTCAGCAGCCTGCAGCTCCATATATGTTACAGTCGGACATTAAGTCATGCTGATCCACCGCTTAGATAATAAAACTGAAATCACTAACTTTGACGGAGGTTTATAGGGCTGTTTGTCCCTTCGGCTCTGCTATTATGGACAAAATACTGGCTTTTAACATTATCTACGAAACAAGACTTAGACTCTACAGCCATGCTATGTGAGGGTGCACTCGGGCACAGCTTTGCTTTGAGCTACATGCCAACATCAACATGGCAACACCATAAGCAGGTATAATAGAGTGCTGCAGGAAGGTATCCTAAACCCCAGATATGAGTTCGCATTTTTGCCTTTCTAGTTCCCTTGATGGGTTTTTTGAATGGCTTTTTGGTTAGCTTGCCTCACATAAGGTCTGTGGTTAACACAAGCAATATAAAGCAACATACTTTTTTATTAAAACATGTGATTAGGGCTGACAAAAGCAAAAATAAAAAAAATGTCATGTTTAAACAGTTGAAACATTCAATGACAAGCCAATGCCCCTCACTCCTCTCGCCTCTGCAGGGCTCCGTTTGGAGTCGGTTCTTCTCGGGGATCGTCTTTGTCCAGTCCAGTAGGTGGAGGAGGAGGAAGTGTGGGTAGTAAAATCTCTGACCCTTCGTCCCCGGGGTCCCCGGGGCCCTCTTCGTCTCGTCCCTCCACCCCACTGGTAAACTCTGTGAACAACGCCAGTCCCGCCTCCTCGCCGCAAACTGCCGCCGCCCAGCTGAAGAACTGCCTGCGCTCCAGTCAGCATACGGTTAACCAGGCACGCACCTCAATGCAGCTGGGTAAGCAGAAACGTACACACACACAATGTTACAAATACACATAATGGGTTTAATCATTGAGCACCGGATCCATTAAACATTCAGAAGCATCTGTTTTCAGTTTTGTTCCTGTTTTAACAGTCTATTGATCGATCCGGATCACATATTCACTGATTAACATAATGGCACAGCCCCAACATATCACAGTCAAGAAACAATTTATTATCTTCTTCCCAAAGTGGCACTCAAGATAGACTGGGAACTGACTGACTCACAAGTTGAGCTACAAACATCCTGCTGTTGTGCAACAGAAGCAGCCACATGAAAGCCTCCCAACATGGCACCATGTGAAAGGAGAGGCGCATCGTGTTGCATCCCTCCAGAGAAATGTTCAGCAAGTGAAGAAAAAGTATTTACTTACATGGAGATGTGTCGGTGTCTGGTATTTTATGCTCTGCAATATCCCACTGTGCGATAAGGCTCTTTACCAGCCTACAGGCTTAAAGGAGCAGAGCGCAGATCGTGCATCTTGCAGCAGTTTATCCCCTTAGTCTCTTGTTACAGAATAATAGAATATTGATCAATGAACATCCAAATGAATGAGCAGGATGAGATCCAGTTAGTGGCATTCAAATACAGCACGCGGCCAAACGTTTCTCGACATTTGAGCATTTAAATCACACTATAACATTTTTAAGCATAACGAAGAGCACACTCAAGTATGTGAACTCATATCTTTGGCCATAAAGCAGATGTTTGTTGTATATCAATACGGCATATGCGTCATATCTCTTTTGAATTACAATTCAAATCAAACTTTTTTTCCATTCAACAATTTTCTACGACCGTCACAGCGCTCAAAAAGACAGTCAATCACACTCTCGCTCACATATACAGGAAATCTTGAGTCTGCAATTTATTTACCTAACCTGGTGATGCATTTGTTTTCGGCACTTTTGCCTTTAGGAGAAAGGAGAGACAGTACTGAGGTGATAGGAAGTGAGGGAAGAGAGATGAGGGGTGACATGCAACCCGAAGCGGGGGCATTGCAATTATATTGTCAGCGTCTTAAACCCTTAAAGGCCCCGAGGACGGCGCTAACCTGCATGTCTTTGGACTGTTGGAAGAAAAACACACCGAGAACCCAGAGGCAGGTGAATGCTTGCAGTGAGGTGACAGTCGTAACCACCGACCCATCATGCTGACAACAATTTTGCAATAACAACAAAACATGTATGTGATACGGTTTTTGGCAGCAAATACTATGCACCCATCACCACTCTTACTTCCCCGGCTCTATACAAGTGTAGGAAATTTGGGTTTAGAAGTGTGTGTTAAGAAATTATAATAGAAGTGATTAATGATTCATAATTCGAATATTTATAATTGTAGGAATGTACTTCTAAACCCAAATTTCCTACACAAGCCCACTGAATCATCACTGAACTTTTTATTATTGGAGAATAGTTAGAAGAACATACTGCAACTCACAATTTAGCCCAATTGCAGCATTACGACATGCACTCCAACGTACAAACTGCGCTCATACAGTCTGCACACACAGACACCAGTAAGAGATCTGATTACTCGGTGGTACTGTTTGTGCCTGCAACTCACCAACACAAACGCACACACACACACACACGCACCTGTGTCTGTACAAGGTCCAGATCATATCAACCTTGTTCTCCACTCAGTCTATTCATCTCTCCAGAATCCCTTTTTTCTTTCTCTTTGCATGTTTTCTCTCTCCCTTCTGAGAAAATAATGGTGACCATTTCCTTTGGAAGGCTGAAGATTAGACACTGTGAGAACACTACCAAGAATAACACACACACACACACACACACAGAGAGACATGTGCACACCCACACACATACACACAAATGAGCACACACAGACTACTAAACACAGCTGAATGACATCACTGTGCTTTTTGTTTTATGGAGGCGTAATGACAGAGCTGCATGCCTCTCTCCGTCCACCTCTTCCCTTTTCTCCCTCTGTTTTTCTCTCCCTCTTTCACTCCCACATACACACACACACACACACACACACACACACACACATCTGGTCTCCATTACAAAATAAAGTATGTGCATAGTTCTGGCGTTTAGTGGTTTTATCACATGACCAGTGCGCCTCTCTATGGATTTCTGCCTGAGTACTGCAATGTAGAAGAGCAGGTGGCTAGCAACCCTGTGTGTGTGCGTCTGTGTGTGTGTGTGTGTGTGTGTGTGTGCGTGCGTGCGTGTTAATGTGAGTGCATGTACATGCGTCTATGTTTATGTGGGTGTGTATTTCTGTGTACTTGTTCTCATGAGCACCAAATGACCTCATTCAAATTGAAGGCTGAGAAAAATGTTCTCAAACTCAGGACATCTCAGCCTGTTTTTTGCACGATAACTGTTCGCTAACAGTTAGGGCCTTGAGCCTTGAGCTTTGCTTATTCACAGTACAACATAATCACATTTTAGCAAGGTGGTTTGTTATTTTATTACTCATCCTCTCAGATTGGCCCTAGTTTGTGGGTTTTAGTCGGACCATAAATGTACAACTGAGGTGATTTGAAGACGCTTAGACGACGCCACACTTTTCAATGCGTAAACTGTATGTGATTGGCTGGTTTCTCTGCCTTCCGCCCAATTCATGTGGAGATAGACTCCAGCAGCCTTTACCAGCCTTTACTGAAGCATTTAAGACTTAAGCAGAACAGTGTGCCAAGTCATTTCATTTTGCTTTACCCAGTATACTTTTTTAAATATTACTGTCGTCTAAAGTTTGCACAGAATCTTCAAATAGGGTAGCTAGAGGCTGAATCTTGCCGGAAAACAGGGATCTGTTTTTTTTGCGACTATGATTATTTATCTCTCCTTAGATTTTGAGTGCTCCAAAATGATTGCCATGTTCCCTCTCAGGACTAGTGATGACTGCACTCATTATAAGTTTCTCTCAATTATAATGACACGTGTATTTTTGTCTGTTTCAGTCCACAGTCCTCCTGCTGGAAGCCCCGAGCGCCCCACAGTGGCCCTCTCCCCCCTGCGTCCTCAGAGTTCCTCCCCCTCACGCTGCCCCGGCCAATCGGGTCGTCCTCACTCCATGGTGTCTCCAGGACCCAGCCTAGGGCCCTCACCCCTCTCCTCTCCCGCCTCACGGGCCCTCCTCCCCCTCTCGTCCCCTCTCTCCTGCCTCACGCCTCCCAACGTGTCGGCGGCGCTCCTCAACGGGGACCCAGCCAGTCCACTGCAGCCGCCATCGCCGGGCCCCTCCCATAACCAGGGCGTCCTCGCACCTAAACCAGAGAAGGTAAGCCTCATCCTCACGAACAACTAATAAAGCGCATTTTATCTTAGAGTTGATTATTATTGGCTTGTTTTAAAGCTGGAGTCTCCCCCTCTGTCACTGAGAGTAATTACACAAACATGCACGCTTGTGACTGCAGGTGAACTCGTCGCCGCCAGAAACGATCTCTTCAAGTCTTCCCGTGCAAATGAAGATGCGATTTAAAAAAAGGCACTGGCCCAGTATTTGACAAATACCAACCTGCCCAAGAGCAGCAGTGTGACATCCTTATCTGCCCTTCGTCCCTTCTCTTCATTTGTTTCATTTGTCCCCTCGTTTATTCCAGCCTGGAGCATTCACACCTGAAACTTCTAATTGGAAGCTTCCGCCATATTCTTACTGAGCATTCCAATACTCGTGCTACAATACTAATTAGAATGCCATAAAAAAAACATTTAGTATGTCCCAATACATAGTATGCAAATGCGGTATGACAAAAGTGCCAGGATGTCCCAAATGCATCCGGTCTCATTTTGCAGCATGCAAGCCACCATGCTTTACCGGCTATTCTGACCCACAATCCTCAGCGGCTGTATGAGCACGAGGGTCAAATAGATACTGAAATCTCCACCAGCGGTTGCCTCAATTAACCAGATTTGCATACAAAAGATTGTATGTGTTTCGAGAAATGAGAGCAACGAGCACTTTTTCTCGAATAGAATAATTAGATGTCTTGCTTCTACAATGCAACTTCTGTTATTTTCTCCACATGCATAATCAAGAGCTGAATGCAGTAAATCCACGCTTGTTTTCCAGAGGGAATTATAAGATATCACTCACGCAAGTACATCAAGAGAAGACAGATCTTGGCTAAACGGGGTCTTAAAACTCTTGATCGTAGAATAGGACTTTGAATACTGATTGGTTCAACATATTTTGATTAATATTTGATTTCAATTAAATAAGATCACAGCCTTCTGTCGAAGGGTGCAACTAGCGATTATTTTCATTGTTGTTTAATCTTATAATTGTTTTCTTGAATAATTGACTCATTTAGAATTACGGTTTTCTAAAGCCCCACTCGGTTTCTTCTAATAGCTTATTTTGTCCAATCGACACTCCAAAAAGTATTGATTTACTACCGCAGCAGCTCCTCACAGCTGAGAAATTAGAACTATGGAACAATTGATATTGTTGCTTAAACAATGACAGAAGTGATTGATTGATTGTCACAATTCTTTCAGGTTCATTTTCTGTCTGTCGACGAATTGCTTGTTCAAGTAATTGTTTCAGCTCTAAACCCGTCATTGTTGATGACAATATCCAGTCAGGCAACTGTTGTTTTCCGAGCAGGGAATTCAATATAACAAAACAAATATTGAGTCTGTGAAAGTCAACACCTCCGTTAAAAGAACACAATCCCTCTTGTTTCATACCACTCACTCAGCTATGGTGCACAAATAGTATATATATATGTATATATATATATAGAAAAAATTAAGTGTGAAAGGAAAAATTACATCGTGCCACTACTTCCTTTGATTCCAGATGTTTTAGTCATCCTGTAAATACAACTCACCATACTTTTTTGAATTAACTTGATTAACTTTAACACCATCACCTCAGCTTAAAAATAGGTGTATCTGGCACAAATGCCGAATGCCATCTTATGTTGTGAGATCTGCCGCGGTATAAGCTGTGGATGTTAAATCGGGCTGCGCTGACAGTCAAGGATGGCACGGAAAGCTTGCATCTGTCTCAGCTCCATTTGTTTCACTGTTTGGCTCCACTGTCTGGGACAGCTAATCTATGGCTAGCTGACAAACAGCTCATTGACTATGGAACAGCAGGCAGCGGGCTTGTTTACATCGTCACACTCAAAGATGGCTCGAACCGGATTCAGGTTTATTACTCATATACTGAATATATCTCATAAAAGTTGGAACAGGGCAGTTAAAGTGCACCAACTGTCATTCTGATATTAAAGAATGCTCTCAGCTTAGTACAAAATGTGTTGTTGTTTTTTTTGTTATTTCAAATTCATTCTAGTTTGCTCGTGACATCCTGCCTTACTCAGACTAAATGAGCTGATCTCTACCCAAAACCTCTCAATATGGATTTGGCTTTAGTTCCAGCTTCCAATTATGATCTAAATGATGTTTCGGAAGCTTTTACTGACTGACAAGATTAAGATTATTGAGGAAAAGCAGAATACATCTCTGTTTTTAGTTTTTAGTCAGTAGATGCACTTTTAAGATAGATGCACAATTAATCAACCGTTGTCAGCCTGGGTCCCAAAATATTCGATGGTATGATCCCTTTATGAAATGTCAGCCGAACCCTTGTTCACAGCACTTACCTTTGTGGCTTTGAGCCTGGCAGAGCAGAGACATCAGGTTTTGAAGGGTGGCGACGAGGCTGCACAGAGTCAGTCTTTGTTACAGAGGACACGATGAAGCAGCTATGATAACTGTCTGGCAGACACAGTTAGGGTAATCTCTGTTCGACACACTGTCACACTGTCTGGAGCGCATGCAGCCAGCATCCCAGACACATAGCACGTTGGACATTGAGATGTGTTTGGAGAGCGTTTCCAAGAAGTCTGCGCTTGCAGGGCAGCTGCCAACTAAACTGCTGTCAGAATTTCAGTAGCTCCAGAAGAGAGTCTCAAAATGTCTTGAGAGACTATGTTTGACTGAACAGTATTAACGGCTTTGAGTTGAGACAACAACATCAAGAAAAATATGGAGTTACCATGATCCCCATCGGGGGTCGACAGACACTGTGGTTCAGTGCATCATTTCTCTCAACCCCGAAAATCGTAACGCGTCTGCGTTTCTGAAAGGTTAAGCTCAAAACCTGCCTTCATCAATGGCTTCAACACTGGATTCTTCCTAGATTGCTTTTAGATGATTGCATGTGTGTGTGCGCGCAATTTTTATTTGGAACGAAAGAAAACGTCACACTTAAAAGCATAAATACTATTTATTTGTGTACGAGTATGTAAAACGAACAAAGAGGAAGGAGGAAAACACAACAGTTGCGTTCCAGTAACCTGCCCGTGTGCTGCAGAGCAAGGCACTCCTCTGCTCCTAAATTAGATTTAAATTGTGTAATGGATTAAATTGTGAGTGCATGCTGCCACCTGGTGGTTCAGCAGCAGCTTGACTCGTGTACTCAGACACGCACACACACACACACACACAGGCGTGCGTACACACACGGGAGGCAGATTAAGCCTTTAAGCCTCCAGATGAAAGAGGAGAGGGAGCAATTATTCATTTTTTGTCTGCTGCTTTCAGTCCCACTTCCTCCCTTCCTTCTCTCTTTCTCGATCTCTCTGTTCGCTCTGTCCTCCCTGCTTTCTTCCTGTCCCTCCACCTTTCCTCCTTTCCTCTCCACCTTTCTCTCCTCCGCCTCGTTCCCTCTGTGAGTCCCTCCCTGTCCTTTCCTTTCTCCCTCTGTATCTCACCCCTTTCTCCCCTTCTTCTTCATCTTTATTTTCCACTCCATCTTCTCCTTCCTCTCCCAAATTAAAATTCAAACAAGCTTTATTTGCATGACAGGAAGGGAATCTGTGTTTCCAAAGCGGTGGAATATGTTATGTGTACACTCCAGACAGTGAGCATTGTTAGATTTACATGTTTCTAATCCTGTGAGAAATGATCAAGTCTTTGTATTTAGGGAAATACACATAAAGCTCAGGTATTGGAGTGCAGGAGAAAGGAATGCTGTTTATTTTGGGTCTGCTGAGTCAAAGGGTTTATACAGCCTCTCTTGCTCTGTCCTTTGTTTTTTCTTTACTGTCTATATGACTAAGACTGGTCATTACGACCCTCTTTAATTATTTGATTTCTTGAGCTTCTGGATTTTTTTCATGGCCATTGTTTTATATTTTTAACAATTAATTGATCGATCAAAAAAGAATGAATGGATTAATGAAATGTTAGTTGCAGCCCAAAGCCATATAGTGTACTCTGTCGTTTCTTTCAGAAAACTTTCTGCAGTGCTGTGTTTTCTGTTTTCCTGAGGTCTGGCTTTTTCTCTGACAGATGATCACTTTGATCGCCTTTTTTTTTGATCATCTTTTCTGACAACTTTTTACAGCAGTCATGAAGCACAGGCAGGTTTGCTTTGAACCTAGTTCAGTAGTTGACAGTATTGCGGAGCCAACTCAAAAGGCTTGCAAATTTCGTTTGACAGCTGGGCGGAAAAAATAAATACATATATATATATATATAAAAAAAATGTAAATTTGTTCCTTTGTTGATAAAAGATGAATGATTATGATTATCTCAAGATGCGCTCTCCCTGTTGGTTCAGAAACTGGAGCAAAGGAGATAAAAAGAGATGTGAAGAGAGAACTCATGAACCATCAATGATCAAAGTCACAAGGTTTGCACTTACAATGTGAGCAACTGTGATTAACACAAAGAAAAACAGTCTTTACACGGTCAGGTGAGCTGAGGGCTCACACACACATAAACAAATGCACCTGACGACAGAAAATCTTTGAGAAAAGAGCTTTGCTCTGATATCTCCCATAAGGATAGCATCCTTCTCCTCTCTGCATGCCAAATGTCCTCTTTCACAGCCATGGCAGTTGGCGGCCTGTTATTTAAAGTCGTTTTTGTTTTTCTCACCCGCATTCTGTGAAGACTCGTTGCCTTCTTTGCAGAATTGGTTAAATGTATTGCTGATGAACAAGCTTGGTGGAAGGTTGGTATAGGGTTAATGATTTCAACTCAGATTGCAGCCTGCTTGTAAAGTGCTCTCATATATAATTAGAATGTCCTGATTATGGGAGAAAAACGTATTTTAAATGTTCTTCTTTAAAATCTTTTAAATGTTGCTATGTATATTGTCATTACGGATGGAATACAATTTCAGATCCGTTGGAGATTAACGTGTCATAATCAAACTTAATGTTAGCGTTAATGTCGATATGGCTCACTGATTAACAAGGAAATAAAGAAACGGCACTTCGTATCAAAAAGGTTGCTGTTCAGAACATTCAGTGTGACTTTTTGTTTTTTAGTGTTCGTGTTTGCAGCTGTCCATCACAGCATCGGAAAAGTCAGCGCTTGATGGAAAACAATTTTTTTTTAAAGCGATTCCTGATCCAGCAGCCCATGTGTAAAAGAAACAGATGGCTGAGGGAGAGACAGGGCTGATATGGAGGCGGCATGCATCGACAAAAAAAAAAATGTTTTAATTATGCTCGGGCATGCTCGGTATTGATCCACGGTGTCATGACTGAGACTGTAAAATCGGGCCAAGTGGCAGAAGAGACATAACTGTTTTGTGCTCCTGGTATCACATTGAGTCCGACTGAATGGGCAGCGTTGTACAGCCTTTCTATAATCAAGCATGAATGGAAAAATGTGACTCTGCCTTGATAGGTGCCATTACGAAACACTTTCTCTACAATCAATACGGATTATTCTACCGCAGTAGACGGTAGACGCACATGTATTCAGCTTGAAGGATCGTTAACCGACCACTTTGCTACCTGTCTGTTCAAAATACGCATTGCAGGCATTCATACTGTGAACATGACTTACTTTTCTGCGAATCAGAGGAGTAACTACTCCCATATTTACTTTACAGGAAGTTGCCATTTAATCTGAGATTGCTAGTCAACCAGCAGATGTGCTGCTCAGAAGTACTGGGTGGATGAATAAACTGTAGATACAGCATGCATCTTCCTCTAAAGTCTTTATGCTAAGCTAATTATCTCCTGGCTCCAGCTCAACATTTAGCGTACAGACTTTAGAGTGATATCGATCATCTAACCCCCTGAAAATAAGGCAAATATGTGTACATCCCAAGATGTTTAAAGGAGGCAAAATTGAGTAAAGAGGAATGACCTCACTGTTACCAAAGCACCAAAGCAGCAGCATAAAAAAGACATCAAATCTCTCATTCCGAATTCTTAAGACTCTGTCCACATGAGTTTTGAAAGGACACAGCTCACCTTGCTTTACTGATCAAACAAATGTGCTTTTATTATCTGCGGTATTCCTTGTGTCAGATGGAGTAAACAGGAAAATATTTTTCTATTTGTTTCATAGATGTGTTTTTTGATTAATGTGTCAGGAGGGCATTTGTGCTTGTGTGTTTTTGTTTTTATGTCGAGAAAAGCAAAAGCAAATATTCTGTAGAGGTGTTGTTTACACAACCATCATTTTCATTACAATCTTGTCACTTTTCAAGAGCGGCTTTATGAAACATATATTCCTGTATGTCTCACCGGCGTCTGTGTTTATTTGCTCTCCATGTCCTCTTATATCTCCCTCATCCTCTCCATTCACTCCATCCATCATCAGAAGGAGAGGAAAGCAGGTGGTTTATTAAAGCTCTTGTCGGGGGCGGCAGCCAAGAAGAAAACTCGCTCACCTCCCTCCTCCCCGCCCACCCGCGACCCCTCATTGGCCGGTCATGGTGCCGACCCTGCCCACCATCCTCACCACCACCACCACGCCCGCTCAGGCTCCTGTCCGATGGCGTCACAGGGGCGGGCCGGCTCCTGTCCAATCGAGAGTGAGATGGCGGGGGCCATTGGGCTGGAGCCCCTGCACAGGAAGTCCGGTTCCCTGGACACCAACTTCCCCATGTCACCTCCGGCAACACGCGCCGTCAACGCTCTGATGGCCCTCCGGCCTGAACCCAAACCCCTGTCCAGAGAGAGGTGGGCACACACACACACACACACAACCACACATAATGACATTATGATGATCTTGCTCTTAATAATGCTAATAACCTTTAAAAAAAAAAGGTGATAGTTTTGACTTGGAAGCCTATAAGCCACCATTCATGTCCTTGTTTTCTGCGTCATCTGGGATTCAATACCTACTCACAATATGTGAGCTAAGGTCCCCCAGGTGCAACACTTTTTATCCCAGAGTGGTACAACAATACACAACCCAGTAGCCTTAAAGACTCAAGCTCTGCTCTCATACACACACAAACACACACACACATACAAATGCACACTTCATACCCCTCAGTGGAAACCTGTTAAATCAGCAACACACTTATAGACACTTCATGTCACATGACATAGAAGAAAAATGAATTTAATGGTTGCATGTCCCTTACTGGCAGCAGGATGCTGATGTATTGGGAGCACTGGTTACCGCACCAAACCATGCACACTGCTCCTTGTGTGTGTGTGTGTGTGTGTGTGTGTGTGTGTTTCTCTCTCATCTTTTTGGCACACATACAGCTTTGTTTTTCAATGTTTGTTTATAATCATAACTATGGCGGCAAACAATGATTCACTTTATTAAATTACTGACAATTGTTTTTCTACTATTATTGAATGAATTGCCTTGTAAAAGCAAAAGGCATTTCATACTTTCATATTTCAAAAATATAAAAAAAATTCAACGTGCCTTACAGACATTTTTGATGATATTCCAACTGAAACATTACGGGTAAAGGTGGTGTTGATATTATGTGTGGAAGTTTGTTGACGTTCATCATTATCGCGATTTAGGAGGAAAAAACGTAACGTGATGAAACATGCAGCCTCTGCTCCAAGGAGATAAAGTACAGCAACACGGGCTCACATGCCCTCTCATCACACTGCCAGACACTGTTCACTGTAATGACCACAGCCAGTGTACTAACAGTCCCAACAGTCCCAGGTACAGTCCCAAGGGCCCCGAAGTAATGAGAAAGAGGGTTAAGGTGCCTGTACCTTCATTTCAGCGGGTTGTTAATGCAGAGGTGTGTATAGATTACAGCTATTATTTTACTCTTGATAAACTACCTCAGCCAGAGCAGATTATCATTTAAATTTAAATAATTGAACTGGATTGAATGCATATTAATTGCAAATAGAAGATGAGCCACAATTCCAACAGCTTTACAGTAACAGTGGAAGTTAATATGAAGCCATACAATAACTGGGTTCAATGAAAACTCATCACTTTATTTGGTACAGGCGATGGCTCTCGCTACTGTTGCTGTCTTTGTTTTTATATGATTAAAACCTTTGAAAATGAGACCTCGGTCTCAATGCATTTTGTCTAAATAATAATAATAATGTTGATTGAAAAAAATAAAAAAGCTAACTAGCCAGCTGTTCAACTAGAGCTGAAATACTGATCAATCACTGAATAATAAATTAGTTTTTTGCTTCAAGTAAATGTCTTATCATTTAATTTTCTTCTCGGAGTACACCAGAATGCTGCATTTTAAAGCTCATATTTAAAATATAATTCTCACGGGGGAACATGCACCGGGTTTTGGGTTCGGGTGCTTGTCACCTTTTTCACCTCTTATGAGTTTGCAGGTATGTGAATTACTGTGTTAAATTTGACACGCTCAGGAGGTACTAAACTTTGAATGAACTGTCACTGCATGACTGACTTGTGTGGCATTTTCTTTAGGCCTCGGAGTGCGTGATTTTAGTACATTTTGCATGTTGCACTGATCTAACATAACTGGCACAAGCGTGTGTGTGTGTGTGTGTGTGTGTGTGTGTGGGTGCGTGTGTATGTGAGAGAGATTCTCAAAATCCATTAAACATATTGACAGGTTTCCGGAGTGGATATTTCCTTTTACCCATAATTCACACTGCTGTCTATACTTGGGAACATACTGAGAGTCTCCACTCATACCTGCACTGGTTAAATGCTTCCAGCATGTGATGTTGTCCACGCCGTTGTGTGTGCGTGCGTGTGTGTGTGCTACAGCTGTGTCTGTGTGTGGCAGGTATCGTGCGGTGGTGCCCTACCCTCCCCAGAGCGAGGCGGAGATCGAGCTGCGGGAAGGGGACGTTGTGTTCGTCTACAAGAAGAGGGAGGACGGCTGGTACAAAGGCACCCTGCAGAGGACGGGACAGACCGGCCTGTTTCCCAGCAGCTTCGTCGAGAGCTTCTGAACTGGAAAAAGTGGACAAAAGAACAAAAGAAATGTTCCTGTTACTGAGTCGCAAAACACACACACACACACACACGCACGAAGGATGGACCGACATTGGTTTCCATGAATCATACTTTCGGATTAAAGACAGATACTGCAACAGAAAACTTTAATCTCATTAAAATCTATTGAATACTGGCACAAAACATCATAAATAGTAATTGTCTTCGGAAACCTATATCGGTCCAACCAATTCAAACACACACACACACAGGAAAGCTAGCCCCGGCTTCGACCAGCCACACAGGGAGCAGGGCAGCTTTTCCCGTCTCTCGCCCAGCTTTGTATCAGAGGGGCTCCAGCAGACTTCGTTGGACCCATGATGTTGACTACTGAAGGCACACAGACTCAAAGAGCACAGCAAGACAAACCCTTGCCTCCCAGTTCTCCTCCTTGGCATCATCCACCAGCAAACACTAGCACAAAAAGCATTAGCTCTGCTTTCCACTGAGACCTCAGAACTTGAATTTGGGTGCTGTCTTTGTTTGAAAAGAGAAGATGTACCGCCAGGTGATGAGGGAAGTGTGTGAGCCTACAGTCCAGGATCATTGTAAGCACATCTCCATGTCTAGTTTGTGACAACAAGCACATTTGTTTCTTACCAACTCAATATATGTTAATAACAATGCATGTAGCATTATTCTATTTTTTGTTTATATATATATAAATATGTTGAAATAGATGTTGTCCCAAACTAGTCATGCTGTGATGATATGTCACAAAACAAAAGGTGAAATATGAATTAGGTGACTCATTCTTCTATTTCTATAACTTACATACATTCATAAAGCTGTTTTTAACTTAAAATGTGACCTTTATAGACCCCCACGTTTGGGATAAACTGAATAAACTGGTTTGCTGAATGTAGGAAGAAACAAACAAGTTACGCCAAACTCTAAAGAATTGATTTGTATTGATAAAGTTGTCTTTTTGATCTTTTATGTGGGATTATAGAGACAAAGAATGCACTTGGTAATATTTAATACAACTTGCCATAACTACACATACAGTATTTTACACACTCAGAAATTATTTATTCGACAAACGGTATTTCCAGTGCTATTTATCACATCCTTTTTTTTAAAAACATGCACAAACCATTTGGTGAGGACAGAAGTCTCAATCCAGCCATTTTAGTCACAATGTAAAGTTCCTAAACAAACCAACAAAACGTATCAAATAACGAATCCAGAGATCAGAAATACAATACACTCTCGCTGACAGTAATTCCTCTTACTCAGCCTTTTCTCAACCGTTGAGAGTTTTCGTTTGATTGCAGCAATATTGTGAAACCAAATGGGTGCGGATTCAATGCTCACAGACGAATGTACGGTCGACGGGAAAACAGCCGAAGTCAGAAGGCAGATACACAAGATTCTCATCACACAACTGCCAACCTTTGACAACAACCTCTCCTCTGATCTTGTCAACCTCTGACGAGTATTTTTGTACGGCCTCAGCGAGTGTACAGTCAGTCTGCTTTGTGAATTTGTGAGTGTGGATCACGGCTTGTCTAGTTTACATCCAGCCACAACCATCTACCTTGTTTCCCTGTTTCTGGAGATAGAAGCACAGCAAAACCCAGAGCTTGACTTGCTAACTGTGTGTGTGCGTGTGTGTGTGTGTGTGCATGTGTGTGTGTGTGTGTGTGTGTGTGTCAGAGAGTAACACCAGACATGTATCAGTGAAAGAACAGAGATCATAAATGGTTTACCTCACCTGCTGTTTCTAAGAACTGAGCCAGAATGAAGCACAAACGACTGCTGGCCATGTGCACACGGGTGAGGCTCACTCATTGGCTGAGCACATAAATGTCTAATTGGGTCATAACTAGGTGAGAGTCTGAAGCACACTTCAATGTTCTCTGTGAACACCATTGATGTCACAAGAAAGGAATAAATAAACTAATACATACATATAAATACAAAATTCTAGATGGAAAATACAACTTCCTGCTTTTCTTGAATTTCATCAATGAAAAGCTTCTCGGAGTCAACAAGATGTTGCAGCGTCAAAGCAGTTTGGAAACTGAAGTCATTTCTGATTCCCATATGTTGACTGCAGAATAAACAGTCAGACTTTACTACAAGCTCTCCGCAGTCACAACAAGCACAACACAGATATTGTGTTGCCGGCACAAAATCTGACTCAAAAATGCAGTTCAATACCACAAGTGTTCTCTCACTAGATGCATGGTCTGATAATGGAGCTACATGATTGATCTTTTCTTCTCTTTGTGGCCATGTAATTCCTTTGTGTGTAATACTTCTTACTGAGAAAGAGCAGTAGCAAACTTTTATTTGTTGTAAAAAAAAAAGAAGTTATTTTTAATGTCTTCATGTTCACCTTGTTCTTAAAGTAGGGGTGGCCTGTCATTGAGGTTTGATGCGTTTTAATCCCAATTTTTAGATTGTGGGAAAAAGAACTCGATCTCTTAAACTGTGAAGGAAAGTGAACAAAAACATGGAAATTAACATTTACAGCATGGTCTGCAATCATCCTCTGGCTGCTGGCAGTGCAGTATGGGCAACAAATGAAACCAAAAACACTGCAAATTAAGATGTATCTTCGTCACAAGCGTGCAGTAACAAACACACTCGGGCTATTCTGACAAATATCGCTTTTTCAGTTAGAGTCATGGATATGAAGCAGCCGCTTTGATTCTTTACAAATTGAATGTCAGATTGGTCAATTTAGTGTATTCAATACTATTTCACACAAGCCTACTAGACTATGATATCTGCAGTGCTTTTAATTAAGTGTTTTAGTTCAGCTAAAAAAAGAAATCCAGTTTATTTTCGATGAAAAGGGTCAAAACCAAATGTCAAATTTTGGACATTAGTTATTGGAAGCTTCAATCCAAAAATATGTGCATTGGCCTTCAAAACCTGTCAGTCAAATCCTAGTGCCTACAAATGCCAACACACACACACACACAGTATTTACACCAGGCAGACCAATCTGTCTTTTGTCTCTTCCTTGCTTTTTCTCTCTTCTTATCGGCACAGTGAGCCTGCTGCTTGTTCTTCTCGCAGCTCTGCTTCGTTTGTCTCCGTGACACAAAAACAACCAGCAGATCCCAGAACAGCTCTGCACAAAAACCCCTCGCTAGGTTCTCCCCTCATCTGTTTGTACGCTGAAAAGAGGACTCTACTTTCTACTGAGTCAAAACTTAAAGCACAAGTCCTCGTTTGTGTCGGAGGTCAAAGGATCTCGACTGTCTTCATTTGTTTTCACAAGGTCGATGCTGTGAGGAGGAGGAGAGTTTACAACCGTCAACACATCAGGAATAAAAACCACAGTGGTCACTTTACATAGAATATCTTGAGCCGCTGGTTACACACATGTCGTTTGTGTTTTTATTTACGTGATGTACACTTTGTCTTTCGCCTCAAGCTTCCTGGTTGTAAATACCTCTTGAGAACAATTGTAAAGCCATCAACAGCAGTGGTAATTCCCATTGGACATGAACTCAACACAAAACATTGCACAAGCAATTTCTTTTTTGTTTTTGTTTTATTGGACTTGATAGCAAATTACTGTCCACTTCCTTTTTTTGTCCTTCCAGGAAGCCTGAGCACCCACCCTGCCATCTTGAATTAGATGTCGGCCATATTTGTTCCTATGGATACTTGTGTGCGTGTGTTATGGTGTGTGTGTGTGTGTGTGTGTGTGCGTGTGTGCGTGTACGAGGGGAGGGGGCCTCTGTATGTAGCTCTTTACATAAAAAAGGAACTTTATGAAAAAGTTTGGTGCGGCGTGGACACTCACGCCTCACCACAACTGAGTCGGGTTCAAAACAGCGGTACAGCGAGGAAAACAGAAAAAAAAGTATATATATTATTCTATATTGTGCAGAATATTTATAGGCCTTTTGTGCCATTGAAGTCATGCTCTGCGCTGGCCATGCAGCTACCATGTGATCATTATGCATCGTCTTGTACCGATGACCCGTGGTTGATTTGATTGTTTTTTCATGTCAAGTGCATTTTTCGCAATAAATGCCTTTGTTTTAAAAAACAGATTTTCAATGTCCTTTTTTTTTTGCATCTGCCCGCAGCTTTATAATGAAGATAACACAGGTAGTGAGAGGCAGTAACATACACTTGTGTACTCTGATGAACAACAAACACATTACCTCTACAACCCATCAGGATTTTACTGTTGCCCTTTGGAGGATTCATCCTGAGAATCATATCCTGCTCTAATTATAATTATCTGCGCTCACTGTGTGCTCATTATGAGCTTATGAAGCCTCATGAGCGGCACAGGTACAGCAGTCTGACAGAGTGTATTACCGTCATTATCATTACATTGCTAGTCAGGGATGTTTAGAATTAAAGCTGACACGCTTACTGTCTTTTCATCATTCCCCCCCCCCCCCTCCATCTCTCTTGTGTTCTCAAGCCAACACTGGCATGGACGAGGTGTGTAATTGGTAATTTCAGAGCGTCGCCGGCACTCCCCTTAAATGACAACCTCATCTCTCCAGCAGCCGGGCCTGTCTTCAATGATCATCTACATTTGCATTTAGAGTGACTAGCAAAAGGTGACAAGGGTACATGTACTGGACTGTGTGTGTGTGTGAGTGTGTGTCTGTGTGTGTGTGTGTGTGTGTGTGTGTGTGAGTGCAAGTGACAGCTATCTTGGGTGTAAGTGCACGCAGGAAAACTTGATACTGACACACTAACTCAAACTGCTATATTTAAGGCGAGCAGGCAGGCAGCAAATTTAGATTTTTCAGATTTCTGCTGAACAGAGATAGTTCTCGCCTCTGGCAGGAAAAACTGGGAGATAACCACTTCTCACCCAGAGAGAAGCTGACAATGTCTGTACACATCCACACACACACTTTTGCACAGTTTGCCTTGGTGAAATCTCCTCGGGGGTGCGTCCTCTTCCCAACCTGCCAGGTGCCGCAGGCCCCTGCAGGGAATCGATCAGCATCCTTCTGCTTCACGCCAGACCTGTCTGTCTACCTGTCTGTGGGCCAGGCTGTGAGTCACATGAAGGGTAAGACACTGCAGGGAACAGGACCTCTACCAGGCGGTTCAGGGTGGTCCCTTTGTGCGTGCGTCTTCAAATGTAAAGTGGTGGTCAGGAAAAATGTTAAGCTGCTGCTGTCTCCTAAATCTTCCTTTAAAGCAAAAAAGGGGAGCTTGTGATCATCCTCTCTCCTCTTACCTTCTGATAAAAGGGAAGGAAGCGTCTACAGTAGACATTTCTTATGAATCACAGGGGTGGAGAGGATTTAAGTCGGGAGGTCTTTGGGTCTTACATCAGTCTAGAAATGCCACAGTTTTTCTCCTTTGGTGCCTTTGCTAGCTAACAAACAGTCCAGTTGTCCCGAGTAGGTGACACAAACAATAACAATGTGTTCCAAAAAGTAGTGTGTTCTTAAAGCTGGAAATGGATCTACTGGTTAGACACCTTACTCCATGGCCTCAGAGTACAACCTGGTCATGGTAGTTTAGTTTGCACCAATGAGTCATTTCTAACATCACAATGACCACCGGTATAGAAGATCATCTGAACGATGGAGAAAAACAGTACTTAAATGTAATTTCCAAGTACAGGTGCTTGATAAATCAGTATGTTAGGATCCTTGTGATAAAACTGCATGAAATATAATACATACAATATATTTATTTAATTCAGGGAAAAGAAGCTGACATAAGACGCCATACTTTCAGAAGAAAACAGACAGGCAGAGTGTATCATGACAAAAATACAAAGATTTATTTAGAAAGGAGGGAAAAAAAGCTCCCAAATAACACTGTTAATTCCTTAAATACAAGTGTAGTACAAACATGACTTTGACATCTTTACTCCATGAAGCATCGGTGTGTTTCCCCGGATGTACTGTTAGGTGGACAGTTTATTTCCAAGTAAGCGTCACACAGATAAGGCAGTAACACATATTAAGCACTAGTGTAAAGTATAAAGTGGCAGTAAATGATTTATAAATCACCCTTTACTGTTAAATGCGTCGAGGTGTGAAACCCTGTCTCATCATCCAGACACAAGTGAATAGAGAAACGTTATTAAAATACAGTCACAAAAGCATTCTCTCTCTTTCCCCGCACTCTCAACAAACAGACTTCCCACGAGTCAGCGCTTTTCAGACAGACTGCATAGCAAACTTCAACAGCTTGTAAGGGAGCACAAAAAAAAAAAAAAAAGACAAACAATATATATATGTATAAATATATGCTGTTACATGTACCTCATCCAAAACCAAGCGTCAGCCCCAACCTCCTAGAAACCTGGACAAGAGACGTCCCTTTGGAACAGCAACAGGAGAAGCAGTGCGACGCTGGTGTGCTCGTAGTTAAAGTTTAAAGCATCAATGATAGAAAATAAATCAGACCGTATACAGAAAAAGGATGAGTAATTACAATGCCCCGTGACCTTGATTATGCCCACTCTTACTGATGAATGCACTAAACTTCCCTTTTCAGATACGAGTTCTGTGACACCACTGCATTTAGCTCCACATCTGTTAAATATCAAAAGGTCTCCGTGGAGTCATTATTCTGTAACGACTCGATTTAAACATGACAGGACTATTACACAGAGAGCTGCAGTGCTCACACTATGTAAAGCGGATTGTTTATCGCTGAGGTTTCATTAATGAGCCACTCGCCTCTCACGACGAGTAGACTCGAGAAACCAGAATGTAAATCTCCTCATGGAGCGCATGTCTGAAAGGGGCTTCATAATAAATTAAAAGCATATCAAAGATGGTTCTGTTCATCTTAAGCAAAGTATTAAGGCTGCATTACAACACAATAAGCCTGTTCGTATTATACACCAGACGTATGGCAGATTAAATATGAGTGAAGATGTTCCTTTCAATGCAGTGTTGTATGTAAACAGCATCTAGTGAGGAGGCTGTGAGAGGTCCAATACACTGTAAAATAAAATAAAATAAAAACAGGGAAGTATATGGAAAATACAGGCTTTATGTAAAAATGAAAGGATAAATATAAAATATTACAGAGAGGTATAAAACCCATTAAAAATACCATAAAGGAGAGTGTGTACACACACACACACACACACACACACACACAAAGGGTACAGCCATTCAACTTTGGCACAAACTCACACACTGCTGGTTTGTGTGGCGTTTGTCTGGTTAGTGTGAGAGACTGGCCACAGAGGAAGGGGAAGGATGCGGCCTCAGTGTCACTGGTCATACTGGAGTGTTCTTCAGATCCGAGCGTCTTCACATGAAGCCAGAACTGTTAAGAGACAACAAGCGGGAGTTTACAGCAAAATTCCATATCACAACACACCCTCACACCATCATCTGTGAGCAACTTAAATGTGCACTTACACTAGCAGTGGCGAGCTTTGCACCGTATGCACTAGTTTCCTAGAATCACTAATCAGTGAAAACGTTTGGATCTAAACCCTCACTGTCTTCAGGTGTGTAAATCTATGGATCTTGATCATGAAACAGCAGCTCTCACTTCTTGCGGTCTTTGTCCTTCTTGCCGTTGGCGGTGAGGCTCTGGGCCTGCAGCAGCTGGGCGGCAGCTCTTCTCTTGCCGAAGGAACTCTGGTCCTCATCCAGGAGTCTCTTCTTCTCCTCCAGAGACGATTTCTCATCTGCGTGGAGGCGCTTCAGCTGCTCAAAGCGGCTTTGCAGCTGAAGCGCGGAGAGAAAACAACAGAGTTGAGTCACAGAGACGCCTCATTTATCGACAATATCAAGAAGAACAAGTGAAAACAAATGACTTTCCTCCGTCGCACTAAAACCAAAGTGGATGTGAAATTGTAAAAAGATTGACTTTGATTTTATCCAGTAAAAGAAGAAACATTAATGATATTTGTTTCCTCGTGATTCATAGGAGCGAAAAACTAAATGGGAAAAGATGTTGCAGTAATCACATGCATTTATTAAAAGAAGTACAGAGTACACAAATAATTATGACTTCCAAAGGAAATATACAGTCAGTAACCAACAGTTTAGTACCTCAGGTCAGAACTGAACCTGAAAGCCTGTTGATTGTTATAGATGTTTAGAAAAGGCCGTTCGCCAGTGTGCTTACTTGCTACTATTCTAACACACAACATATTCTGCTGCTGATGACGAGATGTATGTGAATGAGTTGGTGTCTACGTACGTCTCTCTCAGCCTCCTTCAGCTCGGACTCCTTCTCCTTCACCCTCTGCACGAACATCTGCCTCATCTCATCCTCTCTCTTCTGCAGCTCCACCAGGAACTCCCGACGCTTGGCCTCATAAGTCTGCTGCAAGCTGAACACACACACACACAGGTCAGTTGTCAGTCATGTCAATTTATGCACCCCTCACTGTGTCGCTGCAGGTGTTCATGAGCTCACCTGACAGGTTTGGAGTCGGGGTCGGTGTCTTTGAATCCCATCTCCTCCAGTTTGCAGCGTCTGTACAGCTCGTAGTGGCGAGTGTGTGTCTGCTCTCTCAGGTCCTCCATGTTCACACAGATCAGCATCTCCCTCAGCTTCACGAAGTCACAGTGACTCTCATTCTCCACTGACACACACCCACACACACACACACACACACACACACACACACACACACACACACACACACACACACACACACACACACACACACACACACACACACACACACACACACACACACACACACACACACACATCGAAGGGTTAGGCAACCAGCAGATACTAAATATTGAATATTGAGAAATGTAGGTCTGATTTAATGGACATCTGTTAATCTTTCCAATGTGATCCTGCAAGATCTTTGGCACCACAAGCACAGTCGCGTAGAAGAACACAGAAACAAAGACGGACCCGTCTTACCTTGAACGACACCCCAGGGATACTGACGAGCCTTCACCATCTTATTGCCGACGGAGACTTCCTCTGTGCTGCCTACTACAGCGAACGGCAAATGACCCTACAAGAACAGCTTATTTTAAAATACATAACTACTTGAAAATAGATATGCAAAATGAGTCACAACGCAACATGTGCTATGCACTAGTTATTCTAGAAAGCACTCCAGTTCCAGGTGATGTAGTGGAAGTGTGTGTGTTTCCTTACGTTCATAGTCGTGTTGACCTTAGCCACAGTCTCATCGTCCAGGGGGAACTGGTAGATCTGGACGCCGTTGCTCACCAGCTCGCTCATGATCTTGATCTTGAACTTGTGCAGCTCGCTCTTACTGATGGTGTCAGCTTTGGCGATCACTGGGATGATGTTCACCTACAGCGAGACGGGGAAACACGTTCACGTACGAAATAACGGATTCTTCTTCATTATTAAACATACTATTATCTGAAGACCTCAGAGACAAATTAGACCTTTCATGCGATCTGTAAAAAGATAGATATATATATTTAGGCCTTATCAAAGCAATGAAAAAACATGGATACATTCAAATGGCCTCCATTGGTCCTGACTGCAAGTACAACCAAAACTATTTCACCAGTATTTGTTACTTTATCTAAAATACTTTAAAAACTGCTTTTAGATAAGTGTTACATAAACCAGGTCTACTGATGTTATTTCTGGCCCTGCAGCCCACACTGCTGTCCAAGTCCTTCCACATTCCAGTCCTGTCTGTCGTACCAAAGAGGCTTGGAATGAGTTGCCGTCACTAGACAAGCGTCTGGGTCGCGCGCGCGCACACACGCGCGCACACACACGCGCGCACACACACACGCACACACACACGCACACGCACGCGCACGCACACACACGCGCGCACACACACACGCACACACACACGCACACGCACACGCACGCGCACGCTCGTAGACAGCTGTCTGAGTGACTGACTGTCTGTGCTGCACATTCAACAAACGGCTCTGTCTGTGTGTCTGTACAGTGACACAAAAGGACAACTCGAGTGTGCATGCGTGAGGTGATTACAACATTCCGATGGCCTTTTCTCCTCCATTCACACGCAAATCCAGGGTCACCGACACTCACAGAGCGGTGAACTCACACAAGAGCACAAAAAACACAAAGTCACTACACACAGGGAGCATGGGAAAGTTTGTGACCACTTCAAGAGGGAAGGGAGGGGCTTAGTCAGTGGGAACCACTCCCAACAGTCAGACATTAGAGGAAAGTCTAGAAACAACCACGGTACATTAGTACGGTCAGTCTGTATCTCCACTGTGATGCTTCTCCTACCTTGCTGTCTAGCTTCTTCATCGTGACCAGGTCCAGGGATTTGAGTGAATGACCCGAGGGGGAGATGAAGTAAAGGCAGACGTGGACTCGCGAGTCGTGGTAGTTGTGAAGAGAGCGTTTGATTTTGAGCTCT
The DNA here is from genome assembly GCF_949748355.1 of Melanostigma gelatinosum. Taxonomy (NCBI): domain Eukaryota; kingdom Metazoa; phylum Chordata; class Actinopteri; order Perciformes; family Zoarcidae; genus Melanostigma; species Melanostigma gelatinosum. The sequence goes on along the minus strand of NC_136643.1, from coordinate 19,297,783 downwards.
TCCTGTAGATAACTCTCAAACTGCCTGTCGATGTAGTCCACCACTGGCTGATAGCTACAGGGGAGAGACACGTAGGGCTGATCAGAAATGTGGGTTTTTATGACTGATTAACACACATTGGTTCATAATGGCTGTATGTTTCTTACAGTCTTAAATCACATTCACTCTTTCACACTCGCTCTCCTCCTCCTCCCACCTCTCCTGTTTGTTCATCTGGTCTCCGAAGCCCACAGTGTTGACCACGGTGAGGCGTAGCCGGACGTTACTCTCCTGCAGGTCGTAGGTTTGAGCCCGCAGCTTCACTTGAGGCTCAAAGTGGGACGACTCGAAGTTCTCAAAGTTGGTGTTGAACAGCGTGTCCATCAGAGTAGACTTGCCGATACCGGTTTCACCTGGAGACAGAAAAAGATGAGACACAATTTGAGTTATTGAACTTTATGTTTGGGATCCAATTTAGCAGTGTGAGCATCAGAGACGGGCACTTAAGACGCAAAATAAAATGCCTTAAATGAATTCCTAAAACTTAAATTAGTTAGGGGAAGCATGAGTCAACACCAAGGCATTGGAGCAAATCAGTGATGGCAGTTGGTGAGGAACAGGAGATATCACCCATTCACCCAACCACATATATATCAACTAGTGGAGAGATACGAACCAGCAGGATCCTTCACATCACAATGCTTCTTTGACCCCCCCCCCCCCCCACCACCACCACCCCCCACTGTCTAACACAACCTAATACTCATGTGTGTGTCACAATATACCAATGCAGAGGATATTGAAGCAGAAGCCCTGGCAGATGGACTTGTTGACAAGCTGATCTGGGAGGCTGTCAAAGCCCACATGGCCTGCCAGACCCAGGGGTCGGAGTCCTTTATTCTGGGGAGGAAATTGCACAGACAAGACAGATCAGTCTCAAGATGCAGAGGCCATTTTCTCCTCAAATAAGAAATATGATGGAAATGTAAAAGTGAACTTTAAGGCATTCGAAGCCACAACTTCCCGACTTCGTACATTTAAATTGTGTTGTATGGATGCACAGTAATGAAGATTCTGGCAATATTTTGAACCAGCCAATTCCATATGATAGATAATATCAACTGAGAAATGTCCAACCAATATAAAAAAAAAGACCTAAAAACATATTCTCAAAGTTAAAAATCCGCATCTCGACTGCTGAGACTGACACGAGAAAATATATATTATATCATAAAATAGTATATTTCTTTCAATGTGCAAGCTGCAAAACAAACCCCTCTCACTTTAAATACAGTTTGTGGTTAATCGATCGTCCTCCTCTGACCTGCAGAGGGCTAACACTGACGTAGTTATGATGTGCTACAATTTTTTAATTTTTTGAGCTGGTGGTTCTAGCATAGGAATGTTTAACGGTGCAGCACCACAACTATTTTCAACTTTTGTCTGTTGAATGGCTAGCTTAGTGTTAGCCACATAGCGCCCTCCGCAGTGTATTCTGGTGTAACACTGAATCCCTTTTGAGAGGTTTAGTTTGAAAGCCCCGCTAGATGTTCCTGGTGTACGTCTCCGTGAATGATGTGTTCTGTGTATAAGTTACTTTAAACTTCCGTGGTTTCGATAGCTTTAACAGTAAGTAGGTATAGCTAGCGGTAGCTAACTTAATGATAGCCATGGACACTCCCTACTCAACTATCAAGAACACTGTCACTTGTCTACCAGGAAAGAAGAACAAAATACTAACCGGCTGCCGAGCAACATCAGAAGAAGCCATAGTTTTGGCCAGAAGTTAACAACTAAAATAAATTCAGAAATAATACAACAAAACCAACTAAAGACCACTTCTTTTTTTCAGAACCTTCGTTGGGACTGCATCTACGGTCGACAACTGAGCAGGCTAGACCACTCAAAAATAAGATAGGAATGAGGTTATATCTTTAGTTTGTAAATTACCTTTAACGCTACAATTCTGTGAATTTGCCCAACACGTGATGGTAAATGTAATCTAGTAACGCTATTTAAGAATCAAATATACGACAACTGTCGTAACAGCCAAACGATGTCAATTTACTGCAGCAATACACCCACCACCCCTTCGTTGTATAATGGTACAGCGCAACTTAATTTTCCCAGTCGCTTCCATGGCACATTGCGGACTGTCATAAAAATCGTAAAGCCAATCTCCGCGCAACATCTTCTCCATTGTGATGTTGATGCTTGGTTTCAAATATGAGTTTTTACCAGAAAATCCATAAGAATAATACATTGGTTAGCTTGATTCGTTAGTATTAAAGACCATGCTGTCATTCATTTGGGTTTTAGAGTAAAAGAGATGTACATTTTTGTTGTAATGAACTTTGGTGCTTTTGTCCCGTATGTATAGAGACCTAAAAAGAGTACTAACACTCAGTCATTCAATACAGTTTTGAATGTTTTCACTAGTTTCTCACGCCATCACAGCTCAGTCAACACTAAAAACAAAACCACATTCTCAAAAAACGACAGATTTTACTTTGCTAGTAATTTGAAGCAGTCGTTTACGGGGATTACATGAACGCAGCATGATATTTGCAGTGGTAAGCCGTTTGCATGGGTTGCTTCAGTTACCGACGTGCGCCCCCTATCGGCCACAGCTCGACACTCCCCGTGGAGGAGAGGAAAAAGGAGAGGAAGATGCTGTCACCCTTCGCCACCGACCTAAATGAATGACAGTGGCGTGAACATGGAGTAATTTTGAAACGTGTAACTTTATTCCGCTGTATTTGCGCTCTGTTTGGGGACGTTCAGCATGACGATGGCGTCTCCGTGCACGGAACAAACCGTGCAGGAGTTCCTGATGGAGAGGGGAGGGAGGGTCCAACAGATGGAGTTGATCGATCATTTCCTATCGGGTTCGGGTGAAAAGGACCAGTCGAAGGAAGGGGTGGATCGCGAGGCGGTGACACGCATCGTGGACAACGTGGGCTTCGTGAAGGTGGAAAACGGCGTGAAATTTGTTTGTTTGAACACTGAAGGCAGCGCGGAGTCGGTGATGCGTGCAGACACAGGCGGCCGCGATCACGCGGAGTGCAATGGTAATATCCAGGAGACACTGGACAACAACAGCCATGTCAACGGCAACCCTAACACCGGAGACCAAACAGGTGAGTCACACGCACATTGTTGTTGTTTATGATTATCTTTGTCCATGATTTATTTGTTTAAAATCTCCTACTGGAATGCCAAACAAATCCCATGTTACTCCATTTAACCCGTATGTGCTATAATAATTCAAAATTATAACACAGTGTTCACATGTTTGCTTAGAGTGCATTGTCCCGCATTGGCTCTCTGATTGTCACATTTTTAAGTGTCATTGTTTTTGAAGGCCAAGACTACAACTACTGCTACTATGCTGACTTAGACTGGAGTTGTCAAAATCAAATGATCTGGACCTTTTTGATTTCGACCTAAATCACAAAAACTCGACAGTAACTCAGGTTAATGACAACACAAAGCCATTAAAAAGTTTAGCCGTGTGCGTACCCGTGAGAATATCAATGGAAATGTTGTATTGGGACATAGACAACTCCTTCATTCAGTGTCGGGGCTGGATGACGATAACAAAATGCATGTACAAATTGTTCCACAGGAGCAACCAGCTCCTTGGCTGCCAGCCTGGACAATGGCAAACAGTCAAATGGCAATGGGCAACCTGCAGCCCCCTCCCAGAATGATAAGACCAACGCGGATACGCCGACATCTGGTGGAGGTGGGGAGGTGAAGCTGAGGGAGAGGAGAAGGTGGGAGTCTGCGCCTGTGATTGGGATTGCGGATGTGGACCATGCTCACCCTGCAGGGTCCCACAGCCAGCAGGTGAGAGGGGCCCGCAGGGTGTCCAAGGGTTCCCAGCGGGCCCTGCTGACCAGCTGCCTATCTGAAGACAGCGCCTGGGAAGGGCTGGACATTGTTGGAGATATCAACACACCCAAGGGAAGTCGCAGGAACTTCATAGAGCTGATGATGAGCAGTTCCCCGCAGGTAGTACACTATGTTTCTCTGGCATGAAAAAGGTTTCGGTCAGATCGTTCTTATAACCTGCAAAACTCACGGATAAAATGCTGCTGCACTGCTTTCCATTGTTTCAAACCCTTGGACCATGTTATACATTTGGCCACAGCTCAAGCAGTAATGTCACATCCTGTACAGTGCCTGTAAAGTATGAGCCTCATTCATTCCAATAGTTTTCCCTTTACAGGTTCGGAGGTCTCTGATCAACCGTGGTTCACGCCTCCGGGACTCGGTGAAGGGCGACGGCGATTCGGCGTCGCTCCTCTCCACAACCGCTGATGAGGACTGTGCGTCGGTGACCCTGGACCCGCTGGAACATGAGTGGATGCTGTGCGCCTCGGACGGACTGTGGGAGAGCCTGCAGCCCCTGCTCGCTGTGGAACCCGGCCTTGTGGCCAAGAGAGACTTTGTCACCGGCTTTACCTGCCTCCACTGGGCGGCCAAGCAGGGCAAAGCAGAGCTGCTCTCCCAGCTGCTGGCCTTCTCCAAGGACAACGCTATACCTGTGAATGTGAACGTGAGATCAAGTGCTGGATACACGCCGCTACACCTGGCAGCTATGCATGGACACACGCAGGTGGGTTGGGTAGATGGTGGTGGCAGTGGGGGGTTTTGTGTCTACTGTATGCATTTTGTTCCAAAGAAGGAGGGGGGCATCGCCATAGAAACTGGAACATTTGCAGGCTGTGCTCTGGTCGCAGGAAAATATTAGATGTGGCCAAAGAGGAGACCTTAAAAGTAAACATTCAAATGTTCCAGGAGGGTCAATATATTTAATTTTAAGACAAAAAAAACAAGAAAACAATGAATCCTTGCTCATGTTATGACATGGACTTATTTTTAACTGAGTGTATTTAATGAGCTGTGATTGACAGGTGGTGCGTGTGTTGCTGTCAGACTGGGAGGCGGACCCTGATGCTCGAGACTACAGCGGGAGGCGAGCCATCCAGTACCTGTCCCCCCCGCTGGCTGCTGACCTGCAGGAAGAGGGAGTGGTCACCTCGCCGGGGGCCGAGTCAGACCACGAACCCACCACCAGTAGCAGCGGAGGGCGCGGCTGGCGGTTTCCCAGAGTTCTCCAGGGCAATCTGAACCCACTGCGGCTCCTGAACCCACCCGCCGGGCCAGCGGAGGAAGGAGCCGTGACTGGGAGGACCAAAGGGGGGATGCAGAGGAAGTCTTCTCTGAGCCGACTGAACGCCCGGCTGCACCGAGGACGCCACCGAGCCCAGATCATCCACAGCGCCTCCTTCAGGGACACGGGGGAGGTGGGACGAGGAGAGGAGCTCCCCAGCAGCCCTGTCCGACCCCGACCGCTATCCAACCTGTTTGGATAAAGTAATACAACTCTGAGATAAAAAACGGTTTTATGACCAGAATAACCAAACGCATCCTCATTGACAGTATGATTTCAAGCTGATTTTAAGGTTTATTATTATAGGACCACAAATTTATATTTCTCTGAAAATCGAACTTATTTTTGTTCCTATTGCAGTTTTTAGCCTTATGTTGATCACTGAGGGCAGGTCACACTTAATAGCACTTAATTTGCCATGAAATTCATTGAGTAAAAACTTTTTTTTTTAGTTTTCTTATTATTTTTTTAATGCTCTGTTTTTTAGAGTTGGTAGCAATCAATACACAATTTTTTTAAATGTAATACTTTACACTAGAACACACACAAATGCAAAAGCAACAAGCGGGACTGTATCAGGTTCTCACTTTAGATTGGACTCACAGGGGTGAGGGATTAGAAAACTGCACTTGGGTTTGATTCCACAGAGTAATCTAAAATCTAGTTTTTGTTTGCAGAGTAAAGTAATATATTCATAGAACTAATTTTCTATATTTCAACCTCCTTTGATTGGGTGGTGCTATTTTTTTTTAAATACATTTCTGCAACGTGAATTTTTAATCACCAGATTTCAGTATTCATACTGTTGTAACCACAGAATTATTCTATGTCCAAACAGCCATGTTTGCACTTGTCACTTTGAAGACGGTTTGTGATTATGGGAGGAAACTGCTTCAACTAAACCCATGCCGGCTGTTACTGATCCCATTTCATACTGATGAGGGGTGATTCAATTGTCACACCCATAGATTTATAATGCACTGTACTGTGTGTGTATATATGAAAGTACAATGGCATTTTCACCTCATGCATTTCTACCAAAATGGTGTCTTTAGTTATGTCTAAGTACTTTAACCACACTGATCAGTTCCACAGTGGGACTGTTTCACAGGGTGGGAGCACGGGGGGTGTGGTTTTTCTACCGATTTATAATTTACCTGAGGTCATCTGGGTCTGGTTCACCAATCGTTACATCGCTTCTTTATGTGGGAGTTTAAGCAGTGTGGGCCTCTAATAGTAGATTGCAGTGTTTTGTGCAAATCTCTATCTATTTTTAACATATAAATCTGAAAGAATATTTTAAACAACAGCACAGATTCCATATTTCATGCTAAATTGGCTCATGTCAAGATCGAATCGAGTGAAAAGTTTGAAAAGTCTTTCTATCGACAAACAGCATAGCACTGCTTACATTTCATATGAACCTTCTCACTCTGGACCAGATTTGATATTTAATAAATTGCCCGTGTCAGCCTCCGGTACTGCTCTAACCTTGTATACTCAATCATTGTTCATGAATCATCTGTGGATAGTGAAGAGCTTAGACCAGAGTATGCTGGATGTTTAGCGGATGAGCACATCGACTTTTTGACTGTTTTCCCAAATATGTGAACCGTGTGCATATCTGAATATCGGATCAATAACAAAGCCTCGATTTCCCGAATGTTCCCTTTGTTTTTTGTGTCCTTTGTACTCAAATCATAGGGCTTCAAGTGACTTCATGGTTAATGTAGAAATGTATTTCAATGTCACTTTTTTAAATGCATGAACAGGGAAAATGTAAATTCTATCCGCTGTTCATTTGTATGTCTAAAAGTCATTGTTTCTGTCTTCTTTGTGAAATGCTGTGACGCTATGTGATTTGAATACACTTGTTCGTGAGCCACTGTCATCTATGTCTTCATGTCTTATCATTGACTGTCAAATAAAGCAAAAATGGTTTGCATAAAAGTGAAGTCAGTGATCTGTTACAGTATGCTACTGACAAATGTGAAGAATCTGTAGGAACACAGAATCAGCAACAAGGATTAAACATGGTGGTCAGAGCTGTCATAATGTATGCAATCACGAATGCTAGAGTCAGTTCAACTAGAATGGACCAAAGCTACAAATTAAGCAGGCTATTTAGTATGCCAGTCCTGTTGACACCAAGTGATTGTCCCAGTCTGGTGGTGCTGAATAATTGATGATCTGATCACCCCTTGACCCACCATTACAGTAAATCCACAGCTTCCTATCCACAAGCTGCCCATGAAAAACTGCACCAAATATATTCACAGCCGGTCCTCATTCTGCACCTGGTGTTTGTGTGTGTGTGTGTGTGTGTGTGTGTGTGTGTGTGTGTGTGTGTGTGTGTGTGTGTGTGTGTGTGTGTGCTCCCATTGTTACAAAGAAAACATCCTCGCAAGATTAATGACATTTTTATCTGATCCAAGTCTAAACTGGTGTAGTTTATGCCTTTATTTTATTAAATACAAATTTAAATTGAAAACAAACAACCATTTAAACTGCTGATTTTTTTTTTTTTCTAAGTTCAGTATATTACAAATATTAAAAGGGACAAAGGACAAGTCGTTTTTTTTTTTTATTTTGTGACTTCTACTTCATATTTACCAGAGCACATCAGCCATATAAAAGCAGGATTACATATGTGTCATCACAATCAACTGTGCTGCTTGTTTAAATGTAAATGCTCTGTCGGATGTCTGCTCTTTTGATGTATCTCTGAACTGTGTTATTGACGAGTCAAACTAGATTTATCGAAGTCACTGAAGGGATGAGCTTCTTCCCGGGCCGGTAGTTTCCTGCCTCAGGCAGCCGATCTGTTATAGATGACTGGCGATCGGGACAGAGCAGAGATGCTGTATCTGACTGCAGCTACTGACCTCCATACAAAGTGGAGGGAGTAATGTCTGTAATACATTACCATCTGCAATTACATGGATGCATACAGTAACATAAAATCGTGTACTACACGGATAAACTGAATTTGAGTATTTTGCTCCTTTTGTTTTGTGGTGTGAAATAAAACTCAACATTTTGTTTTGTTACAGGGAGCCAGGAGCTGAGGGGGGAGAACGACGGCCTCTTCACCGGGGACAAACATTCAGCAACCGTAGCTTGGAATTAAGACATTGGTCCATTTTTAATATCTCCATTTGACCATCTTGTACTTAAGGTTATACAGTTAAATTAGCTCTCATCCTATATAAAGCCTTTACTAATAGGACAACCAGTAGAGGACAATACACGTCTGATGTGTTATTGTTGCTGTCACACAGATGACCGTTGTGACTGTCACCTTTTTCTTTTATTTATTTAAACCCACAATAAGACATCCACGTAAATTATTTCTATATGAATTTGTGTATATTCTGCTGCGTAAAATGTTGTCAATCTTGCATCCTTGTGTGAATATTATTGACACGAGTTTCTCTTTTCATCATTTACTCAATGTGATTTGGACAATTTTGGAGAAAATAATCCTGCAGGGAAGGGTGACTGCCTTGCAAAGCAAAAAAATATAAAGTATGTGCATATGTGTTACTGCAAGTTAATAAACACGTTTGTTGACATTTGTTTTGCTGCTGTTGTTTTTGTTAACTGTCCTCTGGCTTATTGCAATCCAGGCTCTTGTCTTTACGAGAACGATTCATTTGAGAAATAAATAAATAAATATGTATATATATTTACTTAATCTCTCTCTCTCAATTCCGTTTCCAATACAGATTTGCTGTGTTAGAATAAGCAGACGGGTTGTGTAATGTTTACAACTCATAGCTGTACTGAATGGTAATACACTCTCAAAACAGATGTGTTGAAAATAACACATCATGTGTTCATTTCTAACACACCTGCGCGTCTAGTTGAGGACAACACATTTTGTGTCGCTTTCAACACAGTCAGTGTGTTAGCACAAGTAATTACTCATGCCATCTCAGACATTAAGTTCGTCACCAAATTATCACAATAGAAAAAGCTGAGCCCATAAGGGTGTGCTGGGGGAATTCAGACACATCAGTCAAAATAGTCACAATTCGATACATTTCTAAATTGTTTAGCACTCGTGGGAATATGACTTAAAACGATCTGATTTCATAGTATGGTTGCGAAGAAGCCCTGGGATTCCCCTCAGATACTATGTCTGTAATAAGAAAATATGGCACAGGCCTAGTGACCACCAAATAAAAACACCACGTCGACATCACTGTATCTTATATGCATGGAAGATAACATACCATCACTCTCCTCACCAGCTGGCAGGTCATTGGGGTCATTTTCAAGTGTAGCCACTTTCAGTAGTTTCGGAAACAATATGTCCTTCCCATTTCCGAAGGAAGGGGTCTTCCTTCCCCGGGAACATTTTCCCACTCTGCATACAACTGAAAAGTAGCAGATAATACAACAATATTACTGAGAACTACGCCCATTTAAAAAATTCCTACATTTTATTCCTGTGGTCTAAGACCATATTCGTCAACATGAACAACCCTCTCTCAAAGGCTCTCTCAGTGCTAAAACTACAATTTGTCATTACCGGTAAGTATAAAGTCTGGTACTGCTCCAGACTTTATACTTACCGGTTTCTGCCCTAATCTGGTGGTTTAAGCAAGTGTTTCTTTCAGGGCCACTGTATCTGTTTCTATCGTGCGAACAGGCGACGGAATGCCCTGCTTGGAGTTTTTGACCTACTTACAGTGACCTCACAACTCCGCAATATAAGCTTACAAGTATAGCTCATATTATTTAACATTGAATGAATATATTTTTATTTACATCCAATAACACAAATGACAAATTTGCCTTGAGGGGCTTTATAAATTGCAGTCCTTCGACATAGGGTGTAGCATTATTTGTACTTCAATCAATTTGATTACCCATTGACTACACACAGATGATCTCCATTTAACTTATTAGCGTTTTATGACTCTATAACCAAGAGGATGCACCAGAAAGACATTTGTTTCTGTCTTGTTCCTGCACACATCTACCACACGGTGTCGCTGTTCTGAAATAACGCCGCTATGGTGCTGCTGCATGTTGTTTCTTTCTGAGGTCAAAGTTTACTGCATCCGGAAAACGCTCTATGGGTTATTTTCTTTATGTTTTTTTCCCCTGCAGCGTTTGGATCTCTATAAATCAGTTACGTTGCAATACGTTTGTTGATTTTCTTGCCAGGAGGCTAACTGATGCCAGGTAGGTGGCGGTGAAATCTGCTGGAATAACCGACTTTTGTAGCTAACGTTATATATAAATGCTCTCGGACGTTTTGTAAGAGGTAACGTTAACTAGCTTAGCAAGCTAACGTTAACTAGCCCGCAACTAAAACACAATGTTAATGTTAACCACACAACTGTTATTATTAACCGAAACAGTTTGCTCTTAACGTTAGCTAGCTAACTAGTTTGATAGCTAACGCGCTGTTTAGTTAGTATAGTCTTTGAATTGTTATAATTAGCTAGTGTTAGCTAACGTTAGTCATTTGTTTCACTAATCAGCCCTCAGGTTTGTCTCACGCTAACTACAGTTTAAATATATCGTTATGCGAGAACTGTTACAGTGTAACGTTTGGTAACCTACCGTTTTCATTAGCTTGAAAATAGCTAGTAATATAGCGGTGTTAACGTTGATGCTCGCTAGCTAATTATGTTTAGCTAGCCAGTTATTTGAAGAGACCAAGCGCTAAAGATAAGGGCCATCAACACACAGTTTGTAAACCATTATGTTTGGTTGTTGTCCACACAATAGTGTACTTATTCAGAGCTGTTTCAAGAGCAGCTAACATGTGCTAACAGTCTTCATTGTCTCGTCAACCGTCCTGCAGCTTCCCGTCATGTCTGCTACAATGACCACCATTGTCCACGATACTACAGAGGCAGTGTGCTTCTCCTCTGAGTACAACCTCTACCTCAAGCCCATTGCCAAGATGACCATCAGTGTGGCTCTGCCGCAGCTCAAGCTGCCGGGCAAGAGCATCTCAAACTGGGAAGTAATGGAGAGGATCAAGGCCATGGTAGCTCCGGATCAGTTTTCAGCCCTGCGAATCTCCAAGAGCACGATGGACTTCATCCGTTTCGAGGGCGAGGTGGAGAACAAGACTGTGGTCAAGAGCCTGCTGGCTCGTCTGGATGGGAAGAGTATCAAACTCAGTGGATTCACTGATGTACTGAAGGTAAAGCTGACATTATTGGATGACAAATCCCATGGTGACATGTTGCTGACAGGTGTTTATAATATGTTGCCCAGCTCATTTATATATTTTATATGAATATTACAAACATCCGTCTGTATAATGCAATGCAATTAAACGGCACTACAACTTACAAAATTACCATTCTGTTGATTCAACACCTCTCTAAAACAATGTCATTAAAAACTTTATATATTGCAGAGCCGTTAACATAACAAACTGGCAACTGAGTGTATATACAACCCTTGTCTCCCTCTCCTTCCTTAGGTCCGTGCAATAGAGAACAAAGTGGACTTCCCTACACGTCACGACTGGGACTCATTCTTCCGTGACGCCAAGGATATGAATGAGACTGTGCCGGGAGAGAGGCCCGACACCATCCACCTAGAGGGACTTCCTTGCCGCTGGTTCAGCCAGAAGGACTGCCCGTACCCAGACCGGCCCTCTGAAGAGGTCCTGATTGCGGTCTTTCAGACATTTGGCCAGGTGGGACATGTTTCTATTTTTAACAGGACAATAACACAGAAATTGCATTGCATTACGTGTTCGTTTGAAAAAGGTAAGACGTAACTAATGCAATGTGGCCTTTGCTGCATCTAACATACTATGCAGGACATTTGTGTTAATTTATCACAGACGTGGCTGGTATTAGAGTATACATGTACAAGCTTTGTAATTACTGTTTTTTTCCGTAGCGACATAATGCGTGAGCTTAGAAAGGAACTGCTGTGTGTATCTGTAGTCTCCCATAAAACTGGTTGATTCTGCATGTATTTAATTTAGTCATAAGCTAAAGTTGTCTAACTTCTTTCCCTCAAACAATATAATTCAAAGAAGTCACCAAAAGTCATGTATATAATATTGCCACATCATTGAAATTGAGCCATAAATGACACTGTTTGATTTTGTCAATGCGCCACCTTTATTGATCGTAGGTGCGCAATGTTGACATCCCCATGCTGGACCCGTACCGGGAGGAGATGCTGGACAAGAACTTCAACACTTTCAGTTTCGGGGGTCACCTGAACTTTGCCGCTTATGTCCAGTACCAGGAGTACGGCGGCTTCACCAAGGCAATGGACACTCTGCGCAGCATGAAGCTGATGCTGAAAGGAGACGATGGAAAGGCGGTGGCCTGTAACATCAAGGTACTGCAGGCTCTCACTAGCCTTGTTAATGGTTATGGCAAGAACACACATGATATCCCATTTCCAAAAAGTTTCCCGTTTCTGAGCTTCACGACCTGGTGTACATAATTAAGGTTGATTAAGTTGTTTGACTTCTAAATATCTTCAATCCGAGAGAAATCGATCACTCCAATCGAACAGGAATAGTGTTTGGAAAACTTGAGTTTAACTTGTGACTAAGGTGTATGACGAGACTTCTTTTCACAATAAGGCAAGTAGTGAACATTGCAAGATAGTGTGTTGCCAATCACAGTAATGGGAGATTACTTTGTAACACAAACAATGTATTTCTACATTTAAAATCACAACTCTAAAGCTTTTAACATGTTGCTATTTATTTTGCTGCGGGCATGTAAGAGCTCTACATACCGTCGTTTTATATTTGAGGCAACAAGTAAATTGCAACTGCTGTAGTGACATTGCCGATTTCAATAATTAGATTATGTTGTTCAGAGACGCATAGCAGCTTTAAGACCTTTTAGTGGAATGAAAATTAAATCTGCGTTATAATCTTTTCCAAGTTGATCAGAGTAGGTGAGAGCCAGGGGTCTCATAATCCACAGAATAAAGCTTCACTTTGAAATCTAAACTAGAGTAGAGGAAGCAAAGGAAAGAAGAAGAAAATAAGATACTGAAAGTAGATTATGTCCTTTAGATTACATACGTAAACAAAGAGAAGCTCTTGCCTGAACATGAAGGGCTTCATCTAGCTTGTATATGTCACGTTGTTGTCGTGGACATTTTCTACCATCTGTTCCTCACTTAAAGGGATGACCTGCCATGCTAGAAAGGACTAAACCCATTTGTTTGAAATTGTTGGAGAGCTGGCGCCATCTTACTCAAATTATTTTACTCTCTATTTTGACAAGAATGTTACGTCTGGTGTTACTGGACAGGCTGACATTACCACCACAACACAAAAGATGGTACAGATCCATTAAAACTGCAATAAAACATCACAAATGCTCAAACACTTCTTCCAGGATGATTAAGATGCTCTTGCACTTGATGCCATGTATACCATGAAATATCTTTTTGTAACCCGTGTATCGGTACGTGTGTGTATTTTACCTCAGGTGGCCTTTGACACCAGCAAGCACCTGAGTGAGTTGGCTCTGAAGAAGAGGAGCCTGGAGAGGCTGAAGTTACAGGAGCTGGAGAGGCAGAGAGAGGAGCAGAAGCGACGGGAGAAGGAAGAGGAGGAGCGACGGAAGGATGAGGAGAGGTACGATGGGAGACGAGAGAAATGGAAAGCCGTTATCAAGAAGATAAACATCGTTATTTTAATTAGAGCAAGAAGTTACCAGCAATAACAGATGATCACGTAGGACAATTTCCCCTTTTGTTCAGGAAGCAGAAGGAGCAGGAAGAGGAGGAGAAGGAGAGGAGGAAGGAAGAGAGGATACGAAAGCGAGAGCTGAAGCTGCGGGAGAGAGAAGAGAGGAGGAACCTGAAGAAGGTGAGGCGACAGCAGGAGGAGGAGCAGAAGAAGCTGCAGATGAAGATCGCCATGGAGGAGAGGAGGCTGCTGCTTGCTCAGCGCAACCTGGAGTCCATCCGTCTCATTGCTGAGCTTCTGGCCCGGGCCAAGGTACACAAAGATACACAACACACCTCTGACTGGGTGTACACACTCATCCATCTGGAATGTAATTATACGGGTGATTTTTTTTTTTTCTCAATTGTTTTACTCATCTGTTCTCCTCCTCTCCAGGACCTGAAGCAGCAGCAGCAAGAGAAACAGAGGGCTGAGCGGGAGGAGCGGGAGAGGCAGGAGCAGGCTCGACAAAAGGAGGAACTGGCTCATCTTCAGCAGCTGGAGGCCTGCCGGCGCAAGCAGGAGGAGGAGCTCCGGAGGGTGGAGGTGGAGAAGGAGCGAGCGCTGGAGCTCCAGCGGCGCGAGAGGGAGCTTAGGGAGAAACTGCTTGGTAACCTGGTAAAGAAGAGCAGCGGTAAAGCTACAAGACCTCCAGGCACACAGGACCAGGCTGGCCCTGTGACGGGGGAGGAGGCCTCTGCTCCTGGTGTTAATGATGTGATGTTGGGGGTCCTCGGCCGGATGTACGGAGTGAAGGCAATTGAGGGCGAAGAGAAGCCGGTGTCCAAATCCAGTGTGCATTCACAGGGGTTGGGCAAAAAACGAACACCGGAGGAGAGGAGAGTGGAGGAGGACACGAAGAAGGACCGGGAGGGAAGGAAGGAAGAGGTGATGAGGAGTCGGCACGGTAGGGAACAAGCGAGGGACCGCAACCACTCCCACAGAAAGAGGAGCTCCCACAGCCGAGGAAGGAGGAAGCGCTCTCACAGCTACAGCAGGAGGAGGAGGAGCTCCAGCCAACGGAGGAGGAGCTCTAGTCGTCGTAGGAGGAGCCACAGCCGGAGCACAAGCTCCAGCCGGGACAGGAGCCGCAGCAGCAGTGGGAGGAGCTACAGCGGCGAGAGGAGCGGCAGGCACAGTCACCGTAGATACATCAGAGGCAGCTCCAGGACCAGCAACAAGAGTAGAGACGGGAGGAGTCCCAGCCATCACAGGTACAAGAGACACAGCAACAGTAGAGACAGGAGCCACTCCAGACGATGCTAATCATCAGTTTGTTGATTTATGTATTCCCCATCGTTGGGCTTACACCTAAAGTTCAATAAGTTTCAGAAGAAGAATAGACGTTTTGGCCCTTTTAAGTAATGTAACAGTGCACCGAATGGCTTTCTCCAGAATAAGGCAGCACAAAACAAGAAATCTTGAATATGAAAAACAAAAATCCCATTTAAAGCAGAATCAACTCCACAGAATCAGCTGAAACTATATTATGTAAGTGTACACTGTATGTGAAAGGCATGCACATCAGTGATGATTCTAGGGAGGTGCTTTTACCTTCTTTTTTTCCCCTCCACATTTCATACTGCTCAGTATCAGCTGCTGACCTCATTTGTCAAATCTTCAATGTGTTTACATTTAACAACTTCATGGCATAACACACAGTTTACTGTTTGATTTTTGAATAATAGACTTTGCCATGTGTGAAAGACATTGCATCCACATATGCACTGAAGTACACTAAAACTAACATGAATAAACGTATTCACGCACTATAAGACCCGATGGCTGCTCTAGTCGTGGAAGACGTTTGGACTACAGGCTGCTGTTCCTTTACAAATGTGAAATGTCCACAGACCATAAGAAACGCGCCTCCATGTTTAGGCTGAGCTGTCCCGTGTTAACGGCCTGAAATATTTCTTTGTGTTGCTGATAAACAGCTCGTCGTCCAGCTTAACCAAGCGGCACCGTTTTTGATGTTCACAAAGTTTCAACTTACAAAGACTCAATTTATTTTAAGTTTTATTTGAATTTACAAATGTGAATAAGTTAAGTGAGTGACTTGCGTGAAGACTTGAAAGTAACAAAAGGCGTATTGGCCCCGACTCATCAAGCAGCAGTTCTCCCTCTTTCTTTTTTTTAATGAGCATGTCTTGAATTGAAGTGACTGCTTTGAGACCGCTCCAATTTCTTCAAGTCTGGGATAAAGTTTAATTATCGTTTTAGAAAAAAAGGGTTCCAGTCAGTCCAGCACCGTACCAAGTAGAAAGGAGATGTTAGGATCCTTTCATGTTCACAGTGTAGCGCTGGATACATTTCTATAGCCGTACTAATAGCTCTACAGACGGTTCTCCTTGTTGTAGTTCAGCTTTGAGGAAGTCAATCAGGTCCAATGTTTTTTTTGTTTTTGACACTGCTAAATTGACATTTATTGCTCACCATGG
Organism: Melanostigma gelatinosum; assembly: GCF_949748355.1. Classification (NCBI taxonomy): domain Eukaryota; kingdom Metazoa; phylum Chordata; class Actinopteri; order Perciformes; family Zoarcidae; genus Melanostigma; species Melanostigma gelatinosum. Next base: position 19,281,486 of record NC_136643.1, on the reverse strand, counting down.
CAATAGCCACTTGTTCTGTGTACCTCATGATCTCTGAGAGCATGTCATGCATACACATTTTAATAAAAAGTCATGCTGAAAACTGATGTTCTGTCGCCTTCATTTTCTACTTTAACGGCGTTCTCTAAACTCAAATCCTTGTGTGGAGGATCAAGGTGACAGTTTGCACAACTCTAGCTATCCGTCTGCTGTTTAATGAACTGTGTGGATGAATAATAGTCTGGTTAGTGTCTGTAGGCTCATAAAGGCTTGTGACACTGTCGCCTGTGTCATTAGGTCTGATGCTACCATTGGTCTCCCGGCATAAGTGCAATCGGGCCATATGGAGACGAGGAGGGAGCGTCAATCAATCAAATCATGAAAACACACCTGATATGAGAATGCACTGAGTGAAAGTCTCCAACCGAGTGTGTGTGTGTGTGTGTGTGTGTGTGAGTGATTATGAACAAGGCAGCAGTGTGTTTCCACAGAGTTGTTTCTTTGTCCGATGCAGACTGAGCCCCTGCTCTAATCTGGGTTATCTGGCCGTAATCAGTTGAGCCCACTGCTTCGCTCTTCTGCTCGGTGGGCACTTTCTGCAGCTTTAAACCTGGCTATGACTGCACTGGGATTCATGCACATGTGTTGAAGTGCCTTAGGAGCAGAACAAACAATCTGGGAAGTTCACTTTGCATGTAGAAGAGCACGGAGGAGCACAACGTTCACGATATATTTTCGGGGGGGGGGGTTCTGTCCAAACTGTGGCCATGGCTGAGCAGCAAGAGACGGGTTCATCGGAAGAGACACCTGCTGCGGACGCTTACCCCAGAAAGATACTGGAGTATATGGAAGGATTCCTCATCTCAAAGGTAACATGCACATGTGGTGCATACACACTACAGGGACGCAGACAACTCTTACTCCGTTTAAAGTTATTGACAATAGTGTAATGAATTTCATGTTCTAACTGGAACCAGGAAACAAGGTTACAATCACGTGTGCTGTTTATTTAGCCTGGACGTTATTTGAAGTTGATTTCTGATTGCTGTGGTTCTAATCTACACAAAAAAAAGCAGGAGATTACAAAATCTTGCTCAAATCATAGTCTGCTTTCAAATCATGCGGAGGGGGAGGAGGGCAAAAAGCCTGAAGTTTCTGGCAAAAAGTTCCCCCCCTCAACTTGAGAGTTGATAGCATTCCAACATATAAATGCTACAAGGACAGTTTCTTAAAAACTAAAATGAATAGGTGATTAAATAATTGGTCAATTAACAGAAAGTTAATTGTTAACTATTTATGATACTTTTTTCATGCAAAAACACCAAGCTCCACCTTTTGCTTGTGGGGACTGCTGCATAATAGTCATGGATTTAGACTGTTGGTTGGAAGATGCCACCTTGGGCTCTAGAACATCGACGCTGGCATCTTGTAGATCTAGTAATTCATTGAGAAATATCTGAGATTAACTACTAATTAAAATATTGATTAATTGCAGCCCTAAGTCTCTTACCTGAAAAATACACACGGTGCTAATTTCCTTCTAATATCTTTGTGGCCATGTCAGTTTACTCCACTTTTGTATCTGCACTATAATGGATGATGAAGCTTTAAGTGTATTATCCCAATAAACAAATCGTTGCAGGAGCAAATGGTAAAAAGAGACGGACAAGAAAATTAGGACAGTAAATGAAAACATCTGAAAGTAAAAATAATGAAATAATGTGCAGAATCTTAGTGAAGACATTACTGATGTCCATAAATGCATCAATGAAATACTTCAGCTGTGCTTTCTATAGGTCCAGCTATCTTGACCGATTGATTGGCTCTTTACTATGCGACTATGATTTTATTAGAAGAGATTGTAAGTCTATTTGACTTTGGTACATGAATGAACTGCGCTCTGTTCTTCTCTCTCTGACACAGACGCTTTTCTCTGCCTGTGAGCTGGGGGTGTTTGATGTGTTGCTGGCTTCAGAGCACCCCCTGTCTGCAGAGGAGATCAGTCAGGCGGTCGGAGCCAGTCTGGATGGCACACAGAGACTGCTGGCTGCCTGCACCGGCCTGCAGCTCCTCAACACACACCAGGAAAATGGACACGGTCAGCGCGCACACACACACACACCTGAAAACTCTAGTAGGGTAATAATGATGACACTCATTTGTTTAGAACAGTGTTGCATCATAATTAAGAATTGAAAAGCACACAAATGTGTGAAACTAATTAAGTCTTTTTAGTCTTTTTAGTAACTATATGTAAATGTCATACTTGTCCATCTGTCATCAGACATTCATTACCTGCACACACACCTCCACCTCATTCTCTGGCTCCCTCGATTACATTAAAGTTCCAAGGGGAGTCTCAACACCTGCAGTGATTCATTCACAGTCACCTCCTCCTCGGTCTGTCGCCCTCCATCTCTCCCACCACTTCTTTCAGTGTTGTACAGTAACACAGAGCAGGCCAGTGTCTACCTGACCCGCTCCAGTCCTGTGTCCCTCTACGAGTCCATCCAGTACAGCTCCAGAACCATCTACCTCGGCTGGCACTACCTGACCGACGCTGTCCGGTCAGTACGCTGAGCATGGCCTCGAGCCGGGCTTTTGTTTTTGCAAAATAAATGAAATAATATAGGCTGTAAAATGTCAGAAAATCCTATCACATTTTCCTGAAGCACAAAGCTATGTGCAAATAAAAGTGATCAGTGTTTATGTTGATGAGAATGACAGCAAACACTGAAAAACAGCAAATCCTTTAATTTGAGAGGCTGAAACCAACAATTTCTTTGACATTTATTTCTTGTTGCATGATTTAAGCATTCAAAAATTGAAATTATAATATTTTTGTCCTTTGATTTATTGACAACTGGATTGATTATTCTGTCAATGTTGTGACAACATTACCAATAATTACCTACACTTTAATGTGACTTGTAAGGATTTAAGATTATTTTCTAGAAGAGCATCCGTTAATAGCCAAAATATAACTTGCAAAATGGCACAAAATGCTATAAAGGGGAGTCGAACCAAAAGAGAAGCAACAATAAACATGATGGGGGGGGGGGGGGGCCCATCTGCTTTATCAAATACTAAACACAATGCTATTTCTAAATAATGCACAAAGGATGGTATTCATCTCAATGAGCAAGACAGGAAGAGTATAGAATCACACACAGGTGGGCAGTGAGGAGCTGTGAGAAAGCCAGGTTTGATTTGTAGCCTAAGGCTGTGGATTCCAGTCCTACTTTTTTGTTTGAACAGTGTCTCAAGATGGATTTCAGTCTCATTGTTATGTCTGAGGGAGGACAGCCAGCAGCTCTGCAACAGCGTGACTGGATTTACTGTGTGCTGACGAGTCAAGTCCCATCTGTGAGAAACACTGAAAACAGACAGAAGTAAAGATTACATCGAACGGATTTATGAATTATTTTTGCGTGGGGGGTGTGCAACAGAAATATGTGAATTGGCCTAAAATAGACAGAACGTGATGGTGAATTCATGTCAACACATTTCATCTACGCCAACTGTGGCAATGAGATGAAGCGAAAGCAGATTTTAAGCAGTGAGACGATCAACACCGAGATCCCACATTGTGTACACTCACGTAGCTGATATGTGTGTGAAAAATCCCCAAATGGATCAATAATGAATATTTGTGTCTTTGCCTTGTACCAGAGAGGGAAGAAACCAGTATGAAAAGGCTTTTGGAGTCAGCTCGAACGAGCTGTTTGAAGCTCTCTACAGGTAAGAAGCGGTCTTGACATGAAAACACAAATTCTTGCTAATTTACATTCCACCGCTGTCGCTCCATCTTAAGCCTGTCTGGCACTCTCTTCTTTCTTCGACCCTTAAAAAAAACCGAGTCTCTGGATTTATTAGGAGGCAGGAGATGTGTGAGGGAGGGAGGGAGAGAGAGGGGGGGAGAGAGAGAGAGAGGGCAGTGATGTGAGGAAGCCTGGAGCAGACAGAGAATATATCTGCCATTGTCCTGAAGGTCTTGTGTGTGTTTATGGTATGTACTGCCCGCAGTTTTAACGCTTCACTGATCTGCTGGTGAGCAGTTTTCAGGGGTCACATGCTCAAAGTTTCACACTTTGTTCGCCAAGAGGTTTCGATCGGGCCTGCATGAGGCGCTGTGCTTTAGAATACCAGTCCCAAAGGAACAGAGGCCGTTACAACTGAAACACGGTGGCAAAACGTGCTAAAACAGCCTCCCTTCCTGTCCTCATCATGGCATGATTTGCACGACCATTGCACTTTGATGGAAGGGGATCTGGTGCGCACAAATGGAAGTGGTATTTGCCGTTTTTGTTCTTGTATCCTTTTTAAAAAGCAACTGATGATCTCACAAAAACTGCTTCATTTAAAAAAAAAAAAAACATGCATGTAAAATGAGAATATTCAAATTATGAACCATGCACACACACATAATGCAATACAACCTTGTGCAGATGAATTTGCAATTCAGCTATAATTGATTGAAAAATGAAAATATCCCACGAGATAAAATGTCAACACCTGCGCACACTTGATTTAATGGGGAGTAGCAGTTGTTTGTCCCCGCTGATTTCCCCTGTGAATACGGTGGGCAAATTAGCAAGGGGGAAACGACCACTGAAGTCATTCACTGCTTTCTCAGAGCTCTGCAGCAGGAGCAAGATGATTCAAAGCTGGCTGGATGACTCAGGCTCCTGTTTACTCATCGCCATTTCACCAGCCGTGGACTGCGCCTGAATAATTAACAACCGAGGCCCGTTCAGAGCTTGAATTCCCATATCTGAGAAAGCAGAAAAGATTTGGAGCAAAGAGAGCTTATATTTTGAAAATATAGAAGATATTGCAAGGAAGAAGTTTTACAGATGAGTATTTATTATTTTATCCAAACCAGGTGTTACGTCTAGATCATGAAGTAAACATGTCATGTTAAAAATGTATAGTTCATTGACTGATGGAACAAAGTAAATTACATGATATTAAATATAATCTTTTTACAGTACATTGTACGATAATGAGTGTGTTTACTACAGTGAGTATGAACACATGTCTTCCATCAGGGATTGAACTTTTTAGGTTTGTGTGTGAGAACATATTCTGGTCATGAAACCTGGGTTATCACACGCAGTGTACTAATCTTCACAATATATTATTCCAGCAATTAGTTTGTATTGACAATGAAATGTACAAGATGTATGCTGACAGTACATCGCTGCAATTTTGGATTGGAAAGCTACTGCCAAATAAAAATTGAAGCCACAATTTGAAAATGTCCAGCTTTGGCACCGGCCTGTTGTGGTGTCAAAGGAGAAACGCTGGATGAGACACAGCTGAGATAATTGGACAGAAAGGACACATGGACTGCAGCAGTTTTCAGTGACATCGTCACATTTTATTCTGCAAACAACAGATTCAAATAATTATTTATTTTGTAATGATCTACATTTTTCTCGGAGTGAAAGCAAAGTCAAAGTGGACCGTACTTTAAATAATACCCGTCAGTCTTTTCTTCTATTATAGTTGATGATAATGAGGAGGCTAAAGCATCAAGACAGCTGTAGAACGCACAACAGCGATCAGGCAGCCGTGAGCCATAACTCAGTCTGCACAGATATGACAAGAGACCTGCAGGGATGTTGAGGAGTACGCAACATGTCTGTGCAGAGAGCAGACCGATCACAAACTACGACAATGTTATAACAATGTGCATAAGGACAGAGTGAACCAGGCTGAGCATATTTTCTTCAAAATGACTGGAGACGGCACGAGATCGTGTGATTGTAAATGTACTCAATCGGAGACAAAAAGAGCTGCAGATTTTATCGTTGGGGGGCATTCGATAACTTGCGTCCAAAATATTCTCAAATGAAAGCTGACAGTCTGCGGTTTGGCCTCACAGTCATTTCATCTGTTCACATCCGATGTAATCAGAGTCTGAGGCTGCAACAATGAGTCACTTTCCTCTGGAGGTCACTGTGTCATCTGAAGTTGCATCGCGTATCAGATGGTTGATGCTGCAGTGAAGTTTGAGTGAATACAATAGTGTTGCAGAATAGAAGATGGTGTGTGTGTGTGTGTGTGTGTGTGTGTGTGTGTGTGTGTGTGTGTGTGTGTGTGTGTGTGTGTGTGTGTGTGTGTGTGTGTGTGTGTGTGTGTGTGTGTGTGTGTGTGTGTGTGTGTGTGTGTAGACCCACGGCAGGCCAGAGTACTGGGTGATGAGGTGGAGATTCCTCAGAGCAGCAGTCACCACAGGCTCTTCCGTTCTGCTGCAGCCTGTCTCTCACACACACATACTGTGTCGCCATGGGGAGAAACATTGTAGATGAGGAGAGGCACTGTGTGTGTTTGACTGGTTATTGTGGACAGAGAGCAAGTAGAACCTCGGGTGACAGCTTACAGAAAATGCAAAGGAAGTTTGGCCTCGAGACACGGAGACTTAAGTGAAACTGCTTTGTCTCTCTCTCTGTGTGTGTGTGTGTGTAGGTCTGATGAGGAGATGTTGAAGTTTATGCAGTTGATGAACTCTATTTGGAACATCTGCGGTAAAGACGTAATCACGGCCTTTGACCTTTCGCCTTTCAACATCATCTGCGACGTTGGAGGTAAGTCTGTGTGTGTGTGTGTGTGTGTGTGTGTGTGTGTATCTATCCAGTCACCACATCTAATTATAAGGTTGTGGGTTCACAGTCATTAACATTTAAAGCAGTTGCCGTCATGTGTCAACTAAAAGACAGCTGGCTAAGCCACACTCATATTAATACAGTACATTGTGTGTGTGCACAAAAATGCGCGAGAGAGAGAGAGAGTTGGAGGCAGCAGAGTAATTTAACCTGCTGAGATCAATTGAAGTATTCAGCCATGTTTGTCACAACTGTCTATTTATTTCAGCCTTCTTCTTACCAGGTAACGGCTGTAACAACATAGGAATTTGTAGTTCGACAACCAAGAGAATACAAAAAAAGTATTGTTTTCCTGTTGCAGCATATCAGTTAGATAGTGAATTTAATGTGAAACCAGTGTTTTGTCATAAAACTAATTTTATGCGTATATAGCGTACCAGAAATATGCACGTGCCAATAAATAAGAAGGGAAAACATTTGCAGCAGATTATTGCAGATTCCATCCATGGTTCAGCAGAAGAAGACTGTTTGAACTGAACAGCTCTGAATGTAAAATATATGAATGTGAAGTAAGATGTTGCAGCAGCAGCGTCGGTCTTCTATGAATGCACAACAGTAAAAAGGTAGCTTCCTGGACCGAGCTCCTCTGTGTTCTTTTTTGTCAAATAAGATTTATTTATAAAGTGCCTTTGAACAGAAGATTTCTTACAAAATGGTTTACACACAGAGAGCAAAGGGCACAAGGATGAAAATGAGAGGATGAAGTAAGACTGAACAAACAGAACATGAGCTCCACAGTGCGAGTTCAAAGAAATGCTAAAAAAACGAGACGGAGAAGGATCACAAAGAGAAAAAACAAGTAAAAATGAATCTTCTGTTCGGTCACAGGACTTTTCATCTCCTGCTGAAGCGGTCACGATATGCTTGATGGGGAAAAGCTTTTGTCAGAGATATTTCATTTTGAACTGAACGATGTCTCCACTCTTGCACGACTCCATCGGTCAAAAATAGTCGATGATGGATAATAATGTATCGGCAATAGAATAGAAATAATGAGGTTTCTAAGACAAAATGTTAAGTCTGTGGCTCTGTCCATTAGCCTATGCGTGATCATCACATTTAAATGATCCAGAACATTACCCATGAAAGCCCAGAATCACCAAGGTGTTACATCAGATTAGAGGTTGACATACAAGCATTGTGCAGAAACCCAGACTCGATGTATTTCAGTTTCACAAAATTGGGAAAAAAAAGGCCTCATTATTTATCAAGAAAAAGAAAGCCACGCTGTATCAGCAATGTTTTACATGCACAAGTGAGTCTCCATTTTCTCTTTTTAATTATTACAGAACTGCAACATTTGGACTCAGTGAGGCAAAGAAATGGCAAGCGACTCACTGCCGACACTATTTGTTGGCCACCTCCTGTGCGTGACACCTCAGCTGACCACACAGGGGAGCTGTGAAGCCACTAAAAGCATACAGCCACACACGTGCACGTAGACACACATCCAGGGCAGTCCTCCTGTCTTTTCTTTCCTCTCCTTTGTGACTTTCTCAGCGTGAGGTTTGTGTGTTCATGTTTATGCATTGGGGTGCAGCACTAAAAAGGAGTGTGCATGTGGACAGCGGGAGTGTGAAGGGAGTGACTGCAGTGTCCCATTAAGACTTTGTCTCTCACACGGCATCTGTTGTGTCTGCACACACCTGCTGCTCGGGTGCTCTGCCCGTCTGTCTCTCTGTCCATCTGTACTACTTTCTGCCAACTTGCTGACTTTCATCCAAATCAGAGTCCACAGTCAACGTTTTTCTCATTTATATGATGAAGGGGGTTCGTCGTACGCTGACTGTCTTCACACAGCTCGAATTTAATGTGACATTTAACATGCGTTTCAACGGAATGTTTGCCCTAAAAATGAAGAATCACTTTAAAGGTTACTGCACCTCGAAGGAAATGATATATTCATCGTTTCGAAGTGTAGTGGCTTTTTAGAAAATGTAAACAGAAATCCAGCTGCAGATGGAGAGTTGACGTAACCAGTATTGTAAGAGATTTATCCAACCAAAAACGTACTTATATGCAAGTACAACTACACTCAGTCGTTGATGTACTAGTAGTGGTGCAATGCACCAGATTTGTTTTGTTTTTTAATGAAAAGGTCACACATGCACAAATAATTGTAAATTAAATGACATACAGTAAGCACAGAAAACTGAATAGTAAAGAGAGAAAAACACAACGATAACATACAACAAATATTACAGACTGTAAGAGTCACAAACGCCCATCAAAGGATTCCATTAACAAACTGAGGCAGTGAGGTTAGCTCGGGGTCTTGTACAGCGTGTTGTGTTTGGTTTTGCTCCTCCTCGGTGCTCTTTGATTTTTCTCCTCTGCTAACCCCTGTTTGATGTGAGAGCATCTCGCCCTCCCTCCCTCTGTGTGTGTGTGTGTGTGTGTGTGTGTGTGTGTGTGTGTGTGTGTGTGTGTGTGTGTGTGTGTGTGTGTGTGTGTGTGTGTGTGTGTGTGTGTGTGTGTGTGTGTGTGTGTGTGTAGGTGTGTGTGTGTGTGTGTGTGTGTGTGAGAGAGAAATGAAAAGACAAAGTCTTGTAAAAATACAGACTACAGTAGCAGCAGGGCATGTTGGGAGAAAGGCAGCACCGGGCAGACAGTTTGCCGCCTGTGCATACACACACACACACACACACACACACACACGCACTGTGGTTGGCTTTGTAGGTTTGGCAAAGTGAGATCCTTTGATCCTGTATTCCACCACTGACTTTCCATCACTATATCCCATTCATACATTCTTCATGTAAATCATGTGATGTTTTTGGAGTTATTTGGTTATAAACATATTAATCAAGTATTATACAAATTTGAACTGATGATGGTGCTAGACGAAAAGTTGGAAGATCCCCAAAGTAATACAATTCATCCTCTGTGGACCATAAATGTCTGTACCAAATTCCTCTGCAATCAAACAACTGAGTTTTTAAGACATTTCGATAGGAAACAAAAGTGTCATGGTGGCACTGACAGAAGTCGGGCGACCACTAATGTTAGTAGGATTAATTCCCTGGGGCCCATGAACGTGCCTACCAAATTCCATTGCAGTCCTTCCAATAGTTGTCGAGATATTTCAGTCTGGACCAAAGTGGTGGAACAGACCAACATTGCCATCATGCAGCTGGCATGGATGGCTCGAATTACAGCCTCGTGGTTCTATGCCCAAAACATAATGGCCACGGCTTCGCCATTGTGGAAGCAGAGCAACAAGGAATTTAAAATGTAAAGCTTATACACATAAGAATGTTAAACCAGAGCAGAACAAACAAATGGGATGTGTCTGTTTGCTTTTCCCTAGATTAGATTCCTGACGAAGATTCGCAGACCGTAAGCTCTGCCCCGTTTCTGTATAAAGCATCTGGCTCTCGGTCACTCTATATACAGTTCAATTCAGTCTGCTTTATTGGCATGAATGTTGGATGAACCATATTACCTCGGCCGCCACATACATCTGAATACAAATCATGCAAATAAATATTAGGTACATACCTGAAAGCATCTGTTCCGCTCGTGTGACTCGTGTGAGTGAGTAAGTGATGCACTAGCTTGTTAAAATGAAGGTTGTGTGTATTCATTCTACTAAATTTAACTCTCTCTGTCGTTCTCTCTCCAGGCTGCAGTGGAGCATTAGCCAAGCATTGCACGTCAGCCTACCCAGGATGCACTGTGACGATCTTTGACCTCCCCAAGGTGGCGCATACGTCGAGGGAACACTTTGTCACTGGGGCTGACCAGAGGATAAGCTTCCACGAAGGTAACGCCGTTGCAAATGGACGGACTCCCTTGACACTTATAATCGTATACAGACAGTTCAAGTGCGATGCTTTACGCACACACACACACACACACACACACACACACGCAAAACAAAAGAGCAGTGGTGAGCTGGTGAGTCTAGTCTTTGCCTGCTGGGGATACAGAAGATCATCATGTTAAAGTTCTGATGTCCCCGGCCTTCAGGATCACAGATGCAACAACAATTCCAACGTAATAATCCAGCTGTGGGTGAAGGGTCCCTTTAATAAAGGTGCCATTGGATATATCTTAAGACTTAAGAAGATTAAAGGAGCTCGCTTTAAGAAGAATTAGTGCAGATCTAAGGAGTGACTAAGGAATCCCAGCTGAATTCCACCAGCGAATACTTTGAGATGTGGTCTTGGCATTGGTTACAGTCTGCCTGCCGCCATCAGTCTTGTCTCCTTCTTTAGAAAAGACGGAAAACCTCTTTTGAAGATATTTCTTTTCAATCATGTAATGACAGTGAAGTTAAGGTGGTGTTTCTGGAAATTTCACGCTGCGACAGTGTGAGAAAATACTTTCAGCATTTCAGTTCCATGTGTGCGCAGCATTCAGTTCATATACGATCAACTTTAACTACGACTGTGTTCTGAAGACAAAAGCAGATAAAGACGCTGTTGATACCGTCACCTGTGTGCTTCCATGCTCCCGCTAAACTGCTGCTGTTGGACCGGAAATTTATACCGCACGCTTTGCTATGTTGGCTCTCCCACAAAGCAGCTGATTTCAAACAGAAAATGTTCACAGAAGCCCTGTAATCTTGAAAACCCAGAGCCAAAATCAATCCTGCCTCTCCTGCTGTTCTCATAGCCACGATGGTGTTGAACACAACGGGAGCTGTAACATGGACAACACGGAAAACTGAAATGTACAGATTATTGGGCTCAAGACTTCTGCACTTCATGCTCACTTAGAATATTGCAATTACACAATCATAATGGGCAGCGAGGACATGTAATTGAATGAGGGACAAGCACATATACTCTCATTATATTACTGTTTTTATAGGGTAAAGAAAATTAGCTATAGCTGGAAATTAGTTGTACGGTTATATGCTTTTGAGATAATGCGACTAGAAGAGACTTTACCTATTTGTATGTAACCATTAATTGAATCATTGTCTTGTTACGGGAAGGCGTGTCAACAGAATTAATAATTACGTGAAATAATTAACAGAGTCTTAGGAATTCAGTGCATTTAAATTGTGCATATGGATGTGTGTGTGTGTGTGTGTGTGTGTGTGTGTGTGTGTGTGTGTGTGTGTGTGTGTGTGTGTGTGTGTGTGTGTGTGTGTGTGTGTGTGTGTGTGTGTGTGTGTGTGTGTGTGTGTGTGTGTGTGTGTGTGTGTGTGTGTGTGTGTGTGTTTAGGGGACTTCTTCAAAGACACCCTACCAGAGGCTGACCTCTACATCCTCGCCAGAATCCTCCACGACTGGAAAGACGAACGCTGCATAGAGCTACTCAGTAGCGTCTACAAAGCCTGCAAACCAGGTCTGTGTGTGTGTGTGTGTCTTTGAGAGTGAGAGGGATGAGCACTTTTTTCCCCTCTTGAAATGAGATGGCAGATTGTATCCCACAATGCAGCTGATCCCAGAAAAATCTGTCCTTGTGACTTTGATCAAAGACACACAAAAGCAGCAGGCGTTATCGGGAGGCAGGAAACCCTCTTATGTGTTTTCATAACAATAAGCATCTTTGTGTGTGCATACACGAGAGGAGGGAAGCAAAACAAAGAAATAAACTAAGTAGGGACGCGTACACTGGACAGAGATTACAACCTGTCGTATGAGAGTTTCTCAGATAGTAGACATTTTGAACTGCAGTCAAGTTTTGACTGAATCGCACGGGTGTTACCAATAACATTGCAATGCAATGAAGCAATTGACAGTTACAACTGCGCTCAACAAGTCAAGATGTCAGCTTTATCAATCCTTCCGAACAGTAATGCTATAGATAAGGTTTGTCAGGTACCTATGTCAAATTAGTCGGCGAGAAGAGAAAGAGAACCAACAAAGAGGAAGGAACCGAGATACAAACGGAGCTGTTCTTCTGGTCCGTCCTACAGGAGGCGCTGTGTTGCTGGTGGAGGCGTTGCTCCACGAGGACGGCTCCGGCCCGGTGACAGTGCAGCTCTTCTCCCTGAACATGCTGGTACAGACGGAGGGCAGAGAGAGGACAGCTGCTCAGTACGCTGCCCTGCTGGCTGCCGCCGGCTTCACCGGCGTCCAGCACCGCCTCACTGGGAAGATCTACGACGCTGTGCTGGGACACAAAGAGACACGAGGCCGACATATTCGGCTGCTCGTGGGCCAGGACTGAAAACTAACACCACCCGGAAAACGTTTTGTTTTCTTCCTAGAACTGTACTATTTTGGGATTTCTTTTTAAATGTCACCTTAAGTTTCTTCAAATAAAAGTTTCTCACACAGTTTGTTTGACAATACCATATTCTGGATCAGCTTTTTCACTGAATCTGTTAGATCTCTGAAATATTCAAACCAAGGCCCATTTTATGGCTGTGTACTGTGTATTCTGGCCAATTGTGCATCATTTTCAATATCTTTCCTGTAAATTAGCATCTCATAAAAGCAAAACTAACTCTGAAAGTTGTACCACTGTAAATCTGCAATGAAACAGTGTCGAGCACAACATTAATCAAAAATATTGAACCTGAACTTTACACTAAATCCACTTGTTTGAGCCGAATCCAAACTGACATTGGGCGAATGCCGGCTACACCCTAGACGGGTCGTATCATAGGGCTGACACAGAAACAGACAACCATTCATGCTCACGGGCAATTTAGAGTCATCACAGATGCACTGCAAAGGTCGACTATCGGATGGTGTGCAGTGTGAGCTCTTCAGCCTCATCGCTTCTTTACATATCTGTTCTCATCGATCAATCCTAAGCCCTGTGTCTGAACCGCTCGCCTCTTGCTGTGCTTAACGGCCTCGTAAAGCTGTCTCTGTGAACCGGTAAATCTTCCTCACAATGACACAGCCCGTCTTTCATTTCACCCGTCTCCTCTTCTGCAGATACCAGCCTTTTATTAAAGTCACTGTGCTCCATCGCTGACGTTTGATCAGATTCAACACAACGTTGTCAGTGAGACTTCACCACCACCAAGTATGACTGAATATACTGCATATTCAGTTGCATTAATACGAACTGTCATTTATTAGGCATGCTAAAAGATAATTGCACAAAATATCAGTTGTCTGACTCCTCAGCTCAAATTATAATCAGGCTTCAGATACCAATATTGTCTGCTCTACATTCGGAAGACTATCGACCCTGTTCATTTCTCCGTCTCTTTTCTATACACCCACTCATTCTCGCTGACCTCTCTATCCTCGTCTCTCCCTTTTCTCCCAGTAATTGTGAATTAATCGGACTTCAAAGTGCAACAAATTAGAATTGATGTCAAATGCTTGTGGACAGCTTTACAGAGAGGCGGCCTAATGAAGGGAAATGAAATGCTGAGGCTGGAGACAGCTTGACCTGTGCGGAGTGATAGTGCCCGGAGACATAGTGCAGTATTACCAATGTCATGGTGGTGAACTAGTGCTGTGTACCACTTGGTGCTGGGCGTTGGGGCTTTTGAGAAATATATCCTTTCTTGAGGATAAAACACTATTTCAGCCAAGGTGGGTTGAATTTAAATTAATCCAGATCTGCAATCATCCTTATAACCTGATTTAACTTTCCTCTAATTACTAACCGTCTCCTCGCACTAAAACCAGATTAGATAAGGATTAGTTTTTCTTCTTAAGTCTTTGATAAAAAAGTTTAAAAAGTGAACTTCCTCTGGATGAAAGTTTACGACTGCTTTGTATTTTTAAGTAAAGCGAACCAGTGGAAATCACCGTGAATGGATTTTTCTGATTATTCATCTGTGGAAAGTCAGCACAGGGTATTAAAACAAAAATAATTGATGTGAAAAATCGATGTGAAGGATGCGAAACAACGCTTTGGTTGCATTTAGTTCATCAAACTTCACTCAGCTTTTTGTTTTTTCCTCGTCATGTGCTTTCCCCCTCGCTTTTCTTCAATGATTTAGACTCTGGTCAATGTTTTCCACTTCAGCAGAGAAAGGTGCATACATTTCTCCTCTCTGCTTTTCAGTTCCACTTACTGCTACATCTCACGAGACTATTATTGTGCCAGCCTCAGGTTCAACCTCAGTGGGTTTTATGGATGGTTCTAGAAAGGTAGAGCTATAAATATAAAAACCCAGCAGGGATATGGGGTTATAGGCTCGGCTCTGCCGCAGAACTCTTTCAACTCCATCTCTTTTCATACACTTTCCACGGAGGCAAGGAATGGTTTAGGTGGTTGCAAAATACAGAGCCAGTTTAAAACACCGGTGACAACCGAGTTTTCAACGGCTTGTGGGAGTACGGGGAGATAGCGGCAAGCTGTATGTCTGACAATGACACAGCAGGGGTACTGACGTTGTGGGCTTTTTCCAACTGTGCATCTGAGAGGGTAAAAACCTGTTTTGCATGCAACCCCACAAGCGCCTGTCAAACTCTGCTGAAAATGTATTCATAGAGCTGGCTCTGATGTAAGCCTAAATAAAACTCTGAATGTTGCTTCCTACAGCAGCCTGTTGATCTCCCCTCAAAATGATAGCAAACTTTTTTTTATTCCATTTGGGTGTGTATTTCTCTCCCACATATTCTACCCCTGCAGCAGCATCGTATTTTACAAATAACATGGGTCAGAGAGAAGAGATTTATGGTTATGAGGATGCCATTTCTCAGTATGCCTGAGTTGATCATAAATGGAAAAAGATCCAAAAGTGCATTATGGTTACAGTCCTCACCTGTTAATGACTCTATAACCAACCCAACATCACGAACAGAAATAAATACCCTCTGCTAAAGTCTGCCATCTTTAGTTCTTGCTATTAGGCTTTGAGTCTAGCACGATTTACCGTCCAAATTTATAATAGGCTAGTTTTTATTTTTAGTACGTTATCTTTGGCTAATTTGTTTTAAAACCAGAAATCTGTAAATATGATATATTCCCTTTAGTATATAGCGTTACTGTTATTTTGGTATCATTATGTAAGCCTATGTGAATAAACCTCAAAATAAATGAGAAATGAGGAATTTTTCAAATGCAAAAATGGAAAAGAAGGGCATCGTCACTTATCAAGTCTGCTTTTACTTGCTTTCGTCAAGGCTGGCTTTAACCCGTGTATTTTTGCTTGTCATTGTCAATACCGGACAAACCAATTCAGCCCATTAGACAGGACCTCACAGCTAATAGACAGTTGGCAACCCCAGACACTAGTGTTAGTAGTCAGCTGGCCGGAAATGCCAATGCTTATGGATAATATCTATTCCTTACGCTTCGACTCTTTTGCATTTTCTTTTCCTTTTTCGAAAAATACACCACCTTCTAAACTCTTCGCACTCAGTATCACTTTTAAGGGAGCTCCACATTGTGAAACCATGATCTCTGACAGTGGTAGGGGAACGATCAGCGCGGGGTTACAGTTTTTCACGTTTGCTTCAAAATGCAAATATCGACGCTGTCATTGACACTGGGGTAATTTGAAGGGATGGCCATCATGGACCACCTATGAAAACCAATGGAAGCAGCACGCTTTGATCCAAATAAAGGCAGAGTTTTATGCGGGAGGCAGGTATGCACACACGGTGTGTCTTCATCAGGAAATTCTGTCTCTCTCACCCTCTGTCTTTTCTCTGCTTTCACATTGCCACTCCTATCATCCATCTATCTGCCTTCCTGCAGATATCCATAGCAGCAGTTGTGCATATAGCTGCATCATCCCCTCCCCCGTCTCTAATACTAAAATGACCTTCACTAGCTCAACACGGCAGAAGATGGGAAAGACAGAAGCCGAGTGTTGTGGAGAGAAAAAAAGGAGAAGAAGGGGAGGGAGGAGATGTGGTAAATGAAGAAAAGGGCAAAAGAAGGCAAAGATGATGGAGGTGCATGGGGAGGAGGAGATGCAGGGAAGATGGCAGGAGGATGGAGAAGAAAAAGACATATTTTCCCATGAAGAATGGGAAAAAAAGATAAGTGGAATGATAGCACACTTACAAAAATAAATCCTTGTTCTGCACATCTGCAATCTGGCGTTGCATCACCCCCATAAAGCATTTTAAGGTAAAACCTCTGTCCACATGCCAGTGATGCAGAAGATACAGTGTACTCTACTAACAAAGGTAATTGTGTCTCTCTTGGAGGAGCACTGTCTCATGTGGCTAGAATGACAGGAGGAAGATTAACTGTGTCCATGTGTGTCTGACCTTCTCTTTGATCTTGTTTTGAGCTGTTTCTCTGCACTGGAGATGATCACACGATGAAGAGAGAGCGAGTGTTGTAGAAAAAAGTAAGAAGAGCGTTCTTATAGTGCTGCAGGCTTTACCGCCTAAACTCTGACTTTCTCTTTCGCTCTTTCTCTCTCTGACTCATCTCAAAGTCATGAAATACGAAAGCCGTTAAAGAGAGATTATTTTAAAACTATCTTCTACGTTCAGAAGGAAACCGTGAATTTCAGCTCCGGCAAAAGACCCGACGAGATACGGAGGATCGCTTCCCTCTGTCTCACTGTCTCCATCTCACTCTTTCTCTGTGTATAATCGTCATTAGCATTTCAAAAATCATATCTTTATGAGTCATGCATTGCAGGCGCTCTGAGCTTGTCATTACTTGGTTATGAAACCGGGGAAAATCTGCCTCCCCATGCAAGACCCGGTTCAGGGTTGTCGGAAGATATTTGGTACTCTCTGTCGCTCGACTGTCACAGACGTGCAGAGGACTGAATGTAGTAGGATGTACGCAAGGACACCAAAGATTAGATGAAAACGTACTGAACTCTGTGGAGAAATTCGGTCATGGCAGCAACAGACAGGACTCAGCACAAAATAAATACATTAGTCGGAATAAAACATATGGAGGAGACGACAACATGTCAAGAAGCAACAGGTAGGAACAGGTAGGAGTATGTAGAATAACAGTAGCTGAGACGTGCATTATATTTCATATGTCACATATTTATGATAAGAAACACATCATCTTGTAAACTGAAAGATTACAAAACAAAACTACTTTGTTAGGATTCGGCAACAAAAGTATTTGGTTGACGGGATTCTCTCTTTCCCCCCATACGCAGAGATTTGAAACCTACTTTCACAATGATGAAGTGATTTAATGTCTAAAAGGTTAAAGGTCAACTTCACTGCGACACCTCTCTGGCCATCATTTAACGGCGTAACAAAAAAACAGAGGGGGAGACTGTGACCATGTTTTACATTTGGTCGGATACTGAATTGATGACACTAAACTTGGGCCCCCACCTTGAAACTGTGGTGATTGTATAGATATTTTGTGCTGCAGAGTTGAGGATTCCCCAGCTTTACAGGATACATTTGATATTACAAACCCAGACACACACACACACACACACACACACAGAAACAGCAATGTGGTGCCATTGAGGTTTAATTAAACTGCTCTACAACCACTTGCATGAATGATCTGATTAACTGGCGACATTCAGGTGATTCAATTCCCAGTATGCAGCCACTCGAAAAACACACCACTTAACACTTGTCTCAATCATAGCAAAACCAACATTGTAGAGAGCACGCGGTACACACATCCATGCGCAATGACAGTGAGAGAGTGCACGGCATACGAATACACAAAAGAGATTGAAGGAGAAAAAGAGTTTGTTTCTATGAAAGAAGTGACGATTGTTTTTCTCCCGCATCCGTCTTTTCTGACAACATTTTCATCCCTGACATTTAAAAACTCCCACAAAAAGAAAAATCAAGAAAACACAGAGAAGGCAGCTGTTGTTGCTGTTAACCATGAGCCGAGGAGAGGAAGCAATAAGACAGATAGCAGACTGCATCAGGCAGAGTGAAAGGGAACAGCTTTCTGTTTGTTTTCTTTTTGCAACAATGCAGTGAGGAGTGGCCTTTGTGAAAAGGACATTTACTCGTTGAACACGCTTTAGTTTGTCAGGAATGATAATGAATTAGTTCAGAGTAATGTGAGACCCAACGTGACACACGTTTGGAGGCAAAAAACTGTATTTTGGATGCTGCTTCTTTGCATTTTCCGTGACTTTTTATTTGTCTGCCGGTGTATTCCTCCTAATCAATCACAATTAGAGGATGTGAGGTGACGTTAACGCATTTCCAGTGCAGTTTATGTGGAGATTGATTGCAGGAAACTGATCTGTTGACATCAAAATCTCACATCGGTGTCCCATTTTACTGTGCAGAGGTTACTTTGAATGTTGCAGTGATTACCTCTGTGAAGCCGCATTACTGCTGTACTATTCTGAGCACAGGTGTCTGCTTATGAAAGACGTGTCGATTAAGTGTTTGATAATTACAACTGGCATTAATACCATGTTTGTGGCAAGATGATGGGACAGAAATGTCAAAGCAAAGCTACATTTTCATCAGTAGAAGTTTGTATTTTCAGGAGACCAACATCACAACGTGCTCCCATGTGCCAAGCATGTCCCAGGAAACCGATGCTTCAGTCCAACCCTTTGTTCCTGTGCTCATCAACAGATTCAGTACATCATCAGAGAGGCCAAATAAACTGTGACAAATGTGTCGTTTAATTAGTGAGTGCAATCGAATCAGAAGCTGTTGTGGAGGACATGGCACAGTTGCAAATGCAATATTGAGACCGTTATCCTCCATCCGGGGCCGACAGAATAGTCCATAAACGTAAACCGCATTCAAACACGAGATCATTACAGCATCATTGTTTACTCTAGGGAAGCACAAAGCACTCCAAACGGGGTGATCATAGCTTGGCGCTCTGTACTTCATTTGGAACTTCAAATCAAACCTGAGTAAGAATAAAGCTCCGGTTTTGCCCAAAAGAGCTGGATTGGCGATGACTTTTACCTGAGATTTACTGGATAATTATCTACTCTACATTTAGTGTGGAAAATCATAATAGTGATGCCTGGCTAACTGACAGAAATGTGTTTAAATGGACGACATTGAAGTCAAATCCTCATCAGGACAAAAAACCTTTTCTTACAGAAACAGAAATGTAAAAGTGGCAAGTTCGAGGGTGAGTATAGAGCTATAGCTAGTCTTGGCGAACAACACTGAGGTTGTTTTCTTCCCTGTTGAAGAACAATACCGGAGGACAGAGACATTATTATTCCAATTTCTTAAAACGTCTGTGAAATTGAAGGATTTGCAGTCTCTGAATGATGTGACGTCGTCTTTCAAATAGTGATCAGAATATGAGAAGTGTAATATTCTTGCTGTAAATTGCAGATTTCAACAAGAACGCGGTCCTCTTTGTATGGTCTGAACATGTCCTCCTCCACAACACCTCAATGATGTTTCTTGGTATAAAATGACAAGGTAACCCAATGGAGCAGCACATCCCCCGCCTCCTCGTGTACACTTAGAGCTGCAATCACGACGTTTGCCTTGAGGCTTCATCTCAAACGATGAAAAAGAAGCAATCGCCTTTGAACTTGCTTCTTAAACCTGCAGTATCTGTCAGGTGAAGCGCAAACTGCATGCGCCAAATTGACTTTCGAATGCTTGAAGAGATAATGTCCTTTTATATGTGTCTCCTTGTAAACTACCGTGACATGTGGTTGATGTTTGTGAGCCTTGAGCTATTGAGTATAAATGTATTTATATGTATTTCTACACATAAGATGATGGAGGGAGCAGTACTATTGAGTGTAGAAGGGAAGCATAATGAACTCCTTCTGAAAATACTGCATCGCTTCTTCCTTCAGTGCAACAGTTGCAACAGCTGTCAGCCTCAATCTATTCTGCTTGCATTATTCTCCCTGCAGGGTTCTCATCCTTGAAGAGAAATGTGCTTTTGAATTTGAGGGTAAACAAAGGTAAAGCTTTGAGATTTGTCGAAAATGAACAAAGGGCCTTGAAAGTGTTTGACTTCATTGAAATCAATGAACCTCAGCATTCTCCCTTCATCTGAGGAGCAACACTCCACTTGCAATGCAGATTCGTTTTGCTACAGCAGCAGTTTTAAATGATCTTTGTCCGATTTCAACTTGACAAGATGATGTGGGAAGATGACGAAGTCAAGAATGTCATGTTTTTGCTGTTAACAAGACATTTTGGAGGAAGGTAAACAAAATGTCCTTGACTGTGTGCGGGTGGGAGCTGTGCTTGTACAGTGCCTACAGTGTCATTATTTTCTGAGTAAACACCTACAGTCTGTCACTGTCAGAAAATGCAATCTGATCCATTTTTCCTGGAGGAAGGAGTTGCTGTTGGTGTGCTTACTGCCATTTATTCATTGTGTGAGAATGAAGTCAAACAGATGCAATACACATTAAAGCTCCCACAACTTTTGTGGACGGAGACAGTTTATATTTGACACAAAAACTGTGACAAAAAGCATTTGTTGATAATAATGAAGAGACTAATTACGTGAAAGACGGACAAATGAAATAAGTACTTTAATGCAAAGTCTTATTTGCATGCATCTGTGGCCCCACATGTTGTAGCCCCTAACTATTCATCTTGCGTTCAATAACGTTAGGTCTCTGCCAGTATAATGTTAGAGGAATAAAGGAGTATTTCCAGTCCCAGGTTTTTGGTTTTTATAATAAAAGATGTTTTAAATTTCCTCATTTTGGACCTTAACCTCACTCTTACGTGCTCAATATCAGTGGATTTTTCCGCTTCATGCGCTCTAATCATGCAACCAGGTGGAATAAAAAGTAACACATTTAAATACGTCGTAACGACATCAATATAAGTTGTTTATCTTTCAAATCACTCACTCTATCATAAGTGTTTCAGTGGTCAGCTAGACGGCAAACAAGTGAGTAAATCCAGGTTGTGAATGATAGCAGAGGGCAGAGTGACATGAGCACGATGGTCTATGGCACCGTTTCCAATCGCTTCACGGTCAACACAAAATGACACCGCATGGTAACACGACAAAGACGGCAGCAGCTGTAGCAACATGTTAGAAGACATCAAACAAATATATATACAGCAAAAGATTTGACGAATATTTCAAATATGATAACTAGAGTAGAATATGTTGAGATTTTCTTGAGATTTTCTTGAGACTAAAACTGATTCAGTTTACAAAGCACAGGGTATATTCATTGAGAGTCATTGACACTTACTAGTCACTTGTGTGCCTATTTATAGTCCACTGTCTTTTGTCATGTTGGCCAGCTGCCTGATGAAGACCAGGTAGGGTCAAGCATTGCCTTTTCTTCTCTCCAATCAGGTTTTTGAAGCGTTAAGCCAGTGTGGTACTCTCCACGCTTCCTTCATTGAATCTCTTTTCCTGCATCCTGCCTAAATATAGGACAGGACGTTCACGCCACAACCTCTCTGCCTGCACTTCAATGTCATCCCTCAGCATTTCCAACACATTGGATGAAACACATTACATGATGCCGTGAGGTTCACGGGTAACTCATGAATCCATCCAGGAGGCCGAGGAGACGACAGATGGAGCAATGACCTTGGAAACAGCACTGTCATCACATGTCTCTCTTGTGTCCAATTCCTGTCACCGACACCGGCTTCTTTTATAATCACGATTTATGTCGAAAGTGTTCAAAGGAATGTGTTTTTGATGAGCAGAGCCGAGTAGTTTGCTCTGAATTTCTCCCCATAAAGGTTTAATTCAGCCACCGAATGTGAGAAAACTCAATTCTGCACATGGAGAAACTCTCCCTTTTGACTCCAGCTGCTGTCTCTCTCTTTTTTTTTTCCAACAAACACCGCACGTGTGGCCACGAACAGACACACACACACACACACACACACTGATGTGTGTGAAATATGAAAAGCTTATTCCAGGGAAACCCATCTGATATCTGTTTCAGTCATTACCATAATAATTGGCACTCCACTGCACAGAGTAAGAGCCTGGCGGACTTGGATTGAATAATAACTAGAGAAGAGGAAGGAGGAGGCACACTGCAAAAAATATCAATCATAATAAGAAAGCTAGAGAACATCTATGCCCAGTGTGCCGCAGTAATTCGTCTTGATTTCAATACATTTTGTTGCGTCTCAGGATTCGTCAAATATAAGTGTCATTATTTAAAAATGAGGCATAAGAGAGGCATAAAACATTCCTCTTAAAAGAAAACTTTTGCAACAATCAAATGAGACAATTTCTGTCTCTTATTTAAATAAAAGAAATAAGCACTCGCAGCTCAAAAGGGATTTGTTAAGCTCTATTCTTTTTGCAGCGTCAAAGGGAAATGAGCAGGTAATAGCCTGCCAATGAGCATCTGTTGTACACAGCCACTGATGCTCAGTGTCACGCACATGACGATCGCCTCCTCTGACATTTAGACGCCATGTCTTATAAAACATTTTAATGCCGTAGCTACGCCATGTGAGGTTCTTTGAGTGTCCTTCTCAATGAATTTAGGTAATAAGGCGGTAACAATCTGTTAACTCCAAAATAAAGCATGGCCCTTGGTCTTTTTCACTAAAAGCTAAGCTAAGAAAACATGATGCTGAACTCAACTGGCCATTGCAAATTATGGTAGGTAGTTACTTTTTAAATAGTTACTTTTACCAATACTTTTTACTTTACATAGCTCGACTAAATAATAGGCTATAAGGAAAAAATGGACATCGCGTCCAGTGAAAGTAAAGGTAAATTATGCAGAATTTACCAAGTGGCAACCTCCGGTGATGAGAAATGAAGAACCAAAAACTTGACGTTTGAGGCTGGCTCTAAAAGTCAATCCCTATACAACCCCACGTCAAAATGCCCAACTTTACAGAAACAAACATGTTTACAGCCTGGCACAAAAACGGTTTCAGAAACCTATGAGTGAGACTTTGTCCATATTTTACAATTTGTGGAACGTGGCTTTTCGCCTGTAAATCAAAAAAGGTTTCCACAGAGGTAAGCATCAACATTAAAAAAAAGACTGCTGTCATCATTAAATGTGTCCATTGTTGTGCTAAAAAGCACACTTTGTTTCTTGTGACATCTTGCCTTTTTTGTAACTTCTTGTCAGAGTGGAACAGCCTCTTAAAAAGGTTTATAATGTCTTTTTTATGGCGTATTTTGTCACTGTAATTGCCCTTGAAAAGTGTTAATCTTATCCCGTGAGATGTTGCTGCTGTCTGTTAGGCTGCATTTTTTTTATTTCTTTTTACCTGCTCTCACAGAAGCAGTTTCTGACCTCTTTGTTCCAGGAACAAAGGTGAAAACTTGGCGGGGCCACAGCGAGTTTGGTTAATCACACCGACTGCAGCCAGCAGAGACTGTTCTGTGGATTTATCAGTCCGACACCAGGCAGCTGAATGACAGTATCTGTCATCCATTCAACCGCTGCAGAGAGACTGCTAATACAGTGCAGGTTGAGCTGCAAATAATTTCATCATTTCTGAAGAATACCATGGAATTCCAGCAAGCAGAGACATTGAGAAGACTTAAAGACTATAAGAGGTAACTATAAGATCATTTAAGATCAACTGCACTGTTCACTTATTTACATGCCTTTCCTGATTCAGTACTGGTCAGTAGAGCAGCTGGAGGTTCAACACCACAGTACTTTAAGACTCCTCCTCCCAAAGAGAAATTAAAGAGGACAAATACCAAAGATGGGCTGGCTGCTGGCTTCGCTCATACCGGCCTGTTTCCTCCAAGGCCAGGGATGAGTATGAGTCATAGAATTAGTTCATAAATCATTCAATGGATGAAGAGACAAAATGCCAACACCTCCAAACAGGTTTGTGACTGTCCAAATGCTGCAGGAGTATCTTCAAATACATTTGCCGTGATGACGGAAGTAAAGAAGTCACATGACGAAGCATAAAGAGCAACAAAGTGCGTGCAGAGAGGAGGTTGAGGTGGATGGATGGATAAAACAAACCTCGGAGACTGTCATATGTGTCCCGTGTGAAACTTAAACTCAACATTGACTTATTTTATCTTAACCTAACTTACATAACTTACGTCACATACATAAGGTTAGCCAGGAGTTGAGTTTTATGAGACCACCTCGCACGTAGAGAAAGAGACATGACAGTAACACCGTGCTGTAACATTAATCATGCTTAAGATACCAGGAAAACACATGCTATATGTTCAATATTAACTTTTCTTCATTAGGAGTCTCCAGGTGGCATCACATTTCTTACAAAACCTAAATTTGCACACACCTTTGATTAACACATTCAAATGAGTCTGACATCTGCGTCATGATTTGAGTCTTCAGATTCACGTAACACGATAATAATTTACTCTTCACATCTCCTACAGTATGCGCTCTCGCCGCCATTGTCTCTTTTCTCCTCCTCTACAGGATGGTATTTGCCTGATAATGTAAAGCAGGTTTATTCTGATCGTCATCAGAGGCCCACGGTCGCACACGGCACCTTCCCTTCTTCCTCAATCCCTCAATTTAGTGTGACCTTCCCAAAGCTGTGTCTAGCCAATATGTCTCATTATTGCACCGTGGGGGTTCACCCACTCACACACACACACACACACACACACACACACACACACACACACACACACACACACACTCTGGTTGACGCTCACACAGATCACTGATCATTAAAGAAAGCACAAGAATACTGACAGGCACACAGAAACAAATCAGATGCATGAAAACATGACACGCACCTCTGCCACTTCAAGAACACACACACACACACACACAGAGAGAGACACATACGCACTCTGCAGAGCATCGGTGACTGACAGAAGAGAAAAATACATCGTTCTAATAAGTGAGACAGCACAGAGGCTTGACAGATTTCTGCAAATACACACACATACAGGACAGGAAACCTGCGGCAAAACCAAAAGTAAAATAAACAGATTATCTGAAATCGGTTTTATTATTTTAGGAGAGGAAGGTGTTTGTGTGTGAAAGGCCATAAACCTCTTTAACGTCTTTGCCATCTATTGCGCGATTGTGCAATTGTGCAATGGTCACGAGGTGACATCACAACAGAAGCTCTTTTCACAGATTTTCTCCAACATAACTGTAACTGTAAAGATAAACGTTGATCTATGATTACAGTTCATTCCTAACTGACATATATTAGAAAATGACACCCAACTGGGACCTTCAGTCACCAATGTTCCACAACAACAATCTACAGTGGGTTTATAGGGAGAGAGATTCACATTCCCCAAATGGAGTAATGACGGAGTCAGTCTGACATTTGTGAGCTTGAGGGCCTCCACTCATTCGAAGACATCCAAAGACATTTTTATTTATATGCCATGTTTTTCTTTTTTTCTTCTTTGGTGATCTTCTTTCTTTCTTTCTTTCTTTTTCAGACTTTACATAGATTCATGTTTAAGGGTTCGCTCATTTGTTTCTTCACTCAATAACTCAAGTTAGTTCCTGAAGCCATGGAGCCCATCCCTTGTTTTGCTTCGATAAAGAATGTAGCACAAACTACGCAATTGCTATCAAAAAAGTGCAATAGAAATCAATAAAAACTGGTCGACACAACTAGATATGGACATGTTTGCCAGTAGAGCAGTTGTAAAGCTCGCAAGAGAAGAATGGTACAAAGAAAACATCTGGTGAGCTTGTTTGATGAAGAGCTGCAGGCAACTGGCTGAGACGTCACCAAGGTAGATAACTCCTTTTACCGTGCAGTCCTACCGCATACTAGCAGTCCCACGACGTGTGCGTCACAAGATCTGATCTCGGTTTCCCGTTGTATGACTCGACATGTCGCAGCCATTCGTCTGCTATCTGGAACCAGCTGCTGCCAGCTGGTGAGTATACTTTAGCCAGATATGCTCAGATATTTTACTTGACTTGCTGTAAAATATTTAGGTTCCACGGTCTAACTTCTAACATCAGAAGACTGTAGTTCATCTGTTCCATCATGTCATAGTCCATAACACTTTTTATATCCACAGCTCGGGTGTCTTTGACACGGGGAAGATATGAAAGCGCAGAGACAGCTAATCGAATGTTATCCTTATCAAAGACATACAGAGCAGAAGATGAGAAATGGCAGAATGCAGAATGAAAGCATATGCTTTGATGTGGACGTATTGGGACTAACTGATGCCCTGAGGGTTAGTGTGTGTGTGTGTGTGTGTGTGTGTGTGTGTGTGTGTGTCTGTCAGAGGCAGAGATCGCGTTCACATGATGACAAATGTCTCTAGCAGACTGCGTGTCACTCATTTGTCGCCTGTTCACTTGTCTCTTTCTCTCTCACACACACACACACACACACACACACACACACACACACACACACACACACACACACACACACACAGTCATGTCTCTGGACAGCCTGGACAGAGTATAGATGTGTGTGTGTGTGTGTGCGTGTGTGGGTGTGTGTCATTATAATATAATGGCTTTATTGACCTGAGGCCCAAGGACACCGCAGCACTCCCCATCGCTTAATGGACGTCTCTTGTCCTCCTCCTTGTTTCAATCAGTTTTCATCTCTCTCCTTCGCCAGTGAACTCCTCCCATCCCATAGACTCCTTCTCCTCCTGATCTTCCCAGCTCCTCCTAATCCAGTCAATCTCTCTATAATCTCCCGCTCTTCTCAGAGTCCTACATAAGTGAACGGGGAACAGGAGAGGAATGAAAGTCGAGGAACAGTGATGCGTTGTAACTCCCCAAAGCACACACTCCTACACACACACACTTCACACACTCCATATAAAGTGAAATCGTGTGTCTGGTGAAAGCCCCCCCCCCCTTCATTTATCTGTCAGATAAAATAAGGAGAAGTCTGGATTTGCGTGTGTGAATCCCACAGTGTATGAGAGCTGTATATGGGCAATTACATGCGAATGCGTGAACATATTTCTGCATATGTGTGCATGTCTGTTCTTTTCTTTGATATAACCGAAAATACATTTGTTACATTTTTTATGATGGGCTTGCAAAAATATTCCCAAACATACGCTACAGCTGCGTTACACATGTAGGCTTGGACATGGGCACTGATGCATAAACGCTCAGGGACGTCTGAACGCTCTGGGCCCAACAATCATGTTTCAGAGTTTTGTTTTATTTGTTACAGTAACACAGGCTCAACTCCAAGTAACACTTGGACAACACCTCATTCGAACAAGTCTGTTTCAAGCATACTGACACTTTAAGAGTCCGGTTATGATCTCTATCTGAACTGGTTTTTTAGATGTTCGTTCTCCAACCATGACGGAAATCGAGTGTTTCTAGTTGTTCCAAAATGACACCACTGGGAGGCAACTGCCATAGAGGGGAGTGATGCAGTATTGTTTGAATGTGGGGATATGGGCCCACGTTTTCAGACAATCTCATGAAAATCACATGAAAAATGACGGGTGTAGCTGTGTCAAGAAAGGAGCTAGTCTGTATGAAATGTCATGGTGATCCAATAATAGATATTTCCATCTGGACCAAAGAAAAAATATCACAGCTTTAAAAAGATTGAGACAAAAAGATCTCCGGTCACTTTCAGGAAATCTCTGAGGTCCTCTCAGCATCTACATATTGTACCACCAGGGGTAGATAGTCATCTGCTGTCTTCAAAACGTGTTAATTCATTTCAGGATGGGGTCGAATCACTCTCAGTCTCCTGTGTAAATTATATTTTGTAGTTTCAGTCAGACAATAAAAACTTTTGAAAAGTGACACCTTGTGGGAGTGAACAATCTCAGAGGTGAGACATTTCTGCAGCTTTATAGTCTGAAAGACCACAACACAGAAGTTTATTTTCTCTGCTGCATTCACTGTATACTGCTCAATACGCATCAGGACACGCAGATCAACGAGCTGTGAATTCTTAATCATGTTTTTTGTGACGTGGGCCCAATGGTGATTTACAAGGTAACAGTTCAGAAATAACTCTGCGGTTGAAATATGTTCCGATCAATAACTTTCAGGCATGAATTTACAAGAAAGCTACAAAATTGTTCCGTCAAAAATCCATCACGGACGATCAGGAGCAATGGATTTCGTTTAGCAGGCGCCTTCATGAGCTGACTTCATATCAAGCAAGAGCAACAACTTGAATGGCTGAGGTTCCTAAACATTGATTCATGTTTGCTCAGCATTGTCAAACCCCACAGCAGAGCAGCCAGTCACCCTCTACTCTTGTTAATTAACAGTGACGGGACTCAAATAATCATGGCTGCATTGACAGTCCAGACAGACGACAGTTCAGGAATACAGAGGCGACTGCGGTAAACGTGAGCTCCTCCAAAGGAGTGTTGGAATCAATGAGCTAAACTTTGCTGTTTGTCAGTCAGCGAAGGTTTGGCTCATCTATATTTGTGTCTGTTTTCTCCTGAATCTGTCTGCAGCTCTCCTTGAGATTTAATCACAGAGCTGTTGAATTACTGTGAAAGAAACAGTTTAAAGGTGGACCTGGTAGAGAGCAGAGTCTACAACTGGTAACAGGCCAAATTACATTCTGTTTAAATCAACATCAGCTCATGGAATAGAATACTTTATATACCTGTTAGTGCTACTTTGATGATGACCTGTGCTCTTTGCACGGTTCTGAATTGATACAGGAGTTACAAAGTGCATACAGGCCTTTTCCTGCATGTCGTATATGTGTCTATTCTTTTCACATCCTGCTGACATTACAAATTCTCACAATGTTGATGCTCATGAACCCATCAACGACAGTTTGGAGGCAGTGAGGAAACAGATTCAGTCTCAGAGTTGTCACCACTGACAAGGCCATAACCTGATACCTATTCTTTCTTTTGGCTTCAACACCGCGGCCACGGATTACTGTAAATTGGGCGGACTTTGACTGTATTCAATTCCAGTTGCACACTGAGTATTGATTCCACTGCGACCGTTGATTGACCGTGATGACGTGGTATCGGCTGTGGCATACAAAGCTGCAGGAGCTCATATTGTCTCAGGAGAGATGGATTGCCAGGTGTGAAATCCCCCTGGTGCATCACGAATTTCAAGGATGTTGCAGGGCGAGAGAGGCAAAGTGTTTCCTTTCCCAGAAAAGAAAAGGAGAAGGAAGGTGGGATAAGCCAGCCACCTGGGAATGGAGAGGAGATTGTCATTCAGCGGGCGTCTGATGGCTGTCAGGCAGTTCTCCTCCACTGCAGATGTGACGCGAACATACACTCCTCTTTCTTTTCACTCTGCTGTGTCATCCTCCTCCTCACCCCCATCCTCTCCACTTTCCTCTCCTTCATCTTCTTGGTTAATTTCTTTATCAGGCCTGCTGTTTCTCTCTCCACTTTCTCCTTCTTTTTCTTTGCTCTTTTTTTTAATGATAGCTCTCTGCCCTCCCACCTCTTTATTTCCCCCCATTTTCTCGTCTTCTCTCAATCCTCTCAGCGGAGATGAGTGGGTGGAGTGAAGCATTGTGCCCTGGAGATTGTTGTGCTATCTGCTTTTCAGACGGGCTCTGCTGTGTCCGTGTGTGTGTGTGTGTGCGTGTGTGTGTGTGTACTTGCAGATCCAATAACACAACAAGACGAATGGATATTCTAATCTGAGTTCTTGGTTCATCGTTGTTGTCCTACAAATACATATTTCTTACTTAGAAAATGACAGCTTATTTTCTGTTTGCTTTTCCTATATTTCCTGATTTCGCGTTCAGACATTTTTCTCAGTTTATTTTTATTCTTCTGTCTGGTTTTCTTGCTTTTTTTCTTTCTCATTTCTCTCTCCCTTATGACTTCTTCTACTCTTATTCCTTTCCGTGTCAGCTCAGAGAGAAATATATCCCCCTCCTCTCTCGCAAAATGTCCACATATCGTTGTACTTACCCGCCTTCGTCTCCTCCTCTTCCTCCTCCTCTTCTTTGGCCATTGTTAGAAAGAAAATTCCTTCCTCTCCCACAGTATATCTCTGTGGGTGTTTGTGTGCGTATGGAAGTCTGTGTCTGTGTGTGTGTGTTTGAAAGATACTAAGGGATACACACACACGAAAGCTTAACCACTTATCGTCTCAACCCTCATAAATTCCTCAGCAGACTTTGGATACGATACTTTCCCCAACAGCCCACTGTAAACCACTGACTGCTATTTTCTATCATATAATCCCGTTTGCATTGGTGACAAGGGAGAGGGAAGGCAGCGATACCAATTCTCCACTCCAGAATTATCGGTTGTACACAGTGTTCGGCTAAAATGAAAAAAGCAATGCGTCATTGGACAAATCAAGGCTGAATAATTACTGAACATCAGTACTCATTTGTAGTTTTTTAAAAATGTTCTACCTCAATTTGTTGAGCGGCTGTGTTTGGAATAAACTTTGTGGGTTACTGAAGGCCAATACCATTATTTATCTTTCTGAAAATAAAAATGATCTTCTTGTCCCTTTTCCGGGTTTTTAAAGTTCATGTTTAAGCCTTCAAGCCCAAAATTAGAGGGAGCCTGTTTACTCCATTGTTTGTCTTGTGAAGGGGAATAACCTTCTTGAATATTTGATCATTGGGCCACTGAGAGAAAATAAACAAGTGAACACAATAGGACATAACAATAATAACAATAAATAATAAAAAGTCACCTCTATATGACTGCGGTCAGGAGGTAACTTTTACTTACATCACCAGTAAAACAGATGCCTGGAGCTCGCTGTCCGGGGCGCTGAATCAACCACTAAAATGGATCAAGACGATGAGATGAAACATATTTTATTACATTTTTTGCAGGTTTTGCTGGTTGATAAAATACAACTGAGACCCCACGGATGTATGATTGGCATCACTGTTACCTGAAGCAAGTTTGGGTGTGTTGAGCGTAAAGAAATGCTACATGTTCTGTTGACAGTGACAACATGCTAACAGATATAGATTTAATGGTGAACAATGAAGGTTTTTCAGAAAACTCAAACTCATAAACACTCCACATATATTGCCCACATTTCTACACAGAACAGAATTACCTGGATGAACTACTCCAGAGTGGAGCCCAGCAGGTAAGAGTCATGTCATATATGAGTAATTACATTCCGAAAATACTGCATGATTGTCAGCTCAAAGTACTGCTAATTTCATGGTACACTATATTTAGATACTATATATCTATATATCTATATATACTTACATATATGACAGGATTTTCTAATTTGAGCTCACGAGATGTAATCCATGGCCTCAATTTTTTATTGAAACGTTCCCATGTTTTGTTCAATACGTGTGAAAAAATGAAATCCTTTGATCAGTTAATCATTTTGTCAGTGCACAAGGCCAAGTTGGTTGCAGATAGCTGTGCTT
This sequence comes from Melanostigma gelatinosum, assembly GCF_949748355.1. Lineage (NCBI taxonomy): Eukaryota > Metazoa > Chordata > Actinopteri > Perciformes > Zoarcidae > Melanostigma > Melanostigma gelatinosum. The sequence continues at coordinate 19,249,823 of NC_136643.1, read as the reverse complement.
CGAGACTCTTCAATTAAGCTTTACTTAAGCTCAAGGATGAGTTATCAAGACATGTTGACACGGGATTATTGTTAGTAAAAGGCAATTACCAAGAGCATTGAGAGCTGCCTGAATTGAGATGCTGAAATCAATCAGGCCACACAATTAGAGAGCACATGTGGTCCAGAATTATGAACAGATTAACAGAGATGCATAACGAACAAACGAGGACCCCGCCGAATGCAAAACTGTGCAATGGTAGCTCTCTGATAAGTATGTTTTTTTCATCGGCACAGGGTGTGGAACAGAACAAGCAGCAGGTGACTGAAGTTGTTTGCCGCTGGAGTTGTTGCATGGAAAGGTTTATTGGAGGAACAATCACTCTCTCCAAATGTGTGTTGCTTTATTTCTTTATATGTGATTCCAAACAGCATGATAAGCAGTTGCAGGGCTCTCATGATGTAAGAAAACAATGTATTTTACATAAATCCCTGTTGTAACAAGACTGAGATGAAGTAACATCAAAAGCCTGACTGTCAGCAGTAATCTTAGTGCTGGCATGCACCGACTTTCACCTCTCCTTCCTTATTAGCCAGGTGAGGTGTGCGTGCGTGTGAGCGTGTGTGTGTGTGTGTGTGTGTGTGTGTGTGTCCACCCATTCATCCCTCCATCAGGAGTCTTGACAGGGTACATGTATCACTTAGCGCTGGGCTGTCTGGCCTTTCCCATAAGCCACCGCTGCCTGGAAGATTAATGACCGTCTTAATCTCACACTTAAAGGCTGTTAATAGGTGGACCTGCAGACAGACGGACCTCTCTCTACTCTGCAGGAAAAGAGACCTTCATTTAGTTTTGTATGTTTTGCCATTTATTCACCTGCCTCTATCAAGTACAGCAGCACTGTTTTACCATCACACAGGTTTAGTTTTTTTATTCACAGGATAAGAGATGGTCATAATAAGAGATAAAAGACGAATCTCTCGAAATGTAACAAAGCATTTTTGTCTGTAGTCCAGATCCTCTAAGATTCCTGTGATATGGAGGTCAAGGAAAAGGCCATTCTGTTTTTCTTTCCAGTCATTGAGACAACTCATCAGCGCATCTATATTAGACATCTGTTGGACACATCTGTTCAGCAGATTGACCTCAGATGATGATGAAGAACGAATGAAACTATGGTTAATAAATGATGAGCCAAACTAGGGAAAATGTTTGAGCTTGTCATTAAAGGGTCACTGGTTTGATTCCTTGGTAATGTATTAGGAAATGAGTGACTTAGCTGTAAGTAACATAAAAAATAATGTGGGTAACGTATCACAATTATAATTTCTAAAGTTAAAAAATGATTAAAAGAGCTGAAAATGAAATTTACAAACCAAAGAAAAAGTGCATTTGCTCTTGTTATCGCCTCTTGGATAGTGGTTGAACTCCCTCGCCCTTTATTGTAATAGACAGCGCAGAGATGGCAGGAAAGGAGGGGAGAAAGAGACAGGGAATGAAATTTTTATTGATTTTAAGTGTTGCTTTTTTGGCACAACAGTAAGTAACATCATAATATTACTTCTGAGCTGAGAAGGAACCGGGCTATCCAGATGTGTACGAGACCATGTTGCAGGTAAAAAAAAAGCAGGGCGAGGGACTGTGTATAACCAGTTCTTGAATATTGCTATGAATAACAATGTCCTCTCAGTCATTTGGCAGTAATTACATAAATGAATGCTTATTAGCCACTTCCTAGTTTATGAGTGTGCATGCAATGATTTCATTAAACCTCCCATGAGGAATTCATGGAGGGAGAACTGCCACTTAGTGGTTGAATAAGGACCCGAGTGTGTTTATAATGCTCATAGTCATTGTCATAAACCACAGTCCCAAGTATATGAGCATCAATTACCAAGACGTGAATGAGGGTGATCATTTTGTCATTTCAGGTTGCTCTTTCTTTTCCCTCTCTGTTTTCTGCCCGGCTGAGCTGAGACGAGTCAATGAAGTGCACACATGCTGTATTGTGTGTGTCCTCATGTTACAAAGAGCTGAAGAGGCAGCGCCTCATTCTCCTCATTGTGTCAGATATTCATTCTAACAAGTTGGCATATACACGATGTACCTCTGCTCGCCTGCCATTCAAATGCGCATTGATGATTTTCTGCTATGGTTCTTTGCAGTGACATTGGCTCAGCTGCCTAATCAGTCGTGTCTCAGCGGCACTTTTCTTTAAGACAACATGAAATGCTGCTTCATACAGAAACTCTATTCTCACACATGCAGGTGGAGAGATGTCGAATTCATTTGTTTCACTTTGTCCGGGTCCAAATTTGTGAATATATTTAGTGGGGAGCAAAAGAGAAGGATTCTGTTTTGATAGTTTGAAGGATTGACTGTTAAATCAAGAGCTTGTTAGCTTTAAGGGTAAACAAAATCTTACACAGAAAACCAAAGAAGCGCTGATGAATTTGGGCAGCTGTCATTAATTGTATAGGACTATCACATGTTCTGAAAGCCAATGTATTGTTATCGTAATTAAATTATTTATCAGTGGTACTGACTGGACCAAGTCTGATAGGAGGACAAACAGCATTGTGACCTGATCGTAAATGTGTGTGTGCGTCTGAGAATATCTCCAAAGTTCAGACTGTGCTCGAGGTTCGCTGTCCCACGCTGCGTGTCGTCAGTCTGACAGCGTCTCACTCACACACAGAGTAAAGGACGGAGAGCAAGACTGGCACAATGATATGTTTATTGAGAGGCTTTGGATAATAGAAAAGGTGGTGGCTGCTGCTGGAATATCACAACCATTGACAAAAAAAACATGGACATGAACTCCCTTATCTCCGCACACACGCGCACACACACCCACACACACTTCACCTCCACTCCCGTCACTCCACAGAGAAAAAAAAAAAACTTACGGCAATGCACAGGACAAGACGGTAATCACAGTTTCTACCAGCTCATTTCTACATGAAAAAATTCAGTTACACATATATGAGGGAGCTTTTCTTCTTAGGCACGGCAAAAGCAATAAGATGCATATCTCAACAACGACAAAATAGTGATAAAAAAAACAAACATTTTGCAGGTTTTCATAAATCCTCAGGGGCCCAGATGGACTGAATATTTACAGGGGATTTAAAGTGGGAACATGCTCTTTTTGCAGCCCGCAGGGACCAAAGGAGTAAATGGGTATAGCATGGTATATGGCAATAAAGGTGACAGGACAAATACATGTCTGCATGCGTTTGCTCTTAACCGGACTGCTCCCAGAGTAAGGACTCAGTTCATCTGGTTACCCCCTGTGTACATCTTTATATTATCTCTCTTCTTAGACATATACACATTTATAAGTTGCAGAATTTGGGACTGAAACATTTAATATAAATGTAATCCCATGCCAGACAGAAGAATGGCTATTAGAACATCATCGGTCTACATACAGCTCCACTGTCCAGCGGCGACAACGCTTCGAAACGATTATATACCAGTAATTCAAATACAGACAATATCACAGACATTTAATTAAGCCTGTTTTTTTTTTTTTTTGCTCTATTTCTAATTTTGTAATTCAAGATCAGAAAGTTGACTGTGTTGTCCTGTCTGTGCAGAGCGCTTCAGGAGCACGGTAAATATATAACAAGGTCATTTAGCAGCCCTCTTCTGCGCGCTGACACCAAGGCAGACCCTCACACTCCTGCACTCGTCTTTGGGAAACCTTGTGCTCCGATAGGAGAGACAGTCAGTGACGCTCTCCCTCTCGCTCCGGTTCTAATACAGCTGCTGTAGCAGCTGGACTGTGAAACATTTTAGCTCTTTGACAGGTTGTAGCACACACCCGTAGCCTTGTACTTTGTTTAAAATGAGAGCCGCTAGACTAAGCTGGTGTTTTCATTTGTGTGAAGGGAGGCGAGCGCATTTGTTTAAACAGGCCCTAGGTTTAGCTGTCTGTTATTCTGTTATTGAGTCCGTACAGTTGTCTCAGGGAACCACACAGTCAAACAAGGAAGCACTGAGGCGATAAAAGGTTTGTTTCCAACACCGAGTAGAAGAAAAGATACTCAAGTACTGAGGTGTATTGCTGGCATTAAGTCAATTTCCACATCAGAAACAAAATCATCTAACCTAAAAGATATTTGCTTTAAAATTTGAATTTCAAACATGAATTGAACTTCCATTTCCACCACTACGGTTCTGGATTGTAATGTTTTGCAAAGTAATCGCAAGTTAAAAACAGAAGTGAATTTGTTTAATTGGCTCACAGGAACGAGCTTCTCTCACTCATGAAGCCAAATTAGGTTCCAACTTGTTCAAGTTGTACAGAGTCATTCAGTAATTACCAATTATGAACTAATTGTCTCCCTACCATTTCATCTATTCACCAAAGTCTATCATTCAATGTTAATTAAACCCAAATGTAATAGACAGAGAGGAATATTGTCATTTGAAACAAGAACACCAACCATCTTGAGTTGTCAGGCGATGTGTAAGTGTGGGAATCTTCTGCGTCTCTACCATCCATCCCATATGACGCAAATGCAGAATTTGTCTAAAGACCCTCCAGACGCTTTATTTCATCACAATGAGCCGACAAGGCCTGTCCCATTTCCAAAGGCTCCTCTACGAAAGGCCAAGAAACACTGCCGTAACCCATTATGTGCTGATCGACTGCTCAATGGAGCGCTCTTTGTCAACTCGTGAATTCACGTGATCATGATGAGCTGCCAGGTATACGGGTAATCATACCACATGGACTCGACCGACGATAGGGAGTAGATAATGGAAGCCATGGCATGAGCTCCACTATTTGCAGCATGGACATGTTAATCACACAGGGCATTACAAATAAATGGAAGTAACATGGATATATGTACCACTAACCCGGTCCACTGTTCACCTGGTGGTCATTGTGAGTTGTACGTCATACATCACAACTCACACTGCAACCTTTGTTGGCTGTTTGATGGTAAAAAAACCCAAAATAGTCTGTAATTGAGGTGACAAGGAGAGCCTGAACACCATTAGTTTTTATCTCTGCATCCTTCAGGACGTTCAGCTCCCGATAAATCATCAAACCGCTTGAAAAACAATCCTTAAAGCAATGCAGATTAACAAGGTCTTCATTGAGCGTTTTCCTATGTCTAGACAGAGACATTTTCAATTTATCATTTTTTTTAACTTTCACACTCTTGGGTTCTTTTCCTATTCCCAATGTCTGGCTCTGTGCAACTGGCTGAATTAGCTACCTCAGCGATACTCTTGCTTCACATACGGCAGGTAATAACAAAGGCTTGGATGCTCAGTGGCAGTATTCAGAGCAACAACATACACACAAGGCAATGGGATGGCATGTGGGGCAGGATTCTTAGCCAAAACTTATTCATTTGAGATAAAACTTTTCATCTGAACAGCTAAAATGGTTTATCACAGTGGAGATGGCATTACGGCGCAGTACGTGTGTGTGTGTGTGTGAGAGTGAGTGTTTTCCTGCATGAACAACAGACGCGTTTGTTTGCTGTGTGCTTGTTGAGATAAGCCTGCGCCTGGATGTACGGCTTCCAATGTTTCTGAGTGAGTGTGTGTGTGTGTGTGTCAGCTCAGCAGATGGAGTTTGATTCTCATGACACAGGGAAATCTCAATCCCACAATGCACTGGGAGCGGCGCCAAATGAGGATGCTGCAGCAGCAGCAGCAATGAGGACACAATCACAGCTTGAATTCCGGGGGGAAAAAAAGTGGTTCGCCTCTCTCTTCCTCCCATCAGTGTTGCGCCAGGAATCGCCATTGTTGTGCAATCCATCAACATGAATTGGGTCTAGAGAGCACAAGTTAATTCTCAACTTATGTGGGGCGACTGTGGCGCACTGGGTTAAGAGCTTGTCTGGGAACCGGAAGGTCCACAGTTCGATCCCCGAACTGGGACGTGTCGAAATCCTGTCTTCATATAATGTCAACAGCAAGGAAATTCCTCAGAACAAAACTAAATGTCTCATCCCTCTTGGGTCTATAGGGGGAATTATTTCAAAGTTAGGCCTACGTTTACATGGGATCTCTTCCTTTTGTCATCCCAAATCCCCCGACAAGAATTGTCTTTTGTTGGATTGCTGAGCCATGGCGAGAGAGAGAGAGAGAGAGAGAGGAGTTGATCATATTTTCACAAGAACAGCAGAACATAAAAAATAGCTTTATAGTACACCTACCGGCAGTTAACACAAGGATTCAGTAATAAGCAGTAGAAGCACATGAATGTACCAAAAAAACAAAGTGCTCCCAGTCAAACGAGTGGGATGGCAGGAAGATCGTTAAAATCATTGTGATGTGCCAAAGCAAACTGATCACATCACATTCCGGCAGGTTCAGATTTGAAAAAAACAGGACATTATCATGGTGCACGAATGTGTGTTTGTGTGTGTATGTGTGTATGCTAGGGTTTGATCACCATGTGATTTTGAAGTCAGTGCGCCAAAATTGAAGAAAAAAACCCCAGCAATTTTCCAAAAAAAGCATCTTAATGTTTGCTGGGATTTATACTACGCCTCTGAAACAGCAGCTAGCTGACTGAGTGAATGTCTTCACTGAAAAGCCGGACTAATGACATTAAGGCAGAGTGAGGCAGGCGTCATTGCAGGTTTTAGAACGTGACACCGTGGAGCGATTTCTCTGGCCAGACATCAGGTTAGTTATGATCAGGGAACTGATATCTGTGAATAACTTAGCAGCTGCCCAGTATCTTTGACAGCAAAATCATACATTGACACAACCCTATTGTGTGTTTGTGTTTATTTGCGCATCGCGAAAAAAGAAGAAAAAACAAACGTTCTTTGGCGGGTCTGGAACAAATGGAGGTCTTCACTCCCCGAATAACCAATCACAGTCCAGCGGCGGATTGTCAGATTGTCAACATAAATCTCGATGAACACCTCGGTGTGAGGTATGGACGGAATTAAATTCGGAGAGAAAGGGAGGTGGAGGAGAAGGTGGCTGGTTACCCCGGTTCGTCGTCCCTTCCTCCCGTGCTACTGCAGGCCCAGCAACTGGACGCTGGTTTCCCATAGGCTTAGCCGCAGCTGGGGGTCAAATGTCGGTTGTGATGTCATCACTCTGCGGCCGTTGGCCCAGTAGCCCCCCCCACACTCCCCCTCCAAGGCCGGTGACAGAGCGGCAAACAACACCGTGGCAGCGCCCTCTGCAGGAGTCTGTGGAAGACGTGCACACACACACACACACATCAGAAAGAATTGAGTGACTGCAGGATGACAAGTTCAACAACAAGTTATACCTGCAAAAAACAAATAACGTGTATCAGTGTGTTGGCCTGTGTGTGTGTGTGTTGTTGTAGTCTACAATATTTCAAAACATGAATTTTAATTGTTTCTCTGAATTAATTATTACTTCGCTTAAGCGACGACACTAGCAAACACAACTTGCATTATTCATGTCGCTGTGCGTTCATCACATGAAGCGGTTTAAGCGCGATAAACGACCGCTTTTTGTGAGAAGAAAATACATTTTTAAAAACAGGCCACAAAAAAACAGCAGGCCACGAATTTCATTGCTTATTATTACGCTTCAGAAGTAACTTGTGTAACTTTGGCTGTTCTTGATTAAAATATAAGTCTGTTCACGCTAAAAGAGCGATTCATCTTAATCAATTTCTTCATAGACCGGTTTCTGTTAAATCCAAAAATCTGACACTGCTGATAAAAACAGAGACAGTAAGCGTCAAAAAGAACCTTTTCCAAACTTACCAAACTCTTGTCATGAACATTTTTCGAACTGTTGCATAAATATCAGATCAAAGTGGGAACGAGACCGAGAAGTATCTCTCACCACAGAGCATAGAAAAAACATATAAGCACAGAAAACATGTGTCCAATTGTGTTAAGTATAAAGTTATTCAGCGAGATAATTGGAACAACGATTACCTGTTCTAGCTGTAGCATGTCTCTCAGTAGAGAGGACCACACTTACTCATTGGAAACTGAAAAAAAACGAATTGTTTTGGCAGACACTTGGACTCTAATCAGGTCATCTTTGAAAAAGTTTCACATCAGCGAGATGGCTTTTTTTCAGGAGAATATGCTGATTTGTTCTGATATAATACTGTCTGACCCGTGTAAGGGAGCCAGGCTGCAGGCACAGCTAACCCGTCGCACTTGAGCCAGAGGTGTCTCCACATCGACAACCCTTTGCCGCCCAAATCCCCGTGCCGTGACTGTCTATTTTACTGTGTATATTTCTTACATGTCTGTGTGCCCCAAGTATTGTTTTTGTCTTCAATAATTTAGTTGTTTAATGCTTTACTTGCAAAGGATGACTACTTCCTCCAAACATATATTGCAGCATGCTGCCTAAGAGCATCACAATTCTCAATGCCTTGCAGCTACTTGTCTTTATTTATCTTGTGTGTGTGTGTGTGTGTGTGTGTGTGTGTATGTATAAAAATTGTATCTACTTTGTTGATTGTCCTTTTGTTGTCTGCTTTGTGATTTAGGGTTAATAAAGTACTCTCTCTCTCGCTGTCTTTTTAATACTCTCTGTTCATCTTCTCGCCTTTGGCTCTGAATGAACCCAAATGTTACGGCTCTACATAAAAAGGTGTCGTAACAGGAGAGACACAGTTTTGTGTGTTTCTGTGTGTGCGTGTTAATGATAACATGCATGAGTTTCTGTGATTAATGTGTTTTGCACATGTGGGGCAGAACCATCCCGAGGGTTGTGACGATTGCCTTTTTGGGGCTCAAACGCGCACGCACGTCTCCTTCCATTAAATCCCAGGGACATTAACAGCAGCCTGGGGCCAGCGAGTCAAGCTAAGCAAGCAATGTTTTGTAAATATAACACACAGTCAACAGCCTGCCTTGATTTTTAGTAGCACTTCCATTTTCAGTGATGTGGATAGACTGTGTATGCATGCGTGTGCGCATGACTGATTGTCTGTGTTTCATCTTGTAAAAATAAAACCCGGTAAAATCTCTGCACACGAGTGTGTTGTCTCGAGTGTGTCGGACACCTTGAAGAAAGTCAAACTCACACAGGGTGTGTGACAGGAGGACGCTGAAAGCTTGTGATACAGTATGTGCTTCATCACTGCAAAAGATTTTGACTGCAGATCTGTTTTTTTTCCAAAGGCAACAAAACATTTAGTTTGCAAATCTTTGGCAGACCTTGAGAAAGCACACTTCAGATTCAACATTTTACCTTCAAGACATTTACACTCTAGTCATTCAGCAGCAGAACAGCGTTAAGTGTAGCTGGAGGGATCAATGATTTAAAGTGAAATAGATTAAAGCTCGTTAAAAGAAATCTTGTAACGATAAAGTAATTGAATCAAAATAAAGGGTTAGGGACTGTGAGTTGAGAGGGAAAGTGGCGAGTCATTGGTTTACTTTAGCTCTTATCACAAGTGTCTTATAAGTGTACTTTAATATTTATATCATAGCAGCTTTGCTGACTTGTGTGAGTAAAGCTGCTGAAAGTATAGCTCTGTGTTTTACCCTGAACAGCAGGCGAGCGATGGCGCTCTGCACCAGGCTTAGGGGCGTCCAGAGATGGCGATAGAGAGCAGTATCCACCATGCCGGGGTCCACAGCACATGAACTCAGTGGGAAACCTCCACGCTGCAGCTCCTGGTGGAGGTGGGAACTAAACAACAGCTGGGCCAGCTTACTTTGACAGTAAGCAGCGTGGGCTGAATAACACTGGCTGAGGAGAGATAAACCAATAAATACTGTAAGACTGTTACATTAAAACCATGTTTGAATGATTGAAAAGATAAAAGAGCAGTTACACAGTTCTTTTTCTCAGTTTATTCTACTGAACTGTTGCCACAATAGGTTGTATTTTTCCTGTTGAATAAGGCCAAGCTCTTCTTACAGTGGAAACGTAACGAGACCTCTCTGGATCCTCGGGCTCAACAGGCGAACAAGGACGCACAGTGTCATTGATGTGAAGCATCTGAAACACAGCTCCAGCAACTTACAGAGATCTACAAGTGGGGAGATCTAGTCCAACAATAAAAGTAGATAGTAGAAGTTGATAAACAGACTCCCTATTATGTGATATTGAATATGTGTAAAGCTCATTGAGTATCTCATACACCCTTGAGGAAGTGCCAGTTTGTAATTTTGTTAATTTGTATTTCCTTTACAGTTGGTAAATTTGTCAAATTAGCAACAAGACAGTTACATTAGGGACCTCACCCTTAAAACAGCTTGGTTTCATATCACTGTTCAGGTCAAATATGGTCACGGCTCTACCTTCCAGTCGTCTTCCAAGCACCCTTGAGGGCATCACTAAAGCCTTGCACGACATTAATAACTGAAAGAATCTTGAATTAAATTAGTGTTAACATATTGTGCGAGGCTCAGCACACTGGTATGTGCCTTTGTCCACCACTCGGGTAATGTAACACAATGAAGATATTCAGGCTGCTAATGCTTCAGGACAGCGAACTGGAATGATACTGAGCCAACTGGCGCAGACAGTTGTCCACTCGTGCCAACAAGAAAATTAGACACTGGCGTAGGTGATGGGATTTGAAATGTTCTAACAACAAAACAAAACGAACAGTTCATTCTGGTTTAGAACACCTATGGTATCATTTTTGTGTTTGTTTACATCCTGTCTAATCATCTGACCGATTTCCCTGTGATCCCAGATCTCATCAATTAACTTGGTCACATGTTATTATCACTGAAAAAAGTCCAAAACAAGATCCCAGTTAAAATAAACTGGAATTATCCTTTACTGATGTGTGTGTGTGTGTGTGTGTGCGTGCGTGCGTGCGTGTGTGCGTGTGCGTGCGTAAGCCTACCAGCTATTTAAATCATTTAGTCCGATCTCGCCAACGCGGTGGGCTGACGAGGAGACGTTGACAATGCGCGAGAAGTAACCACATTTCCCAGAATCCTTCAGTGTGTCCAGGAGCAGCCAGGTCAACAGGAAGTGGCCTAGGTAGTTCACGCCAAAGTGCTGCTCAAAGCCATCTTCAGTGCGGCCCTCAGGAACCAGCATGACACCCGCTTGACACACACACACAAGCATTGAAAGCACACAGAAATACATTTCACTGTTGGATGTTGAATCCACAGTGTTTGGTGAGCCTGATGCATCAAACACAAAATAGAACACAACATGTAAAAAGAGCCCATGCTGTTCAAACAGCCATAAATTGGTTAATGCTGTTCTAATAATATAATAGAGGGCTCTCTAATGTGTCTGCAGAACTCATTATGTGTGATCACACCTGTGATCTGTCTTTAGTGACTCATCAGTGGATGACTCACCAATAAGGGGACACCTGTGGCCTCAACACTACGCGCTTGGTTTGAGAGCGCTTTGACGGAATTTAACCAAAGAAAAGAAATCCAGTCTGACCATTGACCATTTCAGGATTTCTATGTCAAATCAAACACATTTGGAGGATGACGGGTTGTGTCGAACTTGAAATATACTGAAGTGTGTTTTTAAATTCAGTCAGATAACAGCATCTAAATTAATCTCGTTGATGATTTCTACTCACTGAATACTAGATGCACTGCTGACGTCTTCATCACTCACCATTGTTGACTAGAAGGTTTAGCGGGAGGCCCCGCTCCTTGAAGCGCTGGACAAACTGACGGACAGACTGCAAAGAGGCGAGGTCCAGTTTGGTGAACTCCACTGGAATGGACACACACACACACACACACACACACACACACACACACACACACACACACACACACACACACACACACACACACACACACACACACACACACACACACACACACACACACACACACACACACACACACACACACACACACACACACACACACGGAAATGGATTATTTCTGCTGTAAGACATCAAAGAGTGCATTAATCATCTCTTACAGTAGGCTCGGCGGGTTCTTAAACTACCATGCTGGCAGCGCTCTGCTTCAGTTGCTCCAGCACATTATTTCAAACCTAATACTTCTTCCTGAGCCCCATCAGAGCTTAACACACCCTTACATCAGGTCTAATGTTTGATCAGACACAGGTAGGACAGCAATGCCCAGGAGCTGGCATGATCAGAGTGTGAAAGTGACTGTGTGCTTAAGAGTAAGTGTGTGTGTGTACTGTATGCAGTGAAATTACTTTGAGGATGCTGAACACTGCGGTACTTCAAAACCTTGACAGACACACACTTCTTGTGGGGACATCTACTTAGCAAAATTCATTTCTGATTTAGCGTTTACTCTTTATCTTTTCTTTATATTTACCGGCCAGTTCATCAAACCTGACCAACTCTTTCTGTCTTCTTCATACTGTTGAGATAGATAAAAGTAAAGGTGTTCATCCCTCTTTCCCCAACATGCTCCCTGACTGCGAGTCACTCCTAATCTTAAAAAAGTAAATTTAAATCTCCTTTCATCAAGACGGGCTTAAAATGTCCATTCTTCGTCCTCCTCTACAGGCTTTCACTTCCGAGCACTTCTCTGCTAGAACAACAAATGATAAGAATGTAAATACTGCATGTCCTATTTGTGACTTTTGTTTTTTTGTATATGGAATTGCCAATTGTTTTACCAATCAAATCTAAGAGCAGCGTAAGAATACAAACACAGAGCATAGAAAAAAGCTTACTGAAGGATGTTCTCTTGTGCCATATTTCAGGCTCGCCAATATGTGCAACGTTTGCAACTTCGACAGGTTGAGGTGGTTCATTTTTTGTTTGTCCTCAGGCCGGTAGGGGAAACCATAAGAGTTATTATAATATTCAGCGGGGACATGGTTTTCCACTTCAACTCAACTTCAACGTATCAGAGAGAGCAGTGAGTCTGGGGTCAACGATGACAACTTTATACTTTATTCGTATTTGATAAATCCTGTTTGGGTAAAAAGTGCTAAAACATGAGGATACAGAGAGAAGGCCGGGCCTTTCAAACATCAGGAAAATGACATATTGTTCCTGCTTATATAACGCCAGTAAGCCTGGAGAGGGTCAAATATAAACGGACAAAGACAGGAAGAGGACTGAGCAAGGAGAGCTGATGGAGCTGATAGAGAAAAAAGCCGCTGTGACAGATGAGAGCGCAGCCATTCCTGATGAAGGTCTGATAGCAGCCTTATCTCCAAGCCATGCCGCTCACCTCATGCTGACTGTGTGTGTGAGTGTGTTTGCAAGAGAGAGACAGAGAGAAAGAAACAAGAAAAGACAGAAGCAGCGAAAACAAATGTGTGCATTTGAGTGACATTAACCACAACTATATCTCAGTGTGTGTCTGTGTGTATTTGGCTTGTATAACAGCAAACAAATGTGTGTGTGTGTGTGTGTCCTGCCGGCTGCCTGTCAGTCCTCTCCTCTCGAGTGGGCCGGGCCCTTTCAGACAGCCCAGTGATGTCTAGAAAGCCTTCGACTCGATGGATATGCCATCGACCCGGCATGGGCCCTCTGCTGCCGGCCCTCAATTAAGACCCCAGGATCCTCTATGAAGCTCAGCTTCCTTCACTCAAACACACACACTGTGTTTTTATTACAGGGGAATTATTTAGAACCAATGACAGGAGCTGACATTAGAGACACACACATGCTGTTTAAGACCCACCGGATCCATTCACAGTCTCCATTTCATCATGACTGTCATTTCAGCTGCTTGTTAACTGAAATTAAACTGTGAACTGCAAATTAAACAGCTTTTTTTTTGAAAACGGGTGCGAGTCTCTTACTGACAGTGTTAAAGTGGTTTAGTAAAAGCAATGTAGAAATAATGCAGAAATGTCTCAGGCCTGCCAGTTGATGATGTTGTTACTTTAGGTGGAGTATGAAGCCATGTCAACAACCATAAATAATGTCAATACAAATAAATATGATATATTTGAGTGTGCCGTACACAGCTGACGTGTCGGTCGTGTTAATGTAATTTAAAGTTTGATGTAAACCTAGAGGTGGTTTGTAAATCGTCAGTTTCTTCTGGACTGGATATTTATAATGCCCTGCCACTCTTCCACTATTTCATGCGGTCTTAAAACCTATTTTAGTACTTTATTTGACAGCTGAAGGCCAGTGGAAAATAAACACTTGGCTCGGATCTTGCAAAATTTATCGTGCCATGATTTCTAAACATCTTTGTCCTTTTCGTTCTCAACAACCAGTGTCACAAACGGATTGAGGTTTGACAAGTAATTTAAATGCTGCATTCAGATTTGATAAAATGCATTAAATCCCACTTCCAATCTGAACAGTTAATTAATTCCATCAGTTCAGTAAAGGGCGAGCACTTTGGGGATCGAAAATAATATTCATAACTTTGTTTTCATTAGAGTATAATCACCTAAATGAAAAAAAGTGTCTGAATTCCATTTAGCTGCTTGAGTTTCAGGGTCCTGTATTGTTCATGCTGCTTCGCTGTCATGGCTCATCACGATACTTGAATAGAACAGAGCCGTCGTCAATGTTGTGAGTAACACCCGTGCTTTTCAGTCAAAATGCCTGCAGTGAAAGAGGACTAAACGACATTACTGTTGCCTACAATACAACAGATTTGCCCCACAGTGTGCTTCTTGGCATTGCTTCCAAAGAAAGACACTTGAATGCACCATGTCACATTTGTGACTCGTGAAGTCCTGAAGGGGGCGAAAGTCAAAGGACGGTTTCATGGAAGAGGAGCGATTTCTATCTCTGCTTCAGAGCTTGTGGACCAACACCGTCCTCTTCCCCTTTTCTGTTTCCTCTGCCACACAAACGGCTCCGTGTTTGCGTCTCAACCGGTTGCTCTTTGTGGACGGGAAAGCAGACACGAGAGTGTTATCCAATTGCGTCTGTAATTTTGAACACTAAACGTGATTAGAAATGGTTCCTGCCACATTGGTGCACAATCAGAGCCACAGCAGTCAACGAGATAAAAAAAATAAAAGCTTGTTCCAACGGTTTACACCGAAAACATGCCGATAACTACAGAGGAATAACACAAATAAAACATACAAATAAAACATACAACATGTTTGTTAGTTATATGAAGATAATAATCTTGTACAATAAGAAGGACTAAATGTCTCCAGTGCGTGCATTCATGTTTTAGCCTAAAAAACAGTGTTCCGAGTTGAATCTATTTAAACTAAATCTTCCTGCAGCAGACTTCAACATGCGTTGTGTGACTCGATTGTGAATACAGCAGACATGATGAAGTCAAATTAAAACTAAATTAAATATTACAATTCTTCGCTGGACTGTTAACACCTTGACGTGCTATTTATTTTTGGCAAATTCTTTGCTCTCAGAGCTCAAACGACAGTTTGGACAGGAAACAGAAGGTCCTAATGCGGTCACATGAGACTGATCATCTTCAGACGTGTTTTCTAGATCAGTTTTATTCATTTTTGCTGTACACACACCTCTGTAAAAGATGACTGTCAAGTCACAAACTCACCGTGATCTGAAGCATGTTATAATGTCCTTGCATCACACCTTGCTACCTCTCTACTGTCTAAAACAAAACACATGACACTGGATGAATGGACTGCCCCCCCCCCCCCTACAGAACCACCTCTTATGGGGTGAGAAGGGAGTAAATAGTTTCAATTTGAACTGCCTGATAAAAAAAAACAACACAGTGATGTCTAAGAATATTAAGTCTGGGCATAGTGCCAGTGTTAGCTCCTCCACAGACATTTTTCATTCAGCTGGCTGGAGGCCCAGTCAACTCCAGCTTGTAGTGTTGAAGGAATGATAAAGTCGAGACAGCTGCAAATCTCTCACTGCATAGATCGTAAGGCTGTCTTACACACACACACACACACATAATACAGCACTACTGCAAATAAACACACACGTATACACAAACGTTGTATACACACACACACACACTCGGAAATAATACACACGAAAGTACACCACGTCATGGTCGTAATGTGCACAAAAACACATCTGTTGGTGTAGAAACACACACTGACAAGGTCAGTGTTTTATAAACTTTCAACTTAGTTCAATTACTTTTATGCGTCGACTAAAGAAAGGCGACAAAAATGATGTTGATTGGAGTGAAAGAGCTTTGGTAAAATGGTAATAGTTTTTGGCGGAAGGGAACAGCTGGCTTACCTAAGCGAGAGGAAATGTAATGCGTGTTAAGCAGGCAAACACACACACACACACACACACACACACACACTCAGGTTGCCTTGCTTCCCACTGTAATCTAGGTCGATGGTTTGAGGCACAAAGTGTTACTTTCAAGCGCACCGTGACTGAAGTTAGTGGACAGACAGCGCTGCCTTTGGCGGAAATACAAAAACAACCTGTGTGTTCGTGTGTGTGTGTGTGTTTATAATTTAAAGTAAAATGCTTGAAGCCTCATTGACTAACGCCCACTTGCAGTCTGAAGGCATTAGCATATTTCCACAGGACTGTACTCAGGGCTTTCTAGGGACAGTACCTTTGTTACACAAGGCGATACACGACAACAAGATACCAAATGGGACAAAACACCTTCACATGTACAAAGATAATATACGTACATACAAACAGGTGCCAAGGATTGTTCAACAACACAAATGCCTGTAATATTCATACTTTATAGTGACTGGTTTCTTATGGTTGAACCAAAAAACTTGACTAAATTAAGTCTCCTGTACCTTAAATACATATTAGTGTTGCTGCAGCTAGTATAGTATTTTTAGGTTTAGGGTGGACATAGGGTGGGCCTATGGAGCAGGGCTGCATGCGCAACAGATTATGTGTGAGGAACGGAAAATGGATAATGGATAATGGATAATGCGCTCCCTCACTTGCTTCCTCATTCTCTCCCTTGCTGTCTGTAGCCTACATAAAACTATCACAACATGAAATATGAATCCCCTCTTCCTCTCACACATTTTGAAGCCTTCTCACAGCCCGACAGCTAACGAGCTCGCTTGCCCAACCACATCTACCTGCATCCAAACAGGAAGGCGGCGGTAAATAAAGCCCGCCTCTTGCTTGATTGGATTGTCTGCCCGGTGTGACATTGGCGAGCGGCGCGACTCCGCGCTGAAAAGTTGAGACTATTACGTGACTCCAATGAAAACAGTCTACAAAATACATCAAAAAAGCTTTTAGTGAAATTAAATTCTTTGTCATTGGTGACACATTGAATTTCCCAGTTTAAGAACCACCTCTGCAGCTACAATGAGCCGTCTCCCATTTCTCATAACAGACAAATGTGCAAACACTAGGAAGGATGCCAAAGGGCGTTTGGACAGAGATGTTTAAAGCTCCTGCCTCACATACTAATGAGAATCCATTACAGTCTAATTCAAACACACACACACACACACACACCAACACATTCTCATTCAGTGCACAAGCATCTGGCTACCGACACCCCCTTGTCCCTTATGCCTCAGTGCTTGCCAATTACAAAAGAAGTAATCAATTCCACCATAGCCCCGTCCGGGGAAATCGACTTCAATGACACCAGCTACATGGCCGCTGTCTCTGTACCTGACAGCACTTACACACCAGCAGGGACCTGAGCAGCCGGCGTTCTGCTGCTCCCCACTGGAAACTCCCATATAGCCTATATGAAACTTTATACTTCTAAATTTTAAACGATATGACGCTTGGTTGCCAAGAGCTGCATGTGGGGTAATTAGGGTCATTAGCAGAATGAGCTAATACAAACTGTAAATGGCTTTAATTTGTCTCATAGTTGACTAGAAAGGTGGTCTAAGTCAATAAATTCATCTATTACATTGGTGCAGTACTACAACATTGTCTCATTAGCATAAATAATGTCAACATTAGGTGAAAGAACCATATCGTGGCTACAAGTGGCCAAGATGAGCTTCCTTGGTAGGGTGGCTGTGCTCAGCCTCAAAGGTGAGGTGAGGTGCTCAGACATGCTCCTCTGCGTTGAAAGGTGCCAGCTGAGATGGTGCTGGCATCTGATCAGGATGTCTCCTCCCTTCAGAGGTTTTCTGGGCAAGTTCGACTGGTAAGAAGCTCATTGGTTAGACCCAGAACACGCTGGAGGTATTCATACACCTCGTTTGGCCTCCGGGTCCCCGAGGAAGAGCTAGAAAATGAGGGACGTCTGGAATACCCTGCCCGGCCCCGGATGAGCGGAGGATAACGGATGGATGAACGGGTGCCGAAAAGACTTTCGCAAAAGATACACCGGTGTATCCTTGCTTACAACTTCTGCGGCAAGCGTCCTTGCTCCCCGAGGTGTATTTTGTGAATCCTAACATCCTTCACGTCGGAGCGCTGAGATTGATTTTCGGGTCACAAGCAGAAGGATCGAGGAGACGAAGGGGCACAAAATCCAGAAATGAGAATAGCCCGAGGTGTCTTCAGGACCACACTTTGCCACGATGGACACACACTGACTCAACAAGGTGAAAACAATACCAGCTATATGCTATTGCGGCTGGCAATAATAAATCATTTGTACAAATCTTGAAAAATCCTCCGAGGTTAACACCTGCTGACGAGCCTTGCAAGGCGATACCGACTCGAGGCCGTTTGGTACGGGGAAAAAATAAGTCACGAGTCTCCTTAGTCATGAGACGATGGTGGAATTTATGGTGCTGTGAAGGTCAGCCGAATCAATTTCTCAACATGGAAGTTACAGAGAACACTGTAAGCGTTAGTCAATGGAGTAATACATCTCGTTTGTCTCCTCTGCATCTCAATTTTCCCTCCACCTCGTCTTTCTTTTCCCTCTTCTAGTTTCCTATATTTGCCCATTTATCATGTCCACCTCCCTACGCACAAGCATGTGTGTGTGTGTGTGTGTGTGTGTGTGCGTTCTCAGACATCTTTGCAATGTTACCTTTGGCTTCTTTGTACTCTTCACAGATCCTTCTGACGGCCACCAGACCCCCCTGCTCATCCCTCCCACCTGGAAGAGAAGGAGACAACACAGATGAATACAATGTCTGACAAGTCCTTAGAGGCTTTTAATACAATAACACTGCATTTCCCTCAGTCCTGTGTTCTTTCATCTTATCAAAACGTGTTTCCAAAAAGAGTTCTTCATACAACGGTTTAGCCCGAGAGGAAGAACTCTGACTTCAAAGACTAGAACAGTACTTTACATACAATTAATTATGCCATCAAATACGTATAACCTATCAAATAAAAAGTACGCCTCGTGGTAAATGACACTTGTGAAAAAAAAAACATGATCCTGGTTGTAAATATTTTTTGTCTCAAAGGGAGAGGACCGTAACATGCAGAACTGAAAGCATGTACAGAAAAAAACATACACACCAAATATCAATCAAAGTAGAAATAACTAACATGATGTGTGTACTGTATTAATAAAAAGCTTGACAATACGGTGTGTTACTTACACATCAGACATTACGTATTGTAATATCTTTAACAAGCTCAGATGACCTGGTGAAATACAGTCACAGACGCTGTGACTCAGGACAGAGTTTTCTGTTTACAGATGATGTTTGCATACAAACGGTCTCTATGAAAGACAGAATATTATATAATGCACAGGATGAAAACATAAGAAAGACTCTTGAAAATGAAAGAAGCTGAGCGCTGCTGTCTAATTTACTGACCCTTGTTTTCAAGAGAACCGCTCCAAGTTCGTCGCACAAGGGCACCGACAAACACACAACTTCATAAACTGACGTCCTACAAATGAGTGCGGACAATTAGGCTGCTCAATTAAGTCATAAATCAACTGAAAAAAACACTGATTGACAAAACATGAGTCAAACATTAGCTGGTTCCCACTTCTCAAATGTGCAGCTGCATACCGCGTACACACTGTATGAACACACACATGCAGGCAAACTTTTTTTTACCCCAAATCATACACACAAAAAGCCTAAATGCACCCTCTAATTTTGACTCTGAACACACACATGCACATGCTTCTAGTCTATTCACTTCATTCCAGTCATATTTTGCAGCTGCAAAGACTATTTTCCAAATCGTATTATCTTATATTAAAAACACTCCAAAAGGCACCATTTTAATTCAAAAATCTACTCAAAGCCCCTTCAAGCCCAATTGCATCCTGGTTAACATCCAACTGGTATTTCACAGTGCTGAGGCTCGAAGCATACTCTCATCACACAAGTACGACGCAAGCACTCCACCTGAAATATGTATCCACTTCTTCTCAAGAGAGGAATCCACTTTACCATAAATATTCTCACTTTATGAATTATCTGAAGAGGTGGGGCTCCTTGAAGTGGAGATGCACACACAGTCCTGTATGATCCAACGGACACCTCGCCTAAAAAGTTCTCCATGTGTTGACTTTGTGTGTTAATCACACGTAGGGCTCAAGTCTCATTTATGTTCTGCTTAAACCGTCTCCAAGGGTACTCTGACATTGTCTTTGCGGTGCACACACTGAATGAATAAAGAGTTTTCTTCAAAGTTGTGAAGCTTGTGACGTGAACTGAATGGAAAACACAGTCTCACCCTGGAAGGAGCGAGAGCATGGAGACGTATTGCTGTTCTATGCACGGCGTCTTGGAGGCAGTTTGATCCTGCTGTAGAAGAGGGGCTTCATGAAAAATACTTTTGGGTAAAGAAATAAAAGAGTATGTCCCATTAATGGTTAATCCCTCTTTGTGCAGACAGAAATCCACAGCGATTATTATAGTTCCGATTTAATTTGTCAGACTGTTGTGCAGTGGTGTTGTACTAAAATCTAAAGATACCTATCCCCACCTGTAGGCCACCGTAGCTCTCCGACACACTTGGAAAGGGAGGGGCTGAGCTCAGGGGTATTTAATTGGTTGCCAAAAACCTGCCAAAAACCACTAGATGTCGCTAAAACGTACACACTGTCCATTTAAAGGCCTGTGAATACTCTGTGGGAAGAAATACACACTCAGTAAATGAAGTTTCTCAACTTATTCCCTGCTGCACCTCCCAGTAAAGGTATTGCATGAATTTGCTTTAGAACCAGTCGTTGTTTATTCTTCTTCTGTGTTGACAATTTATTCACAAACCCACTGCTGTCTTATGTTTTGGGGAAAAAATGAAATAAATTGAAGAAAAGCATGAGTAAAAGCCATTATTTATGCCCCCAAAAATGATAAAAGATAATGTTCGTTTGACAAATCAGGAGTTGCAATAATTGTAAATATAGAATATGGTTTTCACACGGGCACCTTAATCTACAACCGTTCTGTCATTTCTGTAAATTATGTAATGCATTTTAAGGGCTATTTCCACAGAATATGAAATATAAAATCCCTGTTTAGAGTCTTAGAGTCGTCTGTGGTTTATTCTGATGACTGACTTAAATTGAAACCAAACCGAGCAACTGTGGACTACAAACAGAGAATAAAGAGGAAAACCTGATCCTGTTAGTTTAATGGGAGCAGCAGAGATGACATCAAGCCCCACGGGACGCCAGTACATTTGAGGAGACGCGAATGGCAGTTTGCTCAGCTGCACACCAGTGTTGCTGAGAGAAATCTTAAGATGAAAATGAAAATGCACTTCCTCAAAATATAATTCCCCAAAAACCCTCCAGACAAAAGAACAACGCACAACAATACAAACAGCTGCATCGCACCACTGTTGTGGTTCTACCACAGAGAAAACTACGGATTTAACTGATCAGGATACAAACAGCTTCAGATGCCGCTGGGTAGATCGTCATTAGGCCTGTCACTGGAACACATCAGTTGAATGGTTGATGTGCAGTTGTGTGCCATGTTTTGCTTGACAAATCACTGTTGTTTTTTCCCCACAGGGTTGCTACTCCAATAATATTTTCATATTTACATTTATGCAAAAACAAAGTCCCCGGGTTGGGACCTTTGCTGCACGGATTGAAATCTCTGACTCTGCCCTTGTTCCAAGTTCCTTCCCCAGTGCACGTTCGCTTACGTGCAACCCCAAAAAAAAAAGCATGTTTCAGCGATGAGTAGTTAAATCAGTATCTGAGTCTTTGGTCAAAAAGTGACACACAGATTCATCAATGTGCACCAAACAATTCACTTCAGAGCCTCGACTCAGAGGGCTCAACAAAATGCTGAGGTGTGTGAACAGGAGCTGAACCGCTGATCACAGACGGAGCCTTGAACTGCATCGCATTGAGGAGGAAGACAGGGAAGACGTCGGAGGTGCAGTGATCGACACATTTTAGCGAGCGGCTCGGGGGACACAAGATGAGTGAGTGAAAGTGCATCGCATCACCTTGATAAGTAGGTACTCAATGGCACTTCAAGGAAGGAAGAGAAATATATAGACACAGTGGCAACGGGAATGCATTGAGCTGAATCTATATACAGTACACGTACACGGTCTTGTTTTTATCCGTTTTTCGTATCAAATGTTCGATGGTAGCAGCTATAAATTATAAATTAAAAATATTATTATTTTAACAGTTTACACAGATCATTTTAAAGGGTCATTAATGTCCTCTGTTTGGTTATTGGTCAACTTTCTTCATGAATATTAAATAAACGCTTTTGCCTTTTCTTCAACACATCTTTACCAAGTTTAAAAATTCAGACTTTAAGACTTTGTATATAGATCATTTTGTTTTTCTGTGTCAGCGCGCAGTACAATTTTGGGAGTTTCACTTAGATGCTTCCCTTACAAGACTCGGTTGCACTGCATTAATCTGCAGAGAGTTAATATCACTAAACAATGTATGGAACAATACCAGACCTTGTTTTATGCAACAACAAAAAACAAAGCCTCTCTTAATCCTAAATTTGCATTTAACACTCTGTTTGATAACAGCCTTTTAATCCCCACAGAGCTCAAGCAGTCTTGGCATCATCTCACAGTGGAACTTCACATGTTCTCTTTTGATGAAAACAAACAGTTTTGATGTTATTCCAACCCTTGAGCGGACCAACAAGTTCTCAAGAGGCATTTGAATGCGCTGTTGACCGTCTCGTACTAATTAAGGATCTGTGACAGCGACAGGCTTTTTCTTTTTAAACAGGCACACAGAGGATGCCTTTAATATGACTGACACTTTATTATAAAGGAGATGAATCTGTAGCTTAGAAGCTGAGTAACCCAAACAACATGGATCCCACGCCATTCAGCTAAAAGATGTACCGCTTGTTCCCATTCAACCCATTTGGAACACAGCCAGGCAGATACTGTAATAATAAAAAGTGCGAAACCCACAGCAATTCTGTGCAGTGTCCTGTGTCATCGGGACCTCTCTGGATGTTATTTTGAAAAAGTAATGAATTAAGAATTTCTCGTTGCTCTCTTTAAGTTATCATAACCTTACCCACGGTAACTTGTCTCTTATCTTGTAACTTGTTGTTAATCATCTCCCTTTAGTGTTCCTTTCTAAAAGTCACACCATCACTTAGCGGTCCTCTACTCAGCCTGAAAAGTTGTTGTTTTTTCCCCTCGTCCCTGTATTAGTGCCGAACAACCGGGCAAAACTAATCTCAGCCGGTTTAGCAGTGGTTGAGGCGTCATTGTCTGTGACGAGACAAGGCTCAATTCTTCCAGCTGTGCTTTGACAGATTGCTCCGTCATGTTCGCTGCGCTGTGTGTGTGCCTGTTCTTGGTCCTGTTTGCATGTCGGCGGTGAGGTGCTTGATACTGTACCTATGATAACATGCGCCCCCAGCTTGGCCATGTGGCGGGCCGCCTCATAGCCGATTCCCCTGCCTCCTCCCGTCACTATGGCCACCTTGCCATCTTGTCTGGGCATCACTGGCGGAGGCAGAAGAGGACACGCAGGTATCAGGGAGGATGTCATTTTGATAAGGAAGCTGCTCCTTGTCCTTGCAGTAAGACCTGTAGATGGTCTGATGAACACAGATAGATGCACACTTGTGTTTTTCCTGAGCTTGATGCCACCTTTTTCTTTGGGTTCATCGTGGTGATTTTGTCTCATTTGTTTTAGTACATGCATCATGATGATGGAGAAAGTATCATGCTTCTTTTTTCTGCAAATACTGTTGAAGTTGTCATTATGTTAAATCATAATTAGTGCCAATTTAACACACAATAATTTGTAATGCGTGTCTGACTGCTGATCTACTGTTAATTTAAATCACATCCAATTACACAAAATACCAACATATTCCAATATAATTCATGTATGGAACAGTACCTGTTCAATGCACAATTCTGAGTCGCTGCACTTCATGAATATACTGTGTTTCATGTGTATTCATTGAACTGTAGCCGATATAAAAATGATGTATCCGTTTACCAAACTGCGTTATAAAAAGTGGAAATTTAACCCCAATTAATCGGCGATAAAACGTAAACGCCTTCCAAAAAGATACTTTGAGAAGAGGACGAGACGTTAAGCTCTTCTGGATAATTCGGCAATGATAATAAACAAAACGACCCTTTATTTCACCCAGTGTTCACTGCTTTCTAACTAGCTTTAGCTAACGTAGCTAGCATCCATGTCTTACTGCCCCCACGGTGACAGCCGACACTAACTTAACGCCAGTCAACGAAAGTGCACCACATCGTTAGTTGCACCAACCTGGCAACCCGAAGGGTCTGCTGAACAGCTGCACCAACAGAGCCTTGAAACCTTGCAGATACAGTCTGATAATTGGCAGAAGACAAGAGCGAACCGCAGATAACATCTTTGCCTCGCTCGGTCACGCAGTGAGCGGAGGAGAGGTGGTGCAGACGAGGAACAGCTCCGGGTAAACAGTGCAGTTCCGTTTACGGGATACGTTCCAATACGAAGTCGTCCATCCTCGCTTCCTCTCCTTGTCACATCTTTGAAAACATATTTTCACTTTTTTTTCTTTAGATTGACTTATTGTCCTGACAGCTCACTGCCTAGTTGGCCTTGAAAATACGGGTCTTTTGCAGCTATCCATCTGGTGTAGAGGTGCGATTAGTGTCTGACTGAGGCCGGGGACTCGTCTGCTTGGCTGCCTGATGTGCCGTATGACCCTTCTCTGTAGATCCATCCAGCATATTGCTCCCTTCAGCAAAACTGACTATCTCATTAACTGCTGCCAGAGAGGTCACTCACGAGAAGCAACAGAGGCATGACACTATAGTTTCATCCATAATTTCCCAGGATAGGCTTTTTAGGACATGTTTCTGGAGCAGTGCGGCTTATGTCTGCAGCTCTCCAGCTGCACTTTGCCTGACTGGTGGATGTTAGGTTTTGTCTCTCCTGGGATGACTTGAGTCCATCACACAAGTCTTATTAGAGGCTGTGCTAATGTGGTAATTAGTCAGATAGGACTTAATTAAAAGAGAAAAGTTGTCATTTAACCTTTTCAAGTTGAATGCATGTTTATTTCGAACTCTTGGAAATAACATGAAAGGACACCTGCTGCCCTGAGTCACCTTCCCATAGCACAATGTTAAAATGCTAAGGGCCATCATTAAGTCATTTCAAGTGGTGAGACCTGTGTGGGAGTGAAAATTGATTAATGGTAATCAATGAATTTACACCAGGGGTTTCCAACACGTAGCTAATCCATTTCCAAATGGCTCGCTAAAGGTTCAAAGAACATACAGTTATATGAGAATAAAGGAAATCATTGGTAAAATAAATTGGAAGCTTAGCATCAATATATGTGCAGATTTAAATTGAAACAGGTTCTATGTACCTGTATTGTTTATTACCAGCGACTAAATATCAAAGAGCAAAGACTAAACACCGAACTATAAAGTATTTCAAACTAGACCCACCATGACCGGCTATGACAGTAAAATGCTGCATGCACATTAATGCATCATTAATGCTGATAATACTTCTGTACTTTCACTTAATCAGGGTTTTTAATTTTGGACTTCAACTTGTAATTTAATATTTTTAAATGGTAATTTTACTTTAGTCAGGGATCTGAAAAAAAGAAGCATAATATAGTAGCTATGTTCTAGTTTATACAACACAAATCTGAACAGACAGCCTACTGCTGTGCTGGATTGTGTTTAGCAGGGAAGGAATCAGCTGCATGATCACTGGCACTCAAAGTAGGCCAAGCAAACTCTCCATGTCTTCCTTTTCAACGAAATTATACTCATGCCAGCTAAAGACAGGTCTGTGGCATTCACAGTGACATCCCTTTTTCTTTTGGCAGGGAAATCATTAGTATTGGTTTGTGTCTTGCCCACTGGCCGATAGTTACGGTCAGGATAAAACAGCAGCACTGACAAGCAGTTGGCCCCAGTTATTAAAGTACGCTTAGAAGGCAGTTAAATGAGCAGCAACATAAAGAGACTGACTCATCACTGCGCTGATGGAGGCAGAGGGTAGGAGGCTGTGTGCGTATTTGAATTGTGCAGGCGTTGCTCAGCGAGGCGAGCTGGCCTGCTATTGTTTAAAAGGAAATCGCATCTCGCGCATGCCGATGGGATGATGGGACATCAGGGAGACAGCCCTTCACACACATAGACACACACAAATAAAGATGTGCGCATACACACACGAGAGACATGCTGCGAACAGGACATGACAGGAGGGTGCGTGATGTAAATACCATGCGAACAGCATCAAAATAGCTCCAACCAACAGTCTTATATGACAGCCACTGGCTGGCTGCAAAGCCCAACTTGTCTTATTTTGTAAATCCAAGCTGACAATAGCACTATGGGATCTCGGGAGCCAGTTCAAATCTATTCTTTATTTCATGTTTCACATAGATTTATACCTGGTGAGACGGGGAGGTAGGGAAACTTGGATATTTCTACCAGAAAATGCCACTGACATTTAAAAAATAGGACAAGCTGTTCCCTAATATTTTACCCCATGTTTGCTTTTTTTTGTTACAACTGCCACCCCGAGGTGATGGCAGGTGAAGTGTCATATTGTGAAGAAAGGGGATTTTCCGGTTGTGTCATGGCCAATTTTGGCGCCAAAGTGCAACAGCTTGAATGAATTGCTGCTGTCTTTTCCTCGCAGTTGGAGCTGCTTCTTTGAGAGCTTTCCCTGAGAAGTCTCTTCCGTCTGAGAGGCAGACAATCAAGGATGGACTCAAAGCTCAGAGACTGAGCCAGAGCTGCAGGACTCACAGTGTCCAGCCTCTAATGAGACAGCAAGTATCATGTAAGACAAACCCATGGGGAATGCCTTATTTTGCAGCCTGAAGCACAAGGGTCTCTCTGTCTTTGTGTGTGTGTGTGTGTGTGTGTGTGTGTGTGTGTGTGTGTGTGTGTGTGTGTGTGTGTGTGTGTGTCTATAAATAGCAGCAGGTGTTTATCTGTGCGTATGAAGAAGATGAAAACATGCTTAAAGAAGCTAAATGGCTGATTTTTTTGTCTCCCCCTCCTTTTAGCCCTCATACTAAGCTAAGCAAATCACCTGCTGGCTCCATTTATCATACAAACACGAGAGTATATTGATTTTCTCATCTAACTTAAATTTGATTTATATTGTCACATACATGCGTACATACATACATGCAATTCGAGCACTGCATTTAGCCCCATCCTAAGCATTAGGAGCATGTGGTATAAAAGAATTTGGGGTTCCTTGTCTCGCTCGAGGACACTTTGACATGTGGAGCCAGCCAGCCAACCTTGTGATTAAGGGACAACCCGCTCTGCCTTCTGAGCCACAGCCAAAGATGATAACACGATGAGTACTTTTACTCCCTATTCACAGGAAGTCAAGATTATCTGCATACTGCTCACCAGCATCACATACAGTGTCTCAAAGGGCTTTATGGACTCAAACTGCGCTCAAAAAACAAACATGAACACTTAGATCGTGAGTAAGAAAAGAAATAGAAGAAACCTCAGGGGAAGCAAGTCACAAGGCATTCGCCCTCCACAGATGACTGGATGTGTACCCCTGGAGGATTCGGGGTTCGGAAAAGGCAGTGGACTGTACGTGGACAGATTTAGTAATTGTTGTGTCGGCTCAGCTGCAGCCGCCACCGGCTTTCCATGGGGAGACAAGCCAAAGGCCAGCTTGTAAACATGAAAGTGAAACCTGAGATTTCTGCATGTGTTTGCAGTGGGCGATTGCACACAGACAGCATGCTGGATTCACATCCGGTCTGGGACTCGTGTCCCTCTTTTTTTACTTACAGGCATTTGAGTGAGTGAGTGTGCAACTCTGTGTCTGTCAACAACTAATCTTGCGTTCTGCTGCAGCAAACTGCACAGTATGTTGAGTACCTGTCGCCGCTGCTCTGTGGCTCACTTTTGTGGTTTTGGATGATGTGTTTGGCTAACCGCTAGCAGCTAACTGAACTATCAGTACACACACACACTGCTGAACCTCTCCACAACTCAGCTGCTCTCAATTCATTGGGTTTGAATTAAGTGGGTTTTACGATGACTTACAGCCCAGTATAGTGACAAGATTCCAGCCAATTGTTGGTTGTGCTCATTCAATCACACACTACAGCTGTGGTCCTTTGAAGACACACCTGCCAGACATGCGCACTCTACTGAGCGCACCTCTTACGTGGTCTTTGCTTTTCAATTTTCCAATCTCAAACACCTGAGTAACAACATTTGAGGGACGAAATGAACCATGCGGATGCAGAGTCATGCTTCCTTTCATTGATGTAGAACCTCGTTTAAAACCAGAACAAAGGCAACGGCATGAGTTATACATTATGGATAGTTCAAGCATCAATACGGCAAGGCTGAACTGATTCTTAGTTTAACATCTCGATCTGGCTTTAGATGAATTCTTGTGCAGTAACTTCAGCATCATGCATGCAAGTTGTGTGCGCTATTTATTCATTTTGTGGGAACACAAATCTGTGCCTACATGTGTGTGAATCCAGAAACGATGTTGTTAATATAGGAAAAGTTTAATGAGCATCCATTCTAAATACTGCAACTTTCAGGTTACATTTCCAAATGTTTACTGTAGATCAATAAAGTTTTCCATTTGGCATGTGTATGATATTTTTAAAGTTGTTATTAGCTAGATATATGTTCTTGTTATGGACCAAGTATTGATGGAGGTCTCAGGCATTTGTCGCTACATTAATCTGAGCTTGAAGGATTGAAAATTGAAACACATAAGTATGAGTTATTATTGTTGCATTGCAGCTTCTGCTCCATATCTCAGCAACCCAAACAGTGCATGGGTGTATGCATATGGGGGGGGGAGGGGGCGTGCGTGTGTGTGTGTATATGGGGGGGGGGGGGGGAAGGGGGCGTGCGTGTGTGTGTGCACGCTCATGTTCATCAAATACATCCCAACACTATTTCCCCTCTTCAGGGAGTGGATGGCTTTCCATTAGTAGATGTGGAATGAGGAGCAGTGGGGGGGGGGGATATTTGCTTGCACCAATTACGTCTGTCATTAACTCTGCAACACACACACAAACATAGTCACACGGTATTTAACACATTCAATTTAACAGCGTGTGAGTCAGTGTGTGGGCCTCTGCTTCCGGCTGAGACCTGTTGTCTGGAATGAGAGGAGACTCTTCCGTCTCTTGCTCTCTCACCTTCTATCGCGACCTGCTTTTTGTCTCTTACTCCAGGGCTGTGTGTGTACACAGCGAGACTTTAAAGTGGTGTGTGTGTGTGTGTGTGTGTGTGTGTGTGTGTGTGTGTGTGTGTGTGTGTGTGTGTGTGTGTGTGTGTGTGTGTGTGTCTGTCTGTGGTTTGCTTTGTTGGCTTCAAGCCCGTCACATACCCGACAACACCGATGCCTCAACTCATGCGGTTGTATAAACACACATTTTGGTTTGGGAGTGTTATTGTGTCAAAGAAAATTGAATCAGATATCACCCATATGAACGTGATAAAGCCTCTGATTATTCATGGCATGACAGAAATATCATTACAGCAAGTCTCCACTAATATCGCCTTCGCCCACTTTAAGCCACAACAGATGAGTGCAGGACCAGTGTGAGTTATTGGGTGGCAAAAAACACTTTTGGCTAAATGTAGATATTTAAATGTGATCCTTTTCAAACTGGAGCCTTCCCTATTATTCAAAAACACGCTGTAGTGTTTCCCCATGAATTCCATTCAAGTGAGGATGGAAAAGCCCAGGTTAATAACAGGGGGGGGGGGGTGACATATTTGCATGAAAGATGATTAAAACTGCTCAATATAATGAATACAAGTTAGGGTTTACCCATAGGAAACCAGTGCAGGTGATACATATATAATCAAACACACTGCATCGCATCTGTTTGATGGTTGATATAGACAGCACCAGATCTGATGTCAATTGAAGACAACAGCAAGCTAATGCATCAGTCTAGCGCTATAGATTCAAGTTGCTCATGTTTACCAGTATTGATTGAACTGTCCACCCAGCCAGAGGGACGGCTGATGTAATTCATGTCTGACGTGGTGCTTCCCTCCCAGTCTGCGCTGCATGCTAATAATGAACGCTGTTTGGGCTGGAGGGAGTGCATTACGCTGACTGTATCACATCTTCGTCCATCGGGGGACACACACTGGGGAATGTCGGCTTAGAGGAGGAAAAAGGAAGGAAGAGTGAGAGGGCGAGAGGCTTGCACACATATGGGGAAAGGAAAGTGCGTGTGTGTTCGTGTGAACGTGTGTGAGTGCGAATTGAAACTTGGACACAGCAGACGCATGTCACCTCAGCTCCAGTGCCGTCAGCCTAAACTGACATAAACAGCCCCAGGCGGCCCTTATCAGAGATGGACTTTACATAACGGCTGAGTCACTCACTATCTATTTTTATGGCTTTGAGGTGTGTGTGTGTGTGGGTGTATGCGTGTTTTGCTTCCATCTTTTTGACAGCCAATTTGAGTTTCAGACCTTCACAATGAGGGCCTTAGTGTGACGTTGGGTCATCTTGACCAGGCTTCAATCCTTAAAGGCGCCGATTGAGGACTCAGTTTTGTGGTGTACAGCTTATTTAAGTGTTTTGGGGAATTGTTTGCCTTCATGAGAGTACGCTAGAGAGCTGATAGGAAAGGAAAGGAGAGAGACAAGGGGGCGTAAGTGCAACAGGACGCCCCAGGCATGTAGCCCTGATGGAAGTGAATAAATTAGAGGGAGGACGAGATCCAAAAAACACAACAAGTGCGAAATTGAGACGATTCATCGTTGGGACTCAAGCAAGTCGCGAGCACTGAGGAGTGAAAGGCTGGACAATCTGAATTTGTTATGTTGATGAGAGCAAATGTTAAGAACTTTGAATCTGCTTCTGAATACGTGGCGTAAGTAAATTCCGTTACACTCAGAACATGTTTCTTGAGTTAACCTGTTCACACAAGGATCACACAGCTCTGAGGTTAGGATTCGGGTTCAGGAGAATGAATTTAGTCATTTGAGGGTCTTCGACACAGAAATATACACAAAAACTGAACACAATGACAATATCAATGATGTGGCCATCTTTAATTTATTGTACTTCACTTTGCAAAATATTTAAACAACTTTGAAACAAATTTAAAACATTTAAAATATTATATTATAAGATAATTACTGCTCATTATCGTATATTTTAACTGTCTAAAACAGGTCATTTAAATGGCTAAAATAACCATTACATTATTCAAATCAGGCAAAGATGAGGGTTACTGCCGGTAAATTCCAATGTCAAATCTTGATTAGTATGAGCGTTGCCTTGTGAAAAGCAGAATATCCTTCAAGGAAATGCAGCCTACTGGGAGTCCAATGAACATTTCAACATTGTTTAACTGTTATTCAACGCTGTTTGAATAGCACATGTTACATTCAGCTCAGAGACCATTACTCAGCGAGCCATGTTCAAGTCCCTTTGCCATCGAGCGTCCACTCCTACTGAAGTGTCCTCGAGCAAAACCCTGACCCTCCAGCTCCAGACTATTCTGACCTCCGACCTCCAACCAAGAAAAGTCTTTAATGTGGGAAACATAAAGCGTTGCCACTTTAAGGTTACATTTTCAGATTGTTATGATATTTTCATTAATTCAGTATCGAGACGTATTGAATAGCTAGATATTTGTTCTTGTTGTGGACCAATAATGAACATTTGTAGTCTAAATTAAGTTTGCAGCTGTTTAATACTTGATGGTCATATATTGAAAATAGAAATATTACAAAGCTATGAGTTAGTCAGAGTGAATGCCAAAGAAAAGCATTATTGCATTGTAGTGCTCAGACCGTTAACACCTCTCAGCAACCCGAATGAAAATCCTGACCGTTATAGTCACATTCATAGTTTGAAGATGTGAAACTTCTTTGATCATATCTATGTTTATGAAGGCAGTATTGTATGGGACTGTAGAATGTATCATCATGAGGGTCTAGTTTATCAGACCATCATAAATGATTTGTGATAATGAAACGCTGATGGAAACACACACACACCCACACACACATTCATACACACACACTTTGTCATATGCAGTTTATGAACATTGTGAGGAGAGAATATGATAGCAAATCCCCTCTCCACAGCCTCAGGCTTCAATACTTTACTTTTGTCCCTACATATTTCATGACTTCAATCGCAAGGTGTATTCACGTTCAAGCATTCTGAAAGGACCCCTGCTGACTCCCTCTGAGCCTTCCCTGCTCCACTTCTTTTTTTTCATCTGTCATTCTGGAGCATGTCAGTGTTTAACCCCCTCCCACGCTGGCACGCACACACACACACACACACACACACACACACACACACACACCGCCTTTCTTCTTCAACAAACTGCACAAACATACACAGTCGCTCAAACACAGCTTTTCCCCTTCTTTCCATCTTAACACAACATACAGACAATCCAGGGCACCGGTTTAAACAGACAGAGACACAGTTGAGACAGTTATCAAATACCTTTTTGCTGTCTTTCTCTCACGCTCTATGTCATTACTGGGGGGCTGGTCGGGACTGTCATTTACAGTCTATATGCGTGTGTGTCTGTGTGGCGGGGGTGTTTTGAGGAGCGATACAGGCTGCTTGCGTCCTCATGCTGACAGCAATCATTTTGTAGTCCGGTCAAAGAGGGCATCCGCCATCCCACCAGACTCTCTCCTCTTCTCCGTGGGAGAAACACACAACAGTTTAGGAGGCAGCGGGGGTTCCTTATGGCTGTATCCAGGCTACTTATGGATTTTTTAATATTATGGTGCCCGTAGCTCAAAATAAGAAAGTAAAAAAAAAAAATGTAAGCCTAAATTTGCACTTTCTCTGTGCGTGAGGGGAGATGCTCTGCTCTTTAAATCCTCTGGGGGTGTTTGAGGTGGTTAAATAGGGATGTGGTGCTCCATAAACATGTGGCTAAACTACAGTGTGAGCTGCAGTCAGCAAATATCATTCAACAATCTGCAATATTTCATAAGGGATCGAGTCACGCGTTGTCCATGTAAAAAGGCCATCCTCGTGTTACATCAAGATGTAACGTAAATGTAATTTATAAAGATTCACATGAACCTAAGAAACTCTTTCATGCAAATTAAGACATCAAAAAACGGGGTGTTGTTATGCATCCGCCTGTCACAAAAAACATTTACAAAGCAACATGTCCTTGGTTTGTCCTTCACATTATCCACTTTAGAATGTGCCAAATGTGTTCATTTCTCTGGTTCTGTGTCGCTGGGGATGAAAACAAAATGCTTTGAGACCCTGATGAAAGATGGCACCTTATCATATCTCACATGTTTAATAGATCTGTGGACCATGTCACAGCATCTATGCATTGGGGGCCAACGTGCCGGCAATATTGAGAAGTCCTTCATTAAGCGTGAGCAGTGTGTGGCTGTGTGTGTGT
Source organism: Melanostigma gelatinosum (assembly GCF_949748355.1). Taxonomy (NCBI): domain Eukaryota; kingdom Metazoa; phylum Chordata; class Actinopteri; order Perciformes; family Zoarcidae; genus Melanostigma; species Melanostigma gelatinosum. Next base: position 19,216,292 of record NC_136643.1, on the reverse strand, counting down.
GTGTGTGTGTGTGTGAGAGAGAGTATAGCCTACATGTCAGAGCATCTTCCAAACTAAGATCGGACAAAGCATTCTAACCAAGCTCACTGATGTCATGGGGAATCTAAATGCACCATGCGTAAAAGCATTAGCGCCGTATTCATGATAAGGAGCCAAAAGCATGGCGCAAAAGCGATTAGGAATAAGACGCACAAGAGCCAATATAATCCCGTTATCTCGTTGGATGTAAAATCCCAATGTGGGAGCATCCTCAGAGACTAAGATGATCTGAACGTGAACTAATGCTGCAGATATACCGAAGGCGGCAGAGAGTGAGGGGGGGGGGGGGGGGGGGGGGGGGGGGACAAAACAATATTGGCAACCTGATGTAAACATATGGTCTTGACCTTAAGGGACACACACGCTGTTTACCGCAATGTCACCGGCGATCTTCCTACTTGATTAATTGAGAGCCCACACACGCGCGCCCGCACCGTCTACTGTTCGACACCAGTTCGATATCCTCTTGATGACATTGTATCACCTTTGAGAATTCACTGTCAGTTACGACAGCGGGACTGTAACACATAAGCCGGTGGGCCATTGATAGATGATCGCTGTCAAGTTAAAGACATTTGGGGCTCTGCTCATTCATGGTTTGGGATACCGGGTGCCAGTGAGACGCACTTCGGTCATCACCTGCCTTCTAACCAGAGCGCATTTAACATTACGCACGACAGGAAAGCGCGCGTGTACACATACACGCGCGCATGCATTCACAGACAACCTAAACAGGCACAACAAGAAAAACAAGACAAAAAGGAAGACAGCAGACTTACGGGATGACCCTGAGCTCTGCGGGCTCCACTGTGCGCCCCATTGTGAAATTCCCGTTATTCCCGTTTGGAATCCTCAAATACCGTGGTCGCAGTCCACGTCCCTGCAAATGTACCAAAGGATCACATAGAGGATGAGGAGTATGGCGAAGATGAAGAGCGCTACTAGGATGGCCTTGGTCACCGGAGAGATGAACGACTGCATGTCAGGAGCAGAGCCGGGCAGAGCGGCGTGGGGCTCCGCGTCCGTCCGTCCGTCCTCAGTCTGCTATCTCTCTCGCTCTCCACCTCTCCTCTCCGCCGCTCCGGTAGCAACTGTTGAAGACGGAGCCAGGGGATTTGTCGTGCGCGAACACACACATCTAGAGCCTCACGCACATGCACACGCACTCCGCGAGGCGAATTTCTACCGGCGATCCAGGCGCGCAACGCGTGGGGGCTTCCCTTGCTCGAAGCGGTGCAGGCGTGGGCTGTCTGTAACCAGATACACTCACTCCGGATGCATGTCGCACGTCAGAAGAGACAGAGACAGGGGGAGACCGGAGTGATAACTGTCGTGGTCTGTTCATAGAACGTTGCAAAAAAACCCGATACTATTCAGCAGGTGGAGGTTTGTTGGATTAAATCCAGCAGAGACATTTCTAGACACAGAATTGAGAAGTTGTGCGCCAACCAACTGCACTTGACGGTGAACAGGTTGATTAGTATTCCTCACGGTGAAGTGTGTGTGTGTGTGTTTTTTAATGTGTGGTTTGGCATGACAGGCTATCATTTTATCACGACCCTCAACATCCTTTTTTTGTGTCAAAGTCGAAGGATAAATAGATGAATCCAGATGGTTATTGCATTGAACACGGTTGCACTTGATTAACTGCTAATTTGCATACAATAATCCTTATAAGGTTGCTACTTATGTATTGTTGCCTTATAACGCCACCTTTCAAAAATAACTAATCCCATCTAATACGTTATGTTTTTGAGTGAGTAGCCTATTTCAAAGAGGCAAACATAATATGATAAAAAAGACCAACAATTGCATTAAGACATTATTATTGAAGACCATTTTTAGCCGATAGAAGTAGGTCGCCAAACTAAAGCGTATGGGAACATGATCAGCAGTAGCGATCAGGAGCGCACTGTTCCTCGCCAACCGATGTTCACCACTAGATGGCGACAAATGTAAAAAAAAAAAGAAAAGAAAAAAGAAAGAATCCAAGCCCTCGTGAAATGTGATGGTGTATTTGACTATTCCGCACACCATCGTTACACTGTAGTCTTGCATAACAATCATGACAGCTAAACGGCTTTAAGACGCACAGCAGGTAAGAAGAAACAATGCAGCTTTAACAGTTGACATATCAGTTGTGCACCATTGAGACGTATGTTCTTGTTTGTCTTCGTAGCAGGCTAGCTAAACGTTAGCTTCACTAGCCGTCAATAACATTGCGGCCTATTGAGCGGAGTGGCCGAGGAAGCTTGAGGCGCTAGCGCCAAAACCGAAGTAGCCCCCGCTGACAAGTTTGGCGAAATGTGCAAATGAAAGTTGTGTTTTGTGCCATGTATGTCGTTTGGTGCGAGCTAGAGTGCATTATTGAATGCTGCACGTGTAATGTTATGCGGGTGCGGTGTCAACTGTACACAACAAAAACATAGACGGAGCAATATGTGCAGCAAGTTGCTAGCAGCTAGCCAACTAGCTGCAAACAGGCCGTAGTCGTCTGTCACGCGGATGCACGTAAATGGAACTTCCGGTCACGGCCTTCAGAGTAAAGCATTTAGTGATGCGCTTGTTCATGTTTTATCATACAAGGCAGGTATGACAACGAATTTTATTTATACATCGCACAATTATAGCGGTAGTATCCGCATGTTTCTATGAACAACTTGTATTATTATGTAGACTTTAAAGTGGATTCAGATTGTCCGCAGTGCGTTCAGTGTCAAGTGGTGAACGAGCTTTATTTTTTAAGGCACTTCCGCTTCTCTTCCTTCGTTTCCTCAGCACTTTTACGAACTACTTTAAGCTAAATCTGATGTAGCAGCATTGGCAAGCGCGGCTAGCTAGCTGGCTAGCAACAGACTTAACGTTAACCCACTTAACCTAAGTGACACAGTGAGTGTGTTTACATATGGGACTCAGTGGTGGTTGGTCTGTGTGTAAGACAGATACTTATTTATTACAGTCTCCTGTGGAAGGTCTATATATCAGCTAACGTTACGTGTTATCAAAAGGTCCACAAGTGCTACGTTAGCTAACGTTAGCGTTGCCGTTTTAAGATCAAGTGATTGCCAGTTAACTAATTACGTTCTTGCTGAATGTAACTCCAAGTAAGGGCAACCCCAGTGTTATGTTGCAGCAACGAAATGTACAGCTGATTTTCGAACTAACGACACTATTTCGGTTCCGACAATATCAGGTTGTCAACGTTGAAATTTGAAAGAAAGATATATATATATATATATTTTTTTTTTTTAAATCTAAGTCCTAAGTAAAGTACATTAACGTTAACCGTTACAAACTTAGAAAACCATTATTTCAATTCATTTTGAACCCTTTTGAGCTGTTCCACGGTGCTTGCTATCACTTTACACTGCATAGTACATCTTGTAACGTTCAGATGAGATCACAGAAACAACAGCTGACCCAGGTACAAAAGTTGACACTTGACTGAAGAGTGATATTTTGTGCAATTGAGGTGGATCAAAACTTAATGTTTTGGAAGATAGAAAGTCACATAGCCCTATATGTGGTATTACGTGTAATATATAGTTGAATGCAGCTTGCTGAGACGAGAATATACATCACATTTATAGCAACAGTATCTTAAAGACCACCTACACAGGGTTGAGGAAACTCATCCTAACCAAGAATAATAAGTAACCATTGCACATTAGAATAATAAGTAACCATATCACATTAGAATAATAAGTAACCATTGCACATTACAATAATAAGTAACCATTGCACGTTACAATAATACGTAACCATTGCACGTTACAATAATACGTAACCATTGGACGTTACAATAATACGTAACCATTGCACGTTACAATAATACGTAACCATTGCACATTACAATAATACGTAACCATTGCACATAATGATAAGTAACCATTGCACATTACAATAATACGTAACCATTGCACATAATAATAAGTAACCATTGCACATTACAATAATAAGTCACCATCCCTATTTTAATTAAGGAAGTCACAAGCTTATGGGTAACTTGGATGTGTTAGCTTACCGCCCTAGTTAGTCACTTTGCTATCTTCACATCAAGAGTCACGATGGAAAAATGTTTTGGACTCAAGTTGTTTTTGTTGCTTCACTTGTATGTGATTTCACATCCTCCTTCCTCATGACGTCCAGTAAACAAAACAAACTTGCAGTGAGTATGTTTGGTGTTTAGCTTGCCACCGTTGTCCAGTCATCCGTCTATTTCTTTTTGTTTTACAGACCTAAGAACTACTCTATGTAAGATGAACACTGAGGACAAGTTGGAGGGCATGCTGCTGAAATGCAGCAGCGGAGGAATAGACGGAGCAGGGAGAGTTGGACTCGGCAGTGGAGGAGGAGGAGGAGGACTGGTGGTGATGACACTGGGGGAACGGTCACTAGCAAACCACCCTCTGTTGGCCGAGGATGATGATGATGATGACGACGACGATGAAGACGAGGACTTGACCGGGAGCTCACTGGTCACACATGACCTGGTCCCTCCAGAGCAGCTGATGATGCAGGAGGAGATGACAAAGAATGGTAGAGGAGAAGAGGAGGAGGGAGGAGGCGAGGTGGGAGTGCATTTCCCCCTAAAACTCACCAATAAGTTGCCCTGCTTGCTTCATATGCCAGTGAGTTCATGCCAGTTAAGAAGTGCATTAATAAGATAATTGTGTGGATACTGTACTTATGGTGTCCATGTCATTAGAGTGAGACTTATTCATGTCATCCCATGCAATGTTTGTGATGAGACATCTGTTCCCTCAACACTACCGGCATATATGCAACATATTTACTGCTGTACACTCATGAGCTGGTTTAGAGATGCTTTGCAAAATAGTGCCAAAGAAACATTTTAAGGACAGTGATATGAAGTGTACAACACAAATATTAGATGTGGAAAGCTTGCCCCCCCCCTCCCCCTCTTCCTCCTACACAGTACATCACTGAAAATATCCTCCTTAAACATGAAGGATATGATGTTGTTGAGAGGGATCACCTCTCTCCCTTTGTGTACCTGGTTTGCACTTGGAGTAAAAAAAAAAAAAAGGTCAGGAGCCTTCACAGAGATAAAGGCGTTAGCTGAAATGTTTGCGCTTTTTAAATATTTTGCATTACAAAAGAATAACGAGACCGTGCATGTGAATTACTGTGAGTGTAAACATCGGGGATAAACCAAAGCGCTCCACAGAGTCAGGCTTAGGGCGGCGTAATTCCTGTTTATTACAACTTTGACGTTATTTACATAGTTTTGTCCGTTATCTCTGTCAGTAAGAAACACATTGTACTCACCAAATGATCTGTTGAATCTTGGAACATGGCAACATCATCGGTCACCCTCAGAGCAGAGGATGCTAGAACCACATCAGCTGTCCTCTAAAAGGCGCTAAATTGGATATTTAGAGCGTTCATATAGCAGCAAACAACTATTAACTATGTAAACACATGAGCAGAGAATAAAGTCGCCGCTTCTCCTTGCATCGTTGACATAGCTGGGCCGGCCGCATGTGCTTTTAGTTTGTTAGTGCACGTGAGCGCGCTCCACCGGTTAAGCTCACGACCGTCGCTCTGCGCTCATACGGCGGCTACAGCTGACAGCGCCATGGGGAGGGTAGCACCCAGCCTCCTGTTCCCCTTCAGGAGAACACTGTTGGCTCCGTCAGCGCTGTTGCCGTTGTTTGCACTGTTAGCACCGTTAGCTGCGAGCCCCCTTGCTCAACCGTCGCCATGTTGAGAGCCGTTTAGAGGCGACAGAAATGCTCCCAATCTCGTATCTATCACCTTTAGATTGTAGAGGAGAAGAGGTTCCCTCACATTGGTTGATTTTCCTCTTACTTGCCCTACTGCAACGGCCTGACCCTGATACGTTCCGGATGCGTGAGTGGGCTCTAGAGTAGGCCATGTGCCGTATTAAATGTCTTTCCTATCTTTTACAGTTGAGCATCAAGCAAGAACTGAAGCCGTCTGAGAACCCGGTCCAGATAAAGAAGGACAAAAAAGCAGTGAAGGACCTGATTCTTTGTCCCAAGAAGAAAAAGAGGAAGCAGCGTTCACCAGCAAAGGTGCAAGTTCATTTTGATCTCAGAAATCATGTTCTGATCTGTACAACTGTAAGGATGAATCAAACACCAATGTGTCTTTGTTCCCTTTGCTGGTGCAGATTCTCAACATCAATGACGACGACTCATTGGGCTTACAGAACCCCAAGTGTCACGTCTGTGTTCACTGCAATGCTGCCTTCAGAACCAACTACCATCTACAGAGGCACGTCTTCATTCACACCGGTATGAATTACTTACTCATCTTTTGAAATGCCGTCGTATTCATTTGTTGCTTTGGAATTAGATATCATGTCTTGACGGTGGATGAAAAGAAGGGCAATGCTAAATTAAACAGTATCATATGAAATACAGTATTTATATGTCATTTATATGCTGACTATGCTATTTACTTTCCAGGTGAGAAACCATTCCAGTGCAGCCAGTGTGATATGCGCTTCATTCAGAAATATCTCCTCCAGAGACATGAGAAGATCCACACTGGTGAGTGGAGAATAAATGCAAATTGGTTCGCACTTTTATTTTGTTTCAGTTTCACTCTAAAGTGAGTCTTTTCCTCTCTTCCTTTTTGTTGTTCAGGTGAGAAGCCTTTTCGCTGTGATGAGTGTGGGATGAGGTTCATCCAGAAGTACCACATGGAGAGACACAAGAGGACTCACAGCGGAGAGAAGCCGTACCAATGTGACTACTGTCACCAGGTACGCGTGGACTACGGTGGTGAATCGGATATTAGAATACAATCTGAATTGGCGCTCATGTGTTTGTCTTCTGTCCACAGTACTTCTCCAGAACAGACCGGGTTTTAAAGCACAGGCGAATGTGTCACGAGAACAGAGAGAGACAGACCAACAAGGCAGCGGGTAAAGTTGGGCCTTTGCGTGAAGCAGATTCTTTGGGCCTCCCGTTTCTTGCCAAAGAGTGTTCACTGCCCAAGAAAAAGCGGCAGAAGTGTGCAGACAAGAGTTCAGGAGCTTCTGACGGGCACACCGTTGTCACTGTGCTGGAGACGGAGGAGAAGGAGGAGCAGGGACAGAATAAACTTGAAGGTCTAGCTCTCTACGCCGTGTCCTCCAAAGTCAAACACGAGTACGTGATCGCAGAGTACTCCGGGGATCTTCCCGAAGAAACGGCTATTCCACACCAGGAGGGCGACGTGTCGTCAGAAGACACGACTCCTCCCAAGCTAGTCCTGAAGAAGGTCCCCAAGAGGAGTCTCAAGCAGCCCGGTGAACAAACACTTCCCTGCCTGTCCACTCTGTCTTCCTTTGAGGAAACTACGAAGGTCACGCAGTACACCTTTGAAATCGTGGACAAGCAGGGCCTTTTAGAAGGGGAGAGCACCGCTGACCTCGAGCCAGTCGAAACTCTTCAAGGAGGACCGACGAAGCCGGCAGCCAGCAGCACAAACTACGACGACGCCATGCAGTTTCTCAAAAAGAAGCGGTACCTTCAGGCCGCGATGGCCAACAACAGTCGGGATTACGGCCTGAACGCGAGCAGCATTTCTTCTCAGCCGCCTGTCACGCCAACCGTGGTGTCGGCGGTCATCGACGAGACCGTCCCCGCCACCATTCTGGAGCCGCAGCCCGTCAGCGCGGAGATTAAAGCGACGCACGACAAGAGTGTGTTGCCGGACGAGGTTCTCCAGACGCTGTTGGATCACTACTCCAACAAATCCAACAGGCAGTCGGACATTTCGTTCAGCGTGGCCGACACCGAGGTGACGTCGAGCATATCCATAAACTCCTCCGACGTGTCGGACAGCAGCCCCGTGGAGAGTCTCGGAGCCTCCAGCGCCCAGGCTCAGCCGCCTACCGAGAAGGTCAGCCTCTTGCAAGAGTACTCCAAGTTCCTCCAGCAGGCGTTGGAGAGGACCAGCCAGAACGACAGCTACCTGACCAGCCAGAGCCTCAGCCTGGTCTCCGAAAACCCCACTTTGGCCGGACAACCTCTGTTCTCCACCGAGAAACAGTTTCCTTCCCCCAGCAGGTTCAAATCAGGGATGAGCTCTCCGCTGAGGTCCCCTTTAGAGAAACCCAACTTTGGACTGCTGGTCGGGGACTCCCAGCACTCGTTTTCGTTTTCAGGCGACGAGGCCACGCCTCCCTCCGCCGTGTCCCCGGCCGAGGAGGACTTCCTGGAGCAGGTCTCGCCCTCCAAAAAGACAGACTCTTCACAAGGCATCCTGCAGACATTTCAAATAAGCTCCTTCGATCAGAACTTCAAATCTCATTTCCAGACGTCAAGATCTGGATCCTCCTCGCTGTTTACCGTTGCCAACGGACAATTGAGTCTCCGAGGACACAGCACGGACTTCTCGGAGTTCCCCACAGTCCGAGTCACTGAGACCAGGTCTCAACTGAACTCCTCCCCGGACGTTTCATCCAGTGAAACCTTTGGCTGAAGGGGAGCGGGCGAGGAAATCAATTTCTGTTAATAATTTCAGCGGCACTTTATCTCATGTTTCCTGTTTTGCCAAAAACAAGTCCCATTGCGACTATGTGCTCTTTCTCAAAGCATTTCGTGTGATTTCATTTCATTCTTTCGTTAAGCGCAACTTCATAAAATGGAAATACTGAAAATATATATCATCATAATTAGCATTCCCCCTAAAACAAACACTTGTAGCTGTGCATGGATATATTTCTTGCCCCAGAATGTACGTTGAGAGATTAAGCGACCAAAGGTAACGTGACGTATTCTCTCATAGCGTTGCCACACAAGTTAATGTTTTCTCAATCAGTTTGCCTTGCACAAAAATGATCAATTAATGCAATATTTCCACTTTTTGAAACACAGGCCCTATTTATATATATATAGATGCCTTTTTGCTCTTACTGTAGCTACCTCCCCTGGCTGTTTATCTGGTTATATTTAAGTCCACTCCTCTTATTCCAGCGTTGTCGCTCCTGTTAAATTGTCTGCTATGATTAGATCATAACGGATTCTTCACTTTAAGTCACTTTACGGTCACCTGAGATGAGCGTGTGCACATGGTATCTGTAGGGAATGATTGTATTCCTCTCACATGGAATCTACTCTATTTTCCTTGTACAGATTGGGCCTAATTTGGTTGGTGTGATGGCCCAAAAAATGATTTAATACTTCTCCAAAATTCTAAATGAATTAATTTAATGTATTCCCTTTTGTTGATGAATTTCTTGGCCCGTTCTTTAGTGACTCCAGTGCAGCGTCGGCAGAAAATACAAATTTGGGTTTATGTATCAAATAGCTGCATTCATGTAATGGTTGCAGAGTCATTATTATTTTTGCCTTCAGCAGTATAAGTGAGTTGTAATGAAATTACCTTCGAGGATTGTGCTTAATTTTTGCACAATTTGCACAACCTTTCACTTCGGGGACTGTCGTGTGTACTCTCAGATTTGGGTTATTTGAGAATTGCAGACGTCACTCGTGATGTCGCTCCAGTAACTGCAGCTTTCTAGTACTTGTGATTGTTCTTCCTTGAAGGTTTTTGGGGGAAACAACGATGTGATTAGACCCACTTGTATTGATTGAAACTCAAAGTTTTATTCAGGCTATATTATGAAAGACTTGGTTTTTCAACTTTAATTAGTTTTACAAATGTGCCTTTCTTTCTTTCTTTTCTTTTTCTTGTTTTATATTCCAGGCTTTCCTTTACTCATTCCTGTTTGTGTATTTCACTTTCTTCTTCGTTAGTGCTCCAAGGCTACTAATTCCACTTGCACAATAACAACAAACACATAAGCTATCCATCTGTTCAGTCTGTAATATGTTGAAGTCTCGGAGCGTTATTTAATTTTGCCCTCATCGTATTTTATTATTTTTTGAATTTTGAGCAGAAACGGCACATCTGCCACATCTGTCCAGGCCGTGTTAAAAAAAAAAAATATGCGTTCAAGTAAGGTCTCATCTGGGCTTCATCGCGCTGTGGACCGTGTGAACATGTATGTGTCATGTTTTAGGTGCTACACTGTTTTTATATGCGCCGTCAAATTGGGTTGGATAATGGATGTTAAACTCCCTCTTGTTACACTTCTCCGGACAATCAGGGACAGACAGCACCCACGTTAATCATCAAATGCTTTATTTTTTTTCTCCTCCTCGAACATTCCCACTAGAATGTACAGAAGATATCCTGCTGTAAATATGTTACATATTTTTTATGTCCCGAGGAGAACTCTTGGGTCTTTTGTGTCGACAGAGAGACCGGGCTTGTGCAAGAGACGGTGGAAGGCACATGAATTAGTTTCCCAGCATTTATTACACTCAATGAATCCAGTTCACTCTCTGGGGTTTGTGTGTGTGTGTATGTATATGTATGTATATATATATATATATGTATATATATATATATATGTATATATATATATGTATATATATATATGTATATATATATATGTATATATATATGTATATATATATGTATATATATATGTATATATATATGTATATATATGTATATATATATATATATATATGTATATATATATGTATATATATGTATATATATATATATATATATGTATATATATATATATATATATGTATATATATATATATATATGTATATATATATATACATACATCACCTCTGTTATCAGAAGACAATTTACACTTTTACATTTTCATTGATGACGTGAATATCGGTTATTTTATTTTTTTTTGTAAGTTAATGCAGTTGATTGTGCATTCTGATGGGATTTACTGTATAAACCCAAGACCCCAAGAAAACGTTCATTTGGTTTTAAAGTAATACTCAACCTGAAATTGATCTTTTTCATTATTATTATCAAGTATTTCACCTCAACAGCTGTGGTCGGCTTGAAGTCATGTCAGTTAAGACTTTTGGGTGGAGTATAACGCAACATAAGTGTTGTGGTTGAGGTATTTTACCAGCTACCCGTTTGAAAGCACAGTGCAGATGAGTCCATCTGCTCGGGTAAATTATATCCCATGAATTGTTCATTGAGACGTTTTAAATTCAATTAAGTAATTTCAAATGCAGTACTGACGGGAGAGGTTCATGAGTTGTCTCAGCAGTACTGTGGTATTCTTTCCTTTTTTTTTTTTTAATAAACTATTGTCAGTAACCTGGCCATAAGTGTCCTTGTATAACCTCGAGAAAAATGTTTTGTGTAAAAAGATCTGAATTATTGAATTTTTTGATAACTATTTTTGAAACATGTCATTTAAGGCACTGATATGTACAGTATATATCATATGCAGTCACTGTTGCTACCCTCATTTATCGCTGTAAAAGTCGTTTGTGTCAAGATCTTTCAACTGCCGACGGGAATCTCCTTTGACTTTTTCATACTTTTAAAGGACGTGGCGAGGAAGCCGTTCTGCTTCACTGTACGGTTGAGCTTAAGCTTTATTTGCATGGTCTCTAACTTGTTGGGTCGAGTGAACTTGTTTTATGAATAATGTGCAGCTTTAATCGTAGCTGATTATTTTCAGTCAAGTAACCCATATGATTAGATTTTTTGCAATATATTATGATTTGTAAACAATCTTATTCAATTGTTTTGATTGTTGTGTGTCATGTTCTTATAAATAAAATAATTCACAGTATTTCACCTTGAATTGTTTTTCATATGCAGCTGCTGGTGCCATTCAGGGTGCAATTTACGGTACATTGTCTGTTATTCGTGATTGTAGACTTGCAGAGACAGTCAGAAAACATCCTAGGCCTATAAACAGCCTCGTGGCCCAAAACACAATCTTCTTTCCCAAAAACTGGAGTCCCATTAAGTTTCAGGAAATAATTCCACACATAAAAAGACAAGAGTGGTAGGTGCATTTCTCAGCTTTAATGATTCGTCAACACACCGAAGGGCTTGCCAAAGCTAACACAGGATCCTGGAGCAAAGCAGCAACACACCCTGGAAGGTTGTGTGCTGTCCTGCGGGCTGCGGACGTTTTCGTAGCACATGCTGTCGAGGAGGAGGAGGAGCCATGCTGACTAGATTCATTTTGAGGAGCAATGAACTGATTTTTCCTTTTCATAGCCGACTATTCCTCTTTATTTATTTAAATTCTCAACATGGAATGACACGGGACTCTGTGAAAGGTAGGTTTAACGTTCGCTAACTGTTGAGTTTAGCCTGCTAGGTTACTTTTGTTTGCCAATTAGTTTTGTTAATTTAGGAATGAAAAAAATACAATGATTAGTAGAATTTAATTAAGGTGCCGTTTTGCTTATTGCCTCATTTAAGAGTGAATGTCAGTAAGTCAGAGGTGTTACTGGAGCATATTTACTTTTGCCACCTGGAAACATCAAATTGAAAAGTTTGCAAACTAGTTACCAACTTTTTTTAACAGGAGAGTGACGAAAAAGTTGATTTATAGCTAAATAATTATGTAAAAGTCTGTACACTGTTGTTTGATGCTAATTAGTGTCTGCTGCCTGTCTCGACTAATTAATTGTTTGAGCTCGTAACCTGGCTCATTAATGACGTCTGTGCAGTCGCAGCTTTAGGAGCTGCTGCATCCGGGTGTCCCCGTGCTGCACCTGTTGCTGTTTAACCGGGACAGGCGGAACCAAAACTCTCAGTTTCAACACGACCTCATCTAACCCTGCAATGTGGTCACTTTGCTGATGATTTTCAAATCCTAAACAGAATTTCTTCATGTTGCTTTTACATTCAATCTATGATCAACTCTGAGCAAATAGGCCCACCTGTGGAAGTGTAACACTATACTGTTTACATTTGTAGGTTGTAATGGAAACTCTGCCAATTGGTTGGACTGTGCACACCTGCGACCAGAAGGGAGACGTGGCAGCACTGTTGAAGGGGAGAGTTGCTGACACCAACGCGACCACGCATGTCCATGATTTGTTTCATGAAGATGCACAGGTACGCTGTTTGCTCCTCAAAACGAAGGTGTGATGATGACTTGCTGGTGTCGAAATATCAGCCAGTACTTCAAACTGTTTCTGTGTCTCTGATCAGGGCTTCCAGCAGTCTCGCCGGCCGTGGTGGAGTATCAAACTGTTCGTGTGGGAGCCGGTGCTCTTTGGTACCTGGGATGGAGTTTTCACCACCTGCATGATCAACATCTTTGGTGTGGTGCTGTTCTTACGCACCGGCTACCTGGTGGTCAGTATGCACCGTGTTGCTTTCTCTTTCACATGTATTTCTTGTAAATATTAAACGACACTGACGGGAAGACTGCAGTCTTACTATGTTTGCATTTGTCTTAATGTGCATTAATAGAGAAGAAATACAAAAGAAGCTTTATCTAGTGATGGAGCTTGTCCTCTTGGTCATCTAATCGCTGTAAAAATCTTTGGCCTGAGATTCAAATGACTTTGTTTGAATAAGACTTTGTCAAATGTGGGAAGTTTTTGTCAAATGGAGCAACCGCAGCTCCTCCGATTTCCTCCTTTACTCCACGCTTTTGTTATGTTGTCTTCCCAAAGTGGTTGCCCGCGCTAACGGAGATTTGTTTTCGCATTTCCTAATCAGAATTTACCATGTTTGGGTGTTGGAGGTTCCCATCGGCACACAACCTACAGTCTATGCGCACAACCCACCAACTCACCAATAAAGCAAACTCTCTATCACTGAGAGTCGTGTCTCACGGTTGTCATTATAGTGCGGACCATGTATGAGCTGACATGGCCTATATCATTTATGATACATGTTGAAGTGATGGGGCACTGTGCACCATTTGCAAACTGCTGCTTTTATATATGGATAATGTCAAACATCCATGTATGACTGGTTCTGTGACTTTGCAAATTAATGACACACAAATTACTTTATATTGTGTTTATTTTCCCTTTTTATAGCTACATGTCTGGTCATGGCTGGTGTGCTTCACACACACACAATCTCTTTCAAGTTCTGTTGAAGCTTTTCGTTTTTATTTTTATCTGCAACCATCACGAAGCATGCGTCACCCTGTCAGTTGCTCCCAAACAATTTAATGGGCATGTGTCATGGCGGGACACGGCTACAAAGACCCTGTGATCTTAATTGCTAAATTCGTTTGGGTGTAACTTGACGGCTAAAACATAGTTTGCCATGTGGGAGACGGGGTTTCTTGAGTGAAAGTGAGAAGCATCTAATCACTTGCTTCCTTATCACTTGTTTATTAAAACGGTGTATGTTTTCTCTGGTTTAATGGGCCTGGTTTCACCAAATAGAATAGAATCAAATATAATTTTGGGTATTCGAAGCAGCAAGTAAAAAAACATTAAGATTGGAGTAAAAATGTTATAATAAAATATGATATTTACAGTTTTAGATGAGTTACAATGCTGCCGATGTACACATACTTGCATAGGAGAGTAAGTATTTTGTGTCTTCTCGTCTCATCCTCCAGGGGAACACAGGCGTGCTGCTCGGGATGTTCCTCGTCTCCTTGGTTGTGCTGGTTGCTTTAGTGACGGTGATGTCGGGGATTGGAGTGTGCGATCACTGCGGTGTCGGCAGTGGAGGAATCTACTCCATGATCTCCATCGTCCTGGGTGGCAGGGTCGGGGGCACAGTGGGCCTGCTTTATGTGTTTGGACAGGTGAGTAACGGATCCAGACTTTCAGTTCGACTTAAGTGGTTGCTTCCACGCGTTGCCTTTACATTTTCTTCTGTCGTCTCCCCTCTCATGCTGCCTGCCACCTTGCAGTGCGTAGCTGGAGCCATGTACATCACAGGTTTCTCCGAGTCGGTGGCGGAGCTGCTCGGCCTGCAGAGCCAGTGGGCGGTGCGTGGCATGTCTGCAGCGGTGCTGCTGGCAATGCTTGGAATCAACCTGGCCGGTGTAAAGTGGATTGTCCGACTCCAGCTGCTGCTGCTGGCTGTGCTGGCTGTCTCCACGCTGGACTTTGTCATTGGCACCTTCACGCACCTCGATCCAGGTAGGGCTTGGGGTCATGAATATACTGTATATGAAGGGTTAGGGAAACCAGGTGAACTACAAAGTGTAAAGATGTGAACTCTCCGGAAATAGTTCGTTTCACGGACGTTCTGTAAACGCATCGCACCGGGTCCCCTCGACGAAAAGCCATTGGGGTTTTTACATTGTATTTTGGAATATGTGGCAAACGTGTATTGTTCTGCAACATCTTCACAAATGAACACCACTTTTAGGATTTTGAAGCGTGACTACACTAGCCCGAATTTCGGAGTATGAAAGACAATCAACTTCGACACAACTCACAATTTGACTTGTCGAACACAGGCGTAACTAATAAATTGCTGCAATGCATTGCAGTAAATGCTGGACTGCAGCCCTCGTTAACATGGTTCCACCTGTTCTTTTCCCGCTATAACCAAATGTAAAAAGGTTAACTAACAAAGTGGATTTTTTTTTTTTTTTTTAAGGAAGCAATTAATGAACAAGAGGGCTTCGATGCCAGAAATGCTGTCGACATTCAGGCTAGCAAGATTTATTCAGAAAATCAAAATGAGATGATGACCAGATTGTTGACGGGGAAGAAAAGAAAAGCTGCATACTACTCATTAAAATCCAACGTATGAAAAAGCATATCTGAGTGAAGCATTATACTTGCTAAACCTGCGTATACCTGAGCTTCTTTTGTTCGTCGATTCCACACCATTGTTGCTGCTTGATAAAAATGAAGGGGAGGAGTGTGAGATTTAGTCTGACCTCCAAAGTGGACTGAGACGGTTTGGTAACTACAGACTTGAGTGGTGAATATCTGTCACCTGATCAGGCCAGTAGATGTAGCTGTAGTACTACTTATTATTGTCAGTATTGCGCTCGCATTCTACTGAGGCTCGACCTCCACCTCTCCATGATGAGGCTGGTGTCTGACTAACAACCTTTGATACAAACTTTACAGATTTTTGTTAGTTTCTTCTTTCTTTGCCCTCATGGTCGGGTTAAGTTAGTTAGAAACTTCTGTAAAAGTCTGTTTACTCGTGGCTTAAGTCAAGTCTGAGACTGGCAGTGTGTTTACTGAGAAGATTTATTTTTTTATTTTGTGGTGAGGAATTGTTGCCGTTTTTGAGTAGATTGTATTCTTTTGCTGGCAGTCAGGAAGTCCTTCCCCACATTTCCTGTTCTCACTGATTGTCGACGTCCTGTCCAGTGGGAGGAGAAAAGTGTTCCAGTCTTTATTTGAACAGGACATAAAAGGGACAAAATACCTTACATCGTGCATGAACAGAAAAAAACCATTTAACATGTACACTATAAGAAATGCATATTCAGTAGTAGTCTAATGCCCTATTTTTTGCTTTTTCCCAGCAAAACAGCAGGAACTCATAGTGCCTGTGTCCAGCTGTGGCTAGTTTTTTTGCAAGATTAAGCTTTACAACTTCTCCCACCCCAGTGTCAAAAAACCCAAAACCGACTCTAATTCCACCTTGCCCTAGCCTGTACTTGTCCACCACTCCCAACTTCCAACCTTCTTCATATTACAGTCAGCAGAGGCCACTTTGCAGGTCTGAAGAACTGTTGGAGAACCACCCATAATGGCTACTCCAGCTTTTTCCAATTAGGAGCTTCTGTGTGTGTTGTGGTGGTGACCTCATGGTTGGCGGAGGACCAGCAGGTCCACTAGCTTGTTGAAACAGCCCAGATTAGCCTCCACTGAGTGAACGGCGAGGCACATCCTGAAGGAAAGGAGCCACCGGCAAAAAAACGTGGACAAAGTTTGACATCACATCCCCTATGTACACTTTCGGAAACTAATTATGTCAGGTCAGCCAAGTGACATGGCCTACTATATGGAAGCTATGGTGGGATATTGGCTTGCTGTCGGTTTGCTTGGTGTTTAATACAAAACAGGACATTGAACTGTCAGTATTCATCATCTGAAATGGCAAAGTTTTGAGTTAATGATTTGTCAATTGATAGATTAATTGTTTGAAGTATTTTTCACGCCAAAAGGCCATACATGCTGCTTGTCTCTGTGTTATATATGTTCATTGTAAACTGAAAAACTTTGGGTGTTGGGGTTGAGTCTGACAAAGATGAGATGTTTGAAGAGCTCATCTTGAGACTACACAAAAATCAAGACGATAATTGTTAGTTGCATTCATGGTCTAATTCATTTTGTATTTATTGCAACAATCGGAATGTGTTTTATTATAATAATAATTTGTTTTATTATGCTAGGTTTCAGTGATTCGATTCTCTTGATGTAGTGGCGTTTGAACCCCAACAACAAAGATATTTGAAGGGTAAGACTGAATTACTGGGGTTTTTGGATCTAGTTAAAATCCAAAAAGCTTTTGGAATTTGTGATCTATTTATCTCGTTGACCTCTGCCTTATTCTGTCAAAACACACTCTCAGCCGCTATCTTAATGTCTACAATGCGCTGCTGACGACTCTGTTAGCATTAAGAGTAGAAGGATTTAGGGTGTTTTTAAATCTGTAGATGAACTCCGCTTCCTCGTGTCCCCAGCCTTAAGGATCTGTCAAGTGACTGATTGTGACATGTCCTTCCTGCAGTACTGTGAAAAGTATCATTTCAAATCTGCGAAGCTGCAACATGTGAGATAGCTCAGAATGGTGCTTTATCTTCCCTGGTGGGAGGACTTCATGTCTTTGTGTGGTAGATTATTTAGTTTGGTCAGTAACACTGCCAGCATATTGTCTCTTCAGACAAACCATTCAACCGCAAAACCTTCTGGTTGTGGTGCACAGATAAAAAAAACAATCTGACACGCCTACACAATCCCTTTAATATAAGCCTATTCCCCGCAGAACAGGACGCCGCAACGTGCTGCTTGGGTTTAGGGTGTTAACCAGACTCACCCACATTTTTGTAAAATGACAAAGCGGGAAGGCCGGAACTGAGATCTGAGGCCTGCTGCTCCAGAGACCGCTACATCATCTCTTCCTGTGATCCACACTATAATATACAGTTCTCAATCATCCCAGTGGGACCTTCCCCACCTCTGTAACATCACAGCCTGCCCTGTTCTCCGTGCACTGCAGTTCATACTGGTTAGTGTGGGAGAGTAAGAGGTCAGTCAGACTGGGGGAGAGGCCTGAGACCCTCATGTAATCTGACTACACATTCCAGTCTGCATCAGAGGAATGCTGAGTTCAGAAAGGAACCCCACTCTGCCGATACACTTGTTCTTCAGACAATACACCACTGTAATATGAATGCTTTGACACATCTTTATCTAAAATATTGTTTGCTCTGTAGGCCTTGTTTTACATAGCAAGGTCTACCTACTTCACTTTACAGTTGATTTCAACAAGTCATATGATATGAGATATATTAGGAACCATCCATCGTATAACTAACCACTGTAGCTTGATGATAGCTGGTTTTTACTCAACGAGACTGAGTTTACAACCATGCTCGCGTCAGTCAGGCTGCACAGCAGTGCTTTGAGCTTCATGTTAACATCTGCGCGCTAACGTGCCCACAATTACACTTTTAACATGCCGATGTTCAGCACTGTACAATGTTTGTGTTGTAACTTGCGTACAAATAAAAATGTCCGCGGCTCGCTGTCCAAAATACAGTCTGCTGTGTGCACTTGTACTTGAAAGAAAATTGGGCTAATCAGCTAATTTTAGCCTCGGGACTCCCAATCAAGTAAATCTGACCATTACTTTTCAATTGAGCACAGAGAGTGAGGCATGGTTGGATGCTGGAGGGTGTATGTTTTAATATGGGTGGGGAGCCCATGGTGCAGACATGGACACTGACTGCCCTGGTTCTGTTATATTCTGATTGTTTGGACAGAGGGCGCGCTCTCGCAGGGTCACGGAGTGAACGAAAGTTTGGGCACCTAATCCAATTTGATGTCAGTTTTTTCAGCCTCCCCTAAGTTCCCATCCTGGAGAACATACTTTGCAGTAACTTGTCAATCCAGCCTTCGTGGTTTGGGCTTTTGTCAAAAACAAAAGAAGAGGAAAAAATCGTATCCTCTCACACTGTCTCCCTCTCTCGCTCACTCTCATTCTTTGCTCAAACTTGGAAGCTGCCGAGCTTCTGAAAAGGGTGGTGACTTCCTTTTGGATAAACATGTCATTAATCTGAGAGAACACATTCTTTCCCATCGCAAGATAACCAAGGGGGGGGGGGGGGAATGTCCTTTGTTGTAGCATAGGCCTGTCCTTCAGACTGTGTTGTTTAAATGGCCCTTTACCAATGCAGAACAATCTCTCCCTATCAACTGGCTATCATGACATCATGCTGCAGTCTCCTACTTTTATTTAGGTCATTTTTTGGCCACCAGCATCCTTTAGCCATGTACCCTGTTTTGTTACTTTCTTTTTAAGAATGAAAACTTCTATAAGTGATGAAATGTTTCAAACCTATAGTATAGGTGTCTGGTACTGGAAGTATTTCCAGGGAGAAAAGTCCACTGGTGCAGACTTGATGTGTTTACATATCCAGTCAGTCTCAACATCTCCAGGAAATGTGGTGCAACAACTCAGCAGGCGGCCTGCAGTCGAGCATTACAGCCTTTTGGAGTAGAAGTTGGTTTTATAACCGAAGCAAAACTTGTGACAGATTTACTCAGTGAAATAAATAAACCTGGCATAAGGTTCAGAATGAATGTGCTTTGTGTTGTTGTCGTCTCCTCTCTCAGAAAATGGCTTCATTGGTTATTCAGCCGGGCTGCTCGGCACCAACACAATGCCAGATTACACCCCAGGAGAAACCTTCTTCACGGTCTTTGGGGTCTTCTTCCCAGCTGCTACAGGTGCGGTGGCCCCCGTCGTCTCTTTTTGGATCGAATGTTGTGTGGGAAAAACACAACTAACACTCTGTTTGCACGGCACATGTGCAGTACGAATTAAGAGCACCTTATCTGCCCTTTGAGGTTAACCATCAACACTCTAGCCCTCCTTTTCTTTTCTTGCAGCTACATATGCAGTGTAAAAATACATTTTGGATTGTACAGTATATTGTGTGCATTTTTGTGGTTTGTTTGTGTGTGTGTGTGTGTGTGTGTGTGTGTGTGTGTGTGTGTGTGTGTGTGTGTGTGTGTAGGGGTTATGGCAGGCTTCAACATGAGCTCAGACCTTCAGCGGCCTGAACACAACATCCCTGTGGGAACGCTGGCAGCTGTCTTCACCTCGTATGTCGATATCCCAGCAAACACACACACTCACCACGTGGTGTTTTCTCATTTTACAATATTGTTAACACCACACAATACACGACACAGAACTACAGTAAAAGTACAATAGAGACAACACGCATGGAAATACTATAAGATCATACAGACTGAGCACACTTGCAAAAATGTAATTATCTTGCAAAGTTCTATCTATCATGCTACAAAGATAGATGTCAAATATAGTTATTTGGGGTCTCTCCCTCAAGGTATGAATCATCCAAAATAGTACTTTCCAACTTTGATTTTACTTTTGTGGTTCTCTCAGATCATTTTGTGGTATCTTCTACCAAAAGGGCAACCTTTTTCCACCTTCATTGGAGAAAACAAAACATTCCCTGCATCAGACACTCACTTGTAGAACTATGGTGACACATTCCCCTATTAATAGTGCTAAAGCAGCAGTTGGTAATAATCCTGTGTGGTGTGCTGCTGGTGACCCACAGGTGGTTCCTGTATCTGGTCTTTGTCTTCCTTCTGGGGGCCATCTGCACCAGAGAAGCTCTGCGCTATGACTTCTTGATAGCAGAAAAGGTAAACTCCCGTCTCTGTTTCCATCCTGCCCTGTTAGAGCGGCCCTCTCAACAGAGAGGGTGGAGGTGAGGGGATTCCCCATCATGGCTCACTTTGTTGATGTGGTGTGGTTAGTTGAGGTTCTGACTGCCTGTATGTTTCAGTCTTGAGATGTAGGAACCATTGCTGATTTTTTTATTTTTTTTTGAAGTAGAAAATATTCCTTCATTATCATATAATAATCATTCTCAGGGTCAAGTATATGAAAACTACTGTCTGTCCTGTTACCCAGCTCATGGTCTTAAGCATTTAATTGCACTTTTGCATACACTTGTGTCCCATGTCAGAAAAATACTCACTCACAGTCCACTTAACCTTCATTTGATGTGTACTTTTCCATAATACTGCTTCAAAACGTTACTCAAAACCAAGTGTATCCCACAATTCATATTTGTGTGCAGCTCCACAGCACTGCAGTTTGCGGTGGTTAACGGTCAGACCTGTTGTCACTACTGGATATGACATTGTGTACTAGAGTGTACAAATACTGTAGTATTACTGCCACACTCGCGCTCATGTTCATGTATTTAATTTTGCTTGAACTAATCATCGACTCTTTTCAAAACAGTCCTTGACTTCCATCAGTGGTTAGTTCCCATTGTTTTTAGACGGTGCTGGCTGCAGCGGAACTGAACTGGGTGTAGCTGTTGTGTGCGCTCAACCACACCCCATCCTCTTCCACCTTGTGTTTGTTTTCCCTCTTCCTCCAGGTCTCCTTGGTGGGCTTCCTCTTTCTGCTGGGCCTCTACATCTCCTCCCTGGCTTCCTGCATGGGCGGCCTGTACGGAGCACCCAGGATCCTCCAGTGCATCGCCCAGGAGAGGGTCATCCCCGCGCTGGCCTTCCTGGGAAGAGGGGTGGGTGGACGGCGCCATAGAGAAGGGGATGTCTGCACATTAACAGTATACTGAAAAATATGAGCTAGAGTCACAGAGTATGTGGTGAGGGTGTGTGTTTATGCACCAGAATGCAGAATGGTCACTTGCTCTCAACCCAAATGAAATAATACCTTCCTATGATGGTAAACATTATAAGCTCTTCATGTGACGCCAGTAAAGACATGATCCAAATAAGTAGGACGTAGAAGCATGCTGTAAACCTTATGAAAGCAATATCATCAAAGTTATTCAGTTTATGAATAGTAATTTCACCAAACAATCGCTATCGGTGCTCTTACTGGTTTTTTGCAGAGTTTTCAACTGTATTTTGCTGAACTTTTAATCCATCACGGATGAGAAGTTCTTAAAAGTACTTTGGATTATATCAGAAATGGCTTCTGAGCTGTCGACAACTCTGTCTCCATGACAACTGAGCAACATCTGCTTCTGTTGATCGAGACTGTATGTACTTTTATACATAAAAACGGCAGCCATGAAATTATTTGACTCCGAAAAAAACAATACAATTAGCCAGTAACTAAACAACTTTCAGATAAATATTGACATAAGTCATGTGAAGTTTGTAATGACAATATTGTCTGATAACGAGTAATAATATTTTATCTGCAACAATTACTTTTAACACATGAATTACATCTGATTGTACTTACATACGCGTACATTTTCAATGCAGGACTTTTGCTTGTACCGGAGTATTTTAACAGTGCAGTATTAGTACTTCAACTTAAGTAATGGATCTGACCGCTAATACGTGTGTGTAGTCTGGATGCACATGGCGGTGCGGTGGGTGGACTCAACAGGAAACAGTGACACGACTGCCTAACTATAGAGTGCGGACTTCACTTCACAGACTGACTGCGTTACAGCAAAGTGTTACGACTCACTGCTGCTACACAACTGCACACACACACACACACACACACACACACGCAAACAGTCACGTCGACGTCCTGACCCCGTCCACCCCAGCAGCAGTGTCTGACCTCTCTCAGCGGGCTGGAATGAGGCCCTAGACATCTTGGCCCAAATCAAAGCTTCAGAACAAACGCAGGAAGGGCGACGGGCAGGGCCCAGCTCCGCTGTGTGCTCTGGAGGCCCGCCAGGCACACAGCGGTGCTCCTTAAACTGTGTGACAGGACCTGGGCAGTGAAAGCAAGCTGGTTAGCAAACCGCATGGTAACATAATTGCTAACTTTCTACTGGTTTGGTTTTTACACTGCACGAATATAACTTTAGTTTTATTTCATCACTCCCCGCCGATGGCTGTTTCTCCTTCGTGTCCGTACGTGACAGTTTTTATTTGGGTGAGAGGTTGCAAAGCTACAGTATCTCAATGGGACAATCTTCTTTGTCCCAGCCTCACTGTGTTGACTTGATGCATTTTTTACATAGTACCATCGTCGTGTGAAACCTATATATCTCCAAAACATCAACTTGTCATGAGTTGATTAAAAACAGGTCTGATTTCAGCTTTGTGACAATGTATTTTCCCAATAGCTAATTAGTTGTTTATGATTATATCGGATGAAATTACAAATCACCAGTTTTGGACATTGAGTTTTTTTTTTATAAGACAGCGATATTGTGACACTATCGCTCCCTCTTTAACAGACAGGCCCAAACAAGACTCCAGTGGCGGCTATCTTTCTGACCAGCCTGCTTACCATGGCCTTCATCTTCATCGGTCAGGTCAATGTGCTGGCCCCCATCGTCACCATAAACTTCCTGCTCACCTATAGCGTCATCGACTACTCCTTCTTCAGTGTGGCCATGACCCTCCAGCTGCAGGCTAAAGAGAAGAGGGAGACCCTCGTCCTGGTCAAAAGAAACCAGCGCGGGTCATCCAGGCAGAGCTCTAGGCCTCTGATCGAGGCCAGTCCTCCGAGCTATGGGAGTGGAGGCGAGAGCCCGCAGGGTAAAGGCACTCTGTTGGAGTTCACCAAGGACATGGACCAGATCTTTCCACCTGTGTCAAATGTTGACGCAGGGGCTGAGAAGACCTCCTACATACAAGAGCTGAGCAGTCAGTACGAGGGCACAAAGGCCAATGTCACTACAAAGCAGAAGCTGATGGACAGCTTTGGTTTGGACCTGAACAGCAATATGTTCTCAGGAGAGAAAGGAGTGGAAGCTGAGGTGCAGTGTGGCGGCACGGAGCCCACGGCTGGAGAAGAACCACACATCGAATGCTGTTCAAAAATAAACCAGGCTGAGCAGGATTCATCTGCTGACTCTCACAATCACAGCGCAGGTGATCAGTTCCAACCATCCAACACTAGACGAGAGCAGATGGGACAAGAGATCAACTTAGTTGTACCCGTTTGTTTTTTTTGTAACCTGACCCTTTAATTGGCTCCCTCAGGTGTTGGAGGTAAAGTCGAGCACCAGAGCTTTGAGATCAAACCCATGCAGGATTCATTGCATGCAAAGTTCTGCAACCACTGGGCCGCTCTTATCGGGGTAGGCTGCACATTTCATGCTCTACATTGTTTTTGTTCTAATAATTAGATTTCAGATAATAATTACATAATCGAATGATTATTTTTGTTTCTTTCAGGCATTGAGCTCCATTGTGATCATGTTTGTTATTCAGTGGGCTTATGCCTTAGCAAACATAGTCTTTGCCTTGCTGCTCTTCTTCTACATCGGGAAAACAAGTCCTGGACTACCTATAGGTGATTTCCATCAGTTCATTTCCTGTTCAGACGCTCTTAGCTTGGCTCCATGTTGATGTCCTGTCAGGGCGACTAAATGTCTCGACTTGGACGGGACAGTCTCACATAAAAACTAATTTGCATTACAAATGAAAAATCCAAGTTGATGGAATGCTGTATTAACATAACATGGGACAGAGTGAGTTGTGTGTGTGTGTGTTTCACATGTACCACCTGCACCTCTGCAGCATTTTTCAGTGTGGAATGCCAAAGGAGGAAACATGTTCTTTATGCTTGGTGTTATTTTTGTAGCAGGATGACAAGGTAATTCCATAAACATGTTTAATGTTCGGCCTTTTATAACGGGAGCGGTCCGCAAGTAATTCCTTTTATGTGAGCTGAATCTTGACTCCTTCCTGCATTTATTTTGTGTTATTGGATCATTTATATCACCCCATTATGTCCAACTAAAGACCTCTGGATTTGCAGTTTACCCCTTTTTAAGCGTTTAGATTAGGTCACCCCCTGCTCAGATGTTATGTGACCTGGTGTTGTACTCTGGCACATTTGTGGGACTTTCACTTGTGGTCTTTTTGCCTGGCAGGCTGGCAGCTGTTGGGGCTTAGGACAGCTAGATGGGACACCCAGCACCTGTTCATTAAACTCCCCCCAGTACAGCGTGCCTCGGCTGTCTGATTTACATTTCAGAGCACAATATCTGCAAGTGTTGAACACTTGTCCCACAGGTGGTTGATGCTACAATGTTACTACACTTCTGTGCGCTGTTGCAACTTCAAATATTCACGGAATGTCTTTTATGTGTGGTGTTCTGCAGCTAGTCATGAATGTTGCGTTTTTGTTTCATTTGCAGGTATTGCGGCTCGATTCAGCTTTTTCACGTGGCTCAAATCAACGTTGAATAGCATTTGCAGGTATTGTGGTTGTTATGGTACAAAATGATCAATCGGCAATCAGTTTATAGGAATAAGTGACAGATGAATAATACATTTAAATATCAATCATCATAGAAACTTTTTTGCTAAATTATCTATCCAGACCATTGTTAAAACAGACTGGATCTATAGTAAAATGTCATACTTGTCATTATCTATTCATTCTAGTATTACAGATGGAAGATAAGATTTTCAGTTAGTAATTTCCCATGTCACACTGTCCCCTGAAAGCCATTTCTCCGTACGATTTCTTCGTCTTTCAGGAGGAACGGATACCCTCGGGATGAGATCGTAGTCGCCCCCTCTCTGTCCGGGGTCGGGCTGAAAACCAAGCAGCTCACAGAGGAAAATGCTGACTTTGCCTCTCGTCACCGCCATCACCAATCCTCTTTCATCAGGGTCAACAAGATGGTGCAACCACCACTCTACTGACTGACTTAAATACTGCCTCTGCATCAAGCTGTCAGCCTGAAACCACATGTCCTGCCTCAAACCCTGTGGGCCTCATTCTGCACACACATACTGTGGCTCAGATCTTCTTTTTTTCAGAAAATGATGTGTCTAAATATACTTTATGGCTTTAACTTTTGAGGTATCACAATCTTTGTTCAACAATGTTGTCAGATTACTGTACTGCTGGGTCACTTCCAGGACGTCCAGACATCATGCTGCGCATATGGCTGAAATATCTTGTGTACACGTGGCACAAAGGTTTCATTCAAATGTTAGTTCACCTCTGTGTGTCTACGGGTCATTGAATTGAATCCCAGGTTGTCATTAGTTTACTTTTTGTAGTTGTTAGTCACACATGTCCTTGCAGACCTACAATAGTTTAGAAATAACAAAGAACGATAAAAGTATCATTTATTGGCGGCATCTAATTCAAAGACGGTGAGAATAACTCAGAAGAAAATGTACACATCACTTATTTAAAAATGTTTTACAGGAAAACAAAAAGATCTGTAGGCAAAGCAACAAATAAAGCAGCACAAATGTACAAATAAACAGACCAACAGTCAGACCAATCTGAAATTTAAATGTGTCTAAATGTTTAAATGCTGGACCACAGCACCAAAGATGCAAAAGGTGCCGTATCTAAAGATGCAAGCTTGAATCTGAACTAAAAATATTGTTTGAATCCATCATTCAACATTGACATGAATGAGAACCACTTGAGTCCCTCTGTTTATTAAAAATCACAGCATCCTGTTGGCACAGTGCTTGTTAGGAATATAATATTTGATGGAGTATGAGGAAGAAAAACAGGCATATCTGTAGGCCTAAAGATACGAGTACCTTGTTTCCTCGTCAACTGCTCTCTAGATTACTCACTACTCACTTACCATCCAGAGCAGACAAACCTTTAAATGGATTGGCTGAAGAATGGGACCGCACACACGGGTTACACTTTAATACATGAGTTTTAGGTTAAGGGTGATGACTGGAAATGTGGAAATACTCTTTTGGGTTAGGCCTGAACAACAACAGTTATTTGTGCTTTTTGTCATGAAGGTAAGAAAGCAACAGCAAACTTTCAAGCCCTTTCCCACCAGGTAAACAAACAAAGTTAGAAATTGATTAAAATAAAATGCTTACATCTAATTGTAATGGCTCAGGAATTCAAAAGTATGGCTTTAAAATGTATTAATAGGCTTTCAGTAATAGGACATGTCATAATGAAGAGGTAGTGTGTCATTATTATATGACTTGACCTGAGATTTTGACATGATTTTTAATTGTATAATGTTTAATGGCAATGACTGATGAGTCATTGACATATCATCCAGAGCAGAGCAGTGATGCGCTGTGTTTGATTTGTCTCACGTCCCTCGGGGCTGAAGTGGAACATTCCGACAACACCTGAAGGCAACAAAGGCAGCCCCTGGGTTGAATTGTCTATGGGTTCAATAAAACCACTATTTTGTGATGGTGTGTGAGCGTGCGAGTGCTTTTGTGTGTGTGTGCGTGTGTGTGTGTGTGTGCAGGAGGAGGAGCCCGCGCTCCTTCGCCGTGATAATAGGCTGCTGCCTCGGCTCTGTTATCTTCCGTTCCCCGCGGTCCGAGCAGCGGATCTCCTCCGGACCTGCACCAGGATTTATCTAATTCTTACGAAACTTCGCTACTAGCCGGAGCGCTCCTCCCATGGTGTCCCCGGGAGACTCCCCCGGCCTGTACTCGACTTTACGGAAACTATCGGCGACCGTGTGGGGGTCTTGGAAATCATGGAAACGTGGTTTTTGAATCAGGTCCTCTGTGTGTCTCTGTCGGTCCTCCTGCTGGGTC
Organism: Melanostigma gelatinosum; assembly: GCF_949748355.1. Lineage (NCBI taxonomy): Eukaryota > Metazoa > Chordata > Actinopteri > Perciformes > Zoarcidae > Melanostigma > Melanostigma gelatinosum. Next base: position 19,188,776 of record NC_136643.1, on the reverse strand, counting down.
TGCCGGGGCCCCTCGGGGCAGGTACCCCCACCATCAACAGCACGGATCCGGTAACAGCAGGATTGTATTATTCGACCGCCACAGATGAGCTCGGTAACATGGAAAGCAGTGAAACGTCAACTTCACACTCCAGCGAGAGTTTATCCCCATCACAGAGGAGCATCCTGCTCACACACACCGCTGAGACACACACTGCTGCTGCTGCAGGGCATTTGGGTAAGATCCTTCTCACTGTGGCCTCGAACGACAAGTGCAACTGTTCAGACTGAAACGGTTCAGTTTGCTGAGTTTACCCACTTTATTGCACTTGATCATTCATTTAACCTGCAAAGTGAATTCTCCAAATCAAAGTTCAAAGTTCAAGTTCAAAGTTCACTTTATTGTCAAAGTTTCCACATGTGTTATGCATACAGAAATTTCGAAATGCCGTTTCTCGCAGTCCCACAGTGTAATATAGACATGAACATATAACATATAATAGAATAAAATAGAATAAAGTTAAGACATAAGGGCCTAGATAAAGGATTAAACAAGTAGCAGCAGAGAATAAAAAGTGACTGGTGCTGATAAAAAGTGACTGGTGCTGATAAAGTGACTGGTGCTGATAAAAAGTGACTGGTGCTGGATGAGGGAAGGGGTGTGAGGGGGAGTAGATGTCCTGGTATGTTCCATTTGAGGCAGAGGGGAAAGGTGGGTGAGGGGGAGGGTAGAGAGGTCAGGGGAGAGATGGCAGGGGGGGAGAGAGGGGGAGAGAGGGAGGGAGAGAGTTCAGCATCCTGACCGCCTGGTGGAAGAAGCTGTTCCTCAGCCGGGTAGAGCTCGAACGGAGACTGCGGAACCTTCTCCCTGAAGGCAGGAGGCTGAAGAGGCTGTTGGAGGGGTGGGTGGGGTCACCCGCAATGCCGAGTGCTTTGCGGGTGAGGCGGGTGTTGTAAATGTCCTGTAGTGTAGGGAGTGAGACTCCGATGATCCTCTGGGCAGAGTTCACAATGCGCTGCAGGCTCTTGCGGTTGGAGGCGGTGCAGCTTCCGAACCACAGCGTGATGCAGCTGCTGAGGATGCTCTCAGTGGCGCCTCGGTAGAATGAGAGCATGATGGGGGGGGGGGCTCCTGCTCGCTTGAGCTTCCTGATGAAGTACAGGCGTTGCTGGGCCTTCTTTGCCAGTGCATGTCTGTTTTCATTGTAACCACAATAACAAACGCTTCATTTGGAGAAGTGCCTACAATAGAAATTCCACAGCAAAGCTCATTTATAATATAACAATATGTAATATATAAATCATTTGTTTTGGATAGTTATAATATCTTAAAGAAAAAGCCAACTAGCATGTTGCCACACATTGCATGACAAAATTAGATCAACGAATAAGCATCCTAGACACAGGGTCATGAAACAAGTGCATTTCTCTTTTTGGTTAGTTTGTGTCAGTATAGAGCTGAAACCAATAATTATTGTCATTAAATGTTTTTGTTTGATATTTTCATCCATTGATTGAGTCATGTGAGAAATGTCCATCGCAAGTTCCAAAAGCCTAAGTTGACGGATTTAAACTGCTTCATTTGTTTGACCAACACTTCAAAAAGTACTCCGTTCATTATTGTGGAAGACAGAAAAAACACAAAATATTTGTGAGAAGCTGGACCCAGAGCGTTATTTAGCATTTCTGCTTCAATAAATGAATTAAACAAGCAATCGCTGAATGCAAATCAATTTAATGTCGCTGGTCAATTCCTCGACTAATTGTTTAATTTCTACTTCAACATAAAAAGTGTTTTTAAGACTCATACTGTATGTTTATATGTGTGGAGCCCACTCATCATAGACAGTTATAATATATAAATCCTACCACCACTTTAAACTGACAGACCTTTCTCATGAACGAAGCCCGACAGAAGACTTGGAATAATAGTTTAATCAATGTGGTTCACCAGTTTATCTTGATCCATTCACTTGATTTGATTCAACCAATGAACACTCAGAGACCCTCTCGTGAATGTGTAACTCTTATCATGGGCCATCAGATCTGATCAGCGTCTCCTCTTCCTTTGCTAGTTTCCTGTTAGACCTGCGGTGTTGCTGTTACTGCACAAAACAAAAGTCCTGACATGTCTTCACCGGCTCATACAGGTGTTGATAAGGTGTATGGACCGCTGTATACATTGCTCAAGAGCATCCTGTCACATGTGACCCCTGAAGAGCTGAGTCCAGGTCCCCCATACGGCCTGTAGCTTCAGGAGATCACGTCTCAGAACAGAGATGTGGTTCACGATTTCTAAGACGCAGCGCTGCAAAACATAAATGAATGAATAATACAAACCCCAGCCAATAGGAAGAAAGAGAAATTCAAGCCCCGAGGCTACGAATTATGATTTGTTTTTATAGTTTTACCGTTCAAATCTGCACAACTACCTCTTTATAACCTTAATATAGTTGCAATGCAACTGCACTGGTCTTATTAACATGCTACTATTACTAACTACTACTATCAACACTACTAATGCCACAGTTTGCCAATCAATCACAATACAGTTTACATATTAATAGTAATACAATTAATGGGCTAATGACATACTGTGTCATTGGCTTCTGCATTTGAACCCGAAGTGAACCCGAAGTATTCTGCATTTATAAAACAGATACAACTAAGACGTACACAGCGACGTCAGCGATACCTTAAGATGGCCACTATGAAGATTTTGTTGATTCTTGCTTGGTTTCGGTCATGCTTGTCAGACTGGGAGCTGCCCAGAACCACTGGGAGGAAACAATGTGGGGGTAAAATGCTTCGCTTCAAATTCAAAGAGTAGTTCCTGCTGAAGAATGATGAAGTGGAAATGATTCACTGATTTCACCCACACTCACCTTTCCTGTTCCGAACAATAATATTTAGTCACTGAATATTACAAAATTCCTCAGCAACAAATTACTTATTTGATCTGTAGGCAATACAAAAATCAACCGCTATATATATATATATATATATATATATATATCCGTCCTCATTCATGTGATAACACTACTGCATTTGCTGAAATGAATTATGCAAGACGACATCGCGGCTCTGTTAACAGCTGAGAGATAAACAGTGGAGAATCTGGGCGTGTCCCTCACTCACGTTCCTGTCTGAGTTGTGTTGCCCGGACTTTATCCAGAGAGAGAGAGAGAAAATGAAATAAGAGCGACACATGCGGAGGAAGTGAGAGAGAGAAACATAGAGTCCAGTGGCCCAGTTCTCCTCACAGACTCCCAGTGGGACGGGCTGTTCTGCAGTTGAACTCTCCCCTCCATTGGTTTTGGATGGTGGCTGCTGGTGGCTGTGTGTGTGTGTGTGTGTTGGCTGTCAGGATGCTGTCCAGTACCGACGCTCAGCCTCAGAGTGCTGTTGTTCCAGTCCGGGGCTGCTGGAGTCAGACAGCATCAGTGGTGGGCAGAGAAACATACCTTTTTCTCTCACATCCACTTGATACTTTAAGACTTCTGTTTAAGCTCACTAGTTATGTCATTTGAAAGCGGCCCTCATCAATATTTATACGGAACATTGAGGGATTGAATCCTCAGATAATAATCCCCTCAGTTCTATGATGCATTTTAGCGTCTCTCGGCTCATTGTTTTGGTTTTTACGGCCCGCAACCTCGATTCAGTCTCACCGTCTCTCATGGAGATCTTTCCAGCTGTTTTCAGCAACTCTGCTACTGTACACAACTTGCCCTGCATCCAACAACTGTGAAACAAAGTTAGCTTGTGGACACAGTGGCGCGTGGGGATGAAATGAGAGTAAATATTGGGCTTATAAATGTCCAAATGAATGCTCATGTGACCCGTGTCGCCTGGATGCTAACTTGTTCACCATGTCAACATAAAAAAATGATGACAGGTCAATGCTGTGATGACCAACCTCTCCTCTGACACTGAGCATGAAAACACGCCCAGATACACGGTGACAGTTTTCTGCCAGAGCCTTGTGCTCACTCAGCTTTAGGAAGGAAATGGCCAATTCCCAAGGGAGACCGTCAGCGCCATATTTAGGAACCTCAAGCCTTTGTTAAAAGCTTACGAACCGGTTCTGCCAATTGTTCTCCGCCCCAAAATCCATTGGCTCTGCAGCAAGCAAAGTTTCTTCTGGCAGCATCTTCCCCCTTTTCTGCGGTCTGTCCAGGCCAGACACGGCCTGGTGAGCAGCCTCTGGTGGCCACAGCTGGAGGTGAGCCACTATATGGACAGTTAGCAAAGGAAAGTACAGAAACAGCCAGACCATGAATATTGTTTCGTAGGTATATTGTTTGAAGAATATGGAATATAAGCATCTCGGCATTAGGTTACCTGGTTCACATAACAGTGGGTTACTACTCTTTTATTACGAGTTCATAGAGTTTATGTCCTGCCAGTAGAAATGTTTGCAGATGTTCTTCTTCAATTGATGGATTGTTGTTTGGTCTATAAAGTGTTAGAAAATAGTCAAAAAAGCCACAGCCCTGCTTGATGTGTTCAACAAACTGTCCAAAATCAAAAGTTTTCAATGTACAGTGATATAAAAAAGCGAATTGTCACATCTGAGAGATCTGGGCATGTATACTTTCAAGATGGCTGAAACAACTTTAAAGGGATTTTTCTGTCGGTTGACTCATTGATTAATCAACTACTTGTTTCAGCAATGACACTGCGCGATCGCTTTATGCTGGAATTATTTGTATGTATACATATAAACACAATGTAAAATTAGTTTGCCGTTTGCCATGTGTACATAGAAATGTATGAAAGCAGTTGATGACAAAACAATGATACTTAGAAGCAGAAGTTAAAGAGGCTTATGAATGTTTTCAGTGTCTTAGCTATCGCTTAATAATGTAATTTATTTTTGTTTTCTTTTTCCATAGATACTGAACAGACAAAAACCTTCACAGAAACAAGCAGCAGGTCACTGGAGGACATTATTCAGTCTACTGAACCACTCACCTCCACCCTTGTTGTAGCCACGACTGAGACCAGCAGCATCAGCAGCAGCAGCATCATCTCCACCAGCAGCAGCAGCAGCAGCTCCAACAGCAGCAGCATCAGCAGCGGCAGCAGCACCACTAGCAGCAGCATCAGCAGCAGCAGCGGCAGCAGCAGCGGCACCACTAGCAGCAGCAGCGGCATCAGCACCACTAGCAGCAGCAGCGGCAGCAGCAGCGGCACCACTAGCAGCAGCAGCGGCATCAGCACCACTAGCAGCAGCAGCGGCAGCAGCAGCGGCACCACTAGCAGCAGCAGCGGCATCAGCACCACTAGCAGCAGCAGCGGCAGCAGCAGCGGCAGCATCAGCAGCGGCAGCAGCACCACTAGCAGCAGCATCAGCAGCAGCAGCAGCGGCAGCAGCAGCGGCAGCAGCACCACTAGCAGCAGCATCAGCAGCAGCAGCAGCGGCAGCAGCGGCAGCAGCACCACTAGCAGCAGCATCAGCAGCGGCAGCAGCGGCAGCAGCACCACTAGCAGCAGCATTAGTAGCAGCAGCAGCGGCAGCAGCAGCGGCAGCAGCAGCACCACTAGCAGCAGCATCAGCAGCGGCAGCAGTGGCAGCAGCACCACTAGCAGCAGCATCAGCAGCAGCAGCAGCGGCAGCAGCACCACTAGCAGCAGCATCAGCAGCAGCAGCAGCGGCAGCAGCACCACTAGCAGCAGCATCAGCAGCGGCAGCAGCGGCAGCAGCACCACTAGCAGCAGCATCAGCAGCAGCATCAGCAGCAGCAGCTCCACCAGCAGCAGCAGCAGCAGGAGCAGCAGGGACTGGAAGGACGTTACTAAAACAGACCAGGTCTCAGACGCCTCCCCAGCCGTGTCCGGGGAGGCTAGTTCCTGGATGTGGACGGAGGAGGACAGACTCCCACGGGACAGCCCAGACACCACCCTCCGACTAGGAGACGCTTCAGCCTTGACGTCCCACGCAGCCGTCCGCACCGACAGCACCGACACTTCCACCACCATCAGCCGCGCTGGGGAGAGGACCCTGATGTCTGTCACCTCCTCTTCCAGCAACAGCACCTCCTCTGCCTCTACGGAGGACTCCAACTCCCATCAGCCCCCCTCCACCTGGGGTATTTCCGCTAGCGCTACAGAGACTGAGGACTACACCCACAGCGCCCCGTCCACCCGGACTGACAGTAGGGACACAACAGACCAACACATGACCCCCTCCTTTAAGGGGCTGTATCCAGAGACGGGGAGCACAGGGGGGTCCAGAGGAACCCAAAGTTTAACCGGACCACCTAATGCCACCCATCATCAATACACCCCAACATCAGAGGAGACCTCCGACTCCACACCGCCTCTCAGAGTGACCGAGCCCAGCACTGACCAATCTGAGGTGTCCGTTTCCTCCATCCCTACCCTCACCTCACCTGCACAAGGCCCCACTGACATCTCAGGGACAGAGCAGGGGTCGGGCTCTAGTGTTACAACCTCCACTGAGTCCTCCACCGGAGCTCATAGATCCAGCACTCAGAACCAGGAGGGTACTGAGGGGGTTTCATCCCAGACCAGGGAGGACAGCGGGGGCTTCGTTCTGACCACAGCGACGCCTACAGTCATCAGCAGTACATCTGAAGTGGACGACTCTCTAACGGACACTCCAGTGCCCGTTACCGAGGTCTTCCTCACCACCACGCCTGTCACTGTAACCGAAAGGTACGTTTTTACAATAATGAAATAGAAAATAAAAGCCGTCTCTATGTCGCGATGTCACTCCCGATGTTGTGAAGATGAAAATTGTTGCAAATGCTCTTTTCAGTTGTTGTCTGTAAGACATTTGGTTTGATTCTTCTCTCTCGAACAGATCACAGATAACAGAGGAAGACACTTTCAAAGCCACTGTGTCCACCACCAACCCCACCACCTCATCCTCCGTGTTTAGTAGCTCCGCCAGCAGCTCTACCCCGGGGTCGCCAACCGAGGCCACCATCCCGCGCACGACATCCTCCTCCACATCCTCCACCCTGGCCCTTCTGACCTCTGCAGCGCACCCAACTCACCGCGTGACACCCACCCAAACTCAGGAGCCCTCAACTCGGACGGCTAACCCCACGGACGCCACCACCTTGCGGGCAGAAACAAGCACAGGTACCCCAGGAATCGCCACGACTCACAGCCAGCGCGCCACCACCGCCGCCACCACCGCCGCCACCACCGCCGCCACCACCGCCACCATCACCGCCACCACCACCTACACCCACGGCACCCCAACCAAGAGTACGGAGCCTCTGCAGACCACAGGGAGACAGACAGAACGAGGAACTACAGAGTCCCTGGGGACGACATCACCCACCAAGGCCCAGACACCCCCAGGTCGGTGGTCTACACTCTTCCTTCCTCACATTATGGGATTGATTAGACACAATGAACTGTTTGTGCCATTAATTACACTGATTTGAACCTTTTTAATGGTTCGATTTCTTTCTGTTTTATGGTGAAATGCCGTGTCTCCTCTCTGAACTCCAGGAAACCCTTGCGTGTCAAACCCTTGTATGAACGGAGGGATGTGTGTGAGCTATAAGGGGCATCAATTCACCTGCCACTGTCAGCAGGCATGGACAGGACCGACCTGCAACCAGGGTGAGCGTCCCTCCTCCTCTTCAACATTGTCAGCATGCATGCTATGTTAACTCTTGTGTTTCGATGTACCCAAGCAAATTGATTTTTTTCATATCGTGCTGAGGATCAAGATTCAGGTATCAGTTGTAAGCGAAGGCCTGAATATAAATTGTATTGTAATACCAGCATGCACTTGTGCGTCCAGATGTGGATGAGTGTGAGAGGGACCCCTGCCCCGTCGGGTCCAGGTGTGTCAACACACGAGGTTCCTTCGGCTGTGAATGTCCGCTCGGGTTCGACCTGGAGGATGGACGCACGTGCACCAGAGGTAAAACGCCTTTAATACACAACAGCAAAACGACACTTCAATCACAGACGACGGAAATACGCAAACATAAATTCGACTTGAACTCTTAAGTGGTTTCCCCAAAGGCCTTCTCTTGATTCACCGACAGTATATTTCCCCTTCTATAGCAAAGGCGTTTCTGGGAACTTTCAGTGTCAACAGACTGCCACATGACCCTGTTATCTTCACGCGCGCCACCATGCATGAGATCCAGAGAGAGATCGTCCAGCTGGTGAGAGGCGGTCCACATCACTGCTCCTTTCTGAGAAAAACTCAATTGGGCTTATGTGTAATATGCCTCCCACACACTCTCTTCCTGTCTCCACCTCAGCTCAATGCTTCACTGTCAGTGCTCCGAGGATACAGCCGCTCGACGCTGAGTAAGAAGTAAGTCCTTGCCACCACGAAAGCATTCCATTTCTGTTATTCCATTATGTTGTTTATTCTGTACACATGACATCTATAGCACCGCTAGGCATCCTGGGAAAAGGATCCCTCCTCTGTTGCTCTCTGTGAAGTTACTTCCTTTTCTGATGCGAGGGTCCTGGGACAGGATGTTGTGTGCTGTACAGCTTATAAAGCCCTCTGAGGCAAATTAGTGATTCTAATTAGAAGTGGTTCTAATTATATTTACCCCACCAGCCGTTACATTTGTTTCGCTAAATGATGCAACATGGACGATTTGTCAGTGTGTAGCTCCGTACTGACCTCTGATCTGTTCCCCACAGAGGAGAGGACGGGGTTCGTATCTCAGCTGTCAACATATTTTCCATTACCACCGATGTGACGGGCGCAGAGGTCTACAACAGCGTCCAGATGTCTCTCAGCAACTGCAGCTCCTCATTGGCCCACTGCCGGATGGTGCTGCACCACCAGCTCACGTACCACGGTAAAAACTAGCAATCGTAATTATCGGGTTTAATTGAGCTAATTTTAGCCAAATTAAATACAGTTTTTAACTGACCGACTTTAAATGTGACTGAGGGCAGACTACCGAATGTAGCTGTGAATGTGTTTACAGCCACTAGAGGGCACCATTGAGCCGTCAACAGCTCCCACAGTTGCATCATTACATCGCTCGCAATCTCCAACATCCAGCTGCTGTATTTCACAACGGCGACACAGAATCTCACAAGAACAGCAGAGCACAAGTGAACAATACCACAACTCACTAAAATAAGATCACTGTGAGCTCACACGTACGGTAGAAATGTGTGCAAGATGGGTGAAAATCTGACTTCCTCTTGAGACGGAACCTAATATCCCTGTGCTGTTGTACTCGTGACTAATTGTGTCCACCCCGTGTTCCAGTGGAAAGCCTGTGTGCGGCCCAGAAGACTCAGTGCGATACAGAGCGCTCCACCTGCACAGACAACAGCGGCACAGCCAACTGCCAGTGTCTTCACGGTTACTACAAACACAACCCCGAAGACCTGTCCTGCTTAGGTGAGCTAAGTGTGTGCATGTGTGTTTTTAAATGACTAAATACAACAATGACAAGAAGATGATTTAAAAAAAAAAAAAAAGCAAAGTGCATATTATAATGTGATTAAAAACGTAATTAACCTGATTAAAATGGCAACAAAGTGTTTCCTTCCTGACAAAAACAGAATTGACATTTCACATGAAAATGATCGAAACTAAGACCAAAGGCGTTTTAGAAAATCGATTGGCTTTGGAACTCCTTGTACCCAAACCTCTTTCTGAAATAAAACGTCTTGTTTCAGAATGTGGAGATGGCTACAAGCTGGAAAATGACACCTGTGCTCCGTAAGTTCAACTCGATTTCATTTCTCCTGACGGAATTGATCCACTCACACGGAGCGATTCTCTCACTGCAGATTCTGTTTCTTGTTTTTCAGCTGCATGTTTGGATTCGGAGGATTCAACTGTGGAAACTGTGAGTGTGGAAACCTTTTTTCATATTAATTTGCTCTCATGATCTTTACGTTGGTTTTTAAAGTGCAGCGTTTGATGTGTCGTTATTTGACATTGCAGTTTACAAGCTGATCGCAATCGTGGTGTCGCCTGCAGGAGGCGCTCTGCTCCTCATCTTCATCATTGCTCTCATTGTCACCTGTTGCAAGTAAGACTTCTGTTATTGTTGGTGCAAAACTTCTCTTGTGCATTTCACCTTGTTGAGTCTTAAACTGACGTGTTCTTGATACTAGTGCAGTAATCTGCATTGCCCTACCGTATTAGCAAATTGATGATTGCAAAACAAAGGACCCTAGACGATCCAACAAGTGCAATTATCTATTTAGTGACTTAAAGGATCAGTTCATCCAAAGAACCAAAAAGCACAGTTCCTTTACTTTCAATGGTTTGACGACTTGAAAGATTCTGGTGACATTTGGCAGGTTTAACTTTTGAACAATGTTTGATCTCAAAGGAAAGACAAGAATGACATCAACAAGATCATCTTCAAGAGTGGAGACCTGCAGATGTCCCCATACGCAGACTTCCCCAAAAATAACCGCATATCCACGGAGTGGGGCAGGGAGACCATAGAGATGCAAGAGAACGGCAGCACCAAGAACCTGCTGCAGATGACCGACATTTACTACTCTGTAAGGAGACATGCAACACAACTCTCGTTTTATCTCCCGCTCGTTCTTCATTTCTCTTCATAGTTCAAGTGAAGCACCTTGTTTGTGTGTTTAGTTCGAGCCAATGAATCTACACTACTACTATATTGTTGTAGAAAAAGCTGTTCAATACATCTAACACATTTTCTCTCTCTCTTTCTGTGCTCTTTTCCTCAGCCTGCGTTGCGTAACTCAGACCTTGAGAGAAACGGCCTGTATCCGTTCACAGGTCTGCCGGGTTCTCGCCACTCGTGCATCTACCCCGCCCAGTGGAACCCCTCCTTCATCAGTGACGATTCACGAAGACGAGACTACTTCTAACCGCTCCACCTTAAAGACACACACACGCAGGAACTTAACCATCTCTTACACTGTAAATTGTGACGTGATATGATGGTTTTCTGTCACAGTAAGAGACATTTCATCATTTTGCATGTTTTAGTTCATTTACTTTAACTCACACATGACATTGCTGCTGTGTTGGCAAAGACGGTTTAATGTGTTTTTCCTGCCTCACAGGCAGCTGCTGACTCTCATTTACTTCACCGTATGATGGAAAACAATTCGCAGACTGCGTGCTTGAGCAAGATGATCCACGACAGTAAACAATCATATCTGTCTTGTTGCTGCCTGGTAACGAAGTGCAGATTTGCTTTAATAAGTCTGCACTGCATTAATGCACAATGATTAATAAAAGCAGATATGGTGGTCACTGTGTTCAGTCACTGTGCTCACAGACAGGAATGTGGAAAAACACATCACGGGTTAAGAAAATACAAAAAAAAAACGTAATGTGAAGTGTAAGAAATAGACGAGAACATGCTAAAACGTTGATATGGTCCTTTAAGTGCTGATATATGAATATGTGTGTGACACTGCTGTGATTTGAAAATATTCAGTTTCTTCTCAGATAAAAGTCTAAGAATGAAGTATTGATGGAACAAGACAATAACAAACCACTGAAGGATGCAGAAACGTTCAGTTTGATAGAAACTGATGCACAACTTTGAATTCTGATGTCAACATGTATTTATTCCCTCTATGTCCAAGTCCTTGACATGTAGCATAATGGACATCTCATATACTGTACACACTGAAAAACTGAAGAGATAAACGTGTAGCTTGTGTGTGTGTGTGTGTGTGTGAGAGAGAGATTGTGCAGGTTTTAAATATTGGTGTTTGTGAGGCGTGTGTATGTGTGTGAGGAGTAATTAACTACCAGAAGGATCATAACTGGAATGTAAATCTGTATCATAATTAGTGTGCTATTCCTGACATGGAGTATTATTTTCATGTGACTCTTTTTGTCTTTGTGTTCATGTCATCTGTTGTTTCTGGCGTTTTAGTCAGATGAGCTTATTTAAATAAAAAGGTTGCACAGCAGTTTTTCTCACACTCCACTCTTTTGGCTTTTGATTTATAAAGGTTGAGATTGTTTAAACAAAGTGTTTTTGCAAGTTTATATCATTTTCTAGTGGCACGCAGTGCAACAAGAACAGAACAAACTCACATATTGTGTGTTTAGAACAGCGGAAACAGTAGTTTGCCAAAAATAAGTGAATAATGAGTCAGAAACAATGGAACACAATAAAAACAGAAAGATGTCATTGTGACGTTTGCTATCACACAACATAGTTTCAGCATTTTAAATCAATCGATCAACATTTTGGAAAATATGCTTATTTGTTTCCATTTTGGGAGTTGGCCATGAGGCAATTAGCGTAGCTTTAGCATAAAGACTGGAAACGGGGAAACAGCTAGCCTAGCTCTCGCTGAAGTAAAACAATCCAGTCGGCAGCATGTCTTAACAGAATATGTTTAGTTTGTTTCGTCCTTCCACAAACATAAAAAAAGATAATTTGTGGATTTAAAGTGTGTAATGTGTGTATATCTTGGAGAGCCAGACAGTAACTTCTCAGAGCTTTATAATCATTGTGACATTGCCAGGAAAAAAGACGAGTTACTGAGCATAAGTATGTTAATGCTCTCCAGCCAGTTTACATCAGGTGAAGTAACTAACACTGTAACGATGAATGTCCAAATTGTCAGTGTGATTATTGGGTGAATGATGTGGCCAGAGCCCAGGAGGCAACAAGCAAAATGCATGAAAAGACGTTCTGTGTGCATCTCCAAAGAATGTACAGCTGAGTCAGGTGCTTCTCTGAATGGACTTTCTAACCTGTGGCTTGACTAATGGGCCTGTGACTATTTTCAACATCATGGCTACTGGGTTGTTCCTCTTTTGAATGGTCCGTCCACTTCGCTGAGAAAGGATCAAACAACCTCTGAGGCTTCTCCCGGGGTCCATGATTTGCTGTGCTGGTCTTCACGAAGCTGACGCATATTTCTTACAAGCCTCAAATGTGGTATTTTTTTTCTTGGTTGATATATTTTATATTTACATGTGTGTGTGTGCGTGTGTGTGTATGTGTGTGTATGTGTGCATATTATGTAAGAGCAAATTTGCATGAAAAAAAAGTTTCCTGAGAGTGTCACTGTGTGACCATTTCATCATTTTGCATGTTTTAGCTCATTTACTCACATGACATTGCTGCTGTGTTAACAAAAGACGTTTTAATGTGTTTTTCCTGCCACACAGGCAGCTGCTGACTCTCATTTACTTCACCGTATGATGGAAAACTATTTGCAGATGCTTGAAACGTGCTTGAGGTAGAAGATCATTGACGGTAAACAATCATATCTGTCTTGTTGCTGCCTGGTAACGAAGTGCCGATTTGCTTTCATAAGTCTGCACTGCATTAATGCACAATGATTAATAAAAGCAGATATGGTGTTCACTGTGTTCAGTCACTGTGCTCACAGACAGGAATGTGAATTATTGATCGACAGGAATGTCTAAAAAACACAACACAAATTAGAAAAATAAAACAAACAAATGCCAATGATTTGAATTGTGGGTGACGTGTAAGAAATAGACGACAACATGCTAAAACGTTGATATGGTCCTTTAAGTGCTGATATATGAATATGTGTGTGACACTGCTGTGATTCGAAAATATTCAGTTTCTTCTCAGATAAAAGTCTAAGAATGAAGTATTGATGGAACAAGACAATAACAAACCACTGAAGGATGCAGAAAAGTTCAGTTTAATAGAAACTGATGCCAATATATATATATATATATAACAGTGTAATAGTTTCATAGTTCAGTGACTGGAAGTCTGTCAGATTCTGCTAATATATTCAAATCTATAATAACAAAGCTCATTTCTGCAATTTATGTATTCCTCCCATCCCGACAGGTTAAGACATCTATTCCCAGCCTACTCTGTATTTGTAAAAGAGCTGCATGAAGTTCTTGACAAGAGAGAATGTTGCTATCACTTACTACACACACATACTGCAACCGACACACACACACACACACACACACACACACACACACACACACACACACACACACACACACACACACACACACACACACACACACATATCCATATATATATATATATATATATATAAACATATTATTTTTAATCATGTTTTTACTCTCTCTCTCTCTCTCTCTGCCAAAGTCACTCAGTGACCAAACTCAGATCATTTTCCTGATGTTGGCCCTTTAACTTCATATGATTCTGTTGCTGTTTCAGTTTTCAGACACTCTGTAGATTCTCTAACTTTCTATCTGATTCATGTTATAAAAATGTCAACTTTCTAATCATAAATCTATGTCTGGAAAACAAACTTTGTCAAGAAAATCACAATTAGTCATGTTGGAAAAATAATTGTAAACCGATGAAATAGAAGCATGAATTAATGTCTCGATTGTCTTTTAGGCAAATTCACAAGTATATGATTTATAAACATAATTTGATTTGCATTCGATGCAAATAACTCTGATTCGTTACATTGCATAGTGTTGGAGAGCCTTACTGGCTTTAGTTGTGAGCTCTCTACGAGGGAAGAAGACACCAAAGCCAAAACAGCAAAGAGAATAAAGATGGACCTACAAACATATGCCCTCAGTAATGGGCCTGTTGTTTTTCTTAACATCGTGACGATTGCATTTTACATGTTTTGCATGGTCCGTCCACTTCACGGAGAAAGGATCAAGCAACCTCTGAAGCTTCTCCTGTGGTCCTTGATTTGCTGTACAATAACTTCCATGGTGGCAGTTATTTTTTCGGTGGGCTTTTCTCTACGTTTTGAACACTTCACGATTGGCGAAATCTTTTTTGCATTGATGGTCTGCAGTGCGTTCAGTAGTATGACCTCCTCTGTCTGGCTGAACTTCTTCTACTGCAGCCAGATTGTACCTGCACAGAGAGCTCTCTTCATCTGGATTAAGAAGAATGTTAAATCCATCATCTACTGCTTTTGGATTGTTGAGAGAATTTACAGTTTGTTGAGTGTTACTTGCACGTTTTTAATCAAGATTAATCCTGATGGAAATGGAACCAGCAACCATTCCACATTGGTTCATGACATGCCTGCAAGCGATTTCTTGAAATATTTCCAAGAAATTATGTTTTTCATTGTGTTTTCCGTACTGAAGGTGCACTTTGTTTTCTGTCTGTGTGTTATGGTGATGTCCAGTGGTTCTACTGTATTCTACCTGTCTGGACACATGCGTCGTATGGTGGCAAATGGACAACCTCTGTCCTGTCCACAGTTAAGGAATCAGGTGAGGGTCACCGTCACCGGCATCCTACAGGGAGTTCTGTATGTGATCTGTGCTGTTTGGACCTTCTCAAGTTTTATTGCTGCGGACACTTTTGGACAGACCGGTTTTAGAGCTATCGATTCCACTGTCATCAACTTGTACATGTTCGGCACTCTGTTCAACATGGGAGCTGGTCAGGCTGTATTCAGGCAGAGAGCAGCGCACATCTGGCTGAGAGCTGCTCAGTGCTGCAAAGCACCTCAAGTACAACAGTCTGAACAAGGAGTATGATGCTGCAGCTGAAACCAGAAGACCAGGGCTGAGGAGAACCTAAGACTCTTATCAATCTACATGGATGCAAGCTGCCCCTGAAGCTTGGAATATAATCGTAGGAGACCAGAGCTACTTACATGTTTTGTTAAAATATGGAATTATTTATTTATGTATGAAGATTTTGTTTTCATGTCATATACAGTTAGATGCCACCTTAACTGTGAAAAATGATATCTTTATTAATAATATGTATTATATATTTACAGCTCTGTAATTGCTTTATTCCTGCTTTTCATATGCATTGATTCAGAATTCAGTACCTGGAAACCTGTCAGATTCAGGAAATATATTTCAATAAAAAATCAAAATGTATCTGTTCAATTTGTGCCATCCTCATTCCTCAAACAGGTGAAGAAGTATTTTCCATTCATATAAAATTGTCACCTTCATTACGTTCTCTAACAAGCGTTGTGTGTTGATCCACCCCCTTCTAAAAGAGTCCTGAATACTTCCTCCACTATTGTTGATTTGCAAAGATCTAGTAGCAAAACATCAAGAACGATAACAACATATTTCTGTCAATGATTTTGCCCTTCGATGCTGGCAGAGATCAAACCATATAGACTGTAAATAAGAGGGGTCAAATGATCCAAAATGATACCTTCAGGATCCATCGGGAATGTTGCCATCCAGATTAAACACACATGAATGAGCTACGAAAGGTATACAAATTGCATTGCGAAATACGACTTGCTGAATTGTGGCAATTCTTTTGAAAAACAAGCTGCAAAATTGTACTGTTTCATATTATTGTGAGTCATTCTGTTCATAAGGAGTACATATGAATGCTTCTTTTGTAGTTGTTATTTCAGGGTCAAGCTCACTGTGTCTCATTAAAATGTATCTAACATTAATCACGTGTGTTCATTTGTATTAGTTTGAATAATGTATGTGTTGCTGTTGCATATTTAGCAAATTGGATTTAAAAATCATCATATTGTTTTGTGATTTTGTTCTCATGTCACATCTGTCCACAGTTGTGCCAACGGCACTTGAACTCAAATTTAGGTCATCAGCTTGTTGTCGGCCCTTAAATCTTCCATGATTCCTGCTACTTTTTCAGTTTTCAGACATCATGTCAAAGGCTCACATAATGAAGATTAATAAACTTAAAAAAGAGACAATAGAGTCCTCTTTTACCTGTTAAATCTCAAACATTGGGGTCTTCTGTCACTCTCTGGCCGGCACTGGGTGAGTCATGACAGTTACACGAGGCAACTGCACCAGCTGTTACTTGAGCTGTTTGTGAAACTGAGTTGAAGTTCTAGTTGTTGCTATTCTATGGAAGAGCTTTGCGTTCATCAAAGAAACCCGTATTAAGTTATTGTTACTTTGTATATTTACAAGACATAATAGTATTAACATGATTCAGATAAAAGATCTCACAATTACAACATCTGTATCTTGTAATTATGATGGTTATGAAATCATTTTCTTGTATTTTTTGGATACTTATGAGAGAGGACTCTCATAATTATATAAATGCAGGTGTCTGTGTGTGTCTGTGTGTGTATGTGTGTGTGCGTGTGTGTGTATGTGTGTGTATGTGTGTGTGCGTGTGTGTGTGTATGTGTGTGTATGTGTGCATATTATGTAAGAGCAAATTTGCATGAAAAAAAAGTTTCCTGAGAGTGTCACTGTGTGACCATTTCATCATTTTGCATGTTTTAGCTCATTTACTCACATGACATTGCTGCTGTGTTAACAAAGACGTTTTAATGTGTTTTTCCTGCCACACAGGCAGCTGCTGACTCTCATTTACTTCACCGTATGATGGAAAACAATTTGCAGATGCTTGAAACGTGCTTGAGGTAGAAGATCATTGACGGTAAACAATCATATCTGTCTTGTTGCTGCCTGGTAACGAAGTGCCGATTTGCTTTAATAAGTCTGCACTGCATTAATGCACAATGATTAATAAAAGCAGATATGGTGTTCACTGTGTTCAGTCACTGTGCTCACAGACAGGAATGTGAATTATTGATTGCCAGGAATGTGTGTCACCAGACTGATGTTGGCCCTTTAACTTCATATGATTCTGTTGCTGTTTCAGTTTTCAGACACTGTAGATTCTCTAACTTTCTATCTGATTCATGTTATGAAAATGTCAACTTTCTAATCCTAAATCTATGTCTGGAAAACAAACTTTGTCAAGAAAATCACAAATAGTCATGTTGAAAAAGTATTCTCAACCCAAGAACTAAAAGTATGAATTAATGTCTCCATTGTTTTTTTATTCACAATAATATGATTTATTTACATTTTCTGATTTGCATTCGATGCAAATAACTCTGATTCGTTACATTGCATAGTGTTGGAGAGCCTTACTGGCTTTAGTTGTGAGCTCTCTACGAGGGAAGAAGACACCAAAGCCAAAACAGCAAAGAGAATAAAGATGGACCTACAAACATATGCCCTCAGTAATGGGCCTGTTGTTTTTCTTAACATCGTGACGATTGCATTTTACATGTTTTGCATGGTCCGTCCACTTCACGGAGAAAGGATCAAGCAACCTCTGAAGCTTCTCCTGTGGTCCTTGATTTGCTGTACAATAACTTGCATGGTGGCAGTTATTTTTGCGGTGGGCTTTTCTCTACGTTTTGAACACTTCACGATTGGCGAAATCTTTTTTGCATTGATGGTCTGCAGTGCGTTCAGTAGTATGTCCTCCTCTGTCTGGCTGAACTTCTTCTACTGCAGCCAGATTGTACCTGCACAGAGAGCTCTCTTCATCTGGATTAAGAAGAATGTTAAATCCATCATCTACTGCTTTTGGATTGTTGACAGAATTAACAGTTTGTTGAGTGTTACTTGCACGTTTTTAATCAAGATTGTTCCTGATGGAAATGGAACCAGCAACCATTCCACATTGGTTCATGACATGCCTGCAAGCGATTTCTTGAAATATTTCCAAGAAATGATGTTTTTCATTGTGTTTTCCGTAATGAAGGTGCACTTTGTTTTCTGTCTGTGTGTTATGGTGATGTCCAGTGGTTCTACTGTATTCTACCTGTCTGGACACATGCGTCGTATGGTGGCAAATGGACAACCTCTGTCCTGTCCACAGTTAAGGAATCAGGTGAGGGTCACCGTCACCGGCATCCTACAGGGAGTTCTGTATGTGATCTGTGCTGTTTGGACCTTCTCAAGTTCTATTGCTGCGGACACTTTTGGACAGATCCGTTTTACAGCTATCGATTCCACTGTCATCAACTTGTACATGTTCGGCACTCTGTTCAACATGGGAGCTGGTCAGGCTGTATTCAGGCAGAGAGCAGCGCACATCTGGCTGAGAGCTGCTCAGTGCTGCAAAGCACCTCAAGTACAACAGTCTGAACAAGGAGTATGATGCTGCAGCTGAAACCAGAAGACCAGGGCTCTGCTGAGGAGAACCTAAGACTCTTATCAATCTATATGGATGCAAGCTGCCCCTGAAGCTTGGAATATAATCGTAGGAGACCAGAGCTACTTACATGTTTTGTTAAAATATGGAATTATTTATTTATAGATGAAGATTTTGTTTTTATGTCATATACAGTTAGATGCCACCTTAACTGTGAAAAATGATATATTTATTAATAATATGTATTATATATTTACAGCTCTGTAATTGCTTTATTCCTGCTTTTCATATGCATTGATTCAGAATTTAGTACCTGGAAACCTATCAGATTCAGGAAATATATTTCAATAAAAAATCAAAATGTATCTGTTCAATTCGTGCCATCCTCATTCCTCAAACAGGTGAAGAAGTATTTTCCATTCATATAAAATTGTCACCTTCATTACGTTCTCTAACAAGCGTTGTGTGTTGATCCACCCCCTTCTAAAAGAGTCCTGAGGGGTCCTGAATACTTCCTCCACTATTGTTGATTTGCAAAGATCTAGTAGCAAAACATCAAGAACGATAACAACATATTTCTGTCAATGATTTTGCCCTTCGATGCTGGCAGAGATCAAACCATATAGACTGTAAATAAGAAGGGTCAAATGATCCAAAATGATACCTTCAGGATCCATCGGGAATGTTGCAATCCACATTAAACACACATGAATGAGCTACGAAAGGTATACAAATTGCATTGCGAAATACGACTTGCTGAATTGTGGCAATTCTTTTGAAAAACAAGCTGCAAAATTGTACTGTTTCATATTATTGTGAGTCATTCTGTTCATAAGGAGTACATATGAATGCTTCTTTTGTAGTTGTTATTTCAGGGTCAAGCTCACTGTGTCTCATTAAAATGTATCTAACATTAATCACGTGTGTTCATTTTTATTAGTTTGAATAATGTCTGTGTTGCTGTTGCATATTTAGCAAATTGGATTTAAAAATCATCATATTGTTTTGTGATTTTGTTCTCATGTCACATCTGTCCACAGTTGTGCCAACGGCACTTGAACTCAAATTTAGGTCATCAGCTTGTTGTCGGCCCTTAAACCTTCCATGATTCCTGCTACTTTTTGAGTTTTCAGACATCATGTCAAAGGCTCACATAATGAAGATTAATAAACTTAAAAAAGAGACAATAGAGTCCTCTTTTACCTGTTAAATCTCAAACATTGGGGTCTTCTGTCACTCTCTGGCCGGCACTGGGTGAGTCATGACAGTTACACGAGGCAACTGCACCAGCTGTTGAGCTGTTTGTGACACTGAGTTGAAGTTATAGTTGTTGCTATTCTATGGAAGAGCTTTGCGTTCATCAAAGAAAGCCAGATTCAGTTATTGTTACTTTGTATATTTACAAGATATAATAGTATTAACATGATTCAGATAAAATATCTCACAATTACAACATCTGTATCTTGTAATTATGATGGTTATGAAATCATTTTCTTGTATTTTTTGGATACTTATGAGAGAGGACTCTCATAATTATATAAATGCAGGTGTCTGTGTGTGTCTGTGTGTGTATGTGTGTGTGTGTGTGTGTGTGTGTGTATGTGTGTGTGTGTATGTGTGCATATTATGTCAGAGCAAATTTGCATGAAAAAAAAGTTTCCTGAGAGTGTCACTGTGTGACCATTTCATCATTTTGCATGTTTTAGCTCATTTACTTTAACTCACATGACATTGCTGCTGTGTTAACAAAGACGTTTTAATGTGTTTTTCCTGCCACACAGGCAGCTGCTGACTCTCATTTACTTCACCGTATGATGGAAAACAATTTGCAGATGCTTGAAACGTGCTTGAGGTAGAAGATCATTGACGGTAAACAATCATATCTGTCTTGTTGCTGCCTGGTAACGAAGTGCCGATTTGCTTTAATAAGTCTGCACTGCATTAATGCACAATGATTAATAAAAGCAGATATGGTGTTCACTGTGTTCAGTCACTGTGCTCACAGACAGGAATGTGAATTATTGATTGCCAGGAATGTGTGTCACCAGACTGATGTTGGCCCTTTAACTTCATATGATTCTGTTGCTGTTTCAGTTTTCAGACACTGTAGATTCTCTAACTTTCTATCTGATTCATGTTATGAAAATGTCAACCTTCTAATCCTAAATCTATGTCTGGAAAACAAACTTTGTCAAGAAAATCACAAATAGTCATGTTGAAAAAGTATTCTCAACCCAAGAACTTAAAGTATGAATTAATGTCTCCATTGTTTTTGTATTCACAATAATATGATTTATTTACATTTTCTGATTTGCATTCGATGCAAATAACTCTGATTCGTTACATTGCATAGTGTTGGAGAGCCTTACTGGCTTTAGTTGTGAGATCTCTACGAGGGAAGAAGACACCAAAGCCAAAACAGCAAAGAGAATAAAGATGGACCTACAAACATATGCCCTCAGTAATGGGCCTGTTGTTTTTCTTAACATCGTGACGATTGCATTTTACATGTTTTGCATGGTCCGTCCACTTCACGGAGAAAGGATCAAGCAACCTCTGAAGCTTCTCCTGTGGTCCTTGATTTGCTGTACAATAACTTGCATGGTGGCAGTTATTTTTTCGGTGGGCTTTTCTCTACATTTTGAACACTCCGCGATTGGCCAACTCTTTTTTGCATTGATGGTCTGCAGTGCGTTCAGTAGTATGACCTCCTCTGTCTGGCTGAACTTCTTCTACTGCAGCCAGATTGTACCTGCACAGAGAGCTCTCTTCATCTGGATTAAGAAGAATGTTAAATCCATCATCTACTGCTTTTGGATTGTTGAGAGAATTTACAGTTTGTTGAGTGTTACTTGCATGTTTTTACTCACTATTAATCCTGATGGAAATGGAACCAGCAACCATTCCACATTGGTTCATGACATGCCTGCAAGCGATTTCTTGAACTATTTCCAAGAAATTATGTTTTTCATTGTGTTTTCCGTACTGAAGGTGCACTTTGTTTTCTGTCTGTGTGTTATGGTGATGTCCAGTGGTTCTACTGTATTCTACCTGTCTGGACACATGCGTCGTATGGTGGCAAATGGGCAACCTCTGTCCTGTCCACAGTTAAGGAATCAGGTGAGAGTCACCGTCACCGGCATCCTACAGGGAGTTCTGTATGTGATCTGTGCTGTTGGGACCATCTCAAGTTCTATTGCTGTGGACGGTTTTGGACAGATCGGTTTTACAGCTATCGATTCCACTGTCATCAACTTGTACATGTTCGGCACTCTGTTCAACATGGGAGCTGGTCAGGCTGTATTCAGGCAGAGAGCAGCGCACATCTGGCTGACAGCTGCTCAGTGCTGCAAAGCACCTCAAGTACAACAGTCTGAACAAGGAGTATGATGCTGCAGCTGAAACCAGAAGACCAGGGCTCTGCTGAGGAGAACCTAAGACTCTTATCAATCTACATGGATGCAAGCTGCCCCTGAAGCTTGGAATATAATCATAGGAGACCAGAGCTACTTACATGTTTTGTTAAAATATGGAATTATTTATTTATGTATGAAGATTTTGTTTTTATGTCATATACAGTTAGATGCCACCTTAACTGTGAAAAATGATATCTTTATTAATAATATGTATTATATATTTACAGCTCTGTAATTGCTTTATTCCTGCTTTTCATATGCATTGATTCAGAATTCAGTACCTGGAAAACTGTCAGATTCAGGAAATATATTTCAATAAAAAATCAAAATGTATCTGTTCAATTCGTCAAAACAAGCTGCAAAATTGTACTGTTTCATATTATTGTGAGTCATTCTGTTCATAAGGAGTACATATGAATGCTTCTTTTGTAGTTGTTATTTCAGGGTCAAGCTCACTGTGTCTCATTAAAATGTATCTAACATTAATCACGTGTGTTCATTTTTATTAGTTTGAATAATGTCTGTGTTGCGGTTGCATATTTAGCAAATTGGATTTAAAAATCATCATATTGTTTTGTGATTTTGTTCTCATGTCACATCTGTCCACAGTTGTGCCAACGGCACTTGAACTCAAATTTAGGTCATCAGCTTGTTGTCGGCCCTTAAATCTTCCATGATTCCTGCTACTTTTTGAGTTTTCAGACATCATGTCAAAGGCTCACATAATGAGGATTAATAAACTTAAAAAATAGACAATAGAGTCCTCTTTTACCTGTTAAATCTCAAACATTGGGGTCTTCTGTCCCTCTCTGGCCGGCACTGGGTGAGTCATGACAGTTACACGAGGCAACTGCACCAGCTGTTACTTGAGCTGTTTGTGAAACTGATTTGAAGTTCTAGTTGTTGCTATTCTATGGAAGAGCTTTGCGTTCATCAAAGAAAGCCAGATTCAGTTATTGTGACTTTGTATATTTGCAAGATATAATACTAGCAATAGAATCAGATAAAATATCTCACAATTACAACGTATGTATCTTGTAATCTAACCTTTACTGTTACTAAAACCAAGGCTTAGTGTGACATCAAGATGTCTTTTCTTATGAAATCATTTTCTTGTAGTTTTTAGATAATTATGAGATAGGAATCTCATAATTGTAAGATATTTTGACACAACTTACAATTGTAAGATTTGTTGGTTATTAGATGACAAGTAAAAAACTAAATTGAAAGATGAGTTGTTTTATTTGCTTTGAAGAAAGCCATGCACTTCACACCTACTAATCACCTACAGTCAGGATAAGTACCCTTTGAGCCCACACTGGTTCTTTCGGGTACAATCAAACCTCAACGTTGCATTTCTTAATGTAATGTAATGAAGTAACTTGAGTTTAATAAAAACATAGTGGGCTACATGTAACGTGCTATGGAATTTGTTTTCATTCATGCGTTCTCGCAAGTCTGAGCTTCTGAAGAGGTCGTGAAGGCATCACGCGGTCTGGTCCAGCCCCTCCTCTTTCCGCGGTGTGTTTCGCCCTCTCGGCAGTTGATGAGCGAAGGAGACGAGAAGGAGGCGCGGCGGCGGACAAGAGGAGAGGACAGCAAAATAAATGTCACCGTTCGACAGCCAGTTGGGTTGGCAGAAAATCGGCAGGATTACATTTTCTGGAAGGATCCGCAAAAGGGAAAAAAAATATCGATTAAGATCGAACGTTGTATTCAGCTGTAACGTTCATTCTCACTGGAATAAATTATGTTAAGTCAGCGGTTGAACGTTAACCGCTTGTTCAGGTGAGTAACGTTTATGTCAACGTCCGTTATTGGACTCGATGTAGCGAACGTTGGCGTTAGTTGTTATATTTAACACAGCTTAAGAGTTATTTTAACCTAAGAGAACTGAGGTACAGCGTTACCTTTAACCTGTGATGAACGAGTATACAGCAGTGCTTAAAACACCTGGCTGACGCTACCTGGCTCTAAACGTGTTATTGTTTTGAGACGTTACACAGCAGGAGCAACAGGAGGATTGTGTGTGTGCGTGTTATTAGCACCGTGTGCCCGATAAAGGCTGAAAGAGGGGCGCAAACACAGTCTAATTCACCCAACCGCGCGATGCGTCAAGGTAGTTGACGTTAATGCACCGTTTATTCTGCCTGTGTTGTGTCTTATTTTCCCCAAATCATTATTAAATCAACGCAGTGTGTCTCAGCAGGGACGAAAGAAGGTAGAAAGGAAAGAAGGAAGGTTTGAAAGTAGGAAGTGAAAAGGGGAGATGAGAGAAAGGAAAGAGGGAAGGATATAAGAAGGAAGGCAGAAAGGATGGGAGGGAGAGAGAAAGGAATGAAGAGATGAAAGACACATGGATTTAAAGATGGAAGAATGGAAAGAATGAATGATTGAAAGAAGGGAGAAAGGAAACAAGGGAGGAAAGAAGGAAGGTTGGAAAGGAAGAGGGAATAAAGGGAAGAAGAAATGGAGAAAAAACAAATGACTAACTACTAACATGTTTCTCTTCTCAGGTGATTTAAGGTGCAGGCTGTGAAGTTTGCCCCGTCAGGGGTATGGCCCCGGCCCTCACCAAAACCCTGAAAGATGGCCACGGGATCCACCTCTCCTCGCCTCCCGCCGCCGTTAGAATGGACCCGGATGGCCGAGCCGTGCGCAGTACTGAGCCGGAGTCTCGGATGAGGCCGACAGATGACGGAGACCTCCAGAAGTTGTTGCTGAACCTCTCTCGCTTCCCCTCTCTGGACTCCCGTCTCCCTGCCGTCCAGGCGTCCGCCAGCCGGCGTGAGACGGTGCTCCTCCTCCCCGGCCCTGCTTCCCTCCTCAGCCTCCTTTCCTTCAACAAAGGCCTGCGAAATTCTCATCAGGTGGCCGGCCTCCTCCCAGGTGTACCAGACAAGTTTTTAGTCCTTGTCCCTGAGCACAATAGCCAAGAGGCTTGCCTGCTGCACAGACGCAGCTGTGCTCCTGAACGTGGACCAGATGGTGGTGATGTGCGTCACCCCCCTCTCACCCTTAGTGTTCCTCACGGGGAGATACACTCCGAGGGCTACACCCCCTTCTTCGCACCCCCACCTGCACTGACACAGGGGGAAGTGGCTGCCATGGGCTGGTCTCCTCCATCCTCGGTGCAGCCTCGCAGCGACGTTGGGAACTCTGACCGGCCGGCATCCGGAACTGAGCTGGAGGAGAAGCTCTCCAGGCAGGCAGAGCTGCAGGGCCGAGCTCAGAGGCTGCAGAGGAGACTGCAGGCCCTGATGGGAGAGCACGCCGTGCTGCACTGCAGCCAGCAGCTGGAGGGGCTGAAAAGGCACCGTCGACTCGACAGCCCGGGCTCCGTGCGATCTGGCGTACTACCTCCGCAAGTGGGAAGGAAACCCCGTTGCTCTTGGCTGGAGTCCTTCACAGAGCTCACGGAATTCAGCCGCTCCAGCCAGGCGGTACTGAGAGGCCTGCAGGAAGCTTTGGACTCCGAGGCCACGGCCAGCAGTAGCTCAGACGAGGAGGATGAGATCCACGGCAGAAGCGAGACTTCACCTGTGTGAGTAGAAGGTGCACGTAGTTAGTTGCATGTGCGCATTAATCAACAAGACTCTAAAGCACTGAAGGGGACTTCTTTTGGCAACTGGGATATACACCTCAATACAAAAATCACAATTAGCTGCTAATCATTAACAATATAACTTCATAACACACTGTGGGTATTGTTTTGCCACAGTTAAAATATGATGCGAAGCTGTTAATAGATTTGTTAACAGCTGTAATCAACAGATTGTATTGTACGTATTGCTTGCTAAAAAAAAAAACACTTTCCACACACAGAACAACGGTTGGTTTCTCCTTTACAAGCAAACTGAGTGAGACCAGTTTCCTTGTTTCTTGTTTTGAACTTGTGTATTTTTAGGAGCCACAGTGCGTATCATATGTGTCACAGCTGGTTATTCCAGCTAACTAAACACGCTCCAAAGGAGAGGATTTAGAAATCCCCTGAACCACGTATTTTGCTTATCAAGTTGAGGTGAACCGCATGATTTCACACAGTGTCGAACGCAAAGTCACCAGCTAGCGTTGAAGAAAACCGTGAGAAAAAAACCCATTTCACGAACTTCATTGTGCTCTCAAGCCCGTTTTAAAAGAATACAAACATGGTGTGAAATGGAGAGGCTCATTTATAGAGGACACTGTATGAGATCCACTGTGTCTCTGCCACATATTTCACTCGGCCCTCAGTGGAGTTTACAGTGTGGTTGTCATTAGCACAAGTTTTGTCCTCCCAGCTGTGGAGAGTGTGACGACATTTTTTCAGCTATGCACACACACGCGCTTCTCTTTCCATGCTGCAGTCATACACTCAGCAGACAAGCCAGTTGTCCACACCCACAGGCTAGGAAATAAACACGGCCATGCCAGCAAGCCTGTAACATGCCATTCTGTGCCATTGAGCTAGTGACATGTGTGTGTGTGTGTGTGTTTTGGGGGTTTGTCTGCGGTACTTGTGTCCTTGCTCAAAGGGAGTCATGTTGCCCCAGATGAGGCAAAAATAATGGAAATCCTGTATGATTGTATCTTCTATCCGGTGAGGCGTGTTTGTTTTTTTCTGCAACAAACCACAAGACGGTATTTAACTTGCAAAAAAAACAAACACATTTTCATCGTCAGAATTTTGCATATGTTTTTCCTGTTGGCTGATATTGTGGCAAATGTCCACAAATACATTATGTTAACGAGAAACAGGGAATGGGAGCAATTGGGCTGAAATAGATTTTGAAATAGATAATTTAAATTATTTTTAGCCCCATATTACCAGCCTCATGTTACCAGGTTAACACACTTCCAGTGTGAACTCTGTTGGGGACAGGAGGGGTAACGTCTTGGTCTTTCTGGACCAGTCAAGTCTGGTTTAAGTGCAGAACCATTTAATTCATTCAGTTCCATGTAGTTCTTCAGCACTTCTGTTTGTTTCCTGTATCCGTGCAATAAACAGGAGCTGTTAACAAAACTGGGACATGTTTATAAGCCCCGAGAACAGGAAAGAGAACGGGTGTTTTCTAATCCGTGCGTGTGTGTGTGTGTGTGTTTATTTGGCCAGATTTAGTCATCTTGGAAGCGTCAGCTTGCCTTTTGTACAAGTCCGTTGAACAAAGCTCTGTGCTGCGTCAGTAAAGCTCCCCTGGGGAGTTTTTATGGCAGGATCCTCCTTGAAGAGGATATCTCCTTGCTGGAGGAGGGACGGGTCATTGTCCTCCTTTCAAAAAAAACGTGGACATGGTCTAACTTTCACATTCTAAGTGCGAACTTGTAAAGCAGTGACATGGTTGGACTTCAAATTGAAACCATGTCCTCCAGTTTCTCATTCTTGTTATTTTAGTACTTTGTATACACAGTACTGTACGGGAAAGGCTACGAGTTGGAAAGTTTAAGTGCGCTACACACCCTGAAGCCTTAATGACTCAGCAAGAGCCAAGAAACACAATCCAGATTGGATCATTCATAAACCCACAGCAGCTTGTTGGGGCTGGCCTTTTATTCAACCTACTGCTTGCCTACTGCTTGGCAAAAACATTCCAGGAATTTTCTCATTATGCAGTTGGAAAGAGCCGCAGGGCAGCCTGGTCTGGTCATTGTCTGTGGAGGAAGGAGGGAGCCCGCTTCTTAACAAACAGATATTAGCTCAGGGTCGAGTGTCGCTCAGCTCAGAAGCAGTCATTAACCAATCATAGGCTTTGTTCTCGTATGCAAAGCTTGCCTTTATACCTACAACACACTGTGTGTAGCTATGATCAGGCGAGCAAACACCATTGTGGTTATTTGACGTATTTGGCTAGTGTTAAAACGACTACCTCACACTACCAGAGGGCATAGGCAAGGCAAGTTTATTTGTATAGCACATTTCAACAACAAGGTAATTCAAAGTGCTTCACATAAAACCATTAAAAGCATCAAAACATAAGGCAAAAGAAAAGGAGATTTAAAAACAATTAAAGAATTAAAGAAACAGTGTAAGACATTAAAGGAGATTTAAAATTTTATAAAATAGATTTATAAAATAGATTTATAGTCAAATCCCCTGTGTAGAGCTGCTTGCACATCGGCCTTTCCTTTCGCCGTCCTGCATCTGAGTGTTTGAAGTAGGGGGAGTCCCTCCCTGTCCTCACCAAGAGGTCCAAGAGCACTGCCATAGCAACTATTGCCAAACACACAGAAGATGAATGCTAACTGAACAGGCTAGCGCCATGGAAACATCCTATAGGTACACACACACCACACAATGCAATGTTTTATTCTGTGGCCTAGATAAGCTTTTGTGCCTCAGCAAAAAAAAAAAGATCCCGCACCCCCGTGCTGTTGGGATGCTTCGCAGTTTACACATGCAACACGGCAACATGGCTGGTGTGAAATAGGTCATGAGATGACGGGTGCTGCGGTACAAATATGTGGATTTTACAAGTGGTTTGGTCCTTCAGTGCTCTCTTTGTGTCTCTCCGTCTCTGTCCTCCCTTCTTTGTTACTTCTCCCTGTGGTGATACACATTTCCCTGCCAGTGATTCTAATACGCTGACCTCGTCATGCCCTTTTAGTTCATGGCTAAATTGGCGCTCGTGGCTGCGTTCACTCTCTTGACGTTTGTCTGCATTCACGGCCATATGCCAAAGATCTTCTTGTGAGGTCGTATTAGGGTGTAATCGACATCATTTGACAAAAAAATGAACAGAATACTAGAATACCACAACATGGGTCTGAGTGTCCTTCTCTGTCATCCATCAGCAGCAGCAGCAGCTGTGAGGGGCAGTGGCGGGAAGAGAGAGCGGAGCTGGGCAGCAGATGGAGTTGGTTGCAGCTACGTCTGGCCGAGCTGGAGGGGAGGATACAACAACCGGTGGAGCTCCACAAGCACATCCGCTCTACCAAGGTAAGACCAACGTGCTCTCTGCCAACATCAATACAGGGCAGCTGACATAATAGGCCAACTGGCAGCCATAGATTATTCAGGGCTTTCAGTCAGGCCTTAAATACAAGTCAGTTTTGTGTGAACACAACGTATCGGGTCAGCCAACGTCTGCTGTCTCTCTGTAACAAATGAATAGCTCTTTAGCTAAAGTATGTTATGGAAAGGTTTTAAAGCGGCATTGAGCAATGCAGCCAACTTTCATGGACTGCTGTAACGGTGAACGGTTTCATATGCGTCAATAGACTCGTCTTTTCGGTCATTATGTTCATTTTTCAGAGAAAATGCCCTGTTGTAATCATTGTATATGTGTGTGTGTGTGTGTCTAAGGGTGGTGTGGTGCTCGCGGAGTCCCAGCCGCTGACAGACAGACAGATTCAGCAAACCTTGCTGAGAGAAATGGCCGGGTTATCGGATGCTGACACTGAACCTTGCAGCCCCACACGCCTTCTGCACAACATAGAGAGACAGGTAGGAAGGATGAGCTAGTACACACCCCGGGGGTTTGAAAAATCTGGGAAGTCAGTACAACTCAGTACATTTGCTACATCTGGAAAATTTGCACCGTGGCAACATAAATACCGGAATAAAATGAGCGTTCTCTTTGGGAATCCTGTGTTCTGTGATCCTTTCAAACATGTCACACAGCAAACTTCATCCAAACAGTCCGTGACCACTTGCAGCAAACACAATCAAGGGTTCAAGAGAGTCTCAGCACTGTATATTGATTCGTCCATCCCTTTCCTTGGATGGATTGCTCACCCACTCACTGCTACTGAAGAGAAAACATCACTTCATCACTTGTGAAAAGCATTATTATGGATGATGTCTTCATTGCAGAGTGCTCAGCTCAACCAGATTGTCAGCAGTCTGATGCCTCCGCTCAGCTTTTCACCGCTATCTAAACAACCACACACCTGGAAAGGCCAGAGAGCCTTCACAAGGTACAGACACACACACACTCACACACACACACACTCACTCACTCACTCACTCACACACACGTACAGGCCTATGTGGGGGCAAGTCACTTTTCTGCAGTAGATCATTTCCAGCGGAAACAATCACACATGGGACTCTTAAATGATGCTAGATTACATGAGACACCATCCAAAGGAGAAATAGATCACATATTGATATATATTAATAGATGACAGATCCTACAAGTAAGCAGTGTTGTAGTCAAGACCACCTAAACCGAGTCATGACCAAGACCAAGACTTTGAGGGGTTGACACCGAGTCAAGACCCAGACAAAGACCAGGGAGATTCCCACACTGCATGACACACTTCCGATAAAATGTGAAACATGCAATCCATATATAAGCACTTCTCAAAGTGACCTGAAAGATACACAAGATTCCCATCAAAACACCCACACAAAACAAGTGACGATTCCTCTTCAGTCATGTCTACTGTGTGTGTGCTGTGAGAAATGTCTTGATTCAATGAGCAAATGATCAATTTTATGTGTGGAAGTTTTGAATTATGAGCAATCACAGTAATGATGTCAACAAGTAAATCAGACTCTAATCTTCGCATGAGTTATATCCCTGACCTCACCTGATCTCGTCCCTGCAGCTCCAGGAGAAGGAGACCGGGGGGGACCAGGAGGCTCTCCAAAGCCGACGCGTCGTGCGTTTGTGCCCGGACCCGACCGCTGGTCACCTACCACAAGCCTAAACTGTTCACCTTCAACCCGAGCAGCCCACAGGTAGGAAACACACGTAGTCTCCTTTCATTTCATTTCGGGGGAGATTTGCTGCTCCAATGTCCCATTAGTATGATTAATGATGTCTTCCATAAGCTCATTCTTATCTTGAAACCGCTCTGGGCTTCTGAAACAAACTCTACGGGGACACAGTAGTGTCTATTCATTTGTGCCGCCCATGCTCCTGCACAGTGGCGTGGATAATGGATGGATGCTGGAACACCGGTGCATTCCTCCGCTCTCTGTTCTGAGGACTTGGCAGGAAAGACAGTAATGAAGATGACACCAGAATAACTACGCCTGATTACCACATTTACTTCATTACAATCCACCACCTATCAATTCCAATTGTAGACCCATTTTGGCTTTTTAAAATAAATGTTGGAAACTGTGTCACCGTGTAGAAGCTGCTAAACATCTTCCTTTTCGTTGTGCATGGGAGTGTTCTGAAGCTCGAGCCTTTAATTAGCCGACTACGTTCTTGGCAAGTCAAATGTCAAGTGGTTGGCATCGCCCTGCGTAGCTTCACACAGTTTTAGTCAAAAGAACTCCGATACTATCGTTGTACTTTTATGTGCAACATTACATGCACAATACTTCAACTGTTTTGTGATATCTTTTTTTTTTAATCTGCACGAATGAAGCATTTAAACAAAGTTTAGAAACATTATGCGTAGGCCTCATTTTCTGATCCCTAACTAGCTCTTCTTTAGCTCACGTACCAACATATAAATGTTAACATACCAATGTTACCATGGAGGCTCAACATCTTGCTGAACAATAGTATTCGTGCATGGAGCCCAGACTGATTGTAGCTATTATAAAAAGAAGCAGCACCATTGAGACGTTGCCAGATGACAAAGAAAGCTCTTTAACAACTTAATTAATCCTTGTGACTCACACTCCAATAAAACACAAAGCTAAGTTATTACTGCAGTTAAACTCTTTGACTAAACTGCTCTTGTTTAGTATCATGTGAAAAAAATATTTTCTCTCTCTCTCTCTTGTGCATCAGGACTCTGGAACGCCCACGTCTGCCTCGTCTCTCTCATCATCATCTTCCTGTTCATGCTGCTCATCTTGTGATCCTGTAGCCCTGTGCTCTGATCCAGACTGCAGCTCCGGTAGGGCCCTGTCCTTCAGGACCCCCAAGCCCACACCTCACCCTGGGCTGTGTCTTTCATTCGGTAGGAGAAACATTAACACCACGTCACGAGGTTGGCTATGTAGGAAGATCAGGGAACCTGTGTACGCGAAGCAACCTTTTTTTTGTTGTTGTTGAAAGAAATATGTCATTTCATCTACTGTTTTCTGAAAGCTGCAGTTCTTTTCTTTGCCTCGACTGCATGCTTGCACATAGAGACGTGCTGAAGTAATTGATCGTGAAAACGTTAAGACTGCTGGGACTGTTTTGAGCGCATACTTTAAAATTGTCACTCTTTTCCAGACACTCCTCGGTCTCACCACTTAAAGAGAGTCCTGGCCAGAGAAGAATGGTCCCAAAGGCCTTTGTCTGTCAACGTCCAGCCCTCCAGTCAAGCACACTACAATAGACGCAGCTCCACACCACTGCACAACAGTAAGAACCCTTCACCGGCATATTGATCACACACCCTGTAGTGTTCTATGGTGCTCTCCTGTCTTATACCAGTGCACCTTACTTGTGTGTTTAGTCGCTGCTTGTGAAGTGTTCAAACAGGCCTGTAACCCGTGCTGCTGTCGTAGTCAACTGATGAAGAAGACGACAGGAGGACAGAGGTTGAGAAGAAAGCACCTGCATTCTTCTTCTTCTTCTTCTTGTTATTCGTCTAACAGACGGGAGCCTCACTGGCTTTTGATCCACTTCTCTTTGTTGTGGTGGAGCTGCACCGAAGTCTTTGTTTTTGAAGTCGATGGGAATTTAATGTGAATGCAAAGTCAGCACTACCTGCTGCAGCGTCACAGTCCAAACTTTTCAATGGTGGTTTTTATTAGGAAAACTGTACATATATTGAATATCAGTTATATTAACAAAACATTTCCATTTATTTTTAGATTAAAATGACTTTTGTAGTTTACGTTGTTTC
This sequence comes from Melanostigma gelatinosum, assembly GCF_949748355.1. Taxonomy (NCBI): domain Eukaryota; kingdom Metazoa; phylum Chordata; class Actinopteri; order Perciformes; family Zoarcidae; genus Melanostigma; species Melanostigma gelatinosum. The sequence continues at coordinate 19,155,833 of NC_136643.1, read as the reverse complement.
TAAACAATATGTTATGAAAACTTGTAATAATAATAAACTGACAATTCATCTTGTTTAGACTATTCTCCCCTTCGGTTGTCGTGATACCGTGGCTGCTGTGTCTGCTTGTTATCTCCTCGTGGAGCATCATAAGTGGTTCCTAGTATGTCAGATATCCCACTGGGTCTGTCTGAGGCTTCCGGCTGAGCAGTAGGTGGAAATTAAATCATTTTTGGCATTTCAGCAGACATTAATATGTGTCTCTTTACATTAGTCTGAAGCTAATAAATGATCGTTTACTTCTCTGGTTTCAGGGCTTTAAGTGCTCCTTGCTCCCTTGGTTGTCCACGCTGGAGATTGATAATCCAAAACAATCAATGATTGGTTGATTTTTAGAATGTTGACGAAACAGTTTGTATCAGATGGACTTGTGTTAAATACAAAGGTGAGGGTAAAGAAAAGGTGTTCAGTGATGTAGGAGAGGTGGAGAGAGAATAAGGGAGGAGACACAAAGGAGGCCAATTGGGAAATTGACGAAGACGTCACTCACCCACCACTCTGTCGATTTCCTGTCGGCTTGAATGATTGTTTCCCCTTTTGTCAACAGCAGAGAAAGAAGTCAAGTAAATGTCACCTAAAATAATAGCCTGGCACATGGAAACAAACTTCTTATCATAGCTGATTGTAGCTAAAGCAGAGAGAGATTACGTGAACAGTCAAAGCAAGAAAGGGATGGAAATATCAGCAACTGGTTCACTATGGTAGCTGTTTGCACAGTGTAAGAATGGAGAGCCCTGTGATTCACTTTATTATTGGAATGAAAGGTGGATTCCAGGCATCAGTCTATTCATTCTTGTCTCTTGTTCCTCCATTACCGCTGTCCTTCTCTGGTTTGTGTGTGTCATTATAGGTCGCACATACAAGCAGCATGCAAGGCATCATGACAGAAGAGTTATGGGTCTGTCACCTATCAGGATGGCAGGCTCTGCTCAGAGTCAACACAGGAGAGCCAATCAGAGGAAGCTAAGACGCATCCACAGGCTGGTAGAAGGTGTGTGTATATGCAAGTGTATGTTTATTAAATGGCTACAGTGAATACTCTCCATCCAGAGGAGCAGGATTGGTAAACACAGACATTTTTAAATATGTATTTTTTTGTATAAATCACCCTTTTTTTGGGTACCAGAAGTTGTTTATGATGTCGTGTCTGTTCCAGCCTGACAATATCTTGATGTGTTGTATTCAGATGTGGAAGAAGTCCTGTACCAGTTATGTGACCCAAACAGTTCAGATGAAGTGCTGGAGGAGAGCTACACACCGTTCTCACGCAAGAAGGCCTCACGGGTAACACACACACACACACATTTTTTTGAACGTGTATACTTGTGAGAACCCTCATTGACATGCACAGTACGGTAATGCCAGAACCCTGACCCCAAACCCAACCTAAATTGGCCTCGACCCTAAAACCAGATCAAGATAATACATTAAACCGGTAAAACAGACCCTCACATCAAAAATTCAAAAAGCATCTCTTGCCTTCTCTTGGTAAGTCAAATATGAATAAAAAGCTGGTCAGTCAACAGAAAACCTCCATCACGGCAACCTGGTGATGTAGATGTATGTGAACACTTCTGAATCATTGGTCATGTTTTCCTTTTAGGGCTTTGTTCGCAAACGCCAGGGAGAGAGTGTGCACAACATCAACAACATTGTCATCCCCATGTCTCTGGCTAAAGTGGAAAAGCTGCAGTACAAAGACATCCTGACGCCCAGGTATGGAACCAAACGGCCTCTAATGGAGTCGCATAGAATTCTAAAGGTCCTGGTTTTGTATTTTGGCACGTGGAATTTACTGTGGGTTTTAAATGTCTGTCTTTGCAGTTGGCGGGAGAATGACGCATCGTCTCTGATGAACAGTGAGGCGGAGAAGAAGGACGACGATGAGGAGGAGCAGGTAGTGTCTCATCCCTTTGGACATGAGCTGTTTATTGTGATTTGTGAAGAAAATACCATCCTTATTCCTTTGTGTGTGTGTGTGTGTGTGTGTGTGTGTGTGTGTGTGTGTGTGTGTGTTTGTGTGTTTCAGGTGGAGGATCTCACTAACAAAGTGTATGCACTGAGGCACCTGGAGTTGGAGCAGAGGGAGAAATTACACTGGTCATCAGTGGGAAAAAGAAAATGCTGCAGGCTTCCTAAAAGGTGGAAACACACAAAATAAAATACTCACAGAACTGCAACATTACATACTTTTACGTTGAATACATCAGGTGACACCCGTCATGCAAGGTGAATTACATCGGGTCGGTTGGGGAGAATGAATTGGCCTTCTCAAACGTCAGAAACGTCGGGCAGTGTTTGTTGTATTAAATCCTTATCCTGCTGTCTGAGCTGACTGCACAGTGAAACTATTGCAGACTTGGTTTGTTCGTCAAAGGGGAATGTTGAGTAATTGACTCGTGAAGTTTCATGGGGTGCGCTTGTTTTTTTTCTCTCCAGATCTGGCAGCAGGTTGTCAGGCAGCGGGGGCGGGATGTGCTCATCAGGAGAGGAGAGCTCCGTGGAGTTGAGTTTTGCGCAGCTGGATTCTGGTGAACAGCAAAGCTCAGAGGAGTGGCTGGTAAGATCAAAAGCACCACAGCTGAAACCCCGAACAAGCTTTGAATATCAGAGTATGATGCTTCAGCTGCCATAGGAGGGAACTCACACTTATCATACACAGCGATTTTCTATTTTTTACCTCACAGCCTCTATAAAGAGGAGATTTGCTCGTAGATCATCAGTTATTACACCCCTTGTTGCTGAATGAATATTTTCTGTAACATTCCAGTTACAGATATGTGTTATTTGTGCTTCAGATGAGGGAATAAGAGTACAATGTAGCAAGAAAGGTTTACAGACTAATCAATACTCTCTCCCAGTCATATTGTGAGTTAAAAGCCGAGATGCATCCTTGAGCGTGGACACGGGTACTTCTCCACTCTGTTGATGATACTCTGATTGCAGTGCTCTGAACCACTTCTCTTTGATTGGAGAAGGAATAAGTTGTTACTAAACCAGACTGTCCGTATCAACCGTCTCCACACTACAAATATCGCCCACTTCACTGATTTGCACTACTTATGCACTCGAGCACCCATACAAACCCTGATTAAAGCAGCGTAAACAGTTCGACATCAGAGCCATGCACCACTATGATACAGCCTTCAAAGTCTAAATTCAACCAAGGTAGTCGGGACTGATATTGGAGGAGCAACTATCAAGTTTTGGACATTATTTTACAATTTGTATGTAGCTAATGAAGATTTAAGCATATCTAATGCTCATTAAATAATTGAGTTGGAGTTGGAAAGTGATACATAGAACACATACTAAAATCTAAAACATAAACAAACAATCTATTCAATTTACAGGTGTGTATAATGCGTACTGAATTGTAAATATGCTCAATTCCCTTTGTCGTCCGGCAGCCTCAGACACCCTGGGAGCCACGAGTGTTTCCTTTGGCCGAGGACGAGGAGGACCCACTTCTCTCTGACAACCTGGACAAAGTCCCATTAGGATGGCCAGAGTGTAGCTCCGCCTCCTCCACGTCAGAGAACGCCAACTCCTGTCTCTCCCTCGCTCCCTCCTCTGGTGCTACACTGCCGACTGGTGGACAAAGCCGGAGCAGCACATCCAATGGCAGCTGAGACAGCGGTGCCTTTTTCTTTTCTTTTTTTAAACATGTGAGTTGGGAAATACAGTGAATTCCCTCTTTGATAGTGTGCAGTCTTACTCAGATTGTTTGCGCATGCCACACCAGCTTTTTGCTGAAGTTTTTACCTTGTTTGTTCTTCGCAAACTGTTGTTGATTCATTTGGCAAGTTTTTACAAAATAATTTTCTTTTATAAGTTGATTGTAATAACAATATTTATAATACATTATAATGATTATAATAAATCCTAAGGTATTATTACTAAGACAATTAACAAATGCAATCATTTGTCATTTGTTCCTTCAGCTCATCAGTCATTTTAGGAAATCATTTTGTTGGTCATTCATTTATTCATTTATTTAGTTGTCTGTGCATTCATTCATCTGTCCAATTCGCAATTTATAGCACAAAGGATTTCTTTTTTTGTTAATGGATTTCTAACAACATCATAATTGTTAAGAAAGGCATAATTCATTCATTCAGAGTAATTTAGGTAATGAAGGAAGCGGAGGCTCTCAATCAAGCGTTGAGAGTCAATAGGAGGAGTAGTGGTTTTGACAGTTACTCAAAAGGTTATTTGTCACATTAATGAATTGTTTCATTTGCTCTCCAGATCTCCTCATGCCTGGGGCCACGAGGAGAAAATGTGCCGTGAGAACCTTAACTGGGATACTTAATAGATTCCAGAACAGTGATTTTAATGTTATTTGCTTAATGCTTTAAAGCAAAAGTGTTTTTTAGGTGTACTTTGTGAGTATTGTAGCACAACTACTGTAGCTTCTGCTACACCTTCAGGTTTTAATGTATAAAATGTACTGTATGTAAAGAGATGTGTACCAGCACAACCCCACTGTAGTCTCAGGTTTGTATACTGTTTGTAGTCGACACTTCATTTTTTTAATCTAATATATTTTCACAGTTATCTTAAAAAGTCAGTATATGAAGACTTTAGCACATACACATATTTATGTATCTTTTACTTGATTTACATGTGCTTTTTGACTTTATGTTGTTTTTTTTGTCTGTCATATGGTATATATTTTTTATGAAAGTCATAAGTAAACATTTGCCAGCCAGTACGTGTTCTGGAGTCTTCTTGTGGCTGATTGTCATGGCAACAAGCACAGAGATGAGGGTGGGGACAGAAAAGAAACGTCAAAGAGTATGAATGAAAAAGAGTAATATAATTATGACATGCATGACAAGATGTAGAAAATTCGAATCCATAACAGTTCGTACGTAAAATGGACACATTAAGTGAAGCACCTCATCATTTTTATTTCAGTCACGTGTAAAATGTCTGCTAAGTGTACTTTACATGTCATTGATGCAAGATAGTACTAGAAGGACAAACTAATGTGAGGTCATTTCAGTGATTTGGGTGATTAATGTTTCTGGAGGTCACCGCTTTGTAGGGCCAGAGTCTCAGGGAAGCAGCTCGTACTATGATCCCATATGCATAACCTCCTCTTATTATGTCCTCCACATCTACCGGGCCTGATGGGCAGATGGTGGTCAAGGTCAGCCCTCTCATCTTCATGCATGTGTCTCAGTTGCTTTATTAGTAAATAGGATTTGGCTGACGATCAAGTTTTCCTTTTCCATTGCTACAGATGTCTGCTGAAGAAAGTCTTTATTATACTTCTGATGTAAAACGTCTGACTGTTTTCTTGGAAAGCAGCATGTTTAATGAAGATTTCTTCATGTCAAATGTGCAGTATAGCAAACAAGCAAACCTATTCTCCATGAAATGTGAGGGGGATCCTGTAGGAGGTCCACCTCAACTCTGCCCAGCCACGTCTGTCTCATCCTGATGGCTGGCAGGCAAAATGAGCCTCTGGAGCCACATGGGGGCCATATTTGCTTAGAAGCCAGTTTAAGTTAACATTAAAACAGAAAACCTCAAACATCTGTTCATTGACCTGGAATTAACAGACTCAACTGGTGATCAATTGTTGGACGCAACTACAAAGAGCAGCACTTTGATATTTCTACATGCTTGTAACAGCACTTTGATATTTCTACATGCTTGTAACAGCACTTTGATATTTCTACATGCTTGTAACAGCAATTTGATATTTCTACATGCTTGTAACAGCAATTTGATATTTCTACATGCTTGTAACTACAGCAGTTGCACTCCGGATGGTGCTCTTGCATATCAGAGAACATGTTGAACAACCCGACATTGGATGGAGTTATTATGCAAAGTGACAATATCACTATAATACGACAATACTGTAATGTAAGAGATTTTATGTACTGTTAAATAATTTGACTGTAGTACACTTGGATTTTGAAATGCTTGCTTCCCCATCTGTCCATGCACAGCCTCCATCTTTACGATTTAAATCAAGAAGATCTTCATCTGAATCTCACATATAGGAACTATTTCTTTGTTAGTTCCAATGAAAACAGATCACAGTAAAAACTGATTCATGTGATCCTGAGTTTTGCTTGAAAGACAAGCCACTATTATTGTTTTCCAAGGTTTAAGAAGTAGCCTATGAACACAATCCAGTTATTCTCAAACTCAACATATCAAATCTGAGTTTTGGATAAATAGCCACTGCAATGGTAAGTACAATAAAAACAACTTTAACCAGGGCGCTTGGCATCTCTGCAAAATTACACAAGTGTTAGCAGCTTTGAGACAGATACACTTTATCACTTTATGCTATCAATGTCAATACGTTAAAATGCTCAGGATACTGAAAATGTGTGGAGCACAACACCGTAATTACTAGAGCAGAGTTAAACAAAAACAAAGTCACCGCGCGACTAGGACAGTCATTACGGTAAATGTAGGCTGCGGAGCCTCTGTGTCCGAAAGACCCGGAGTTGCGCTGACAGACACGGCACCGAACAGGTAAGAGAAAAACAGGGCTTCTTCATTTCTTTTCTAGAACAGATTGATGATACTGGAGAATGTGTATAATGGTGATGATTGGACAGAAGATTGTGATCTTGACGGTCAGGGGTAATATTTTACACCAGACAATGAATGACCATCGAAGCTGAAATGATGAGGTGCCCCTCTGGAGAAAGGGCGCATTGTTCGCCGACAGTAGGAGTCTGGGGTCTTACGAGTCTGTTCTGTCTCATCTCTGCGTTCAGGTTTTAAATGAGCTATGTTGCGGAATTGACTGATATGAAATTGTAGCTGAGCAACAGATCTAAACCAAATATCTTGACAGAAGCCATATTAATTGCCTTGGCTATTATTGGTCCAATTACGCAGTTACATGCGTGTTTCGTTCACGCGTTGCATGGATAATGTCTGCATTGTGCTACATACAGGCTCTACCTATATTGCGGGCACTGCGGGAACTTGCCTTGCTGCGGTAGCAGTGCAAGGCTAAAGCAGGCTGTAGTGTGCCTGTAATACATTGTAGAAATCTATAACATGAGGTCACTGTGGGGGGGGGGAAAATGCCATTGAGAAAAAAATGGCTTTATGGAAATGTCATCGTGATTTATAATCTGAACAACGCTGCTTCATGACTGTAAGAGCGGTGCAAATGTATAGGTGCTGAGTCATGTTGCTGGGCTGCTCCCTCTCTGATTGATCACACAATGTAAAGCCTAATATGTGCATGCTTGTTATTGTCATTACCATGGGATTAATATAAAACAATCGCATTTCAGTTGATGCATATATGTTGTTGGGGTGTGTTGCATCGATTATAAATCAATTGTTAAATCTGGCTGCATTAGGAGATCTCTTCATTGAACCCAAGGCTTCATAATCATCCCCGCTCAGCAAATGCAGCTAAAGAACCAGTCTGGGTTTCTTACACCTCAGAGGTCGTTTACCTCACGCCGAATGCACATGCAACAGTGAACTTAAACATGATAGATGTCTTATTCAGTGCATGCAGGTTTCCGTTCAATCTCATTTGCATAAAAGAGGGCTGGCTATTGATTGCCCTTTGTCACATCCACTTGCCTACAGTGTGCAGATCCATTGAAATGCCTGATGCATTCAGGATGAGGCTGGGGGTGCATTGAGTCATGCACGTTGAGACAAGCAGCAGCTCCTCCTTGCTGAGGCAGTGGGCTCGTACTCCTTGTGCAGGGCCGAGATCCTTCTTGTGGCCGGTCACCAATCAATATAGTGGGTCTGCTTTTTTGCCTGCTGTAAGTGTTACTTACGCGCAGGAGCACATTCAGCTCTTGATTGATTTTTCTTCTGGCTAACATGCTTCTAGGGCGACTGTGAGGAAGGGCAGAGGAGAGGCTACATGCAAACATGTGGAAGATGTGTTTGCGTGCTTCTTTTGAGACATGGAATTTTCAGATTCGTCTTCTGACGTGACACCGCTGTGATCTACGTAAATATGTCATCGTTTTTTGTTTTTCACAACCAAACCATCTGTAGATTATTGTTTGCAACCTCTAAAGTGCAGCAGCATCTTGTGTTAGCACATATATGAGATATGGGAAACACAAACATAGAAAGAGACAATAAAGACCATGCAAGGCCAGTATACATGCTTATATTCGTAGGTAATGGATAGTTTGGGTAATAAATGTTACATTCACTTCTGTTTTCAACTCCTATTAGGTCAAATTTAGGATTTTTTTTCTGACCATGTGTCCTAATGGACTCAAGGACTGCTGTGTCTTAACTGAGCGGATCAACTGTAATATGTGAGCAGTAAAATAGGACTTCACCATTTCTTGAAGAGGTATCTAAAAGGAAACAATCGGCAATCTGATGATGCTCATAGTCTTCGGTCCAGGCAGAGGTGCCAGCGAGGTTCGGTTGCGCTGCAGCAGGCCGGGTCCCCACTCGTGTGGCACCACGTGCTGTAGGTCAGCTTTACATAAGCCCAGTGTGTCTAGTGAGACAACCTAATCCTGATTCCTACAAAGACACTTAGTCAGCCGAAAACACACACACACACTTAAGAATACACAAACGGGCAGTCCTCGCTTCTCACATTCAATGATTGACGTATAGGCTCTGTGTGTAGGTGTGTGTGTGTGTGTGTATGTGTGTGTGTACGTGTGTGTGTGTTAGAGAGAGGAACAGGGAATATGTGAAAGCTCTTTGTATGAAAGAAGAGAGACAGTGGGAGCTTTGGCAGGAGCACCAACACACACTCATCCCAGCATGTCGGCCAGCTAGCTGCCAATCTCCCCCCCCCCCCCCCCCCCCCCCCCCTCCTCTCTCTGCCTATAGTGAAGCGCTCCAGGTCGTTGGAAGATTCGCCTGTTGGTCAACCTGCTTATGCAGGAGTGAGGAGATGCTCCCGTGCTTTATGCTAACACTCAGCTGTCAACTAGCGGGGGCTGCAACTCACTATTATTTCCATTTGTTGGTTAATCTGCTGATTGTTGTCTTTTATCTTTTTATTGATTAATCATTTGGTCCCCAAAATGTCTAAATCAGAATGAGAATCACCTTAATTGTACTTAATTGTACTTACACCGGAGAAGAAATAACAGCTGAGAACAAGGACAGCAAAGCTGGATGATTATGTACAGTATATACAGAGACAACTATGTCTATGTAGAGCTTGTGGAATTGATATTGACAGTACCAGATGATATGTAGAAAAAGAAAAAAGCTATCTTGTTAAAGGGTTGTTGACAGTGAAGCGATGTTTCCTCACTCTGGAGGTGTTTAAGTCCTGTGTGGAAGGCACACTGGCACTTTTTTTTCATTAACAGTGCGAAACCCAAAGATATTCAGTTTGAACGATTATTTGTTCTTTTCTTAAAGACGCGTGTACATTCCGTGACATGTGTTGAACATGCTCTGTTTGACAGTGTTGATTGAAGGCAGCTATCAATTGCTTGGAGTCATCGAGTGACTGCAAACTGCCTTGACTCCAGCGCTGAGATCCAGGATTAACTCGCTTATCTTTGCCACTCGAAGTTGACCTCTCCTCTTTTCAAGGGTAGGGACGGTAAATAAAACAACAAGGTGGAATACATGGGGACCAGAAACAACTCGCATGTCGTTGATAAAGTGCTCGGCATTGTGCATTAGCTGGCTGCTTATATTCAGTTTTACAGTAGAGGGCAGAGGGCCAAGGATACCGACTGTACATGGCAACAATTGAACGTCTCCGCCCGCCGAGATTAGCACAGGCTTTTTGGTCACTCTACAGTATAATAGATTTTTAGGAGTGTGTAGTTAAGATTGTGTCTAAAATGCCCGTGTGGTATTGACATCCGTAGGTTTCTTTTTCAATCAGGGTCAGTTACTAAAGGCAAACCATGAGTAGCGTCAGTGTCTGTGCTCCAGGGCTCTTCAGCAGACAGCTGTTTGCAAACTTAGTCCGTCCTTCACAAGCTCGATGGTTCACTGAGGATTTAATTTAAGAAAAGATAAACGTATTCATGGAATCTGTCTCACTTGAAGCGATAATGAAGGTCAGATATGCACTTTTGCCCTTTTTCTTTTGAGAAAGTGGACGAAACTAAATTTTTAAAGTTTCTCCAATCCAGGATTTTCACTGAACAGACAACCTGTCAAATGTCATGTTTTACCTTTTGAGACTCGGGTTCTAGGGCCTTTACCATTGTCTCATGTCCATGAAATGAAAATCTCCCCGATGGTTCCATCATCAAAGAAAATAAAAAGTGTTAAAATGCTGATGGTCTGCATAATGCTGACCTCAGTTTCGTGTCCTTTAAAGTTCAGTCAGGGAGTGGGGCCATCACATTGACAAGTCGGAGCTCAGTGACTTCCATCTTTGGCTGTGGTTCAGGAGTGCTACGGCTCAGCTGCAGCTGAAGGGTATCCACTCGGTCCATTCACAGATCTGTACCTGCTACACAGCACAGTGATGTGTTTGTCCAGTGTCTTGTTGTGCTTCAACCACTGCTATTTGTAGCGTACTGAACCGCCATCCTTTTCATCGATGTCGGTTTGAACAAAGGTATAAATTATGAGCTTGACACAGATGCAGCTACAGTTACTGTACATTCTCAAGAAATGCAACTTTTTAGTAGTTTGTTTTTGCAGCAGTTGATATCATAAAGCCGTGGAGGTTTGTTAGTTATTCTCCCAGATGTTTCCTTGGGAAAGTGCATGTGCAGTGCTTACTCAGAAGCTCTGGCTCAAGATGTGGCATGAAATGGGACCGGAGCAGTCTGTACTTGCACATATAGAAGAGGCAAAATAATCCTCTCGCTGTTTCCTGACAAATCTCATGCAGCAAAGCTTGTTTAGTGTATACTGTTTGCTTGAGAACCTGAAAATATATAGCTCCTCGAGCTAATGTTGTGTTGATTAGGGAAAAGATCAGCAAAAAAAAAACCACTTGTCAGCAGCAAGGTAGCAGGCTGTCAGAGATAACAACAGGCCGGCTGCCATTGCTTGGTGGACTCTCCTCCAAAACCCTTCAGATTTTGAGGTAGCTTTTGAGGTGAGCTTGTTTGAGAAGCCCCGGCTCCTGCTGGGGTGTCACGTAAAGCAAAGCAGCAGATACATAAATAAATAAATATAAGATACAAGTAGAATTTTGAATGGGGAGTTTATTTCTGGAACCTGGAGTCTGATGTCAGAAGTCTATGTAGCTGTTTCAATAGAACCACAGTCTCTGCACCCAACAGTACACGACCAAGCAGATATGAGAGCTCATAGAAAAACATGTGTGGGCTGAAGCCAGAAAAACAGAAAGGTGAGTCACAGCTCACCGAACTATTCTCCTCTCCTCTCCTCTCCTCTCCTGTAAAGGTTTTGTGCATGTGTCTTGTATCTGTTTTTTGTATAGGGAGGGGGAAGAAATACAGTTTGAATATAATTTACAAAGTCTTTCATCATTTCTTTTAATTTGTTTTCCAGTGTCGGCATTGTATCATGTCACTGCATCTCCAAATAAGTTTCAGCGGAGCATGACAAGGCCTTCGACTGGCTAATCATTGCTGCCATGATCACTGTGAAGTCTGGCCGTGACACAATGCTCTTCAGTTACCACCAACTCTCAGATGACACTAATCATTTCACTGTAATGACATTTAGCTGTTAGCACTATTTGTGAATTGGACTGTTTTTGCAACAAGGCTCATGTATGCACCAAATGTATGAATATTATGTATTTTAAACATGTGCAAATAGTACAGGAGCGAGTGGCTGCAAAAGCTGAGGTCTCTTTTTCGTGTGTTTTCCTAAATTTTATTTTTGAAAAACAATCTTGATCATACAGTAATAACAAACACAAGCACATATTTTTTGGGAAGCGAATCAAAATGTTAGAATCAATTAAGATGAATGGCCTCTCATTGACAGCGAGTTGGAAACCTTATCCTGAACAATTACAGGCCTGGTACAAGACAGTATAATAGTGTTGGACAAACCCTCCATGCTATTTCTGAATGTGTGAGCAGTGCACATAGTGGGACTCACCTGGCTCATTATCGGAGAGCCAAAACCCCTGAGAAGATCCGAAGACAGCCATCGTCCCACCCAGTGCCCAACTAATTCCCGCCACCCACCACTTTCCCCCACAAGGGGTTTAAAAATGAAACAGATATCAGTCATTTATCACTAATATCCCCGAGCCTTCCGTACATTTTCCTCTTTGCATCTCTCCATCGGGAATTCATGCAGGCTTCACAATCTGATAGGAGCCTAATAAATCAGAGACATCTTGTCAATCAAGGTGCAATAACTTATTGCAGCGCTAAATAGAAAAGAGGTTCGTGCAACATAAGCTTGCGTGAATCGCTTTGTCGGGATAAATGCATCTGGCATGCTTTAATGTTACTGCCCTGCTCCTCTTAATGGCTTGTCTCGATGGAGCACAGAGGTGGATGCAGGGGGAAATAAAATCTTTGTTTTTCTTTCTCAACTAAATGAGGAAACGGGCATCGAGCACTCGAGTGAATGGCCCGTTATGACCTTTCCGCCTGCATTAACACACGTCTTAGGTTATGGCAATTATTTTCAGTTGTAAATGCACCTAAGATATGTTAAAAGTTGTTCACGCCGGAGATAGTCAGAGAGGCATTTTAGTCCCATTAACAACAACAGGGTTAATCAAAGGTCATGACACTCCGGATTCACCAGACATGTCAGCGACTTAGCTGTGAAACAAGCAGTGAGGGGACAACATGTATAAAAAGGACAAAACGCTGCATCACCATTTGGCCACAGCGGACATATGATTCTTGTTTTTCATCGCCCGGCGTGCTGGCTTTTCCCAGTTTACCACCATATTGCTGGAAGTGTCACCAGACGCTTTGTAACGTGTGCGATCTGCGGGTTCTGAACTTCTTGGAGAGCTGTGGGATTCCGGAGCGTAAAAGCTTACAAGTTAAGACACGAGCAAAAGAACATGAATTATTCCCTCATTGTTTTGAAGTGCTGCGTTTCATCTTTTCGGCAGTCATCTTTTGGGGGAAGCAAGTCGTCTCTCTTTTAGTTATGTCATTAACGCTCATTCCTACGCGCATGCGGACCCACACACAGAGCAGAAGCAGAAGCACACATTAACACAGTCGATTAGAATAATGCCAGATGATGCAACTCTTTAATCTGGTCGTTTCTGAACCCCTTTGAACGCTGCGTGTCATCCTAAATGCTACTCTACCTTTCTCCTCTTGCCAGACCAATCCTATCATACAACTTCAGTACGACTGGCACCAAGTCCCACTTAGAGCAGGATCCACACTCTGCCAAATTACAGAGCTTTGTTGTGAGTTATCCACTGTGGCACTTCCAAAGCTTATCACAGATCCATTATTGTGTGTGTGTGAGAGTGTGTGCCTCCTTCTCTAAAGCAACCCGTGGGTTGGCTCTCCAGGGGGAGGTGAAGCAGCTCTCTTCTTGTCTGCTTTAATCTTTGACCATCTGCTCTTGCCAAGCCCTATTTTGATCAGGCCCTCACACAACATACTGCACCCCGTGTGCTGAGCTACCTGTTCAGTCAAGCCATCTAAGGTAGAAGAAAGTTACACGAACCAACCGCCGCGGGTAACACGCTGATGTTAAAAGAGGATTGCTTGGCAGAGGAATGAGTTATCGGTCCTAAATGCCCTAAAAAGAAAAGTGGGGGTTGAAAAATTTAACAGGAATTTACATGAATCAACACCTCAGAGAAAAATCACATTAGGAATTGGAAGCCACTCTCCTTGACAATCTCCCCGTCCAAAATGGCAATGATTAAAAGAAAAAACAAGGATTAAAGAACATGTTTTTTTCATTGACACAGAAAGGATACGGCGCTGTAAATAAACAGCTTGTTTTGAGAGACTACTTTTATGAGAAGAGGCAGCATTTCCAGGTCCTAAATGATAATATTTCATATCCAGACATGCAGCATATCAACATCAAATGAAACACTAAGTAAAAGGTAAGGGTTATCCATTAATCCATTAATCCATCCGTTAGTTTGGATTAGAGCTTCTAAATGTGTCTAAAGTTTATTTTGCTCACATTTAATCAAATCCAAACATGAGAAAGGTAAAATAATTTGATATCGCTTCATCTCCCTTTGCCACAAATCTAAATTTCTGTGCTGAAATATTCCTAAATATAGAATTGGATTTGATTTAAACAAGGCACGTTTAGTGAAAGTTGCGACACAAAAGGTAAAAGGCCTTCATCAGGAAATTTAGTTAAGATGAAACATGTTTAACCCAGTCATCCCAGTCTCCACCTGCATTCACCAACTTCCTCTTTCACCTATCTCAACATACTGTATTAATACGCAATGAATACAATGGAAGTTACCAAAAGTAAGGGCATACAAAAGAATCTGCACAAAGAGCGGCCCCAACATTAGATAACTGGCATTAAGAGCGAGTTTATATATGATTAAGTGTGACACACTTGCCTATTACAGGAAGGATACGTCTGGGAGGGGATTTGGTGATCGGGGAAATGGTTGGAAAGAGCTAAGAAGAGAAGTAAAGGCAGTTGCGCGAGATGTTGAAATGAAATCCGCAAAGGCCTTTCTAATTTGATCAAAAATAGATTGGAACTACACACATGTTCTCAAATAAAGTTTCAGGAAATAAAATCAGTCTCCCTTGACTTATTTTTACCCGTCTTAAAAAGGGCTCGACTGGATGGAAAGTAAATATCAATCATTTTGTTTTGCTGACTGGTTTAAGTGTTGGCAAATGATTTACGGTTATTCTAAAATATCGTATAAAACTGTGACTTGACCTGCCGTGATCATATGAACCAACGGTGAGCGGTCCAGATCGATACAAGTAGTCAGACCGACAACATTCGGCTCACAACTACTGCTACAATTGTATGTCGAGCCATGTTGCTTTCTCCCAGTGGAAACTCACACTGTCCTCACACGTGCACACACACACACCCACACACACACACACACGTTAGAGATTGCTGCTCTTTTACAGTCTCCAGTCCATGTGCCTCTTGTCAGCGAGCACTCCTCCTCTTTGATTTACTCATTGCAGTGTTCGGCTGTGTTGCGGCACATGTTCGCTTCTCTTGGTCCCAGCAGAAGGGGCTGTAGGGAAGAGGGGAGGGATCAAGGAATCCACTAGAAGGACTCTTCTGAACCACCTTGAACCGTGGTCACTTCTTACAGGACAGCCTCAGGAATTCAAGACCAGATCAGCATGATTTTAGTTTCTCCGTTTCATCGTTTCCCTCAATAGCTCACATCTGCCGAGCGTTTGTGCTTGCTCAGCCGTTTAATCGACAGCCTCTTTTGTTTCCATGGCAACCTGGCACTATAGTAATCCAATTGGGGGTGCGGAGATAACGTCAGTAGTTATTGATCCCAATTGGTAAATGTACACTACATGTCAATGTTCACCCATTCTCACACACACATGCGTACACATGCACATCAGATTCGAATCATTCACACGACGACGGCACAGACCTTATGATTTACCTGCTGAGCCACAGTCGCCCCAATTGGGCGGTTGTTACATGTACACGGAGATAATTAATTCTCTGTTAGTGTGGTAGAAGTGGGATGGTTACACTGTTTGTCCACCTAATACCACCATTCTGACCATTTTCATTCATTCTGGGACCATCTGGCCATCCCTTCAGTGTCCAAGCAGCTAGAAAATAACAGGTGTAGGAGCTCTGTGACTCCGTAATACGACTGAATGTCGTGGCTTGTTTATTTGATTGATGAACCGGTGGACAGGGAGACAGATGCCTGAGCTGCATCATCAGCGTAGTGATCAGCATCAATTGTTTTGTGAATTCCTCATAAGAGTGTCTATTGTCACGTAGAGCAAACATGAAAACGTGTGTTCGTACGCAAGTAATTTAATTGTATATTATGCAATATTTTGATCAAATAATACTTATTTTTGTGAGAGGAAAGGCAACCAATACAAATAAGATTAAGATTGTAGTATAATTCAAAGTATGCAAGACGATGCTAGACAACAAAGAAGCAGATTAACAAACACAACTGACCTAAACAAACAAACCTGCAGTCGTGTGTCATAATGAATTCAGCGTTTACCTGAATGTCACCGGTCTGTGAGTGTATAGTCGCTATGCTACCTCCTGCTTTCCCCTCGTTTTGTTCATTTCTCTTTTAACTTAACCCCCATCCCACCGTGTCTCTGCTCCTGGATTTTCTTCTGCGATAATAAATGTGGCGAGAGTGTGAAAGGAGAATTAGAGCCGAGGTCAAGTTATTGCAGTCACTTGACGGTATTTGTGTTTAGCGATAATTGGATCCCGTTTCATGGCACAGGGTTAAAGGTGCCGTTGTGCTTCAGTGTCTATTGATTCTTTGACGTTCCATAGAATGTGTTGGGATGTGTTTGGCCACAAATGCTCAGTCACAACACACCTTAAGACAGTTTGAGACCGAACCGGAGTCCATTGTCTGCAGATTAAAATCACAGTGTGCTTTACAATTACAGTTTAATAATCTATGTTAAGCAGTTCACTACATTGACCAAAATATGTTCAGTCGTGAGTCATCGTTTCACTTTAGCGCTTGGATTATTCGCTAATGTAGCCCAAGAGTCCCCACTACCCATATCCACTTGTCACCAGCAGCCATTTTCAAAAAAAATTTAAATCTTTCCCATGATATGAACCCTCACTTCGGCTGAATCAGCTAATGCTGTTATCAGTTGCCATGGAGACTGACTGAGTTAGGGTGTTGCTGTGGAAACAGAGCGGCTGCTCATCACCACCCACAGCAACCCCCCCCCCCCCACACACACACACACACACACTCCTTCGAGCCAACCAGCACCTCACAAACACTATTTACATGCACACACATGCCCAAGAAGACACACACACACACACACACACAGACACAGACACACAAAGCCCAGTAGAGCTGTGAATACAATAGACATTGTGTATTATTC
This sequence comes from Melanostigma gelatinosum, assembly GCF_949748355.1. Classification (NCBI taxonomy): domain Eukaryota; kingdom Metazoa; phylum Chordata; class Actinopteri; order Perciformes; family Zoarcidae; genus Melanostigma; species Melanostigma gelatinosum. The sequence goes on along the minus strand of NC_136643.1, from coordinate 19,138,854 downwards.
TTTATTTCAACGTTGCAGGCAGAGACAGTTTTATGTATTTCGGTATGCATGTATTTTTTTATGTAACAGTTTCCTTTTAACTCTGCAATATTACACAACTGGTAAATTGGACATGGACTTGGCGATTCTTGTGCACAGCAAGATGGTTGTCAGTGAACTTATTATCCAGAATGAACTGTCCATTCATAAACATTGCTGCTCTCCTCTATAGGACTCCTGCTGATCAAGTTACGAGTTAAAAAAATGAATAATATGAGCACTGATCTGAAGAGTGTTCTTTCCACAGTGGCAGTCAACCACCTACACTCGAACAACAGTGAGCGAGCCCGAGCATAAGCTCCCCATATGTGTCTGCTAGCGAGCGCTTGTGCATGTGTGTGTGTGTGTATGTGTGTGTGCTTGGACTGCACTATAGGTATGTGTGCACCGGTGGGTCTGTGCCAGATCACAGGCTAGGGAATGTTCATTAGCTTGCTGGTACAGCATAATTGAGTGGTGCTGTTTATATTGCAGCCCACACGAACCCATAAAGAAGCTGTGAAAACGCTCGCTCTGTTGTAAAGAGCACAACGTCTGACGCCGACGGGCCGAGCGTTTAATGAGAGAGAAAGTCAAAATGAGGGCGAGATAACAGGAGGGACAGAGAACAAATAGTGGAGAGAGAGAGAAACATCATTTGTTCTTTCATGTGTGTGTCAGGCTTCGTTATTACTTTTACTCTTTTCTTCCACTTTGTTTTCAGACTGAAAATAAATGAAATGCATTGAACAGGAAGAGGAACTCCACTTCCGTAATTTGGAGTAAAAAAGGTTGTGTTCAGAGTTTCACTCTCTTTCTCTCCTTTTTAATCCCCCAGTTGATTTAGTTTTCTGTTTCCATTTACGAATGGAAAATTAGGGGTTATTTTAGTCGTCTGCTGTGGAAACATTCGTCTGAAAGAGCCACAGTGCTTCAGTCGGATGTTGTATCCCTCACATACGCATTCATACAGTATGTATTGTGGATACAGTATTTGCTGCGACAACATGAGTCATGTAGTGTTTCACTACTATGTAGCAAAAAAACACACAACTGTCCTTTTGAAAGGTGGTGTGTATTTTACCTTCACAAAGCTGCTTTAAACTGACGATGGCTCTTTGGCTGTATCCCTTTTCACGCAATGATTTATATAATTCTTAACGAACCAGAATAATTCTCATTGTTGGAGCTCAGGGTTGCGGCTTGAACAAACGAGTCATTAAAAAAGAATAAAGGACAACATGTTGTACTCGGGCAGTGGATGCTAAACAAAGGGTTTTATGCTGACTAGAACAATACTGGCTCATTATTGTGTATATTATCGTAAAATAAAACAAACTCGTAGTTTCACTTATTAGACTTTATTGCACCTTTGTCTTTTTCTCTGTTGTTTTGCAGGCATTACAAACACAGACCATTAAACAGCATCATGTCCATTTCGTCAGAGATAGACCTCTGACCGTTACAGATTGTGTTTTCATTACATTATGATTAAGAACTACACGCTGATTATGACACCATCTAATTGAAACAATTAACACATGCTCTTGTTGTACAAACAAAATCATTACAGTGACGGTTAGCAGTCATTTTCAATGTGTGCTAAAGCTGAACAGTTCAGGGCAGCGTCTCTCAAACCACACCCAGCTGAAGAGCGACTTATGTGGGTTCAGAGCCGACCACAAAGACCTGGGAGGACCCAACCAGCTGGCTTCTTGTGCTTCACTTTTCACCGCATAGAAACACACATGCACACATAGAACAGTACCGACAACAAGGCATAAGTATGGCTACAACTCTGGGAATATCCATGCATAAAGGCACGCACGAATCAAATCGTTTTCGACTCTGAGGATTTTAACTATTCAGTGTTGAGCGAATAACTTGGCTGGTGTACACTCACGTCATTGTTATGGATGATATGACGCTTCTCTTTGTCTCCCCGAATTTTTCCCCACCCCAATTACTTGCCTGCTTTCTTTGTCCTGCTGCCTCCTGTGGTGTATATCCTGTTGGCATTAGGAGCTTTAGCTGCTTTTCAAGGAGGCCAGTCTGTTTCTGTTTCACTAAAACACAGGCAGGGACACGACGACTCTTTGTGGAAACCTAGCTAGGATGATTGAGGAAAAGGGGACTAAAATTGGGCATAATAAATTAACTACTCCTTTTAAGTGCCAATAACAGCTGTAGTAGTTATTGAGAGAGTTTCTCCCTGCACATAAGGCAAAGCACACACCTGGTTTCTCGAGCTGTGGATTCCCTTTTTATTTTGACTCCAGTATTGTTTTTTGGATGTAGATTTGATACCAGCGTTTATCCGATTTTTGAGTTTCCGTACCGATACCAATTGATGACAGAAATTCAATGACAAGAATTCGCTCTTTGTCTTCCGTAGCCAAAGTGAATGTTTGACTTTCTCCGTCATCATTCGTCAACATAAGGATAATAATGCCATTTAAAGACAAGGCAAATCTGCTGCTAATTGCCCATGGTAATGCATTTACGTATAATTTCTCTGGACGTTGATGTCCTCTGACGATAGCGGATAATATGATTTCTGATCATTCCAGGAAATTTGGAGACGCAAACATTAACTGGATTACGTTTTCACATTTCACTGTCTTCTTTCTTTCTTTCTTCTTTTTTTTGATGAAGTTGCTTGAATCTAATCGCATCACATTTCCCTCCGATGAATAAACCTGTCCCAGGTAGAAGATCATTTCATGAGTCAAAATAGCCTGCTGTTTCTTCCCGGTTGAAAAATACCAAATACCAACTTGTTTTAGGAGGAGAAGGTTGACGAGTCGGCCGTGATCGGTGTGATGTCACAACCTGATTGGAGGCGGGTCGAGCGCACTCTGTCCCAAGATGGTCCATCTTGGTCCATCGTGACTCTGCAAAATTTGGGAATGGAACCACAAATCAGAGCTCCAAAAATATCTTGTTCCTGCTTGTGTCACAACATGACTGCCGATCCAATGCCGTCTGGTTGTGACAATTCACCCATTTGGCACTCCCTGCTGAAAGAAATCAAACTTTTTGCACAGCAGATGTCATTGTTCTGACAATCATGAGCTGTGTCATTTGCGGAATCCAGCACCCTCCTGCTAAACACCATTTGATCTCATAAAGAATAGTTCTTGTTAATAACAGCAGGGCAGGCAGGAAGCTGAGCAGGACAACCCACTGAGGTCTTGTATGAAGTTTCCATTCATCAGCAGTGAACTGCAAAGGGCAACCAAGTTAGAATACTCACCTGTATGTTAGCTATAAGCCGTTCTGTCTCATGAAGAGCATGGAGTGTTGCACTGGTTCATATACCAATCACAGTTCTTTGCAATGGCAACGCTACACATAAACATGTCTGTGAAAGTGGTTCTGTGAAAGTCCATTCTACTATTTGACATAGACAACTTTTTTAGTTTCTGTACATACATATAAGACTTCTTCTTTCCTTTTCCCTCTAACTTAATGCAATATTTTTTAACATAAGTGATGTCGTTTTTCTGACATATGTGACAATGACTTTGACACAATATTTTTCTTTTTGTCTGTCCTGCTCGTGTTATATCTATTGTTACAACTGTTTACACCGGCAGTGTTGTGGCTGGACTTAATTCATGCTTTATCTGAGACCCAAAGCTCCCCCCCTGCTGGTCCTAATTGGGGAAAAATGTGTTCAGACTGAAAAACAAAGTGCTATACTTGTGTGGGCTTGTGGCTACATGAGAAGCTTGTGCCAAAAGGTGTCGGACAGGAGCTTTCAACAGACTGTCGAAGCTTTAGGAGGACAAATCCTGATTCTGTCCTGGTCTTGGAAGAGTAGACAAGCTTTTTACCTCCACAGATATAATTGGGAGTTCATAAGGGAATTAAAAAAATTCTGTGCTTTGTGCTAAAAGCTGAGGTTTTCCTGATGGAGGTAGAGGTGTAAAGGACACAGCACTAGTTCTAGGTCTACCACATTTAAGGGCTTTGGATACGAATTGTGCCTCCTTTTTCCTGCTTTCTTATATGCCTAGACAGAATATCTTGGCATGGCAGGGTCCAGAACAGATTTAAGGATGGCATCTCCACCAATTATACACAATGACATCCTTCTATATGTATTGGTCATTGATATCTGATGTGCTCTGGGTGACCCAAGGAGGAGGATCATTATTACAGACATTTTATATCCATGGCTGCTGCCTCACACTAAAGTACTTTATAATAACAGCTTGCATGTTAAGTTTCACATGCTAGTGCCCTAGATCCTGGACCCTGGTACTGATGCTGCTACTCCACAATGAGTTTGGTCATTTGTTGTCCCCTCGTAATAATTCCCCCGAGGTGTTTAGGTAGATTCAGGATATGTGAGAGGGACTTCATGTCTCAACTTTCCCTGGAGTGCGACTATTTTACCCAAACCCTCAGGATTAAGTAACAGAAAATCACTTTCTTGTCCAAATTGATCGTATGACAGGACGGAGTAATGGAAATGTCTGCTGCTCAGTATTTTGACATGGATGATTAATGTAGTCTATTAGTCCAGTGCCATTCACATTGACGGGAACTCATTGCCCTCTTGCTGAGATACCCACAGTGTCTACATGCATCAGGATGTTCAGACTGTGGCTGTTGGACGAGCGGCAACTTGGTGTGCGTCTGCTCCTGTGTATCTGGTGCGTCCTTTGTGGATGCTTTCGAATGAACATGTGGCATCAGCAAGCACACACATGCGCAGACACACACACACACACACACACACACACACACACACACACACACATGTGCACTGATAAGCTCTCCCTTTTCTTGCTGTCACTTTATCTCCTCTGTCTCTTCAGTGGACTCTGCTGTTCCCAGCTGATAGCGCAGGGCTTCCTTTAGATCCGCAACTGATTGGAAACCACTCTCAGTCACACTCTCCCACCTCGGCCGCTTCTTACTACTACCTCTGCCTTTTCCCCATCCTTTCCATCTGTCTCAAAGATACACTGACTGTGTGTGCTTGTATTTGTGTGTGCGCGTTAATCAAGGTGCCACCTGCCACTGCACTCCCAAAGTACTGGCAGCCAAATCTAATCTCTCTCCCTTTCTCTCTCTCTCTCTCTATCTCGCTCGCTCGCTCTCTCTCTCTCTCTCTCTCTCTCCCCATCCCCCTCACTACTGTTCTTTCCCCTTATCCTCTTTCAGGTCTCGGATGTTAGCCTTTCTTCTGAGCAGCGGACAACATTCCATCTAGCCAGGTGAGTCTCTCAATGTCTCCCCCCCCCTCTCTCTCTTTGTTTTGTTATCTCACCCTCTGTCTCTCTCTCTCTCTCCCCCGTTCTCTCTTTCCTGCATATGCCTTTGGGTGCCGCTGCAAAGATGCTGCGTCACCGTGCCACTTCCATATAGACACAATTGTAATTTTAGTGGAGGACAGATACAACAGATGCGTCTCTCTTTTGTCCCATATGCTTCTCTGTCTATCTCTCGCCTGGTCATGCTGGGGAACCGTGTGTAACTGAATTAGCTTCATGTTCATGTGTGTATTCATCATCCAAGACCCCAAGCATATGCATTTCTGTCTGACATGGGTTCAGTCATTTTTGTTCCGTGAAAACAACAGGCTTTATTAGTGGTGTGTGTGTGTGTGTGTGTGTGTGTGTAGACATGTCTAGACACTCCCAGACAGTCATTCCATTGGGTAGATTCACTCTCACGTGGTTCAGGTGAAGAGCGGAAAGCCACAATAGCCCCACTGAACGAGACACTGTAGACTCATTCTGTTTGTCCAAATGGATTTCTGGTGTCGAGTCGAATCCTCTCTCTGCCAATTGGAAGTGTAAAATAACAAGTGTTAAGTACAAATTGTCCAGCACCCCGTCCCGAGAAAGATGGACTCACCAACCTCAGATTGTTTTTGCCCTCTGATCCCTTTAGTTAAAGCAGCACAATCAGGCTGGTGAATAATGGGCTTGTGTAGTTTACAAATATTACCTCAGCTATGTAAGGCTGCCATAATCTTACATGAACATCATGTAGGAGTTGATGGCATTCATCCAGCCATGTGGTTGCAGATTGCAACCAATTGAATACTGTTATGTATAACATAGTATAATACTATGACACATGCAGAATTTGTGGTAGCGCTGTTCAGCTCTCTCAGCTGCCTTCCTTATCATAATAATACTACTTTAACAGCAGACTGGTGGTACTACAGTATTTTCTGATGCATTGACACTTGATTAGAACTTGGTCGAGTACCCTGCGTGTTGAAACGGACACTGCATTAAATATTAGACCCTGTTGCTGCTTGGTTATTATGTTTTTTTTAAATTTACATTTCTGCTGTGTGTTCTGACATTGAAGTTACCGGTACATCCTGTTTAGGGTGCCGAGATTTTACAGGCATTTGGCTGCAGTTATTCTAAAAACCAGTAGCTGTTTAATTCATATTTGCCACTATTATGGTGGTGTTCTAAGTAGGAAAGCACGGATATCAGGCCGATAGAGACTCAAATAACTCGATCGGATATCGGTGACAGTGGGGCCGATCTATTCAATTCAATCCTTTGTTTGTAAACTATGTATATTGTACACTGGAATTTTAATTTTTGATTTATTTTAATTTGATTTTGATTTATTTTAATTTGTTGCTGCATTTTAAAGATGCATTTGATGATTTTTTCTACCAACTTCCTGGTATAAGATTTATTATCTTAATAATAAATAACAATTCAGTACATCAGGACTGTACAAGTCTGATCCGTGCGTCCCAGTCATGCATTGAACACAACAAAGGGTACTGTTTCTGACCTGAAGTAGGTCATCAGTACAAAAGTCATCGGTCATCAGTCTGTCATCACCCACTACGCTACTCAATCTGTGTGTGCTGTGTTTCTCTTACTGTTGGCAATTGCTAGCATTGGCGTGAGGGAGATAAAAGGCCCACAAGTGTTTCATAATATACAGATGTTTGACTTAAATGATTACCCCTCACGCACCCCCACACACAAGCATTGGCTGCTGCACAACAACTGTGTCAATATAAAAACAGTCCACTGTGCAGGAACTCTTGAGAATCTCTGCTCGAAGCAGTTTCCTCATCTGACAGCACATCAGTGAGGCTTTCCTCATATTTAATTCACTTTTTAACTTACTACAGGTGACAGTATCCACCGGCAGTTTTTAATACGGCTGTCAAATATTCATAACTCTACATTAGATATTCATCATTCAGTCCCTTTATATATTTGAATGCCCCTTACTAATGCCCATTAGCTCTTTTGCAGTTGCTCCCTCTTTTTTAAACACAAACACACACACACACACACATACACTGAGATTCAGTATGGCCTAGTACTGATGTGTTTTTAACAGTAACGTGTACATTTAAACACAATGAAAGTATCTGAGGTGAAAACATGTCTTCCCTCCACTTAGCCACTGCAAATAGAGTGTGTATAATTTGCACATTTCAGCCATTATGCAGTACTTTTGAATATCAAGTATCTTCTCCACACACAAACATCCCTATTTACTCTATGTAAAACATCAGCCTCCAACTAATTACATTTCCCCGAGGTGCTGGACATACATCTTCATCTTCAAACATCTGCAAAGACTTTTCCCAGCAACTTCGTCTTGTTTTGGTGTTTTATTGAACCAAATCTGTCTGTGTGCATACAAAATAACAGCCTAAATGTGAAAGTTATTATTGATTATTTTTTGGTGTATGAAAGCATGTTGTATAATTCAACAGGACCACATTAAAAATGTAAGCAGTGCCAGAGTGAGAAATGCTCAACGTTTTGAATTTCACTTATTTCTTCTTGTAGATTTGGTGACTTTACATTTTTTTTATATGATTTATAACCCTCAGAATAATATTTATTTTCTTTGAGTATGATGTCCCAAATACACATGACTTCCATTCTCACTGTTAATAATATTCTTGATTAATAGTCACAATGATAAGGCAAAATAAAGTGAGACAGTCATAAGCATATGTTGTTCGATGGCAGTTACTGGAGAGAGAGAGAGAGAGAGAGAGAGAGAGAGAGTTAGTGATGTTCATGCTATCAGCCACTGCAGCAATGATGTAATGGCCCAGACCCCCCCCCCCCCCCCCCCCCCCCGCTCCTCAGACTGGACTTTCATTTTCTTTCCTTCACTCTCTTCTCTTCGTGACCGGCTCTCCTCTGCATCTCTTTTCATCTCTTTGTCTCTTGTTTCATTTTCATCTCACTCAGCTACCCGACTGCCTTCAGTGTCCTTTGCTCTCTTTGTTGTCAAGGCACTCGTGCATCTTAAGAATCGCTGTGACGTGTGCTCACATGAAGGTGTGTTTCTTTCTGCATGTAGTATTTGAAGATATCTGATCGTCTTGCTCAAACAGGAGCTTTATCGGTCTGACTGTATCAGAAACGATACTCCCAAAATAGCAATGAATGCAACATGTGTTTTATTTTCAAAAGCCAGAAAGCAACAATTTGTACCTGAAATCCACAGAAAAGCTTTTTTCTAACCTTTTGCAAGCAGCCTGATCACACACGAGCTAAACTTCTTATAGACTGAGGCTAGATTACGTCTATAAAAGAAGTTTTATCAGATGAAAACACTGTAGTGTCTTCAATCACTTCAGACAACTTAATAAGGATACATTGTTTTAATGTTATCCGAATGTACTCGCTTGCTGAGAGTTAGATGAGACCATCAATATCACTCTCCTGTCTGTCTATTAAACATGAAGCTACAGCCAGGAGATACTTATCTCAGCATAAAGATGGAACGCAGAGGGAAATCGCTCGCCTACCTCGGTCCAAATAATGACAATTTTTTGTTTTTCTATGCTAACTGCCCTCCTGTTTCATGTTTAGCAAACAGGCAGACAGTAGTATCGATCTACTCGTCTAACTCCCAGCTAGAAATATGCAGGTTTCTCTGTTGTGTCTCACAGGTTTTTTTTCCAAGAACAGGTCCAGATTTTGAATATTTTGATTGGCATACACTACAGTTAAACTCTCTAATAACTAGTCTTTACATTGATGCTTCACTGGCAGTAGTGACTAGAACTTAAAGAGGGAGGACCATTAGAGAGCTTTCTTTTACCTCCACTTCCTTCTCCTCTCAGATATTAAAATTCCACGCATGCTTCTTTCAGACTCAATGGCTCAAATTACAATGAGAAAATGTATGGATTGAATTATTTGCTTTTAATTGCAGACAGTTATGTCTCATTGTTGGACTGTACTTTCTAAGTTTGATGGACTGAATTAATAAAAACTGAAGTTAACGTACTGTACCATATAAGGACACACAGCAGTTCACACTGATAGTACTTACAATCAACTCTGCTTCAGTTGGATAAGAGTTCTTTCATTCATTTAGTTAATTACAGTATTTCAGCCATCATAAGCTGTACTGGAGGACTGTGTTCTCTCATCTCTCAACACATTTCAGCCAAAAAGGCCAACTGGTGTGAATGAAATCCCAATGTACCCAACGCCAATAAAACAGTTTTTTTGCATATAAAGCTTACACTTACTAAAGAGAGAAAACGTTTTGTGTGTCTTGCTGTGAAGATGCATGTTGCGGTGTTTGGATACTTTGTTTTGGATGCGTCAGCTTAAAGTTGCATACTGTACGTGCATTCACACGCACACTGAAACATGGATATTTTGTTGGTCCATGCCAAATGCGAAAATGTTGTTTCTGGGGAACTCGCGGAAAGCGATGCGGCATCATTCAGGCAGAGGTCCGGGCCTTGCAGAGCACACACGCTCAATCTCTTTTAAAGCTTTACATAACATTCAGAATCAAACTCTCTGGGAACCCATTTTGCTCAAAACTCTTTCTTTGTTGAAAGGCCTTTAGAAATCACCTTCCATTTTCCAAGTAGGACAGAGCTCCGTCACCTGAAACACAAACATTTACACACACACACACACACACACACACACACACACACACACACACAAACACACATACACATCACCCCCCGCACACTGTATTAAATATGGGCTGACAGGTGGCTGCTGGATGTGCAGTCCCAGGAGACAGAACAAAGCACTTTCATCATCATGTGTGTGTGTGTGTGTGTGTGGGTGTGTGTGTGCTTAATCTGTGTATGTGTGTTAGAGGTACAGGGCTGCATAAGAAATGAGCAGAAAGGACCTTCACACTGGGGAAGGAGAACATAGCTTATTTCTTTCATACACTTTCTTTCTCTCTAGTGTGTGTGTGTGCGTGTGTGTGCTTATAGATACATCATATTTGGCAATTTGTTGTCAACTACATCACATCTGCTGTGACATTAGCGACTGGGGTGTGGCCAGATGTGTAACACGTTGAAAGAAAAGCGGCAGATGGCAGCGCCGATAACTCCTGACTGCGTGTAACACACCTTGTAGTGGCGTAAAACAGTCTGAAATCTATTCAAATGAATCCAGACTATGCAGCGCATATTCACCCGCCTGCACTCTCAGGTCAAACGCTCTAGGTCTTCTGTCAGTCCCACGCACACGATTTAAGAGCCGTGGTGACCGAGCCTTTGAGGCAGTGGCCCCGAGGCTCTGGAATGCTCTGCCTGCAACTCTGCGCCTTTTAAAAGCCAGCTCAAAACCCACCTGTTTAGGCTGGCGTTTGTGTAAAAGTAAACCCATGTCCTAGACCTGCTCTTAAAACATGTTTTACATTTTTATTTTATTTTTTATTTCATTTTTTATTTTTTACTTTTCTCTGTGTAGATAATTTATTGACCCTAGGGTCACATTGTGTTTTTATGCTTTTAAATGTCTGCTCTGTTAAGCACTTTGTGATACTACTGTCTGTGAAAAGCGCTATATCAATAAAATTCATTCATTCATTCATTCATAACAATGCTTCTCTGTTAGAAAGAAGCAAAGCTCAACTCCTAATGGTGCTATTTCCGTGGTGGTAAAATGAACGGTTATTTATATTAGAGGACATGGTTCAGTGTAAATGAGACATTTGTCAATTCTTAGAAAGACAATTATTCATTTTTATTTTATGTCTGTGAAGAAATCTCCCAGTTGATCTGCACGTGCACCTTGAGAGCCAGGGATGCCATCAGGTCCAGGTGCCTTGTGTGGATTCATCATTTTGAAGGATTTGCACACATCTGCCCTGAATATTATTAGTTGGAAGGGGTCCTGGGCCTTTTGTACCTCCTCAGAATCAAAGCACAGACAGAATGTTTCTTCATTTCATCCGGGAGAGATGCAGATACTATGAAAACCAGCTGTGATAAAGTCTCAATGTGTGTGGGGATCAACTGGCAGATGCTTTTCACAGACATTTTCAGCCTCTCGCTGCTCCAGTATGTAGTCCCCACGTGCTTCAAGAAGCCCACCATTGTCACTGTCAGCAGAAAGACGGAAGTCCTCTCTGCCTGTACAGCTACCGCCCCACGAGCATTCAATATGCAGCAGCCCGATCTGCTGTGTTGCCATAGTTCATATTTGTGAAAGACACCCTCCAAAGGTTTTTGTCACTGTTTTTTTTCCCCTCCTCCTATTAATTATGAGCCAATTCCCGTCAAGGCACTTCATTTGCATTTTTATTGGAAAGTCCTGACCATACATAATTGAAGTTGATGGGTTGATCATGTCGGGCGGTGTGGTACATCTCACAGTGAGCTTCAACACTCTTTAGGCAGACTTTTATGCAATTTTTTGGCTGTACAATCCTATCTGTGGGGTGATTGATTTGTATGACTTTTTCATGCCACATATGTTTACAATACAATAGAAATGATGTACTGTATTTTTTCCATAAAACAACTTTTCCTTCCCCAAAAATACCTAAAAGTGATATAAATGATTTTTAAAGAAAGACAAAGAGTGGTAAATAACAGTATCATAATAACAGCCTTGTGCCCGAGGTGTGTTGTCTCCTGGTGTAAAGTGCTGAGTGGGAACCAAACTGCATATTTGAGAACATGCACGCCTGCCCAAGGTCCCCGTCTGATGTATGACTCACTTGTGACCCTCGGCTGTTGTCGAACCGAGGCAAAGAACAAGAATGTGTCTTCTGCTTTTGTAAACATTGTTCGTTTCTAAGCTCTGAGGCTTCGGCTCTTTTAGCTTCAGGCTGTGGCATTGATTTCAATACAGTCACTCTGCTCACTCTTTTCTCTCTAAAGTACGACCCCAGAATGGGCCGAGTGAGTTAAGATGCTTCTTGTTTCCAGAGAAAAGATTATTTTCTTATTGCCAAATATGTTGCATTGCAGCCGTTTTTTCAGCATTTGTCAAAAATGTATACAAGACCAAAAAAAAACAGATGAGTGGCTTTTGTTGCCTTCAAAGTAAATTTTCACTTCCTCTGTTATCAAAAAAAAAGAACAAAAAAAGCCGAGATGACACGCTGAGATGAGGGCGAAAGGCTTTGTGCAGACATGTTACTGTATGTGCATAACCATTTTTAAGGAGAAGATATCCAAACATGACAGAATAAGCCAATATTGTGAACACCTGATGTCCAATACTTGATGAAATGACTCATTCGCAGTACATTTAAAGTTATGTTACAAATGTGCTGCTCGAACCTGGTTCCAGACCTCCGTCAGAGATGGAATGAATGAAATAAAACAAAATGCCAGTTCACTCTGATTATCAGGTTTTAATCAAGTATATTAGCAACCAATATGTGCAAGCAACTTTATATTACTTCTCTGCCCCCAGAACTCCCACTTCTCCTTTTATTCACTGGGATATAAGAATATAAGCCACTTTTGTTGTATTGAAAAGAAAAGGACTGTGGTGCTGCTGACTCACTCAGCTTTGATCCTGGGAAAGTGGCAACCCTCAGCAACACTTAAACTCTCTGCTAATAGATGAATTGTATATTAAGTATGACGTCATTGCTAAAGTGCTGGCCGCACTTCTTCAGCAGGAAAGGGTAGAGGTGGAAGGACACTGCTTTGTCATTGTTGTGGTGGCAGTGAGTCATTACAGACTTCTGTCCTTTAGAAATGTCTGCTTTTCGGAAGGAGATACTGGCAAATTGATTGATTAATGAGATGCATATGTTTGATAAAGCAAAAATAAATGTTTAAAAGTGACATTTTGGAATTGATAAAAGTTCTTTACATGGACCGTTTGTCGCCATTGATTGTACAAAACATTGATTAATCTCCCTTTTTTAGACTCAGTCACTGTCTGAGCCATAGTGCCGCACATTAGCTGATTGCTTTGGACACAGCAGTAATGACAATATTAGTCTTGAGTATGTAGACAATTACTCAAATCAAACATATTCTTGGTATTTTGAAAACTGCTGTTGGAAAATGAGCTGGCATCTTCAGGCAAAAGTAGAGCTTAAAAGAAGTCGATCATTTTCTGCCAGTCTCAGAGTCCCGATACCAATTCTATACACAAATTGAAATGTTAAGATGCCCGAAACTAATCTGCTTAAAAGCACTGGCTTGATAGTTGTCGTCCTATTATTCTACACGTTGGCAAGCAAGCGACACTTTCGTCTCTTATGCACTCAAATTATTTCAAGTTAAGTATAATGTTCTGGTCTGCTTGCAGCCCATCAGTGCTGCTTGAGGGGGAAACATGCGTTTGGATGCTGAACAGAGCCGAGCAGCTCTGGCCCCTCGGCAGCTTTTAACAGGAGTAGTAAAACAGAACTATCGTGTTCTTAGCCTCCAGGTATTTCTTCATTTTGTGCCTGCAGGTGCTCCTATAATAATAACCCTCAAATGAGCTCAGTCCTTGAGTGTGTCGCTGAGGTTTGGTGATTTTTACTTCAACTGCAGTTGGTGGTGTTGTAGATTTGAGCTTGTTGTAATGTAAGTTACAGTTGGTAATTTGTTTGTGCCCATCTTTTGAAATAATTATTAACAATTCCACCACATCACCAGGCCTCCATCTGGGTTCAGTACACAAACAACAAATGTTTGGGTCAAACCGAAGGAGTTTATATGCAAATTAGCTCTACAACAGATGATTGGTTATCATGTCGGTTTATGCTCAGTTGCCAGTGTATTCGGTACACCCAGCTTAAAACAATACAACAGTCCTACGCTAAATCCTACCTTCATGAAGGTCAGCGTTTCTATTTTCTTTGGAGAGGTGTTTATTTATCTTAAAGGTCATTCTGAAGGCTGTAGCTCGTGGTGCGGTTGAATTGGTGTACAGCTTTCTCTGCCTCTTCTGTGTGGAGTGGCTCAAAGCAAGTTTCAAGACATAATAAACTCATTCTCCTCCTTTTTGTTCTGCTTCGTCCTAATTTACAGGTGTGACTCGGAGGCTGTCTCCCTTGGATTCCAGTACTCCTCTGACAATCTTGACTTCAAACCCGGTGAGATCTGGAGAGAGGACAGATATCTTGCATCCAGCGTGACTCATCATCCCGTCCCAGACCACCTAACCAGGTATTCAAGCCGCCGTATGTGTTAGCAAATGTGGTGGCTGTGGTAAGTCCGTGTTCTCTCTCTCTTTCTCTCTCTCTCCCGCAAAGGCATGTACGACCATGTAAAACTAAAACATTGAAAATACTCTTTTTCAATTTGTGTCATTTCCAGCATTCCCCTGGTCTTACTTGTCAGCCAATAGAGAGACGTACCGTCAGCATTTATTGACACTTTTTTACAAAACATCCTAGGAAGGACGTGAATGCAGTTGTAGCCAGGCTCCTTGTTTACCACAGGAGCATCAAAATCAAAGCTTTGCGATATGAAGAGGAGAAATAAAGCATTTTTGTGGCCCATACACGAATGAAGCCAAAAGCAGCCGAAACCTCATACGGCGTTATTGTAAGCCTGTTGACATTCATTTATCGTAAACATTCGAGACGTGGTGAATACCTGTCAGAAAGACAGACAAAAAAAAAAAAAGAACCAAGGCAACAAGAGAAAGAGAGAGACAGAAAGAATGCCTTTTACCTCCACAGATGAAATGGCTGTGTGGGTGGATGTACATGCGAGTGCAGGCTGCTAGGAGCTGTGAGTGGGAAGTGGGTACTGAGTGGGAAGAGAAGAGCTGCTTTAGTGAGATGATCAGCACCAAGGCCTGAAAGGCAGTCACGCTTTTTCATGGCTTCTCTTTTGTTTTCTGCACTTGTACAAAGACAGAGTTCCAGGTAGTGAGGTTGCTGATGGACGGTGGACAAGAGTGTTTTTATGTGTGCCTGCCATCATCTGTGTATGTGTGAGGGTCAGTCGCTCGTTAACCCCCCTATTATTTTCAGGCACAATCATTATGTATAAAGTAACAAAACTGGACAGAAACATGAAAGAATAGACTGAATATTCTTTCATGCAACAGCACATCAGTTTCTAGAAAGCCTTACAACTGAGGAGACTGATGCTAGTCGCCCCGAGGAAGCATTTACATACATACGTGTGTAAATAATGTCAAAAGATATCCTCCAAAATGTGCTAATTGAGAAGAAATGAGATACGACAATTGCACATTGCAACATAACACCCTATTTAGCGAGAACCCCGAAGCTTGTATGGAATGGACATGTGGTGAGGATTGAGTGTGTGAGAGTACAGCAGCAAGAATGGGGAATGAGAAAAATAACGAGGAGTGTACCGGTTCTCAAACTGAGACTGGAATTGTGACACTAACATCCGTGGTGGTTTGATGATGGGCTGTTTCACTGTCCGAACGTGAGGTAATGGCAGTGACAGCCGTTGTGTCCTTTGCTGGTTTCCAAAATTGAACAAATTACTGTTGAAATAAGCGGTTTGATCCACCAGCTGGCAAGATAAATCCGGTGGTGAACGTGATGAAGCTCCTCCCTTGCTACCCCCCACTGAGGTGTCCTGCTCCATGGGGTGATGGGGTTTTTTTGGGGGGGGGGAAGGTAAATATAGGCCCTTTGAACAGGAATCAACTGGTGCCTTTCTGTGTTTTATCAGTACTTCTAAAGGCGCATTCGGTGCTATTAACATAATTCCTGGATTAAAGCTGCTGAGAGGCATTATTTTATGCCGTTCAACATCTTTTTAACCTTCATTCCTCATGTGTGAGCATATTTCTTAGATGAAAAGCCTTTGAAGCCGCATTTACACAGTGCACCTTCGCCAAACCGCTCCACTGAAAGCTGCTCTAATGAGGACTTCTTTTGCTGAGGTGGGTTTTATTTCAGGTTTTAGGAAAGGACACAGGTAATGATGCTGAGAGGAAACTAGACAGACAGGATGATTTTAATACGTCAATCTGACACTATTAGGTAATACCGTCTCTTGTGTTTTACTGTGAAGATCTACTGACAAAGAAATAATGTTGCACATACAATACAAGACACAGCACATACAATGTGACAAGGATCATTTTAGGCCTTATAGAGAAGAACGTCATCCAGCTGCTGTGGATAAAATTACCCGACCCTGAACTACTTTAGCTCAGTTATTTACAAGATAGTCCAGTTTCTCCTGCTCCAGTAAAAACCAGCCTGAGTGCTAAAATGTGCCTTTGACCATCACAGAAATTTAGAATATAGACTGAAACATTGAAAGGAAACTTCTTAACTTGCTGTCTTGACGAGAGCTGGATCAGTTCAATTGAGTGGCATCAATCTTCTCTCTTTCATGAGAGTGGTATCTATCTTCTCATCTAACTCTCCTCAAGAAAGCGAATAAACACATTTCCCAGAATGATGAATTGTTCCATTAACCAGTAACATATACACTGATATTTACACATCTGAACAAATCTGACAAGTGTTCCCTTTTTATTACAGCATCAATTATTAAAATAGACCTTGTAGTTACAGAATTACAGTCTTTTTAGTATGAGTATGCAATTTTCGAGCAGATGCCAAAAATAGGCTTAGGGCCTAACAGGTTAAACATGCATATGCATGTCCGTGTTATCAAATATCTGTATGCCTATACACATCAACAAAAATGCAAATTTACACATAAACCACACACTCATTCATATAAATGTACAGTATGTACACACACACACACACACACACACACACTTCACACTTAGATGAAGTATGTCTTGTGTCCCTAAGCTCCTCTCCTGCTCTCTGGCTCCTGCAGTGAGACGGCCCTGAGAGGAGAGCGCTGCAATGCAGCATCTGTGTGACTCACACACACACACACAATGAGATGGCGGCGGCGTGTGAAAGTGCTCAGATCGTAGGCGGGAGATGAGGAGTGTGAGACCAGAGTGAAGTGAAGGATGAAGCCTGATGAGAGGAGGAGGAGGAGGAGTGAGTAGGAGGAGGAGGAGGAGGAGTGAGTATGAGTGAGTAGGAGGAGGAACAGGGATGGGAGGAGGTGGAGGAAGGTGAGGGGGAAAGCAGAAATAACAGGTGGGAGGAAGATTTATAGGTGAAAGGATGCTAAGAAGTCAGACAAAAGATGAGAAGAAGCAGATAAAAGCCACGGAGATGACAAATGGACTACATAATGAGCCTGGTGATTACCTTTTTATGGCTGACATGTTAAAAGACAGTTTATCGGTCCCGCTTCATCTCTCTATATGGACACAGATTGGGATACAGTACATGCTTCAATCGACAGGGGAGAAATTGGCTTGAAACAAATGAGAATGAACCGGAGTATTTTTTGCAGCTGGCACGTTTATCATGAGAATACTTTTGGTTGCTGTGTGATTGGTTGATTGATCATTTGTTCAGCTAAGATGATTCATCTTCGTATATGAAAACTGCCAAACAATACAAAACAGTATTGCTACAACACAATTAACAGATAAACACTGTGTTTAGTCAGTGAACTAACAAAAACACATGAGCCTCTCAGTTTGCACAATTTGAACACTTGTTTCTTGCACTAATGTCTGTTGTGACAAAATTAAGTTTGCACATTTATTATTGTTATTGTAACTTTTATTCTGGCTTTCAGGGTTAAGAGGTATTTTGACCATTTTGACCATTTTGACCATTTGATAGTGGGCTGGTACTGTATCAGCAATGCTGGTGAGGAAGAGACAATTTTAGCCTTTGAGAACACATCTCTGGCAAGCTCTTCCTGCGAATTGCACCAAATCAAACTTTAAAATGTTGCAGCCAGTACACCTGCTGTGTTTGAGACCATGGGAATGGAAACGTGGTGTTTCTGTGCTCTGTTTTGACTCTACCCATAATAGTGTGTCCTTGAGAGTAAATCCTTTTTTCTGGTGCCTGAACATTAGTTACTTTCTATGGATTTTGCCTCCTTCGAAAAACAGGGTTCGAAAAAGTAAGTCTTTTCCCTCCTTTCACAATCGCTAAAGGTGTCCTTCAGTAGAGGTGCATCGATATGACGTTTTCAGTCCCGAAAGTGATACCTGGGCTTGGGTATCGTCTGATACAGAGTACCGATACCAGTGTTTAATTAATCAGCTGTTTGCCTCACTGTTTGACATGTTTGTTGTTAGCTTCTTCAGCTACATGTGAAACATGACGTAGTACCAAACGTGTAGTCAGACGTACAACAAAGAACTGAATTGAATAGTTTAACCCCATTGTCCCTGATACTCAATTCAGCTATTTGAGTCTGTATAGGTCCGATATCAGTATCTGATTGGTGCTTCCCTGCCCTTTAGCAAGGCAGAACTGTAGAGCAGCTCAGCGGCCATCAATAAAACACTGGTTATATTGGGCCGCTTACAGTATGCGTGTGTGGTTTTGTCTGAATGTGAAGCTTGAGGTCATCATGATGTTCTTTCACCTTCCCTTGCTTATCCAACAGCAGCAGCGTCAGGCACCTGCTTACTATTCAAGTCCAGTCTTCCACGGCACAGAGAGAGAGAGAGAGTTTAGCATCAACCATCCTTCTGGCAAAGTGCCAAGTGCAACAGACCTGCCGTCTACTGAGACTCTCAACGTCTAACTCTATCATATCGTCATCTCATTCCAATCCTCACTGGACACAATGCCTTGAGGACAGTATACTATCTGGACAATATACTTATAGTATCCTGTGATGTACTATTTCTGGCTCTTCGCCCTATGAACCCTCTCCACTTCTCTCCTCAATGAGCTGCCTCCTTCATACTCTCTGCTCGTCATACTCGCATTTTTACATTGTACCAACCAGTGTTTCTTTGTGTCTGACTGTAGAGCAAATGCACGGCATGTTAATTAGTAGAAGCGAAACTCTGTACTGCATTGCGGTCCCAGTTTGTGTTTCGGGCTGTTGCGGATGGTGTGCTTTCTCATGATAATGTCGCCTAATGCCTCTCTAATCGCTAAACCCAGCATGCTGAGTTTTTATAATGCTTGGCCCCCTTTTTCATGCTCTAACCTGTCAGGTGGGGCATCCTTGCTCCCGAACATACAGACCATAAACTAAACGGTCAAACAGGCCTCCAGGAAGCCAGGCCACACTTCCCCACCCCCCCCTCATGAACCGTCGCGGCCACCCTGAGCCTGGCCACCAGTCAGAATAATCACGTCGGGTCTGGAAATCAGCCACAGAGCTCAAAGTGACCTTCGTCATCAGACAGACAGCAGAGACACATCGCATTAGGACAGCACTCTCATCTCTCATCTCTAGCACAACCAGGCCTACCAAGAAACAGGAGGAGAGAGCAGATAATGAATCTTCGGATGGTAAAAGAAAGTTTTAACCACATTAAACTTAGCTTGATTAAATGTCAGGTCTCTGTCAGGAAAAACATTTTTAATCAATGATTTTATTGTTCGGCACAAACTGGACATTTTGTTTTTAACTGAAACTTGATTAAATCAAGATAACAGTGCAGCTGTTCTTATTGAATCAACACCTCACAACTTCAGTTTCATGAGTGAAACAAGAGCGCATAAGAAAGGAGGTGGAGTTGCTATTTTATTTAATGATCCATCCATTTTGATAATCCCCAGGACAGAGAGTCTATAGAACTATGTGGTGTCCTTGATAACTATGATCTGACTCAGCATGTGACAGGACCCACCCACAACAGGGGGCACACTTTGGACCTAATCATCACCAAAGGTGTAAACATTTCCAAGGTTGCTGTGACTGATGTTGCACTCTCTGATCATTTCTGTGTTTTCTTTGAGAGTGCAATCTCCTTGCACACAAATGTCCAAACCAAGGTTGTGACAAAGCGTTACATCTCTGAAAACACCAGTGAACTATTTATTCAGAAGTTCTCCGCCACACCAGCCCTCTCTTGCCTCTCAGTCAATGAGCTTGTAGATGGCTTCAATTTTAAAGTTAAAAATATTATTGATGCCATTGCACCCACTAAAGTGAAGGTTGTCTCGGGTAAGCAAAGATCTCCTTGGAGAAATGCTACGCTGGTCAAAATAGAGAAACGAGAGTGTCGGAAAGCTGAGCGCAGGTGGCGAAAAACTAATCTCCAGGTTCACTGTGACATCTATAAAGAGAGACTTCGCAATTATAATTTGGAACTTAGAAAAGCAAGGCAGTCATTCTTCTCTGACATCATAACCAAAAACAAGAACAATACACGCGCCTTATTTGCTACCGTCGACAGGCTAACAAACCCTCCAGTGTCGGTAGCTGCTGAGCTCCAATCCACCTGGGCATGCAATCAATTTGCCTCCTTTTTTACTGACAAAATTCAGAAAATTAGACAAGCAGTCAGTGCCTCCACACCAACCACAGGATATGTGTTGTCCCTGTGCTGTACAAATAAACTTGCCTTGCCTTGCCTCTGTGTTTCATGACTGTTAACACTAACAGTGCTCTTCCATGGAGCCTCGAGTTTGGGGCCCAGTGGTGGTAAAAGCAACAGAAGGGACAGTGCCGGTTAAGGGGCGATGCGATATGTACTGCTGTGGCTTTTGGACAGAGGCATACTGAGCATTCTGTGAGGAGACTGTGCAGTGTTGCGTGCTGTGGAGTCTCCGTAGGGGCCTTCATTCACAATGATGTTCCCCTCAGAGCAGAGTCATGCAAAGCTTCACTGACTCCATGACTCTGATCCATACAGGCTGCAAGGGGCTTACAGACGTCACATATTCCACTCTGCTCTGTTCTGTTTTTCCTCTCTGTTTAATGATATTCGGCTCCTCTGTGCTCTAACCTTGTGGTATTCTATTGCAGTGGTTCTCAACCTTTATTTGTGAGATGTAAGCTCATCTCATACATATACTAAATATCAGCCTTACACTATTTATTTTTATACTATTTTGATTTATTTCCCTCCGAAACACAAATATGTGGATCATTTTTATTTTATTGGTATTCTATTCCTTTCTATTTCTACTGTATTTTATCCTGTTTCTGTCTCACAGTAAGCAGTAGAATGCAGTGACTAGTGCTCACTGTAGCGGTACATTGTTTCCGGGCTGCAGTCGTTGACTCCTGTTTTCTTCCCTTCAGTCTCTGAGTCTCTGTGGACTGCAGAGTTAAATGACAAATTGCTCCTTCAACATCCCCTTATGCACAACTACACAGGCTGCCCAGAGAAATGCTTGAAGCACACCAGCCACAATCCTCCGACAACAATTACGAACTCATTTTTAAAGCATTTGTTGTCCCACACTTTCTCTCTCTGTGTCCATCCTTTCACACCAAGGCCAAGTTAAGTTGATTGTTTGAAGGCCAGTACTGCCCCAAATACGCACGACATGCCGACATCAACGTCAATATCTGTGAAAAAACATGGAAGGACATAGAATAAATGTAAAAAAATAGATTGAAATGGTCAAAAAACGTGTCCAGCTCACTCCAATATCCACAGAAGAGGAGCAGAGCCTGAGTTAGTCTTCACGTTCACAACCTTGTGTATTGATCTCACGCTACATCAAACCCATTCATCTTTTTTCCCCACCTTCTTCTGCCCAATACTGTCCAAGAGATCATTGAATCCTCCTGCCGTGGGGGGATTATGTGGTTTGATCAATATTTCCATTCCTTTGCTTGATCTGCTCTCCATGCTGTTCTGATCAATCGTCTGCTCACAACAAGGCATTACATGTACTTGTAAGGTTCTGGTCAACACTGGACATATCTGTAGAACGGATCACAATGCCCCTCACACACAGTGTATGAAGTGTGACATTTCTGTTTTTGGTCATATTTACTGTTTAGATTATCAGATTATCGTGATTCAAACTCTTTTGCCTGACGCTGAACTGGATCTTGTCAGTTCGATCAGAGCCCGCCGTACATCCTCGCAACTTTGTCAAAGTCACACAAATTGAAGGTCTGCTCTGTTCATCTTCAACCAGATGTTATTTCCACCTGGGCCACTCGCTACATGAGTCATTATATACCAACAAATCAACAGGCTTTAATCCAGTGGCTGTCACCTGCCTGCTAACACCCAAGGACAGTTTCACACAACCACCTACACACAAACTCACACAAGCACAGGTGCCCTTTCACAAGTGTTGCCAGTGAAGCTCAGTGACGCCGCAGCGGGGATTATGACTGACAAAAAGAGTTTTGTGAATGCGACTGAGGCAGCGTGTCCTAGAGCCTCCTCTGTTCGGGACACTCTTCACTCTCCTTTATGAAACTTTGTTAACATTGCAGTAGATAACACCGACGTGTGAGTTTTGACCGCGCTTTTGTCTTCTTTCCTCCATCCTCCATCCTCCACCCCATTCGTGTCTCTCTCGGCCAGAAGGAGAGAACCCAACCCTTTGCCCGCCCTCCCCTGCTGCTAGCTAGCACCAGCATGGCAGACGGTCGACAGCCAGAAGACGGTGCCCCCCAGTGGGACCCATCAGGGGGGCAGGAGGCCACGGACACCCATGGAGCCAATGGCTACTCCTCCTCCGCTTACAGGACCTGCCAGCCCAGCATGGCCACGGGATCCTACTCTGCCAGGGAGAATGGTTTCAACGGGGAGTTAACTGCTGCTCCCGCTATAACTGCAGGTAAGACACATTTATAATATTCATATTTTTCTGTTTTACATTTCACCAGACGCTCACCTGGCATCTACTTGCATTCATGGATTGCTCAAATAAGAGGGATGCGATGGGGTCGGTGTGGCTTGTTGCATTGCAATCGCTGAAAGATAATTTACAGTAGAGTAAGTGTTGCTTGTGTTGGGGAAAAGGGAAGTCACAGTTTAGCCAGCTTAAACACTTCTGGTCACTTCATATTTGATGACACAGAAAAGTGGCCTGCTTACAGTTTGCTACAGGAGAGTAGGTCTGTGTTTTTCTGTACTCAAGTGAATGTGATTTGGGCTTGTTTGTGTGTGCGTGTATGAGTGTGAATACATGAGCATGTTTTTTTGCTATCCTCCCATGCATCGCAGGGTTTGTTGGTGTTTACATGTGTGTATGTGTTAAAGAGTGTAAGTGCATGTGTAAGCTTTGTTTTCGACTTTTGTCAGTGTTTGTGTGTTAGTGTGTGACGTGGTTTTATGTGTATATGTGAGTGTCTGCGCTTGATAATGTGTGTGTGCCTGTGTGTGTGTGTCCTCGCTCTTCTTGTGCGTGGGTTTCTAGCACTCTCAGTCCTCACTAGAACCACACACTGTTAATAACGGTGCTATAATTACCACATAAAATCGGAGACTGGAGAAAAGAACAATAATTTACCAACGGCGTAACCATGGAAACGGCTCCCCTACAATTTACTTTGCCAGCGCTTTTGTTCTTTTTTCGCTGGTAATTTAACGTTACCTCAGACGAGACCGTTTAGCACGCGATGACCTAACTGATGCCAGTTTAGATTCGCTGATAACAGTATTTCTGAATATAGCTGCTCATTACTATTTGACCTTTTTTATGCCCATCTACGGTTATACATCATTATATCATACATAATGACACTTGATTCATACATATCATACATATAGACTATAAATGACAACCAATGACAACGGAAGAGTCTTTAAAATGTCCCATCACATCTTGTCAGCGTAATTTTTGTACTCAAGTGCAACTCACAAACTGATGCATTTGGTAGTAAGCCGGGTAGTGAGCCGTATCTCTGCATTGCTTTGATTTGCTTGCATCAAAATGGTCCCTACAGTGTATGCACATTACTCACAGTGTTTCTGGTGCCACCAAAAGTTACAACAAGAAAACAGTACTTTTTTTTCTCAGAGAGGGAAAGCCAATGATCTACGCCCAGAATTTAGAAGTGTGCCTTCTAAATTCTAAAACAATGGCTAATAGCCATGCACTGACGTATAATCATCAGCATGATAATGACATATCTTCACACCAGCTGCGTAACCAAAGCTGTCTGCAGAGCCTTTAGTCGGCATACATTATTATTGCTCCAGAGCAGGGCGGACAGGAGTAAAACACCAGTCAGCCATGCTGGAAGTGGTCAAGAGTACGAGACGGTAAGATGGCATTAATCGAGCAAGCCTTTGTCTTTTGTTAGGGATATTGCATAGACTGATGTCCATGTCTTGAGCTGACACAAGTATCTGGGCATACTGTCAACAAGCCTGGACACGATTTTCTGTTGTTAAAGTCCCTCCATCTCATCAGCCTAAATCAGTATGATTGGCTGCAGAGGAGACAGAAGTAGAAATGGAAAACTACAGTCCAACTTTCAGTCCCATAAAAAAACGATATACAATGGATTCCGGAGGGCTTCAGGAATTTTTGACAGAAAGAAAAGTTGATACCAACAAATGAAAGTGCTTGATATTTTTTACATCAAGGCATTGTTCCTCCTGCAGAAACAATACAAGTGAAACTTAATGTTTAAACTCTCATGTGGAACAAAACTCATTCCTTCCTTCCAGGTCACCAAAAGGTTTTCATCTCTTTTTAACACACTCTCTGTTTCTGAAAACCTTCTTGAGGAATTCTTCTTCTTCGTGGATGTGCAGTGTGCACGACCACTATCTCACTACCAGATGGCTGCCCTTGATACAGTGAATGCCGGCGGTCAGATTGAGGATTGTCACAAGTATATGTGCCACTGCAGGCGAGTTAACTCATCAGAGCATTGGAAAGAAAGACAGATGTGTCATCAAACGTGATAGCACTGTAGAGTAGAGCATTGTCATATCCGTAATGCAGATCTCACAATTTGTAGATCTCATAATTATGAGTTACTAAGTCATAATTCCAAGAAAACATGAATGAATGCAGCATGCTTCTATGAAATTCAAAAATTCAAACATTTTACTGTTTTCCACTCAGTTTATGGTTTAATGTGATTCTGTCCGAAAAAAAGGTAATTGTTGAAGAAATTACCTTTCTGTCTGGGTTTCGTTAGGTTCTGATTTACGTCATGTTTAAGGAAAACATTGGTTTGAATGTTCAGCCGCGTCACCGCCATCCTTTCCTCTACTGGAGGCTGCCGACGGAGAGGTCCCAAATTAGTGGCCCACTGGTCTGTTGCCATGGCAACCACTTGCTTACCACATTTCGGGTGCCGGCTGCTATCATATACCAACCGGCGCACTCCTGCTCTCTCCTTGCCCCCTCAGTCCTGCTGTGTGTGTGAGTGAATGTGTGTGCGTGTGTGTGTTGCTTTGACTCGGGGCTTCCAGTCGTAGTCTCTGCTCAGAACGGGAGCATTCTCAGCATCAATCTGTCTTACAGGTAATACCTTCTTTTACTTCATTGGGAGAGTGTGCCTGTGTGTGTGTGTGTGTGTGTACGCTGTTACTGTTGATTATGGATGTAGATACGCAGGTATGACGCAACCTTTCTGTATATTAAAGCAGCTAGTTGTGAATGTGGCTCGTTCTCCAGCCAAAGCCAATGGAAGGCAGTGGGCTTTGTCATTCTCTGTGAATGTGCATTTCTGTGGACTTGTGGACTAAAAATTGATGATGCCCGAGTGAACCCGATGCCCTCCACTGCATTTCGGTTTTACCCTCCTTAGGCATATGCATGAAGCATCAAGAGATTAGTCCAGTTTAGTTTTTCTGTCTTTTCTTCTTTTTTTTTCTTTCTTATTCACATACAACTTCAAGAGTTTTTGAAACCTTCCTTTGGTCAGTTTTGAACTTGAATAAATGTGACATATATTGTTACAATAGACTCATTTGTGTTGAAAATAATCTAGAAAGGGCTGCATTTCTACAATGTGATTACTGAGACTGAATTGAAATGAAGGGTGTTGCAGATGGCAAAATATTTTTTATTTCAAAAACCTCGCTTAAAATCCTGATTCAGACATCACGCTGTCTTGTAACCTCAAGAAAACTTAGACAAAGAGACAATGCCCTTTTTAGAACATGATGAGCCACACTTGTTTTATTAGCTTATTCTCCCTGATCCTCCCATTTGCACTCCACCACGGATCACCATGTTGTCCTCCATTATGTATTTGCGCACTGGCTGGGTAGCTGAACCTTTCCTTGTTCACCACCCCTAATACTTTATCTTCTCACCTGCAGCTGGTGCTTAATTTCACTTTGCTTCCACAATTCTATGTTAGTTTTATAAAAGCTTCTGTGTGTTTACTTCTTGTTGTGCCATGCATTTGTTTAGTTCTTCTTTAGGGTTTAAAACTCTGTCGAGTACTAACGGAGTACCAACATTGAGTCAATTCTTCAGGCACAGGCGCTCAATGGTGTTGTCAGTTCAGAAAATGGAACTATTCACATCTGGAGCGTTATTTGACTCCAGGTCTAAGCTATAGGGGCTGTTATTAGTTATTTGATGTCCCAACCATTGATTGCGTGTAAGGTAGATGCCTTTCAGCTCTATTTCCCAGTATTGGAAGCAAGGGGGTTTTTTTTGCCTGGAAACAAATAGGTGATGCATGGTTATTACACATTGCTATTGAAAAAGGAAATGGCTGCTCTGAGTTGGCGAGTGGGCTGTGTAATCGTTTCCGGAAGAAGTGTGTATGAGCGTGTGTGTGTATGTGTGTAATTGCATGTGTGTCTGCCTGCCAGCTTGTTTGTGTTGATGTGTGGGCGATGTCGGATAGAAAGAGGTCCTGAAACAGCAGCAGTAAAGCATTACACTGCCACCCAATCCCACATGACCACGGTTTGATAAGAACTCTACAGTTGTCTCCTCCATGCAATATTTCAACTCATACATACAGACAGATGTGAGCTTAAATGCAGAAACTGTAGATCAGTTTTATGTACTGTGACCTGCCAGTGTCAGAAAGCCAGACGACGTTGATAGCTTCTTTCTAAATATTATACACTAGTATTGTAATGAAGAGTGTAAATCTCATATTATTGCCATTTTATTGCAAAAGACTGAATTCAGTATTAGATTTTATGAATGTTAACTCTCTGCAAGGCAAAATTGCTTTTCGGCGTCACCTTGAATAGATGAGAGAGGAAGAAGGGGAATTGTATCTGCAGTCTGGCTGTTCACAGTCCACTGCAGTTACTGAAGCAGGGCTGAACATCAAACAGCCGACTTCATCTCACACTAGCTTCCATGGTTTGCTTTGGTCGGGAACCTTTGTTGCATTTTCAGCCTGTAAGAAAATCTTGAAAAATGTAAAACAATACATTTTGCTTGGCGGTAGCTAAATAACCCAGGATTCAGTTGTAGTCTGCTCTTGTTTAGGGATGCTGGGTTTCCATAGCGACACTCAGCCTTCACCAGCAGCTCTAAGCATCCCTGCAGTTATGGTAACAATTCCAGCTCCCTCACTGGGCTTTCATCGCAGGTCTAGATGATATTATTCAAAAATACACGCTGTCCTCCAGCAACATCAAGCCAACTCAAGTCAAGTTTATGTATACTGTAAAGGCCAATATCACAAAGCACTCATTTTTTTCAACCTAGCCCACATCTTCGAACATTTTTTTATTTCATTTTTATTTTTTCAATCATCTTAAAAGTTGATTGACCTTTTTTTTTGTGCCCATGTATCTATGTTCAGAGCAAGTGTCAGCGCGCATCGTGCAGGAAGTGACGGCAGAGGCAGTGGCGGTACTGAAGGGAGAGCAGGAGACTCAAAGGCTGCCATCCGGTAAGCCGCAAACTCACACGCACACACACACACACACACACAAACACACTTGTGCAACTGCTGCATTCTTTCTTCCATCCAGTCACAGGGTGCTGGAGCGTATCCCTTGCCATTGGACAGGGCACATACTGGATAGGTCACCAATTCACCTAAGATGCATTTTGGGAGGAAACTGCAAAACAAAATCATTTTGCTCTTTAAATATTGCACCCTTAATGTCTCTTGAGTCGGGACACAAGTCAAACTGATGAGAGAACATTTCAGACACACACAAGTCAGGTCTGCCGTTCAAAGAGTCCTCCCCCCTTTTTTATCATGGGAAAGCAGCATATTTACAAATGAAACAATTAATCCCAGTAAGCATACGACAAGCTAAGCACAGAAGAGAATGGGGAGAGATGATCATTTTCCCCAACCCCATGTTGACCTATAGACTCAATACCTACATCTGGCATAAAAGATACGTTGCAAGGAGAAGAGTGTGTTACGTGTGAATGTGGCAGTTGTCTACCAGAACTAACTCACAGGCTTCGCTGTATTTGCTCACCAGTAAGCATTGTGGGTAATGTATGCAGAAGGCGTTGACAAGGAAGTAGAATGTGTGGAATAAAATAGATATCTCTAATTCTGCAGCATCAATTTTGATATTTTTTTTACTCAAAGTCCTTGACAGTATGTGATCACTGATGACTATATTGTTTCTTCCTCTTCCTCTATCTCCCTTTGAAGTTGAAGACACCACAAATTTGCCTCCCTCTCCACCCCTCTCACCTGCTACGGAGCACTTTGGTCCTCTGGAAAAAGGTAGGCCAAGAATGGGATCAGTGTTTAAGAGTATGTCTCTAATGGAGGGGATTGTGGTGTCCTTCTTTTCCCCAACTGAAGCCCTGGAGGTTTGTGATCGCCACCACATTGGAGTACTGATGTTGGTTGGGTCTGGGGCTACTTAAAGCTCCACCTACAGGGGACAACCCACACATTGGTACCCGTTCAGGAAACCGCTACATAAAAGAGTTGCTAAAAGCAGGAACACGTTTTCCATTTTTCAGACATCCATTTCCTTTTAAATCCTGCTTCCTCCTCATCATACACCTGGAAAAGATACAAGTCGTATCTTCATTGTCATCACTGTTTATCTCTCAAAGAAAAGAGTGCCCACATGCACGACTGCCTTGTTACAACGAGTGCACTCTTTTTTTTCATCCTCTTCTTCCATTTCCCTTTCTAAAATCCGCACCTCGTCTCCCCAACACACTAATACGACAGCCACATTAGGTAGCCCTCCGACTTGTTGTTGTTTGTCTTTTTTGTTGTTTTGCATGTCTGCTCATGGTGTTGTGTTTTCTTGTGATTGCCCTCTGTCAGTCTTTTTTGTATGTCATTTTTGTTTTTGTAGCTACAACTACATCTGTAGCTATGGCTACAGATCAGATTTTTAGCGTTGTGAACATTACGTGAAGACGTAGCTGCTTCGCTTCAGGCTTCAAGCTAAAGCCTAGCAATAAAAGTAAGGCGTAAAAATGAGCTAATATAATAAATTCACTACAACTGTAGCAATGCAGTCTAGATAAACTGAATCATCGTAGTAAGTTAGTTAGCGTAGGCATACTAGCATATAGCTGTGTGTGTGCGTGTTTGTTAGCTAGCCGTTACACTGAAAATACTACCTTGATTTGTTTGTTTGTACCTTAAATTGATAAAAGTATTTGTTCTTTGCGTTTCATATTTGCGCATTTTCATTGTGATACAGTTTGGTTCTTCATCTTTGACTTCTAAATTGTAGTTTAAGCAATGCAATGATTATTGTGTACAGTGCAAGTAAACGGTCAGCCGGCTTTACGCTGCCTGTGTCTTCATGTCTACTCAATTCACAGTCTGGCTGGAATGTAATGAGAAGTCTGTAGATGGGTCAGCCATGCACCAAATACAGATGGTCAGTTGTGGTAACATTGTGTTTCGAGTGCACTAGAAGAAGTACGTAAGAATGATTTGAGGTTATCTGAGTTTTCTACAGAAAGTGACAGTTCTGTGTTCTTGATCAGATAGAGTGATGAAGAGATTTAGTTACGCGGGCGTTATTGTATTCGTGGTCATGATTCAAAGCAAGTAGGTTCAGTCTTGGAAGGCTCAGTCACGACCTTAGAGGATGGTGTTCTTTTAAACATTACCTTTCTGAACTCCGCAGGGGTTTTCCCTTTGTTCTAAAAGAGGATTAGCTGTCTTTGAGGTTTTTTATAGGTAAGGGGTTTGTTCGTGTAATGGCAGTGGCAAAACACACGTTACTGATTGTGTTATGACTACAACTACTACAGTATTAGTATTATAATTGTTGTGTCTGTGTTGTATGTCTTTTATTTAGATTTAATCATTCATACGTGAAGCGGTTTGTGTTGTTATCTTCCTCAAACGATGAAATATTCAAATTTAGTTTGTCGCAGAGTAGGGCTGGGCCCCAAAGCTTTGACCCCTTTGATTTGCTTGTCGGTCTCCTTATCAATGTCCCGTGTGTTACGTTTCTCTTGCTCTCAATCAAGCTTTGCCTTCTTCTTGCATCCCCCTCTCTGGTGACTCGCCATTTTTTTCTCCTCAAGCTTTAACTTCCCTTTCTCCACAAAAAAATGTCCATCTTAAGAAGTAACTTGAGGATGTATCTCGTAAAGAACGAGTCAATGGTTGGTAATTCCCTAATGTACAGCTGGCCCCAGTTCAATTACTGATTTAGTTACAAGAATCTAAGGACCTAAACCAAAACAAGAAAAATATAAACATCATAAATTGTTGCAATGGATCTACTTCCGTGAAACATTTTACTTTTATGTAATACACAATTTAATTCTGCCTCTCAACAGATGCCAACAAGCTTCAAAACCCTTAATACATAATGCAAGTTAACTGGCGTTGAATATTTTTTTCTAAACTTTGAAAGGTGTCAATTATTTTGTTAAAGAAAGTAAAAATTGAAATGAGATGAAAATAATTACTGCAAAGTTTTTTTTTCTTTTTGCCGAAATCGCATAATCTCTCTTCATTGGCATTCTATCAATGTTGTCAAAGATAAACTAGATTGAAAGACTCAAATGTCAAATCGCCTTTAAGATGGACATTCTTTGGTGTGTTTTCCATTTTTTCTTTCTTCCTTTTCCTTTCTACCCTTTCTCTTCCTCTTCACTCTCTCTTTCAGTCCGTGTGTCCAGATTTCCCTGCAGTTCTTCTCCTTGTGTCTGTCTTGTTTGTAGATGTAGGGGATGAGGAGGAGGTGGGCCCTCTCCGCCGCTTCCAAAATTCTCGGGAGAGGTGCAAGTTCCTCGCCCCCTCCATCTCAGTTTCCGTGCCCGAGGACGACCCCTACCACTCCGACGAGGAGTACTATGACCACCCATTGTTCAGCCCAGAGTGGACGCACTCGGGTTCTCGCCCCACAGGGCAGGCCGTGGCCTTTAGACAGATTGAAGGTGAACCACGCATGGTTCCTCTTTGCCATATCCCCCCTCCATTCCTCTCTCTCTCTCACTCTGTTTCTCTACTTTCTCATTTTGATGCTAATTTCCTCTCCTTCTGTGATTTGACCTCCTCCTTCCATCCCTCTTGTCCTTCCGTCTCTCCGTCCGTCAGTCCGTCTACTCGTCTATTCGTCTGTCCTTGTGTGTGTGTTTGTGTGTCCTTGTGACGTTTGTCTGCTCAACATCTGAGCAACTTCATATTTGTTTAACAGTCATATTTCCTTTTTTTTCATTTATTTCACCCGAAGCCATGCTACTTGTGGTTGCCATGCTGTTAAGTCCGACACATAGCTGTGAAGTCTCAGAAGTAGGATTCACTTAATGGACACGATACATTACAGCTCTCAACAGTAAGGTCCAAATGGCTTTCATGAATATCTCAGAGATACGGTGCATGATTGATGACCTCCATGCACAAATTCCTCTGCACCAATCATCTCCCAGAGTTATGTTTTGGTTTATTCTTTAAAATGACCCCTCAACGCCTTAATTATGCCGTGCCATATCAAACCCTCTACACGCATCCTAAGTTACTGTCACTCACTCACTTTGGCATCAGAGAAGACTTTCAGCTCCACTCACTCTCAAACAACTTTCCACTTGTATTGTCGTTAGAAACACAACATGGAGCCAGTTTAAAGGGGAACTAGGACTAGGGTCTTTACACTTAGACTGTTCAAACACACAACATAGCCTTTTACGTTATCCATCCAACAAAATAAATCATTTGATTGGGCAGCTTCAACTGAGGACAGCAACTTAATTTATACCTCTGTCGGCTCTCTGATACAACTCAACCCCTCTAAAACACAATGCCTTTTAAATGTTACATGGCCTTGTCAGCCACAGGTCATATTGTAACTTGCCCTTGTCTGCTCTGATTAATTTGACATGCAGTTAACAAACCATAATGAAAACTCAACTCCTGGCATTTGCTCCTAGTGGTCTTCACCACTGTGACCCATGCGCCAGGCCAAAGTAGTCAACCGAGGGAAAACACTGGCATTCATTCAATAAACACAACAACAAAGAAGAGATATAATGAGTATGTCATTGACCGTGAAACTGCAGACATTTTTTAAATCGTGTAAATGTAGTCTGATTATTAACTCCTCCAGCTTCCCCCAACCCGTCATTGGCACCGCTGACAAAGAAATCGAGTCGAAACATTGTTTTTACCAACAACTATGTCACAAGCAGCAACACTGGGCTGCACCGCTTCTGAATAGAAGTTGTGTTATTACACAAGAACTCAAAATGTTATGCAGGAATGGCTGCTGAAAAACTAACTTGTATGCCCCCCACATTGTCCATTGCACAGTCCGTGTGCAAAATCGAGAATCTGAGGCACTCTACCTTTTGCTGTAATGGACTGCAGCTATTCAAGTTTGCCTCTTCTAAAGAGCCTGGGTTTTCAGAAATGTGCTGACTAGAAGTGCTTCAACAACAGTGCAGTGTTAGGCCATGAAGTGTTACAACTTCATTTATGTTTCCATTTTTCATGAACAACCTCAGTTGTCAATGATGGCATGGTCAATCTGGGTTGAATGGTGTATGCCACAGAAAAAGAGAAATGGAAACGGTTGTTTTTTTACAGTAAATAAAACAAAGATATTGAGAAATAAATGTAATGCATGCCTTTAACCAACACTAAGCACCCAAAGTAGAAAAGCATACAAACAGAATGAAAAACCACCCACACACTCTGTTCTATATGTGTAATGTACCTATATGTGTGAACAGACATACATTTTAGGTCATCTTTTCCCAGAGCTGAAAGTGTCCCATCATAAGTTGTGTTCTCACATAACCCAAGTCTGTGTTGCCTGTAGTCTTAATGTGTCCCCCTCTCACCCTGTTTTTGAGAAGAAGAGACCATGGAGGCTCTTACAGCTGAATACGAGGAAGAGGTGGAAGAGGAGGAGGAGGAGAGTGCAGAGGCAGCAGAGTCCGAGGAAGCTCTTGATGAGCAGCAGTGGAGCGGGGAAGAGCCCGAGCTGGACAACCCCCAAGCTGAGCCCTTAGAGCAGGCAGAGGCCATAGACGAGGCCCAGGATCTAGACCTGGAGCTGGGCGAAGCAGCTAGTGCTGCTGCAGAAAGCTCTGTGGACAGAGAGGAGGAGGAAGCAGAGGGTGGGGAGAGCCCTGAGACAGGTGTGTCCTGCCCTCCTGCTCTCCCTGCCGGCATGTTACTGTATTGTGTACTGTATAAGAGCACAAGATGTGTCAAAAGGACCCCATAAGCATAATAATTCAGGTGGAATGGCAAGTAATCCCCACTGCGCTCGGCTGTGGCTGCAAGGCAACACAGGCTTGTTGGTGAAAAAAGCCACATTCTTTTAACTTGACCTGGTTTTATTGTGTGCTATCTTTGCGCTTGTATTTTCTTTGTCTTGCTGTGGTTTTCGGCGCCGTGTCGTATTGGTATGATGAAGTGAACGTAGCAGTGCTTTTTTCCGCCAGCTCTAAGTTTACAGATTACACGTTGTGTTTACAAGTGGCTTGATGCTGGTATGCCAATGCGGTGCACTTTTCGTAACCATGAATCATACTTTCTAACCATGGGTCACTCATATTATTGTCATGATTTTGTGTACATCATTTGCAGGGCATCTTGTGTTGGCTGTCTCATGTCATCAAGTGTGGTTCAGTTGCCTCATCAAATGCATTATCATATCAGCAAAATTACAATTCATTTGTTTATTTTGTTTTTGTCACTGTTATTGACTATTTATGGCATTTCTTCTGTCGTTCACGAGCAAGGTTCTTCTGCATTAGTGTCAATATGCTTTGGATTTTATAAAGACATATGAAAGTCATTTTTAGGAGCCAAAATGAATTGTATGTTAATAAAACTATATGATAAATTTAAATTGGGGAAAATCTCATAACATTTCATTGTACAGTGGAAACTTCTTTCAGTGATCACATCTGGCCAGGTTAAATTGATCACTACTTTTTTTTCTTTATTTCTCATTAATCACGATCACTATCTAACTGACACTTTATTTATTGAATTCATATAAAGTAACGAAAAAGGCAGCTTTGCTATTTTTTATTCACCGTTCCAAAATACAGCTGTTTCAAACGCAGCGTCAGCTGTTTCGTGGTGGGCTTCAACCACAGGTGTTTCCCCTATTCGCTTTGGTTTTCTGTCTCCATTATTAGCAGACATGACTGTGTCTTGATGTTTGAGTAGACTACTCATACATCTTATCATGTATAAAAATACCCCAAATGAACACTGCAAGCAGACTACTTGATACTTGAACAGCATTTGTATATGTAGGAATGTCTCCGTGCCAAGCTTTTTGATCCATATAAGTGGTTGATCACTGTAACCGTGATCACTATAAGTGGCTTCCACTGTAATTACAAAGAATGACAGAAATGCTATAATTTTTTTTAATTTGATGTTTTGAAGAGTCGCATGGATATCCATCCCATCGATTATTGCTTGTTCCCCATAAATCAGCATCGCAGTCGCCTCATGCCGGTTCCGTCACATACCATGCCATACTGTGATCCATCTGTGACTTGGTGGGCCCAATAATCTTGCCGTATTTCTTCAGTGATGGCCGTATCATTGTGCTGTAAGTTTCTGAGGAGAGCTTTGCCTGTTTCTGTGACAACAGCTTTCCCAGTCCCTAGCTTAATGAATATCTCACTCGCAGCATGCCAAAGCATTACTTTTCTATGTTGATCAAAACAGCCGACTTATAGATATCCTTTCAGCTTTGAAGATGGACTCAGACAAGCAGGGAAGCGAGAAAAGTGGTTCCATGAGCCCAGACAGCATTGGATCGGAGAAACGCCCAGAGGAGATTTTTGAGCCCCAGATGCAAGGGTTTTTTGCTGGTGAACGAGTTGTACCAGAGAGCCCCACCAAGGAAATGCCATCATTTGTTCCTCCGAATGTTGAAAACAAAGCCAAAGAATATGCCAGATCACTCACACTTCAGCCCACATATGGCGAGCCAATCACAGTGTCGGAGAAACAGCCGTCAGTGGAGGTGGTGGAGATCAGCAGTATCGGTCCTCCCCCTGATGTATCGTCACTGGGAGACAAAGTTCAAGGACGAGACTCAACAACGGACGCTAGAGACAGATCTGGCATGTCAGCATATTTTGAAACATCAGCCATTGAGGTTGTTGAGGCTCCCCAATGTAAGGGCGAAGGTTATTACGAACTGAGCAGATCTGGTGAAGAGAAGAGTACAGTTGATGCCGGGCCTCAAGAGATCAGCTACAGCACACTAGCTGAAGCTCAGGATAAACCCAACACTAAAGAAAGTACAGCAGAAGACACTAGACTGTTCACAGTTCCTGACAGGAGTAGTGAATGCAGGCTTTCCCCGGGTAAACTGGCCTTAGACCAGAGGAGTTACTCACTTAACATTACTATTGGAGCAATGGATCCGAGTGGCCAAGGAAGACCTAGGAACTTCTCCCCACTAGCCACAGATATCATGTCATACACTAGTGGAAGTCTAGATGAGTCAGCCGACTACCTCCCAGTCACTACACCATCTGTGGATAAGCCTCCATCCTTGCCTCCTCTGATCCTGGAGACTGCAGCCTCCATCACCTCAGATTCTTCATCTCCTCCAAGAACCACTGAACCGATTTCAAAACCCAGCCCTGAACCGGATTCGCCAGAATCACCGCAGCCCCTTCAGACCACCTATAACGATGGCACAGAGATGGCGCAAGACTTGCCTGAGATGCTGGACCTAGCTGGTACCCGTTCCAGACTTGCATCCGAAAACACCGAACCAGACATCACCAGGAGAAAGTCAATTCAAGCTGATTATCCAGCCTTCACAGGTGACCCACTGGCTAGCCTAGTTTCAGGGGAACTAAGTCCTATGTTCAGAAAGAGTGAAAGCCAGCTGGAAGATATGGGCTATTGCGTGTTCAGTGAATATTCAGGACCCATGCCATCACCTGCAGATGTGTTGAGCCCCACAAATCTTTCTGCACAGGTCTTCACCCACTCCGTCCTGGAGGCGAAAGTGGCTGAGCAAGCTAGGAAATTAGCAGTCAGAGACACATCTGTGGAGGACCAGAGCCAGCCATCAGGAGTTGCTGATGTCACTGAAGAGAAAGACCAGAGGCAAGTAGAGAGAAACAATTCTGCTGAAGAAAAGTGCAAGGTTGCAGATGAACAGTCAAAAAAATGTGTTAGAGCGATGCCACTAGCTCAGCCAAGTGAGTCCTTTGTGACACCAACGGTCACTGTGACTCTAGAAGAAGGCGGGAGGTCATTTAGTGACACTGAACGACAAGCAAGTGGCGAAGCCTCAGCATCAGAAACCGAGATTGCCCACTATGAGAGGCAGATCCGCAAATTGGAGATGGAGGACAGGCCTCTCAGTATGGAGGAGGAAAGAGAACTGCAGGAACTTAGGGAGAAAGTGAAGCTGGTCCATCAGGAAGCCTATGAGGAAGTGGATGCTGAAGATGTGTACCAGCTGACTGGTGTGGCCAAGGATCGGATTGCCAGGCCTGTCAAAACGTCACCTGCTTCGTCTGTGGACAGCAACATTGATGATGATAAGCTGCTCTCTCCAGTGCTCTCGCCTTCAAAGCTTAAACAAAGAGAAGTTTATGGTTCCCCCAAAAGAACAGTTTCACCAGTGTTAGGAATTAACAAAGAAAAAGAGGAGTCAGAAAGAAAATGTAGGGAAGAGCAAGAGAAGGAAGCAGCCAAGAAGAAAATGAAAGAAGAGGCTGAGATGAAAATCAGGGAAGAAGCAGAAAAAAAAGAAAAGGAAATGAAAGAGATAGTAGAGAAGGAAAGGAGAGAGAAAGAAGAGGCAGAAAGAATCCTGAGGGAAGAGACAGAAAGGAAGGAGAAAGAGGAGAGAGAGATGAAAGAAAAAGAAGAAAGAGAGAAGAAGGAAAGAGAAGAGAGGGAAAATATGGAGCAAGAGGAGAGAAAAAAGAAAGAGGAGAGAGAGCAGAGAGAAATAGAGGAAAAAGAAAGAATAGAAAAAGAGTTGCGAGAGAAGGAAGAAAAAGAAAAGATAGAAATGGAACTGAAAGAGAAGGAAGAAAAAGAAAAGATAGAAATGGAACTGAAAGAGAAGGAAGAAAAAGAAAAGATAGAAATGGAGCTGAAAGAGAAGGAAGAAAAAGAAAACATAGCAATGGAACTGAAAAAGAAGGAAGAAAAAGAGAAAGTTGCTGAGTTGGACAAAAAGGTTGCAGACAAGCTTGAGGAGATGGCAAGACAACCAGAGGAAAAGGCGGCCGCGAAACCTGTGGAGAAAGAAGCTGAAAAATCTGTGGAGGCTGAAAAGGAGCAAGACAAAGATGAGGAAGAGGTGTTCGGTAAAGTAGGGGCAGGAGTGGTAAAGGAGATCCCAGAAACTCGAGCTGCCATCGAATCAGTGGTGACAGTTGAAGACGATTTTATCACTGTGGTCCAGACCATTGATGAAGCAGAAGAGCCGGGACACAGTGTTCGCTTCTCTGGTTCACCTGAGGCTGAAGGGCTTTGTGTCACTGCCCAGAAAGAGGAAGAGGAGGAAGAGGAGGAGTCTGTGGAACTGGCCCAAGAAGCAGACTTGGAGGCTGCAAGTCTAGAGGAGGTGGTAGATGTTCTTGAGACCCCTGCCTCCCCTGGGAAGGAGGCTCAAACCATAGACACTGAAGAACCAACAGAGAGCTACGATCGAGATGAAACCACAATGGACGACTCCATCCTGGACAGCTCCTGGGTTGACACACAAGGTGAGATCTCTTTGGTAGTTTATTCCATTACATTGTTCTTTTTTCCCATTTCTTTATTCTTCTGCTTCAAATAAACACAATGTGATGATGTCTCATGTTTTTCATGTCTTGCTTTGCCACCCTGCAGATGATGATAAGAGTATGGCGACAGAGCAGATTGAGCCTTTGCCCAAAGTCAAAAAGCCTGCTGTGGTCCAGAACAAGCATACCCAACAAAGGAAGACAGAGAAACAAGAAAAGCCAGTCAAACCCAAGGCCAAGGGAGGGCGGGCTAAGGGCCAAATCTCCACACCAGAACGCAAGCCCGTCCGCAAAGAACCTGTCTACATCCCCAGAGAGGAAATCCAGAAGAAAAAAGGTTCCCTTCATTTCACAGTTATAAATATTACAGTTATGGTTTATCAGCATACCTGCTGCTTTCCATAGAATCAGTATTGTTATACACTTTTCTTCTTTGTCCTGTACGTTGAGTAAAGCCATTTAAAGAAGTTGCTCGGCATCATCATTAGGATTGTAAAGGTTCTGAAAATGAGATCGAAACCGCAACACAAGCGTCCACAGTCTCGTGTTCCCCCTCAACCCGCTGCTACCGCGACCGCTGCAGATCCCCCCCGGGCACATTCAAGTCAGCAGTCTGGGAACATTATGGTTATCTGGGGGAGTGCAGAGATGGCAATTGCATCATCGACAAAACACACACAATTTGTCCGTAGTGTTTCACAAAATTCCCTTAGGCGACAGGCAGCACTTCAAATATGTAAGCACGTTTCCGAAGACATCATCCCAACAATGATCTTTGCGATCCTCCTTAGAATCCCCAACGACAGCAGGTAACTCCTACCAATGTCTTGAGAATGACACCACAAGCTAACTCGGACTGTGCTTAAGCAATTACCAATGCAATCAGGGTTTTAATGGCACTGGATATGCGATAGTTCATATCGATAGTCATAAAAAACACGGGATTCAAGCAGTTTCTCTGTGTTGGGACCCCGAAATGAAGTGCCGAGCCGACCGCGTTTCAGTATGTGACTGACTGCATAGTTGAGTTGCATCTTATCCAGGAGGTTCGCTAACAGATGTTTACTCAAAACACAAAACCTGTATTCCTACTGCCGCACTGCTTAAATGGTTCTTAATAGTCCTCTTTATTTAGTTAATGTATAAAGAGGACTATTACAAGGTATTACAAGGTATGAACCGCATCATGGCTCTATAATGGAGGTCTGAACAGAAACTCGGAATTGGAGAATTGTTAAACCCCTCATCATCATGTGCCTAAGTGATCTAGTTACTTATTGTTTACCTCTAATAACTTTTTGTGTCAGAAGATTTGCAGTCTCATAACAACCCAGAGACACATTGATTTGAGTCAGCTGTTGTTAGTATAGTACAAATAGGAACGTGGTTCAGTCTCTGCTTTTTTGTTGTGTCTCTGCTTTTGTCAATGGCCTGTTTCCTCTGGTAGCTGTGATAAGGAAGGCCGAGCTTACCAAATCCCCATCTAAGAGGAGTGCGATGAAACCAGCCGTCCGCCAGACCCGCCCCACCCAGCACCACTCCTGTCCTAGAAGGAGACCCACAGGTGACACATTGCCTCGGTCTGTCATACAACTCTAGTGCTGTGTGCACTACAGCGTCCCTTCACTGTCAGCTTCCACCTGGTTTTGGCATCCATTTTGTTTTGTTGGTTACCATGTTTTGCTTTTGTCGTTGTATTTAATCACAATAAAAATTGACTGTCATACATGTTTCATTTCCTTCATTTGCTTTTGTGCACATCGTCTCTTTGTTCTTTTGAAAGAAACTTAACACCAAGTTGAAAATATAAATTCACT
Organism: Melanostigma gelatinosum; assembly: GCF_949748355.1. Classification (NCBI taxonomy): domain Eukaryota; kingdom Metazoa; phylum Chordata; class Actinopteri; order Perciformes; family Zoarcidae; genus Melanostigma; species Melanostigma gelatinosum. Next base: position 19,098,988 of record NC_136643.1, on the reverse strand, counting down.
GCCATCCTGTGGGTTTTTTTCAGGATTCACTGAACACTTTCAAAGCACACTTCCACATCACTACTGCAATGTCAGCAAAAGCACGATGTTCAGCTGGTGTTAAGATACTCTTTAAATGCATCTTCCTTGCTGTTACCGGTTCCAGCCATTTGTTTTTTTGCTCTTGGTGAGCTGTTGGTGGTCTGTTGCTCTGTCACATTAATGTACTAATATGTTTTATAATTATTCCATGTCATTTAAAGGTTGCCTGATAGTCGTTTGGTGTGAAAAACCTAGAAATTGTTCCTGACCTCTCTAGTCTTTCATAATGGTTTTCAACCTGTGGTTGCCAGGCAACTAGTAATCCTCGGTTCTATGGACCTGACACTATAAAGACTCAGAGTCCCAGAGGCAGTTTGCACTTCATTTTCCCCTGATGGGCTGAATTCTGTGTCACTGATGATGACAGCTCAGTGTACTACTGCATTGCCCCAATTCGATTATTTTCCAGGGTTGCCTTACGTAATAGTAAATCCCCCCCCGACTCTGTGTGATACCTTGCCAAATCTTTGCAGAACAGAGCTCTCAATGGGGCCGCAACCCGCTCCCACAGAACATTCAATTTGTCATATGCTCCATGCCAGGTACGGCAAAGTTGCATTTTTGTACATCCATACGAACACATACAAAACCAAATGTGCTCAATGATCAAGGACACAAATATGATGATATTCCTTCAAAAGTAGGCCATTAAATGGGTTCTCACTTCGTCCCCTTCAGTGTATGAAGGTCAAAACGTGTATTCTGATGGTGTTGTAATATTCCTGTTATTCTGTTTCTGTTTCTCAGAGGTGCTACCAGACAGTCGTCAGCCTTTAAGTGTTGCCAGAAAGTCTCGCGATAGAGCATCGGTGAGTACGCTCCATCAGCCCAACAGTGGAATGAGAAATACCATATCAAAGCTTTACTGGCAAACCGCCTGGATCATCAAGTAGTTTTGCAGTAGGGTAATTCAATATACTGACGCTGAAGAGAGAAACCAAAACGTTCTCCTAAACGCCAGCGACTGATTGCTCTCCAACATTAGATGCGCTGTACATCAGCCTTTTGTTGTCCTTTATTATAAAGAGTTTTAGAAAAGAAAGGTTGGTCAACATGGACACGCTGATATTGTATTACACCATGCAATTAATGGATAATTAAGTCAAAACAGATGTCAAATCTTTTTCTCTTGCTACTAATATGAAACGAATACGCAAGTTGCCTTGTGCGTCTTTAGTGCCAACTCTGAAACAACAAACACCACATTAATTAGGCAGAATAATTATCATTGGAATTGAGAGTTATGAAAAGCTGTTATATATTTTCTCTTGTGACTTCCAGAGAAACCTAATCATCTATTCAGATAAACACATTACAGGCTGTCTCCCCTCTCTCCATCTAAGCCCTAATCCCTGCCTGAAAAACGGTGAATTGCATTTCTGTATTAACACCACTGCCAGTTTTCGTTTTGTATTTTGTGAAACCAATATTTATGTCCGTTGCATTTGCTTTTTGTGAAAATGTTTGCCATTGTTGCCTTGTTTAATGAGTCTTTGCAAAAGTAGACAAGGCAGATCCATTTAGAGCATTTTCTTTCTTACTGAGTGGGTGTCGAATCACCCCTGTGACATTTCTCCAGCGGCTGTGGTCGTGACTGCATTTTACTCCTCCACCATGGTAATGACAGTTATTGTGTCTAAAATAACACCGTTTCTGCATTTCTTAAATGTCATGTCATCAAAGCATACTGTAAGAGGGCTCTGTCACTCTGAGCCCACATTATATTTCACTTTTGATTCACACATTATATTTACAGTCTTCAATACATCTGTTACCATGGTCTGCAGTGTACTTTTTTCTTTTTTTTCTTCAAGTTTGTTGTTTGGCGTTTTGAAGTCACAGATTTTAAAATTTCTTAACTGACATGTTCACATGTTCACAAGTGCATGAATTGCTGTCGTGATGGGATATAATTAAATGTCAAACACACAAGATCTGATGCTACTATCTCATTCATCATCACCACAAAGGAGATGAGATCTTGTGCACTGATAATGCATGTTAAAGCGCTGTTATTTTCACCATTCTTTTGTCACCCTGTGTCCTGTGTTTTGGTGCCATGCTACTCACCCACCGGGCCTCATCGTTGTGCTATCTCAGTGCCATGCCCATCGTTCGCCACTAACAAAGATCCCCACCTCCATATCCAGAGTGGCCGCCTCATTAGCCCATCCTCAGCCTCAATGCTTCCCAGTATTACAGAGACTCATAGCCAAGGTAGGTGAATGGCAGAGCGGCCTTGTCGCTGCGGGAGTTCAGGAAAGATCATAAAAACATATATAATTTGTTTGAAAATGACTTTTATTTGCAATATTAGCAAACTAGACCGGTTATGTCACCTTTTATTAAGAATCAATCAGAGCCTCACTGGCCTAAGGATCGACCTCTTGTCTGTTTCCGAACAGGACGGTGGGTCGTGGAGCCCTGCAAAGAGGTCCTCCGTGCCGCGACATGCCTCCATTCTGAGTCGCCGGCCATACCCTGACCATGAGGAGAGCTCCACCTCCATCACCAGCTCCGGCTCCACAGCTCCTCGCAGACCCACATGTAGGCTCAACTTACTTCTCAAAGTATTGGTGTTTAGGTGGTCTTAGATAAATCAATCAGCCTCCAGTATGAGTCTCAGCAAATTGATTCGACTGATAAGAAAGCAAAAACTGAACCAATGCTGATAATTGATTTCTTAAATTAGGCTTAAGAAAGCTCAAGTCCTTCCCATTGGCTGAGCTATCCTCTGTTTATGTTTGTTGATTTGCATTCAATGAGATACAAGCTGTATTCACTGTCCAGATATTTTTATTGATTGATTCGTTTAAAATTGGACATCCAAGAACTCTTGAATCTCCTTTTCATTCTTTCCTTCTTCTTTCCCCGTCAAATATTTCCTCTTTTCACTCCTGCAGCGTTTCGCGCAGAGATGAGGGCAGAGCATAGGACCGGACGGGCCCCTAGCATGACAGGTAGATGGGATTCTCCATACGTCTGTCACTATCATTGCTATATTGGATCAAATCAAATTGTACAAGTTTAACTTAATTAACTAGTAACTCAGTATATATGGCATCATCCTTTATTTTCCTCCCCACCAATAACAGAATCAGTGCGCTCACGTTCGGCTCGCAGCGGCCACTCCACCCCCCGCACCCCTGGCTCCACAGCCATCACCCCAGGAACCCCACCCAGCTACTCGTCGTCCTCAAGGACCCCTGGAACCCCACGCTCCCTCAGCTTGATTTCCCAGGAGAGGAAGGTGGCCGTGGTCCGCACCCCGCCCAAGTCACCTGCAACCACACCCAAACAGCTCCGCATCATCAACCAGCCGGTGCCTGACTTCAAGAACATCAGGTCCAAGATCGGCTCCATAGAGAATATCAAGTACCAGCCCAAAGGAGGACAGGTGACGCTCTTCTCCCTCACTTACCCCAAAACCTTTGCTCCCCCACAACCCGTAGCTTCTATCTAACTGCTTGCTCATTTCTTTCACCTCTGCAATCCAATCGCTACTTGTTGCATGCATTCTGTTTTTCCTACATGTCTCTGTCTGTCTAATGATCTCAGAGAGGCTTATTCGAGAAGTTGTTTGTATACCTTCTGTCCATATAAATGTAGATATCTTTATCTATATCTATATATTTCGTGATTATCTCCTACCAGGCTATACCCTCTTGTCCTTCAAACCTTGAAACAAAAGCAAACGGTTAAGTGGTATGAAAAGCAAATGGAGACAGACTACAATGTTGCCATGCCTTTATGTGTTGTTAAAAATCGGTAGAACATACCATTGGTATGTACCAACGCCAACGCTTAATGATTTGGTTAGAATTGCATTATAAAATGTGTTTTTGTATAATTTCTTCTGACTTTTCTTATTTCTTGATATGATTATTTCCCATCGACCCTCTCTCCTACCTCTCCACACTCATTGTCTTTTTTTTATTGAGTCTCTTAGCTACCTCTTTCCACTGTTAGTCCTTCTATCCTTTGCTGACTCACCAGTGTAAAAGGACAATGATTTAAGAAAGAATGATGTGTTGTGAAAGAAAAAAATAATTGAACACAAAATTTGCGTTGATTAAAACTTAGTCAAATGCATAAAATGATGACGAGAAAGAAATACCAAGTTTCACAGGGCCTTGAGCATCTATGAATATTTATGGGAACACCGAGGCTAGAACTTCTTTAAAGTAATGCTTTTGAGATTGAATTTGATTAAAATAATACAATTGATAACCAACACCTAGTTCTGCAGTTATTCTCAGTTTATAGCCACTTTCAGTTTATTGTTTTGATTCACCAGTCAGTATGGTTGACGACCCGTAGTGTCCCTGTATAAAACTATAGGCAGCTGCTCCGAGCAAGTGAGCTCACACACGTGATTATGTTACTCCTGCTTTTTGTATAATTGCAGCTAGCTGGGGTAAATGTAAAGAGAGTCACGTATGTTGCAGTAATTTGTGAACCAAAGACAGTATTTGTCCCTTCAGTTTTTCCTCCTGATCTCAGAACTCCTACACGACAGTTTGACAAAAATAGTGTTCCAGTCGGAAGTACAGTCAGCGCTGCAACAGGAAGAACAGTGATGAAAACAGCAGTGTGTCTGTATCCATCAGCTCTTACAAGCCTCCACTGATGACCTGATTAGGGGTCTGAGGATCTGGCTGACATCTTGATGACTTGCCCGGTCTCTGCACTGCTCTGTGCAGCCAGCCACGAAACAGGGAGGGATCAAGCTCCAAATGCCTGCCTGTCATCTGCAGGAGAAATGGCCTAAGTGGAGTTTCTGTGCATGTTCACATGTGTGTTTATGTGTGCAAGCATGCATGCCGGGTCATAATCACTTACTGTGCTATGTCAGGCAGTAGGTGTCCGCTATCAGACAGTGATGGCAGCTTTTGTGTCCACACAAACACAAGGGGGAGTGTCTGAGCAGAGCAGTTGTCCTGATTCTACCAGCTTCTCTTTGGCCACAAGCTGCATGACACAAAGTTAAAATGTAATCTGCCTCTTAAGGCAATGGCTTTATGGTATTGTGATGAGATGACTCAAGGTGTTTAAAGGCATATGTGTGTTTTATGAGATTCAGGAAGAAGTGTCGAGACAAACCTAAATACTGCTATTTGTGTCTCATAGGTGGATTTAACAAAAGCACATCAGAAAGGGATGAATAATTACTGAATTTCGAAGACAATAACAGAAATACAGCAAAATAGTTCTGGCATTTGAATACAATACAGTATGTATGAATTATTTTGGTTATTTCTACATTAATGTAGTTAAGTATACACATGTATTGGTGTAGTGGCCCCTCATTGTCACTATTGGACCACTGTGCTGTATCCCATATAATAGCAGAGAATATAGACAGAGGATCCTTCTCAAGACATCATTAGCTTTGCTGCAATAAGGTTCGTGCAGTCTCTTCGCAACTAGCTGCTGCAATTTACAGAGATGAATCGTTACTTTTGAGGTTTCTGCACTGTTGCCACTGGATGAGGTGTGTTGAGGATGGAAGGGTGGTAATCCCAGTCACCTCATTTCACCTCATCTCCGTTACTCTCTGCCTGTCAGCGGCACACAATGTGACCTGGACCCAAGACCTGCTGGTACACCTCAGCACTGTTAATTATGACACCATGTGTTTAATGGAGCCTGGTAAAGAGTGTGCCACTGAAATAATTAAAAACCTTTATAGTGTTTCATTCTTATCAATTCATACACTTAATACATTTGAGAGACTATTCTTGAATAAAAAAATAATAATAATTAAATTAAATAATTTAAATTAGTAATAAATAATTCTGTTAACTTTTTGCTTTACACAATTAATTGATCAAGGCGGCCCCCAGAGCAGCAGCAGGAGCTGTTTGAACAGCTGTTACATGAACCAGTCATGTGGTCGATCGAGCCAATCACAGCTCTTGCTGTGTAGATTAGACTTCATTCAATTTCTAGGTGCCTACATCTTGAAATTCTCAAAAAATACAGCTCCCATTTAATTGAAAATTGTGAGCCAATTATATTATATATATATATATATATATATATATATATATATATATATATATATATATATATATATATATATATATATATATATATATAATTCTATATCATTCTATATTTTACGAATGCATCATTTATATTTAAATGCAATCAATTATCTTATCATATCTTTTTGAAATTGATTAATGTATTAATTGATTATACTTGAACTATTTGTGATTATTTATTGGGTGCCACATCTTTCAACCTTTGGTCTCTTTTAAAAGAATACACCAAGTATGTTGGCCTGTTTATCAACTTAACCATGATGGGAATGCAAGGACAACCAGTGTGAACGACCTGCTCATTGTGCAATACATGTAGTGAGTTCATTTGACTTTTTGCAAATGTTTTTCAAAACTCAAATAAGCAACAGTTAAGGGCATGTCATTTATCGACATGAAACATTTTATATTTATATATAAATATACACTATAAGTATACATACTATCTCTGTATTTTTCCATAGATTCATATTTTTAACAAGAAGTTGGACTTCATTCACTTACTGACAAAATGCAGCTCCCAGGATAATCTGCAGCTCTCTCCCCGTGGAGGCAATGTATGTACCCTTCTGTCCTGACCGATTGTTTTACCTCTTGATCCTCAGATGGAAAGGACCGTGATTAGATTCTAGTTTGTTCCTACTGTATATTTTTTAGTCCAAGTCCAATTTAGTGACATGCAACAAGTAACTGTTTGTTATGCGGTGCGAATCTGGATACATGGGTAGCTTAATGGTTCAGCATCTTAGTACGCTACTTTGTCGTTTTTTCTCACCCTTGAACCTAATAACCCTAGTATGCAATTCAGTGTCTCTCTTTGCACACTTTGTGTGGGGTTAACCAAAGTCCACTTTTAAAGCTTGACTTCTCATTGGCGGGGGCTAACTAAATAGGAAACATTACCACAGAAATCACTGCCATCGTTTTTCTTCCTTTAGTTTCCTGTGTAATCCTGTAATACTGTACATATTGTGTCTTGTCTTGTGTTTGGTAGTTAGTTCTCAGTGTCTTGGTAGATTGTTCCCAGAGACCAGAAGCTGGTTTACCAACAAATGAAATGCATTCAAATGTCTTGCTTTTGCATTCCTTGGTAATGGCTCGGATGTTCACTGGTGGTTACTGGATGAAACCCAAATGAAATTTGGCTTAACCTCTCTTCTATCCTTATTTTTGCTGCCTTTATTCTCTTACTTAATACCAGAAGGGCTCACTCAAGGGAAGGCAGCAGCAGGATACAATGTACTAATTGGGAAATGAATGCATGCTCAGTTAACCAACAACAAACTCTTTTCCTTGTTCAGAATTGAACCTTCCTCTTCTGGTTTGTCATGTTGTCTAGTATACTAGACAACTAGATGCTTGATACTAGATTCTAGAGGCATATCTGTACTCTCATTCTGTACTTTTAGTTTTATATGAAAGATTCTTATACTGGTACTACAGTATTTTAAATTATTGTTTTGGTCTCCTCATGGTCATTCCTCTCCCCTCCTTCAGAATTACGTGGTGCTTTCAACCCATACATACATTTGCAAGTTTTTCTCTCTCAACCAGTGTTGTTCCCATTGCTTTTACTGTGCTTCTGGGTAAAATGTATTTATCGTTAGTACTGTACTGTACCAACTCTGCTGTGTCTGCATCTCACTCCTGCTTTCTCTCCCTGTGGTTTTGAGAGCCATTTACCATAACAGCACACATATTCTATCATCCTAATCGAATGGTCTCAAGTTTTCACTGCTTTCATTTTGCATCTAGTTGAGTCTGAACACAGGAAGTGCAATTGATGGCAACTTATTGAAGTATGTTCTTGTGGAGTTGTCTCTTCATGTCACACACGGTGGGATGTCAAGATTCACTGAAGGTTTTTTTCTCTTATGGACTCAAAGTCTGTAAAAAACGAATTGATCGCAGCAATATATCAAAACTTCCTGATACTCTCCACCCACGCCATTTATTACCTACAACTCCCTTAGCAGCGATTCATTGTATCCATTGCATGCTGTTTACCCAGGCGATAACAGGTGAACCACCAGGTCAAATACTACTGCCTACATTAGAGTCAAACAAACTCAGATGTCTAGGACAGATTATTTAAACAGTAAAAAAAGCCCAAATCTTCTCCCACCTCCGCCCTGCAGGTTCTCATCCCCAGTGTTAAGCTGGACTATAGCCATGTTCAGTCTAGGTGTGGGTCCTTGGACAGGCGGGGCCACTCGGCAGGAGGTGGAAACGTGAGTCTTGTGCCACTAGTCCAGTGTCTCAGTGTTCATGTCAGTGTCATTTCTCTGTTGTGTTGTGTTGTTTTTCAGTGTTTCAGTGTTTCATTTTCCCCTTTCCACCTCTCTTTACAGTTTATTGTTAAGTCACTCACGCTTTAAGGCAGCAGTGCTGGTGCTCTTTACCTGACTGCTGTTGATCCCCAGTACTGGTTTGTGTCCTGCGAGGAATTTAGATAATAAAGGCTGCATGTCTCCTCCTCCAACATTTGATAACATATAGGACTGTAGTAGCATTCTACCTATAATAGTATTTTCACTATGCTTGGTGGAGAGCCTATTCTCATCAAACGTCTTATTATTTGCCTCTTTACTGTGTTACTGGGAACACAGAGACGTGTGTATCATCTTCCTTTCAAGCGGTTTAAAAAAGGTGATGCCAGTGGCATTACAATACTGGAGCTGGAACAGCATCGTACTGTTTCCAGATCGTTAACTATCAAGGGTGAGTGACAGACAGACATGTAAAGGCTGTAGCATTTGGCCGAATTCAGATTCATAATTTGGTGGCGTTCTCGGCTGTCCACTCCAAAATGTAATGTGTCTGCTCCTCTCATGTCTTTAAGGGCATGAAAAGACCAATGTGATTGACCATGATTGTTCTCACATTTGTGAGTGCAGTGTGGTTAACTCTGTTTGTGACTTGGTTCAAATATGAAGGCACTTGGAAAGCCTTCAACACAGTCGATGTAGATCAGATAAATCTGAATGAAGGTTATATTTGAATGAAGAACATTTTGAGCTGATTCATTTTATTTGTCCGGGTCAAGTCTATTGTAGTACTAAAACACTTCAGCAGTTCTCTTTTGAATAACTAAACATTTACTGAAGGGTATTTAAGCTCCAGGTACCTCTTATTACAATAAGGTGTCAGGATGACAAGGGGCAAAATTTCCAAGTGCGGCTGAAGCAAATATTAATATTTTATAATGTAGGTCTATATTTGTTGTAAAATATGCACTTGATACGCTTGAGTGGACTGTCAAATCCTGTCAACTTGGAGTACTAAAACTAATACTAAGCCACTTCTTATGAATCGTGTAAAAAGATATGAAACAAATGTCGTGTTTTCTCTGTAAATACTGTGAATATGATCACAGCGAACAAAAAGATTCCAACAATAAAGTTGAGAGATTTCATAATGATACGTTTGCTGAAGAGAGGAGCCAACCTGCAGCAGGATGTTCACCCACGCTGACACAGACCACATCTTATCTCTGTCTTTAGCTCATGCTGCATATCTTTTCCAGTGTTATGCATGTGAGAGGGACACCGGCTAGATGAACAGGCTTGTTGTGCATAGTGTTCTTTGTGTTTGTACACATCTCTCTGTGGTTTCCTCTTGAGACTCCAGGGGTGTTTCACATAACAGCATCTCCGTATCTCCTTATCTGCTCTCCGGCTGCTTTCACCTGTGCATTCCTTCTTTACTGTCTTCCTTTCTGTTACGGTGTTTATTTCACAGGTTTTCCGGAATGTGCCAAAAAAACGTTTTTTGCTGAAGACACAGTTACAGCACATAGATTGTATTCCATTTTGGTTTGGTTGGTTTAACAGACACCAGCAGTTCTGCACTACCAGAACAAAGCAAAGACTGTTATTTAACAGTCACTGGTGTTCTCCTTTTCTGCTTCCATGCCTTATTTTCTAATAATTACATGCAATTAGATATCACTGTGTTGGAATGTGGAAGACTGCAGCCTTTGATTCCCAGTTGATACCCAATCATTTTCTTCAAACAGCAGCTGCAGTTTAGTGCAGATCAGACATACTGCATCCCTCTCGATAATTGAGAAAGGGGAAGATGCTGTTTGGATCGTCTCTGTAAGCACGATATGAGGTCAGTGGGAGTTTATTATAACCTCATTGTGAACTGTAAGCTCTAACCTTGTCTTTTCCTGAATTTGCTGCTTCCAGGTGATGATACAAAACAAGAAGATTGACTTGAGCCACGTGACCTCCAAGTGTGGCTCTCTAGACAACATCCATCATCGGCCAGGTAACAGTCAGCCTGCATTTGTCCGGGGGAACTGAGGGGTAACACTGGGGTTGATGCTGGAAGAAAGGTTAGCGAAGCACGCTTGTGACCAGAAGGTTGCCGGTGCAATCCTACCTTCCAATAGAAGTTCATACGGGGGGTGTCCAGCTGTCATTCCCGTCCTCGCCAGATGGTGTTGTGGTTTCTACTGTAGGTCCTGCAGCACCATCTTCTGGTCCCTCTCCGTCTGTCCATTGTATAACCTTTATTCACCGAGAGCTTGCTGAGCATGCATGCTCTTCCAGTACAAAGTGACGCATTCACTTTGCCAATGAAATCTGTTTCAACAGACCAGGGTTTCGTAAAAAAGCAAACTGCCCAACCCCCTTCACTTTTCTTTCACCATAAGTCAGTCGCTACCTCCGCGTAAACCTGAGTGGATATCCCTGTAGAGTTTTTACACTTCCTTTTCTTCTCCCCAGGGGGCGGTAACGTGCGTATAGAGACTGTGAAGTTGGACTTCAAAGACAAGGCCCAAGCCAAGGTGGGTTCCCTGGATAATGCTCAGCACACTCCTGGTGGAAGCCATGTCACAGTGAGTGTGAGTTCCATGCACCCAATCGATGATTTAAAGGTACACAAGTTTTTGATGAATTGTCTTACTAGTGTATATATACTAATGCGTATTACATATGTGTAACATTGTAATCTTGAAAGATATATGCTTAATCTGATATACTGTAGGGTAAAAATGTTGTAAATTGCAATAACAGTGGATTAAGAATGCAAGTAATATAAATATAAAGATTGTGTTTACAACAAGCCAATCTCCCAAAAACTTGCAATCCTTTATCTGTGATGGATGCAGTAAAGTATAGTATTCGCCACCATCAATAAGTAATGTAGAGGTTAATCCAAACATTCGGATTCATCAAGTATTCAGAGTACAGTCTAGAAAACAGACTTCTCTTCAATTAAACATTTAAGAGTTGTTGTATTTGCAGTTTCTCTGAAGCTGACCCACCAAGATACAATGCACAAAATCATTTTGATTCTACATAATATGAAACTAATGTATTTCTTCTTCCCCATCCACATCTTTCGTCACATCACCTGCCTCTGATAGATTGAGAGCCACAAGCTGATTTTCCGCGACCAAGTCAAGGCACGAGTGGACCACGGGGCTGACATCATTGTGCAGTCACCAGGCCTGTGCAGCTTGGTGTCCCCCCAGCGCCACCGGGAAAGCGACCTATCATCCTCCGGCAGTCTCAACGTGCTGGAGTCGCCGCAGTTAGCGACCCTGGCTGAGGATGTCACTGCAGCTCTGGCCAAACAGGGTTTGTGAACGCTGGTTCTCTGGATTCCTGACCTGCACCCCGGACATCCTCACCATGATCCTTCAAACTTTTCTGCCCACTCCTGCCACCCTGAGGCCAACTTCAGCTTAACCACAGCCTCTAAGCATCTCCACTTCAAGATCCATCACTCAACTATAAGTAGAGACTCGAATTAGGAGCTACTGTACTGTGGTCTTCTTTATTTTCCAAAAATGTGCAACTTCTGATTCATTTTGTTGGCCTCTCTCTTTTTGAATGATGTTGCATACAGTAGAATAGTTCAGTCCGAGCACTGGTCCTAGATCTAGTGGTACGTACAAATTTGGGGACCAGGTATTGGCTTAACTGGTCCTGGATCAGTGTTTTGAAGAAGCTACAGCCTTTTTTTTCTACATTAAATAAGAAGTAATGTGGCCAGCGCACAATGCAGCACGTGTTGTTCCTGCTCAGTAAACGTGCATGGACGCCAAACCCCCTAACAAACCAAGCATCCTTACTGCAAGTCATTCTTGTCATCCAATATATAATATATTTAACAAATATATATAGAAACATGTATAAAAATCAAAGTTCTTTGCCATCTACATGTCCTAAAAACATTTTAAAAGGAAGCGACAATATGGCTATACAATTACATGTAAAATTGCATTACTGCAAGAACTAGGTCATGTTATGACAAGCATGTATCGATTCTAATATTAAAAGAGGCTATTTTGTAATCGAAAAAAAAAAAAGAAGATTTTAGTATGTTATTTCCTCAATTATTGGATAAAGATTAAACGAGTTCATGTTTTGTAGTTATTAGTTGTTTACAGTGTAATGCTTGGTGGCAATGTCAGACAGCTGATTTTGGTGTTGCTAAGGAATGCGTCTCAATCCTGTTGAAGAGCATCATACACTCGTACCTGCTCAGTAGTTCAATAGAGACGCCTGTTTAAACATCAGAACCACATTCAACACTGGAGGTAATTCCACAAGCCTGCAGCTAAAAGTATCTTGTCTTTACAGCTGCAGATGTTGAGCTCACGTCAATGAACAGTACAGACGTTCCTCTGCTAACACAGGCTGATGTTGCACCACAGTGGATGACGCTACGAATGAGACTTAGCAGAAGATGCCGCTGCTCTGAAATCTGTCTGTGTGTGCGTTTGGTGCCGATCCCATGCCGTTTTACAAGATATGCTACCGTGTCTGGATGTTTTGTTGCAATATGTGGGAGATTTTGAAAAATCCATTAAAAAGACAATTCAAGAGGTGAAACGTAACGGCCGGGGGAACTCGGCTCCTGTTACATCTGTTAGGAAAAAGGTGTTTGGGTGATCTAGTTTCTTTTTCAGACACCATTTGTTGTATATCCTGCCTCCTGCCCAATTACTGCCTTCACCTGTGATTGTTTGTTTGCTTCTGTGTTTTTTCTGCATACCCCATCTCTGTGTGCCCCCTTCCCACCTCCTGCTCCACCCCCAGCAACTGTAATTGTATTTAAAAGGTCAAGTAGATGTACGCAGTTTTTCTCTTGTTGATATGACACCAATTAAAATAATTAATGACAATAAAAAGGACAAAAAAAGTGATACTGGCGTACTGTTTTCTATTTGGATTACTGTTAATGATCAGAAGTTACATTTTGGGAAATTCCTTTATTTGCTTTCTTGTTGAGAGTCAGGTGACATGATCTCTCTAATCAATACAGTTTATCTCATTTGTTTAACCTACAAAAAACAAATGCTAAGCTCATCGACTATTAGCTGTAGGACGAGGATGTAGGATGAGAGTGGTATGCATTTTCATATAATTGTACTATTCCTTTAACATGCATCTGCCTGAATTCGTGATGCAAAGGATTTGCATCAAATAAATAGAGTCAGACATTTTGAAATAAAATGGGAGTTTTTGAGAAGTTTATTGTGGCAGAGGATACAATAAGTTAAGACCTTGGGATGGGTTTGGTTAAGGAGTGGATTCATTTTGATGGCCAGTCCTGTGCCAAACTTGCCACTTCACTGGCAGATAGAGAATCAGCCAGACTAAAAGTGAAAGGAAAGGGGTGCTCATCATTATCCCACCTTCCCCTCCATCACTCCTCCACTTTGAAAACCAGTGATGACAGAAATTCCCAATGAGACACGTGACTTGTGTGACGATGAGGAAATCTCATGGGGAATCAGGACGGTTTGCCGAACAGCAGCAGGAGGAGGAGGAGGAGGAGAGAAGAATAGCACCAGTTGGAAAAGAAAAGTGGAGAACAAAAACAAAAGAAGGGTTCAGGAAATGACATCTCATAGTCCTTTGTTCCCCTGCTTCCTCAGGTGGCACAGGAAACAGCGAGTGAATGTCGCGACACCATGGGGTCTGCACATATACGATGCTCACCACTGCAGGGTCCTTACACAGACATGATGTGCTTGACAAAAGCTGCAGATGAAGACCAGGGCAGCACACAGAGCAGAAAGAAGAGGGAAAAGGAAAAAGCGAAGAGAAGGATTAAGTACATCATCCAATGAATTAAGTTAAAGAATGTGTTAGACTTGAAATGACCACAGCTATAAATAACATACAACACTTTATATATTGACCACAGCCAATAAAATGTGTTTGGTCTGGTTTATGCACCATACTAAATACTGTAAATTCACTTTTTTAATCTGTGGAAAGTGAAAATTGACACCTCAATTTTGCATTTATGCATTTATGCATTTAAAGGGGAACTCCAGCAACTGATTAATGCACTTTCATTGGTGAGAGATTAAGTTAAAGAGTGGAACATTTCCCATGTTACGGCTCAACAGCATCTTTCCTTATCTTATCGCCTTTTTTTTTTCCAACATCGTAAAGTTCACTCCAGAGCCAAAGAAGACCGACAGGCTGATCTTCTACAATTAAACCGAACTTCAAGGTGAAAACGGTGGTCGTAATGTTGTACGTCGTGGCTCACCCTCATAGTTGATAGCGCCGTTCTCGTCCTCCTGTCCTGTCATGAGAGAATCAATCTCAACCTCAGTCATCTTCTCTCCTGCAGGGGGAGGCAGAGCACAACCAGTATTAATAAAACACACACGGTGGCACACACTCGCACACACGAAACGTATACAGAGAGACACGGCGGGTGCCCTTGGCCCGACTCACCCAGTGTTGCCAGAACAATACGCAGCTCAGCACCCATCACTGTGCCGTTGCCCTCCTTGTCGAAGACGCGCAGACCCTCAACGTAGTCCTCGAATACCGCCTTGTTTGGGCTGTTGATGATGCTCTGGAGCATGGGCAGGAAACCCTCGAAATCTACTCTTTTGCCGGTCATGTCTGCATGAAACGAGAGAGAAATGACAGTCAGTTCCATCCAGAGGTGAACAAGCCAGGCAGGTTTGAGACAACATCGCTGTCAACACATTTTAAATGATATATCTCCCCCTTTCTACGACAGGTGATCCTTCTTTACAGGCGTTTAGACGGTTTGCACGGATACATGTTTCGTATTTTGTCTTTGCACTGGTTCTGTCAGCAATGATTGAGCATCACGTTGCTATTTTGGTTTAAAGGTTACAGAGGTTTACACCCATCTGTCTGCACAGAGCAGAACAAAGGCACACGTAAGAAGAATTCTCTGCTTTTTTATGATATTGTCAAGCAGATTGTGTGATTAGAAACATAACTAAATATACAGTATAAGGTGCAACACCAAACCAATACCTGAATGATAGAGAGGCTTTGTTGCACTGACCTTTAAGTGTTGAAAGAATCAAATGTGTTGTATGTCTGACCTCACTAAACATACCGGTGTAGGATGTGAACAGGTGTGGACTTCTGTACATTTGACTACATGTCGCATTGCATAGTATATATCATAGTGGCGTACTTCTTCTACTTCTGATGTAAATCTGTGGGGCACCCGTGGCACTACGGGTCTAGATGCACTTTACACATAAAATGCATCTTTGTGGCAGACCTGATCCATGTGTTTCCTCTATAACTATAGAAAGTGATTTCAAAAGAAAAAAACAGCTGATTTGAGCGAACATGATGGATTCCAGCCATACAAGTAGCTACTGATAATGTCTTCCTCTTAATACATACCCTCTTTAAAGTTCCATTAAACTGTGCCACCACCATTGAACACCAGAGATGAATAAAAAACAAAAGCACACACTCTAAACAGCACCTCAGACAAATCCACCCTTTGAGCTCGTATACTATATACTGCTATACTGTTTATTTGAAAGTGCTGCTAGTAACGACTAGTCAGCACACTGATGCCATACCAAAAATAGTACAAATTATAAATTTGATCGTTATCATGTCTGGTAGTCTGCAGTAGCCTTTCAGATTCAATTTTTTAAGGAATCTTCAAAACTTTGAATCCATAAAGCCGTAACATAAAGACAAAATTCCTCAACGAATTCAGTGACAGAACAAATGCTGTAAATATCTCTCACCGTCAGCGGAGGGGTTTCCCAGGATTTTGTTGACCTCCTTGTTGGTGGGGTTCTGTCCCAGAGCGCGCATGATGTCAGCGACCTGCTTGTAAGCCACCTTGTTGTCACCCACCCTGTCGAACAGACCAAAGGACTCCCTGTAGTCTGCAGAGTGGAGGAGAAGAGGATATCATCACCTTAATGAATCCAGTGTTCATTGAATGGTTTCTGTTTGTGACGTATTCAGCAGTGAGTGTGCAAATAGCTGCCTTCACATTGTGATGTCATCATATTGTACAATATCATTTTTAAAATAATTCTGCTTGAGGGACTTCAAATCATTCAGCAGCATTTTACATTCCAAGGCAGTGTTGGCAATCTTGAGAAAACTAGTTAGAGTAGGCTGGATTTAAAAAAACATTATCCAACCGAATAAAACCCGTCCCAGTGTTGCCAACTCCGTTCTAATGGCAGTAGCTCGTTGCAGGAGCTCCAAAAGTCTCTAAATCAATTCCTATTTCCAGGTTATTATACACGAAATAAAACACACTTGATAATATTATATTCCATTTATGTCAATAGATCCCCCTAAATCCTACACACTGGACCTTAAACTACGAACATCCTTTAAAGTAGAATACTCTTTGCAGCCCCGGCTACAAAATGTATTTCGAGTAAACGTATGTGTTCTGTTTTACCTTAAATATAAATCTCAGCATGTTCTTTTGTCTGTGTTAAATGTGTTTTTCCCACAATTGGAGGCAGTGGTGGCATTTCACAAAGTATAGCTGTGGCTGTTGCACGTCTGCCAGCAGGTGGAGGCAGCTTCTCTACAAACTGACAAGGGAAACATACAACAAGGGCAACATATAACAAGGGCAATATGTCTCTATAGATTGTGGTATTATGGACTGACTCCTGCCCAACTCTGTCACCACTTACTATTTCTATCGCAGCTGTCGCTCTCTCTCTCTCTCTCTCTCTCTCTCTCTCTCTCTCTCTCTCTCTCTCTCTCTCTCTCTCTCTCTCTCCCTCTCTCTCAGCGCTGTGGGCCCTTTTAAAAGACCACCTTGGAATTGATAAACTTAGCTGAGAATATGAGCCCCCTCCTTTTAAAGGCAAGGCCCTCTGTGGGTGAGCTGAGTAAAAGTAGGGAATGCTGACTGCGGTGTAACAAGCAGCCCGTCAGACGACAGGTCTGGTCAGGTGGTGTCCTGTCCAGGGTCGGATGGGACCACAGGTTTTGTCTTTTAAACAAACATGAAATCAACCACTCTACATCTGTGGTGTCCAGCTGTGGTTAATATGTGAAGTCTGAATGTTTTTTTAAAACTTGAAACCAGCTAATTTACTGTCTTTGTTCTATCCTGTCTTGACGGTGACAATAAGCACAATCAGCTTGTGTTTGTTTGAATGCAACAGCTGACAATCACTTGATTTGCGCTTTGTTTTATATAACTAGGCATTCAGCCAAGAAACTATGATTTAGTTTGAAGAACGACCATGTCGGGGATGCTTTCTTTGTGATGTATCGTTTGAGTTTTTAATCTGTTTCAACTGAGAAATGTCACGAATGTCAAAACACGAAAAATGACCATCATCTTCATCATCTACATTGTTTTATCTCAAATGTAAATGGATGTATTATGGCTCATCTAATTATCCAGAGAGCTGGCCAGGAGATGTATAAGGGAAGGCAGTATTGAGTTTTATGTCCTGTATGTTGCGTCACATGGTAGCCGGGGTGAAATGAGGTGTACTTACCATCAACCTGGTCTGCACTGAATTCGATCTAGAAGCCAATACAAAGCAGCAATATTAGTCCAACACATAAATGCAAGAGTTTTGACATGCCATCTAATCAGCAACACTACCACAGGAATTTACACTTAATGTAGACTAATTAACCAGGTCTACAGGGGGATTCAACTAGTCTCTTTGCCTAAATTAACTTCACATGGTGGCATCCGATCTGTGGAGGTCCATCTTTAGCTACATTAACATGTCCACATTTGGTGTCACCCCGCATTGCCGTCACACTTTCGTCACCATTCTCATAGACCAATCCAAAGAGCCGGGGGGGGGGGGGGGGGGGGGGGGCGTGGTCTAAACCATAGTGAGCTGTCCAAGGTTCCAGTCATTCGCCTCAGTCGTCTGTTGTCCTACCGGCTGCTACTCTCCCTTACTCACTCTGTCACTGTGCATCTTCTCATAGATATATAAATGGGTTCACTCAGGTTGCTATTTTGGTGATAATGCATTAAACCAAACACCCCAGTTTAATTTTCACCACAACCACCAATTATGAGGATATAATGTACAATTAGGCTGCATTTGCACTGTAAATACACTATGACCAAAGTACACATCTGTCATGTCCCTCCTTCAAATGTGTGAATTATAAATCTTGGTTTGTCTGGGCGCCCCCCCCCCCCCCTCCTCAAGAAGCCTTCTGGGAACCACTGAAGTCGGTCTACTTTTGTCATGCAACTCTTGCAAAAGTCAAATCCCTGCTCTTCCCGAGCAGCCATCATCCTATCTCCGTATTGCGGAAAGCTACATGCTTTCACGGTCATTGTACCTTGACGGCGGACAGGTCGACAGCGGGAACCTTTGCGGGAGCAGGGGGTGGCGCCGGTGCGGGTGCAGGTGCAGGTGCAGGTTCGGCCTTCTTGGCAGGTGCAGGTTCGGCCTTCTTGGCGGGAGCCGCTGCCTTAGGGTCCTTCTTGGGTGCCATTTCAGCTGATAGTCGGAGAACTTCGTTTCCTGAAGCACAGACAATTCCGGGTTCGGAGTGACAACACAAGGAGTGTAGCTCAGAGTAGAGGGGACTCAGAGCAAGACCTCACCTCTGGGGCGTATATATATGAGGCTATTTTTTCTCTTGACCCCCTCCAACACCGTGCCGGTGTAAGGATTGGACAGCGGGTGGAAGGGGTGTGTGTCCTCTCTAAACATGGAATATAGGGCTGCGGCTCAGAAAGTGTTTATTTACGCCACGTATCTATCATCAAAAACGAAAACACTGGGGAGGGTTCCTGAGGACGTGCGATTTTATGTGTCAACAAGTCAACAGTTCCACTTTTACGACGTCAAAAGAGGAATAAAGTTGGGCCCCTTTCAACCTCTATAATCTCATGTGATAAATAACACTAATCAGTAATAGCACCTCAAAGTAAACCAATCATAAAAGCCTAAATTGAGCACTGAAAGAGGGAGAGAGCTTTCACTATAAAGTGAAGACCAGATCAAATGAGGAGATGTACATCTTACTCATTCCGGTGAACAGCAGTCCCTGTCATCTACAAATGTATGTTTCACTGAATGGTCAGGACTAAGATACTGGAAATAAGGTGAAGAGGGTTTCCAAAAAAAAGAGAAAAGAGTTCCTGATCATAATTAAGCCTTGAGTTTATCAATGTAGACCTGGTGTGTATTGTAGTTTAGGGCAACTTCCCCTAAATTCTGTTCACTCACCTAATTTGATGATTTTACCCACCTTTACCCTTTAAGCCTTAAGCCAGATCTGCAGGCATCATGTCTCACTCTGACAGCTTAAGCAGCTTCAAAACGTCAAAGTGCCATATATATCATTTTTTGCCTCATGGTGATGATTAGACTATTTTTTATATTCACCATAATATTATTGATGTGAGCGTATAACTCATATCTGACTGTAACTCTGCTGGACTCATCATTGGCTCCATCTTTACCAACCGCTGTGTAGCCAAGCATTGCACTGCACTTCATCTGAAATATAGCATCGATCCCAGGGTTTCCAAAACTATGATTGATAGCACCTGTGTTCAATTTGATGCTTCGTTGGTATAGGGTGAGCGGCCACCACTCCCAAGACGGATGTGACGTAAAAGCACAGGACGAAGGAGACGTAGTGGAGCTTTCAGCTGCTGATATCAGTAACCCAGACAAGGCTAAGTGCAAATTCTGTCTCCTTAATTCTTGTCTATATCTGTCTCCCAGTGCCAGCGGTGCAGCCCTGCCCCCACCACTATGACAGGGCCTGGTGACGCTGGAACTGCATTAATTCCTCCACCCTACGGCGACCCCCTATCGGCCCCCCTGCTTTCACTGACCCCATCTCCACGAGGGCAAGCCAGAGAAAGCCTCGGCCCCTCAGCTGTCATCAGGGCTCACCCGAGGCACCCCACTGCACCTTCTCAGAAGTCTGACTTCCCATCACCCCCTCCCCCTATAGAAACTCTGCCCCAGTCCTTGCACCTGTGCTGCAGTCCAATCTGAGCTCCACTGTAGAGTCTTAACAGAGTTTGCTCCTGCAACCTGAACGAATGGGTTTCTAAATATGCTTAAGTGTCATTCTAAGTATCACATCAGCAAAGATACACAATCTTCTCTTTCTGAATAAACATGTAACCATTTATTCATTTATCGTCTCCTTTGGGAAAGCCATGCTGGAGACGTGAGGTCAGGTCTTTTAAAAGGCGGAAGGGGCTTCAACTGCACAATTAAGGCCACAACAGAGCCACATGCCACGTCGAGATCACTTTCCACACCCACCTTTTGTGACCACCACTGCCATCCATGATGGCAGAATGAAGAATTTCAATTTAACGGTCTACTGGTCAGAAGCTGTGTTTCCTGCCTTTTGTTTACATTTGGTAAAGCCTTTGCCTTTATGCTAGTCAGGAAAATTCAAAGGATTCAAAAATGTGCAAATCAATATTGCTAAAGTTCTTGTCAGAAAGGCCTTCGTCAAAGACACACTTTTTATACTTTAATGAGAGTTTTATTCATGCAGACACTTCTCAGAGGAGATATTATTATGAAAATGGATGTTTGCTCAATGCTTTGCGCAGATCAGTGTGAAGATCAGTGTGAAGCCACTTTAACACAGTTGGTGGCATTCTATCAAATCCTACAGCTCTGGCCAAAACAACCAAGACAGAGGCATGGGTAACAACACCTCATTTGTTTTGGTTGTGTGACAAACCCTAGCAGCATTTCAAAGCTGTTTTTCACCATGCAGTGGTCTGGCCACATGTTTGTTGGAATACAGCAACACGAGCTCCAGAGTTGACTCCTCTCATTGCATGTGCAATTGAAGTTGAATGAACCTACAGTATGTGCAATACAATCATTAGTGAAGGAAAGAGATGTCTGATGTTTAGTTGGTGGTCTATAAGGTTTGCAATGTAAATCTCATTAGTTCATAGTGTGTCATGCAAACATTTTCTTATTAGCAAAAGTACAGATGAGTCTGATGAGAGTGTCATTCATTTTGCAGGAATCTGGTCAAATGTCATGTTTTTGGCCTTTTCCACAACCAGTCATATTTTTACATTTAGAGCTGAGCCAGAAGTGTTTGTGCTACAAGTCCACACTGTTAAACGTTTATGATTTTAAATTGAAATCATTTGTTCTGCACTCGCTAAGTAATGCCACCCAAACTGCCTTCCATACACAACGGGTTCTAGTTAGTCAGCTTTTAGCTCCCTCCATGTGTTTCAAACATCATCATGCATATTATTTTGAGCCTGATGTGAATTCGATCAGATGAAACATCAGTGATCACGATGGGGAAATTGGGATGTTAAAGCGTCAGCAAACAGTAAAGGGAAGAACAAACAAAGTGGAGTACAGCATGGAGCAGAACAAATGGGGTGCATTTAAAGAAAAAACGATTATTAGCCAGCTACAGCTTTTCATTTAAATAATTCCGCCTTATTTGCATGAGCATTCTGGAGAGATATTGCAGCTATAATAAGAAAGGGATGCTGCGGGCTGAAATCTCACACGCTGGGATGAAAAATATGTTCATCAAATAAAGCAGAGAATGAGGTAAACTAGAGACAACTAATTCTTAAATTGTTGGATTGTGTCAGTTTCGATTGAAGAATAGATGTGAGAGGAAGGGCGTTCGGGCCTTTTTCTTTGCAGACTAGTATGCTTGGATCTATCTTTTCTATGTCACCTCCTCCCCCTCCAACTCCGTCGTCTTTGGGGGGGGAGGGGGGGGGGGTTGCTTCAGGACAGGCACTATAACCGTCTCCTCTCAGGAATGACCGCTTGCTTCTGCAATGCATGCATAGCGACCTATCAAATTCACTCTCAGTTCACAGAATTGTCGGAAATAAATGTAATTTATGTTACCTGTACCAGGACTAAAACATCAACCATTAGACTGTGAGCTGTACAGTTAAGTTCTGCGAAAGAGAATAACGACAGAGGCAGTGATTTTAAGACACGGTGCCTGTCTTAACGTCGGAGACCTCCCTATGTTCAGCATGATTCATGAAATGTGAAGAGAATCTATCGTGCGATGAGTGCAGTGTGGTGTAAGATTCCAAAGATGCCGCGTGCTCCCAGTTCACTGGCATTTTGCCTCCATGGGGAGTTGGGGTGTCGTGGAAGATTGTTGTGGTGAAGGAAATGGCAAGGAGCACCGATTGACTTCCTTTGCCACAAGAAATGCAGCAGAGGTCAGCCGTGTGTGATGACTGGAGAGTTGGCTTTGGACTCTGGTTCTGTCCCCTTCTCCCCTTTTCAAACATTTCAAAGTGCTTCCTTCCCTGCCCTCCAACCATACCAAAAGGAATGAGGCTGTAACTGAGCCCGGGGGCACAGATGGAGCCTATTTATAGTCACTACAGAGAGGTGTGAAGTTTCTTGGGATTTCTAAGAGCGAGGGCCATGGCTCCTTAAGGGGGCTGATGCATGTTCTCTTTCCCCCCCCCCTCTCTCTCATAAGCCCTCCACCGGACACACAGTAATTAGATGGGGCAAGGCTAAACAAAGCTGCCCGCTGCCCTTTTTACTGGGGATACGACCTCACAACAGAGGCAAGGAATCTGATCCCGGCCTAAAGACAAAGTCTCCTCCTTTTTTCTCCAGCTGATGACCTGATCTTCCTCTTCCAACTCTGGAGGCTAAAGCTGCCATCACCCAAAACAAGAATGGTGATGATACGTGGGGTCTTCTTCTAACTTGGCGGCACACACTGTAATTGACAGGATGGGAAGAAAGTACAATTATAAAGATAGTGATAATAGTATACATGTTAACCCCGTTACAGTTATGAGGGCTTGAGTGAACCACTGCAGACCCTTTTGATGGTCAGTTTGATGAATGCAAAGGTTAATTGAATGGAATCACAAATGTTACATTTAAAGGTTTTACGTATTTAAAAATCTATTAGGTTGTTCACCATCTAGAACTCGACTTACTTCTGGTCCAGGAAAATAGCTATGTCATTTTTTACTCTGATGATACTACTAAAACCCACTAGTACTGCTCTCTATCATGTAAAATACAGCTGAAGTGTGCTATTACAGAACAAAATCAGGTTCAAACAACTATAAAGGAGGAGCACATCACTCCAGCTCTCAAATGTTTTGCACTGACTTCCTGTGTGATAAAAAATGTATTCTAAAAAACTATTCATATATATCAAGCACCAAATGTTGAAGGGCCAAAGCGCGTTTCTCATCTGCTGCTACGTTATGAACCACTGAGTCAAAGCTAAGCATGAAGAAGCAGTGTTGAGAACTTGAAGTCTTCTCCGAGTCTTTCGAATCGGGGCTTAATAGCGTCTCTGTTTTTGATATATTCACATTTTGTACTGCACTGTGCATTTTGTTCTCCTGTTTAATCAGTCAGTCTGATGTAAAGCCCTTTGAGTTACCTTGATGTCTAAAGATGATGCACACATACATTTGGGTTGGAAAGATATACTACAAAGTGCCAATATCTTCAAACTGATATGTCAATCTAATCCTGTGCTGAACAAACGACATCATAGACACTTGAAACAACCATCCCTTATTTCTGTCATCTCAGGGCCGAGACTGAGCTCGGAAACCTGGCACAGAGAAAGGCGAGGGAGCCTGCCTGTCTATTCACGTCCTCTCTTAAGCTTGGTCACCATCTGAAACTCACTCTTCAAACCGCAGACAATGTGAGGTCTCTCCGCCCGAGGACAGACACTGGAGCTCATTAGTCCACACCGCGACCAATCAGGGCAAACAATTTGGAGGGCAGCTAATCACAGCCCTCCCCGTAATGAAGGGCCATACATTGCACAGGCTTCTCGGGTTCTCCCAATCCTTGCTGAGCAATTTTTTTCCACCGTACGTGATTCATTGTTGACAGTAAGTAAGTAGCAAGTGCTGCTTGTTCAGGGCATCATTTTTTGAAAATTGAAAAAGATAGTTTTTAAATGAAAACGGATAAGAATAATGACATTTGTGACAATTTTGTGTGAGATAGAATACAGACTTAGTCTGTGTGGAGATAAACTGCATTTTGCAGGCATGGCAGTAAGTTGAAGTATGTGTGTGTTTACTCGTCATTACAGTCCCTGGTGTTCTGGCATCTTTTGCAAAAAAAAAAACAGATGTCAGGTGTTTGACTTGTGTTTGGGATTGTGAGGCAATGGAGACAGTTAGCGAGGACACTTGTTTTATCTTTACTTTTTTCAGCTGCAGTAAATACTATTGTTCGATGCATTTGCTGATGTTACATATCGCCCCTTCACTCAACTCTTGTGGGTCAACAATACCGTTTTTTGTCTAAGAGTGGAGATTATTGGCAAAACTAATGTATTTGTTCTTGTTTTTTGTTTTCATGTAAACGTATGAAGTGGGCTCAGATGTTAGATATTATCTAGTGTATGTGGTCACAGAGGATCCAAAAAAAGTTTAAAAAAAATACATGTCAAGGGCAGTACTCTAAATCGAATGAAAAGTGATATTGCCTTTACATAAGTCATAATCACCTTGATCAGTCTGGACAGCATGGACTTCATCGTATCCCATTTTATGGACAAACGTCAGTAATGAGCATCTACATAGACAAATGACTGGTTTACCATAACCATCTGTTTCACTGGACCTAATAACCTTCTGTTGAATATTTTTGTTCAACAAAAAACAGCCTACTGCTACAAATGTTGTAGTCTGTTGGATGCTGTGGACCAGAGTAATTGTATTTATTATTTCCTTTAATGCAGCACTTCCGATGTGACATAAATATACACATTGTGGTTTTGAATGCATGTCAACTGTAAAGCTGAACATGTTGGCAGCTCAATGAAATTAGACGCCCCTCAGTTCTTACTGGAACTCATATTATGTCGAGCTGCACTGTCACCTATATGCATCGAGCGTGCCACTACCCTGTTAGCATGCCTTACCACTGGATGTCACCAGTGCTCCACAGATCTTCTGAACTGGAGCGCAGACTGAATTTAGACAAGGGGAACGTGATCTGAAGTGAACAAAGGGGTTTAGAACAGTGCAGAGGACCTACACAAAACTGAAGTATACCAAAATGTGATATATATAAGTATATAAGTATATAATTATCATTAATGTAAGTGAATTCGGTGACACACTGTAGGCCTACAGTCCATTTTTTTTCCAAGTCCAATTTCAGGAGTGTGGAGGTATTTCCTGATCCACACAAGTCCTATTACTCACACCCACTTTGTTCAGACTGCTGAACCCAGCATAGTGGCAGTCATGCAGCCTTCTCCACAGAGGACCAATCTTGCAGTGATCAGCAAATACACACACACAACTCTAATCCCACCACCAGGCAGCCTGTCCACGGTCAGTTTGCCTTTTATTTTGCAGGCAACTGGCCTCAAAGAAAAAAAAAAAAAAAAAAACCTTTCGAGAGTTTGTTGCACTGAAAGCACTACACACAAGTTTACTGCAAGCAGGCGCATTCATTCTCATTCGGCATGCACTTCCTTTTAGTTTATTTTCAGTGTCCTAAAATGTTGGTTGTAAACACTATTTACTGTAGCACTGTTTTTCTGAAGTATCACGGTGGCAGCAGAATGAAAGACAACAGTGGAAACATTTTTTCTTTAAAAAAAGGTAACTTGAAGTTTCAAGTTCGCCTTTAATGCTCAAACTAAATACAAAAACGAAACAAAATCTATGGTAAACTAACAAGTACAATGACTATGGCCAGCTTATATAAATTCAACACTTTGGTACACTAGAAAAGAGTTAAACTGATTTGGCCTGAAGAACACTTCATTGCTCTCACCTCCCATCGCGTTTGTTTTACAATTTAAAACAGATGTGAATCCCGTTCATCCCTTGTTTCACGGAGTAGGCGTTTTTTTCCCGGACACCAATCAGAACGCCGTGCGCTTCATGCGATGAGAAAAACTACGACACGACGGCCAATGCCGAGTTATTTGTGAAACGCGCAGTTGAACAACCTGTAACAACACGAGGGGCAGTCCAAACAACTTTTTCAGCTGTCTCCTAAATGAACACGTATCCTCATTGAACTGTTCCCAAGACAGTGTAACTCTTCACTCCTTTTTATATCCGGGAACTTCTCATTCACGCCTGTGCAACTTTACCCAAAAGAGTCATTTTAGGTCTAACATGACACAAATCCTGTTGGCGTACAGCGTTGTTAAATCTCTGAGGCAAGGATGTGTGGTTGGCAGAAGAGTCGGAGACACGTCTGCGTGGCTGAGACTGCAAACTTCTAGACTTTTTAGTGTGGAGGTAAGCAAACGATGCGTGGGTGGAAACTGCAGCTGTCGGTTGTAAAAGCAAATAAAAACGTCCTAGAAGTGTTGCGGGCTTAACGCCACATCGCGCTATGTCTCTGGACTCCAAGCCGAACTCCGCAGACAAATATCAGAAGTCTGCGATGCGTTGCTTCTGCACGAATGTACAAATATGTAAAAGTTGTTGCAGCCTTTTTTTTTTTCAAGAACAGCAAGGGCTACTTCCGAATTCGGTAAAAAAGTTCTCATCGCAACATAATTGAAACTTGTGCTAAAGTTGACCCGGTTAACGCTCCTGCATTAGAGACAGCAGCGCAAAGCAGGTCAAAGTTGGAAAAAGGTGACGTTTGGTGGTGCTGTCATTGCGCCGAATTGACGAGGGCTACGTGCGATTGAATACAACATAGTAAGTTGTTTGTCAAGATTGTAAGCCTGCGTCATAAAGAAAGAACGCAGTAAATTGCCTACTTTTGAATGCAACTTTGGTTCGGTGACAGACAAGTGAAACGTGCGTATTAACCCTACAAAGCAATTAAAGTAAAGAAGAGAGTTCTGCAGTGGTAGTCTATGGCATTTCTAGACTGTCTCGGATAAGCATGCAGCTGATGGAATTCTGTGCATGGTGCAGCAATTTCATGGAGAATTGCATCATGTTTAAATGTGCGCCATGCGCAACATCTGACTTTCTCTACACCCAACTTCCAACACATGTAACTGTACTTATTCATATTTCGGCATGTTATACATCCGGGTTATATTTGAGGTTAAGAGTCTTAACTACTAATTGGTCACGGCTCTTGTGACGTCACACAGAGAGCGAGTCTCAGCATGAAATCCTAGAGTCTCACTGGTCTAAGCCTACCTCTATCTCACATTCATTTTCAAACTTTGGTCTGTCCAAACTTGCTTCATACAAAGGGAATGTGTTGTTATCTGCCTGATCTCTTTTAACTCCCAGGCCCAGACGGCCCACCTGGTCTTGGAGGATGGCACCAGGATGAAAGGGTTTTCCTTTGGGCATGATTCCTCTGTAGCCGGGGAACTCGTCTTCAACACTGGCCTGGTGGGGTAAGAGGGAGACGTACTTATAAGTCAAACTACATTAGATGTAAGACGAGAAGTGGGAAACTAAAATATCAACCTTGCTTTTAGTTTGGAAAGTGTACTCATTTGGTTTCAAATCTTTCATAAAGTTTTTCACAAGACAAAGTTACTCTGGGCCATGAAGTCGATGACATGGCCGTGTGCTTCGTCATCACTGCGTCACAATATCCTGCTGTTTCCGTGATTTAGGTATCCTGAGACCCTGACTGACCCCAGCTACAGAGGTCAGATCCTGACCCTCACCTACCCTAGTGTGGGAAATTACGGGGTACCCAACAGCGAGGAGCTGGACGAGCTGGGCCTGAGAAAACATCTGGAGTCGGAGCGCATCCAGGTTAGAAAATCTGCGGTAGTTAAGGGGTGTCAGGCTTTGTGGAGGCCTCGGTGCTGCAATGTATCTCTTTCAAATTCCTGCTTTGAACCTGTCTGTCTGTCTGTCTGTCTGTTGGTCAGTGCATCACCTTTGTCCAGACTGAAATATATGATCATTTGGATGAATTGCCATGACATTTTTACAAACAAACATGATCCCCTGAGGATGAATTATAACCATTTTGGTGCCTCCTTTCTCTCTTATCATCTAAAGTATCGCCATCATTCAGTCAACATTTTTGTTTGTCTAATTCTTTGGTTTATTAGTAAATAATACCTAGCTGCTGTGGTGAAATATACATGATGAGAAAGCTCTCAAATGTCTTATTGAACAGACACGTACAAGCGACACAAGTTGCATCTAAAAGGAACAACATGATACATTGCCACAACAATCTCCTGAGATGAGGTGGAACACAGACATCAGACCTCCGTCTCTGTTGAACTGTATCAGGAGACAACATGTCAGTGAGTCCCAAGTATTGACATTATCATCACAAACATCCAGAATCGACGCTCAATGGTTTAATTGATTCCTTCATCAAGTGACAATAAGGACGTATTTGCTGTTTTGTGAGATCAGATTTCTCAGATAGCGAGCTGTGATAATGAACACAAGTATTACACAGAAATGTCACTTTAACACATGGAATGACACAACAACCAAACAGGACAGTGACCGCTAAACAACCAACCATCATAACGCCAATCTTAGCGAGAATAGCACCCCAATACAATGAGTTTTTAGTGTAAATTAGAAAATATTACAGTAGCTAGCT
Source organism: Melanostigma gelatinosum (assembly GCF_949748355.1). Lineage (NCBI taxonomy): Eukaryota > Metazoa > Chordata > Actinopteri > Perciformes > Zoarcidae > Melanostigma > Melanostigma gelatinosum. Next base: position 19,070,086 of record NC_136643.1, on the reverse strand, counting down.
TAAGGTTTTATGGTTGGTGTTGTGCTTTGGTGTTTCTAGGTTTCTGGTCTTCTTGTTCAAGACTACAGTCACGAGTACAGCCACTGGAACTCCGTCAAGTCTTTGGGACAATGGCTCCGAGAAGAGAAGGTTTGGATTGAAATGACCAAGTATATCTGTTGTAATCTCAGAGAGGAGAGTATGGACTCTGCTGCTGATTTACAAAATGTGCTTTTTTCTTTTTAAAGGTTCCTGCGCTGTTTGGAATAGACACCAGAATGCTGACCAAGATAATCCGAGATAAGGTAATGTAAAAAACAAAGGTGTGAACTGCACCAAACCTTCACAAATGGATCGGTTGGTCACCCAGTGTCACTTTGCTTGTGATTACCGGGACTCCTCAGGGCACAGCTTTGGGGAAGATTGAGTTTGATGGCCAGCCTGTTGAGATCTTTGACCCCAACCAGAAAAACCTGATTGAAGAGGTCTCAACCAAGGTAACAGCTGATAACTACTATATTTAACATCACAAAACAGCTGTTCTTCCTAAATGGTGTTGATAAGTGCTAACTCCTCTTTTCTGTGTCACTCTGACTTCCTAGGAAATCAAAGTCTTTGGAAAAGGAAACCCAATAAAAGTGGTGGCTGTTGATTGCGGTATTAAACACAACATTATTCGCCTGCTGGTTCAGGTGAGAAAATAGTTACATTACATTAGTTTACACACATAGAAATGATGATTTAATAATATAGCCCAAAATGACATCCGTCCAAATCAGGTAGGAAATTTACATATTTTTTAGGGGGCAATGTTTGCCCCCACTTTCTGAAATCCAGGGGCATTTCCAAAACAAATTGGGGGCACCTTTTGAAACTTGTGAAATAACATTTAACCTTTGTTCAAAATAATAAATATACTTAATTAGGCTTACAGTATATGAGTAATTGTCATCAAATGGCAACAATAAGACTATTAGGCAGTAGTCTACAGATTCAAAGTGTTTTCTTAGATTTTTTTGAACAAAAAACAAACGTAAATCAGACAATCATATTCAATTTTATTATTATTTCTTTGTGGTTATTTATTGTTATTATTAAAATTTTAAACAACTATTAACAATTATTTATATATATATATATATATATATATATATATATGTTTTATACTTAATGTTATACTTAATGTACTTTTTGACAAGTTCATTAAATTATCATTATTAGAGGAAATTATGGGGGCATTTTTTGCCCCTCTCCTAGTGATATCGGGGGCAACATTATATTTCTTAGGGGCAGTTTTGCCCTTTGCCCTTTGCACTCGTGTATTTCCGACGCTGGTCCAAATATAGAACACTCGTTCACATGTTGTGTGCAACCTGACCTAGAAAACCTGTGATGGTAATGGAAGGTCTCCGAAACATCTTTCAGTATTTGTTTGTGTCATCGCGCTGTAAGAAACAGTGGGCTTCTCTTAATTAGTATGCTCCATTTCATGGTTTGTTGTTATTTATGGTGTTGATATTAGCTTGTAATTGCTTGAAATAGTAAGTCAGGAGAAGCAGCCTGCAGACTTCTACTGCAGTAGTCTGATTTGTCTGTTTGTATTATTAAAAATCCTTCCCTTATTTCCCTTTTTATGAGTCTGTTGATGAGTGTCTGGCCGGCTGGACGTTCTCATAATAATAGGTTATGGTAATATTGCTTTTCTGTGGAGGTTGGAGATAGTTTGTTGGACAAAATTAGGCAATTAGCTTGCTCTAATTGTATAATAATTATAGATACCAATATTATCATTGTTGGGGGAACTTTGGAGTCTTGAGACGTTGGTAAACATTTGTTATATTTAGGGAACGGATGGTGGTTTTAGATAAACCGAGCATGGGTCACTTCAGAGCATTCATCATGACACGGGTATTATTTAGTGTCATTCATTACAACGCATGTAACGGCTATGTCTACAACGAGAGGGATGGATTCAGAACTGATGTCTAATTTGTATAAAACTATCAAGTTATATTTAGGTTACTTCACATTAACCTGACCATTTAAATAATATCATAAGATTACACGGTGTCTCTCCATGTTCTATATGTGCAGAGGGGTGCGGAGGTCCACCTCGTACCGTGGGATCAGGACTTGCAGAGTCTCGACTACGACGGCCTATTCATCTCCAATGGACCAGGAGATCCGTCTCTGGCCAAGACGCTCATCGACAATGTCCGCAAGGTAGAAAATAATGCAGTTTTAAATATTTAAGACGGATTACATTTATATCATGATGTACAGTCTACCCTCATGGATATCACTTGTATGTGTTTCGTCCTGTGAAGGTACTGGAGAATGATCGTCCCCAGCCAGTCTTTGGGATCTGTATGGGCAACCAGATCACTGCTCTGGCTGCAGGAGCGCAGTCCTATAAGCTACCTATGGGCAACAGGTGAACTCTTTTGTAGCTAAGCATAATTAAAGGCACAATATGCAGGCCCTTAAAGAATCCTCATGAAGGTTTAAATGTGCCCTGTGGACTCTTCTTGTAAACAAACAAAAATGTATGTTTAGATTCATTGTTGCTCACCAAAATGCATTGTGTGTATCCTTGAGGTCTAACGAATGTAGGAATGCATTTCCTTCCTCATAAAACATCTGCAAAGCTCACTTTTTCTAAATCCAACTTTGCTTACAACATGTTTACTAGCTTGCAGTCTTCATCCCGGCCAGTTGTTGAAGAATTGCAGCATATGTTTGTGTCACCGCCACCGGTTGATCAGCGGAATAGTTTGACACCATTCATAGGACTGCGTATCCTGTCACCTGCGTGCAGCCACACGTGCGTGCGTGCACAGGGTGATCATAAATAATGTTGTGTCTTTTCTGCATGTTTGCGGTTCCCCAGAGGCCAGAACCAGCCGGTGCTGAATGTGATGACGGGCCAGGCCTTCATTACGGCGCAGAACCACGGCTACGGCATAGACAGCGAGTCCCTGCCCCCGGGGTGGAGCCCTCTTTTCATCAACGCCAATGATGGCACCAATGAGGTTTGTTTCACTCTGTCAAAGGCTGTTTCTAAGACATTTTTGATATGTTTGTTCTGTGAGTTTCGAGATTAAAAAAAAAAAAGAAGCACCTGTGTCTCCTATAGACCAAATGTAGTTAAGCAAAGTAAGATATGCCGATGGTAGACTACAGAATCCTCACATTAGTTTACAAAATAACAACATCTTTCAAAAATAGACTCGGCTGTTTCTGAAATGCAAACTGTTTACTTGATTTTATTTTTCTAATATCAAGTCTGCATGTTTTCCAGGGCATCATGCACAGCACTAAGCCTGTTTTCACGGCCCAGTTCCACCCAGAGGCTAAAGGCGGTCCCACCGACACAGAGGTAATTATAGGCTTTTGTAGTGCTGCAATAAAGTACCTGAATGCTGTGCTAGAACAAAGTAAAGGTATCGCTACAGGATGCTAGTCAAGTCAACATTGAAGTCTTCCATTGAAACAGGACTTGTGTAAAAGACCAAAGCAGAAGTGAGGTGGCTTAGTGAACCTCATTTGGTTATATGTAAACCAGACATAATGGTTCAGAAAATAGAACAGCATATTTAAGCAGTAACGGCATCACTTGCAATGCAAGCTGTAATGATCTGTGGTGCTCGATGTTTGACTGCACCAGAGCCACAGGTGCCCGTCCCTTTCCCGCCAATAAAGCGTTGACAGGCACAGGCTGTAGTTCAAGTCACTGGTCAAAGTATGTTGTAACCTCTGTCATATTAAGGCAGAATAATAAGACCTGTCCTCTCTACCATAACATGCAGCTGACAGCTCTGCTGGAGAATTCTTGCGATCCTCCTGGGTTTTTCTTTTTGGGGGGGGGGGGGGGATCACAAAACACATCTTGCTCTGTGAGAAATATTGTAAACCCTCGACTGTCGGGGAGGAGCATAATACCATTCACTTCTTTTACTTTCACTAAAAAATGAATAAATAAATATATGTATTGTTTGTGTGTGTGTGTGTGTATGTATGTATATATATATATATATATATATATATATATATATATATATATATACTGTATTTTGGCTGTATAAAGTGGTGGAAAAAGTTTTCAATTCCAGTGTGAGGGTAACGCATCTTGAAACCCAGGCTCCTACTAATGCTATTTGTATACTATTCAAACGATGGTTTATATTGCTAATTTTCTTTGTCTACAGTTCCTCTTCGACGTCTTCATGTCTCTGATCCAGAAAGGAAAAGACGGCAATATAGTTTCAGCCATGCCTAAGGCACCACACATTCCTCCGAGAGCTCAGGTACAGTACTGTATGTCACACATACTTGTACTGCAGGTTTACCTACATGTTCTTTCAGGTGTGTAGGTGGAAAAGGTTGTTAAAGAATTCATCAAAAAGGTCACCAGGTTTTTTAGAGCATTTCTAGTTGCACATCATAATGATTTACAGTGGAAAAAAAATTCTGAAATTGATGTCTGGGTCAATGCCGTCTATTTGTGTAACTGCAGGTGTCAAAGGTGCTCATCCTGGGTTCTGGTGGTCTGTCTATTGGTCAGGCTGGAGAGTTTGACTACTCTGGATCTCAGGCCATCAAGGCCATGAAGGTAAGACATGACAAGTGTTCCAAAAAAGTAATGCACTATGTCCTCCTCTTTTGAGTAACATTTACAAATGACGGTACCCAGCTGTTTTAGGAAATAAGATTTTTTTTAAATCAAGCAATTTCATTTTTATGTGTGTGAAAACAAAGAGGCTTTGTGCTATGTGACACTGTTGGGATCTGGCAGGAGCGGGTTTGGTTATCAGCAAGTACAGAAATGAAGTCACTGAAAAATACAATTATTAATATCAAATGTGATTATGAACATAGATTAGTAATAACAGGACTTCCTGGGTTCAAGGACCAATAATCAAACTGTGGCTTAAGTCTCAAAATTGGTATTCACATTTTTACAGAGAGCAGTGAAGGTTTGAATCCGAGCACTGACTATAACGACCAGTTAATCATCACAACACGTATGCACCAAATAACCAGGACGGAAAGAGACAGAGGGCAAGATGGCCGACGTGCTCGCGTGAAGTGGTCACGTCAGGAAACAAGACTTCACAATGGGAATGTGACACGCAATATGTGAATGAGCGTGACGGCGTGTGGGTGTGGGTGAAGGTGTGCGCCGGTCTTTATAGCCTTGGTGATGTCATGGGCCGTTTAAAAAAAACCTTCAGGAGACATTTGATGCAAAAAGATATTTGATTTATATAGTGTGCATACTGTATGGTACCCATTTCAGTTCCTGTGGAATTAATAGGCCATTTTCATTGAGGGCTTTTGACATGTAACAGTAGGAAAAGCACAGGGTAGACCGATTCTTAATGAACCTTGTGGATATGTTGTAGGAAGAAAACCTGAAGACGGTGCTCATGAACCCAAACATAGCCTCCGTTCAGACCAATGAAGTGGGCACCAAGCAGGCCGACTCCGTCTACTTCTTGCCCGTCACTCCGCAATTTGTAACTGAAGTCATCAAGATTGAGCGTCCAGATGGCATCCTGCTGTCCATGGGTGGACAGACTGCACTCAACTGCGGTGAGCTGTGTGTGCGCACCTGCAAGATCTGCTTAATTTTAAATCTGGATGTAGTCATTTTAAACCTAGATGAGCTAAACTCTGTTTAGAACTTATCTTTGAATAAATGAATCCTGGTTCGTGCAACCCAGCCTCAGGATAAAAACATACACTAAATGGCAAAGGCAATGTTCAGTGAGCCCTTTCCACTTTTCAACGAACTTGAGTTTCTGGAGTTTATATTTGGATTGGTGTCTTGTGCTGTGTTCAGGAGTTGAGTTGTTCCAGAGTGGTGTCCTGGAGAAGTACGGGGTGAAGGTCCTAGGAACCCCAGTGGAGTCCATCATGGCCACAGAGGACCGACAGCTTTTTTCTGACAAACTCATGGAGATTAATGAGAAGATTGCACCCAGTTTTGCAGTGGAGTCGGTAAGGATCCAATAACCACTAAGTACATTTGCTAAGACAGATGTTGTATACATTTTGCGTATACAGTGTAGATGTATTCTGTATTTGTTTGTTAAACTGATTTTTAACTTTTGTGCATCCCTTTAAAAAAAAAGCTCTGATGTCCTCAGAGGACGAATGTGTCTGTGTCAAAAACTGCCATTGAATGAATTCCCCATTAAATATTTTTACCAACTTCAGTCCTGGAACCCATAACTACCGGTACCCAATATTCATTCATTTTCAGAATTTTAACCTTTTAAATTCCAGTTTGTTTACAAAATGCCAATTTGGCTATGTAGAGAAAATCACAGAAATATTTTCTCTATACTAGATGCTATGGAGATTTATTTTGTCAGTCTGTTATGTCAATGATTAGCAACATCATAGATTTATTTTTTTATTTTTTCTGTCGTCTTAGATATAATAATAATAATAAAAAAAACTTCCACTTGATACCTTGGAGGACAGAAATGTCCCCCTCCTAAAAAACTGTTCTACAAATACGATGTATTAATGCTTTTTTCCAGTTTCACAGAGCTAAATATTTTAAACATCACATTTGCAGTCTGGAATATGTCAACAAGTAGCAAGATCATCGATTTTTATGCATTCCATCAAATGCTTCAGTGCTTCATAATATAGCAGCAATGGCCGGATATAGCATGGATATGCCTCATAGGGCAAACATGAGGAAATGGCTCAATCTGGTGTAAACTAAAGCCAGAAAGCCTGTGGTGATGAAGTCTTTTTGTGCGCCTTGTCCTGTCCACCTCAAAACCCTCACCGACATCCCTCCTGGACCCCCTGCAGCTCGCCTACAGAGCCAACAGGTCTGTAGGCGTAAAACATCCAAAGCCAAAAGAAAAACACAAAAAAAAACGAGTTATAAGTGGACATTTAAATTAATTAAAAACAGTCATCTAAGATAATACAAAATGAAAACAAGCTAAATAGAATAAGACGCATATAAAATACAAGAATAAAAGTTACCATGCAGTGTAAGAAATCATTTCATAAAAGGCAGCGACGAGCAGAAAAGTCTTCAGACTTGATTTAAAAGACGATCAAAACAATTTAATATTAAAAAGCCCAAAATGGCCGTCAGGATGCACAAGGGTGAAGTGATTATCAGTATAATGTCTGTGCACATCTTTCAGGTGTCCGATGCCTTGAAAGCGGCGGAGAAGATTGGCTACCCGGTGATGTTGCGGTCGGCGTACGCCCTCGGAGGTCTAGGATCTGGTCTGTGTGCCGACAAAGAGAAGCTGGAGGAAACTGCCCACAAGGTCAGAATACATGGTGTGATGTAGAGAAAGTGGAGGCATCTGGGCAAAAATCTAATTCTTATTCTTCTTTTCTTTTCTTTACACACAATTGATCTTGATCAGCAATTGAAGAGTTTTACTGAGAATGTTTATTTTTATTTTATTTTTTTTTTGGATTTATACCATTATTACCCATGTTTACAGCATTAACCCGCACGAAGATGAAAGCTTTGAAATTGTTTAGAAATGTTTCTTTGGTGCTCTGCAAAGAAACAAATAGTTTGCTGTTGCTTAGCAACATTCTTTTGTGCTCGTCCAGTATCCAGCACTATTACATACACTAGTCTGAAAGATCATCGTTATAATCTGTGATTGCAGGCTGCACAATGAACCGTCTGTACCAGACGGTTTGATTGATGCTTACTTGTTATGCCGTGCTGTACGTCCTGCTGCTTTCCTTATCTTGCATTTAAAAGAATATATTTTTTTGCTTTATTTAGTTCCAACGGCAAATGTTTCTTTGCCAGCTATGTTCTGCCACTGTGCCACTGTTTTGTGTCAAGTACAGAGCACAGATATAATTCACAAGGTCCACGAACAAAGTGAAAACCCAAGATGAACACTTGTTCCTTTAACCCCGTGTCCTCACCATGATCAAAAATAGTATTCCATTTATTTCTATCCATTGCATGTGCACTTGTGTAAACCGTTAGTCCACGTCTGTGGAAAAGGTCACCACATTTAGTTTGTATTCATAGTCCCAACAAATTAACGAGATACATGTGTTCTTACTCACTGATATGATTTTAGTGCTTTTGCACAACATTTTCTACATTGTGGGTACAAATATAGGTAGGGAAGCTTCAATAATGTACATTTTGAACATAAGAATACTAAAAACAAACAAGAACGTGTCTTGTAGTTTATCTACAAAGTAGCTTTTCTGTTGAGACTGTGCTTTGGAAGTAAAGGTTCTGACCCCCCCCCATCCCCCAGCTCCACACCACCAGCCCCCCTGCCCCAGCTCAGCAGGGGCCCGTGCCTAATAACCATCCACCCCAGAGCCCCTCCTATCCCACACCACAATGACAACTCTCTATTTTGGAGATGGACATCAACAGGCTGTTTTTAAAAGTCAGAACCCCCGCACAGCAGCCGGCGGCCCAGACTCTCCGTCTCTCCCTCCACCCTGAAGCACTGTGCTGCTCAGCTGTCTCCGGTGTTCACAGACATTTTTAACACCACATACTAGCCTGCTTCAAGACTTCCATCATCCCCGTTCCCAAAATAACAAGGATCAAAGGACTTAATGACTACAGGCCTGTCGCCCTGACCTCCTGTGGTTATGAAGTCTTTTGAGCGCTTTGTCCTGTCCCACCTCAAAACCCTCACCGACCCACTCCTGGACCCCCTGCAGTCGACATGTCCCTCCACTTCATCCTCCAGCATCTGGACTCCTCGGGAAACCTACGCCAGTATCCTGTTCGTGGACGTCAGCTCTGCCTTCAACACCATCATTGCTGCAGGACAAGCTCTCTCAGTGGAGATGATTGTGGATTTTATTCGCTCTGCTGAGATGGTGATTGGCTGCAATCTGCTGTCCCTCCAGGATCCTGAGGCGAGCAAGAAGGATTGTAGCCGACCCCCTCTCACCCTGAACACAAACTGCTTGAGTCCCTTTCCTCCATCAGGACCAGGACCTGACACCACAAAAACCGTTTCTTCCCATCTGCGGTCGGGCTCATTAACAAAGCCCGGGACCCCCACTGAGTCAGACACTTGCATCCCCAGGACAATTACTTTAATTAACTCCTCTATTTAAAGACACACATGACTCTTTAAGAGCATACTTGTCTTAACGTACTCTTTGTTTGTTTATCATCTTTTATTGTACATTTTTAATTTGTATCTTTTACTATTGTAAGTGTGTTGGAGTGTATGCTTATTACACCAATCGGCAAGCTTGTATGTGTAACAATAAACCGTTTCTGATTGTGATTGTGTCTAACAGCTGTGTAATGATGATGACGATGATAATAATATTCTGTGCATATTGTACTGTAGGCTCTGGCTATGAGCAGACAGATCCTGGTGGAGAAGTCTTTGCGGGGCTGGAAGGAGGTGGAATATGAGGTGGTGAGAGACGTGGCTGATAACTGCGTAACCGTCTGCAACATGGAGAACTTCGACCCGCTGGGCATTCACACAGGTACTAAAGTTAAACCACACGGTACTACGTGCTGATGTAATTGTCCTTGGGCTGTTTTGTGCTATTTGCAACATTGTGTTCTCACTTTTCTTCAGCTGCGTTTGAATTAGTTGTTTGCTTTTTGTATTGTATCGTCCTCGAACACGCATACATTCTCTTTCTGGGGAGGCTGCTTCAGGGTGAGCGTGTGTTCTTTGCGCTCTTCTCGGTGCGAGCCGGTTGGTCTTGTCCACCAAATGTACTTGTGTCCCTGTCAAGATGACATGGATGTTTTAGGCAGCTTTTGTCCATGTGTTATTTCTTTGCCTTGTTTCTGTAGTCCGAGAAAAGTAGAGAGAGTCGATACTCGAGCCTGTGGATTCAATTCAGTCCTCGCAGCCAACACCTAGGACTTGTACCGACTGAGACACTTGAAGTGTAACTAAGATTACAGATGGTTTGAGTGGTCTTCACCAATTCCAAAGGATAAACGGACAAGTGTGCTTTTCATCAGCCCCGGAGCGCCTCCTGTAAAACAACAGATAACTTTCCATACATTTTACAGGTTGTAATGACAGTTGTAAAACTGTATTGTCAGTAAGTCAGATATGTCGTGCAAATTACAAGACGTGTACAGTAACTCTACATCAAATTCAGATGACACATCTTATGGTAAATACAGTTTATTAAAGGTTCTGAAGAAAATAAAACTGCACAAACAAACATTTACAGCGAAAAGTGGAGATGTATAGGGTAATGCTTTACATGGGATACTTGCTGTTTTAAATCCAAATCCATGTGATGTTTAAGCTAATTAATCAAACACCAAGTTGAGAGTTTATACTGTTTCAAACCTTTAAATCCTTCTTATTATCGTCCTCAGGTGACTCCATAGTAGTGGCACCTAGCCAGACATTGTCCAACGAGGAGTATCACATGCTCCGGGAGACTGCTATCAAAGTGGTTCGTCACCTTGGCGTTGTAGGCGAATGCAACATCCAGTATGCCCTGCACCCGCTGTCCCTGGAGTACTGCATCATTGAGGTTAACGCCCGGCTCTCCAGAAGCTCCGCTCTGGCTTCCAAAGCCACTGGGTGAGCGAATGCATTCATACAAACAGAAGGTGCACACGCATGTCGGGACAATATCAAAATATATATATATCTTGGCTCTTTAACATTACAGTTTTGATGAAGACCATGACTCTGTGATCATGCTAATAATGCTCATTTGGTGTAGAAACTTCAACCACTAGTTGATTTGGTCTCCCTGTCCCTTTTGTCCATGTCTCACAGGTATCCCTTGGCTTTTGTTGCAGCTAAGCTGGCTTTGGGTATCCCCCTACCGGAGATCAAGAACGCTGTGTCGGAAAAGACCACAGCCTGCTTTGAACCCAGTCTAGACTACATCGTCACCAAGATCCCCCGCTGGGACCTGGACCGCTTTCAGGGCATGTCCCATGAAATAGGCAGTGCCATGAAGAGCGTCGGAGAGGTGTGTGTGTGGGGGGGGAGGATCCACAGATAAACACTCATTCGCTCATTGTCTCACTCGCGGATCCACTTGTTTATTCACTATGCTCACACACACACACGCACCCCCATTACTCAGTGATGTATTTCCCTCTTCTGGATTCAGGTGATGGCAGTTGGCCGAACCTTTGAGGAGAGTGTGCAGAAGGCCCTGAGGATGTGTCATCCATCAGTGGATGGCTTTGTGCCCCGGCTGCCACTCAAGAAAGCCTGGTCTGACACCCAGGACCTGCAACAGGAGCTGGCTGTGCCCTCCATCACCCGCATCTTTTCCCTCGCCAAGGTACGCGAGTCTTTCGCAACGTTAATAATGAATGACACTGACTACCGCTTTCTCATTAAAATCACATTTTGAACTTCAAAATGTTCATGAAAAAAACATGAAATGCAGAGCAAAATGTGTCCATGGCCCGGCCGCATGCCTAGATGTGAATGCCTAATTGTGTGGGAAATTACAGTCTTTTTTAAAATTTAGTTAAATAGTTTCACAAGAACTATAATATTTGGAAATCGCATACCGCACTGTATAGATAGTGTTTAATTATCGAACTAAAATAGTGGGCTTTCATGTGGGGGAGGATGTAATCTGAAAGATGCTTTTGCTCAAACTGGTCTTGCGCTTGCCTGATACAGTTTGCTCATAGAATCAGATGAAGGTGACACAGCACATTCATGAGCGCACCAAGACACAGGGTCAAGTACCGTCATTCAAACACAGACATTGCATGAACTATTGCAAGGTCCTAAACACTTACAGGTCCATCACTTCAACATGCTTTTATCACCCACCCCCCTGAACAGTTATTCAGGCATAAGTAGAAGATACTTGAGGAAAATAAATCATAAAACATGAGCGTGTTTCTTTAACATTTGTTACATTATGTATTTCGAAAGAATATCTTGTACATTATATCAGTTTGCATCCGAATTTCTTCTGAAATCACATGGGACACTTCAACTCTCCCCTGAAAGTCACAGTAATAATCATTTGATTAGAAGCCCCTTCTTTACAGGGCAAGGTAGGGTTCACTGCAAGTTTTACTGCCGAGTACAATCCTCCCACATTAACCTGGAATCATTCCTCTGGTCAGCCATCGAACGTCCAAAGGATAAAACATATTTACACGCTGCAGCACCTCTGTCATTTTACACAGACTGGCTTCATATCATGTTTTTCATTAAAAGGCTAATATTGGCAAAGTAAAATATTGTTCCTACAATATATTTTACATGAAGTTTAATCACGAGCAATTTATTCAAGAATCTGTTGAAATTTTGTGAAACCTTTGCTCTCGGAATGTTCCCATAAACTGCATTAATGATGAACTCGATGATGAATGATAAATGTGATGCTGAGTCTGTTTCATGTCTCCTCCTGTTAAGGCCCTTCACAGTGGTATGAGTGTTGATCAGATCCACCAGCTGACAGCCATAGACAAGTGGTTCCTGCACAAACTCAACAGGATAACGCAGCTGGACAAGCACCTGGCAAACTACAACAGGTAACGTTTTGATACTTTTTAGTTTTTCCGTTTGTGCGATTCGATTCATGGGACGTTGAATTAGGAATTCAGGACTTTAAGCAAATGAAATCAGGCACTGATTCTGCAAGTCTCAGACCTTCAGGCAGGGAGTTTCAGAGCCGAGCGGTGTTGACCTCAAAAGCCCAGTCACTGAGCCGGTACTCGGGACTAGCCAGCAGAGCCATGCCTGAGGATCTGAGGCTGCGACCCGGCTCATAGGGGAACAGAACCATGAAGTGCTTTAAAGGTGATCAGTAGCTCAACTCTTAGTTCAAGGAGTTACAATATTCTAAACAAGAAGAAATAAAACCATGGACCACCTTCTCGAGATCAGACCGGTAGGGAAAATACCCGTCTCATTGATAAAAGGTGTAGGATCCCCACTAAATGTTCACTAAGGTTCAAAGGAGGAAATGCACCTATGGCAAAAAAAATATTCAGATTTATGAATCCTTGCATACGTCTGCCTCACATCCCGCCCTCTACACGCCCACTTTCAACCATAAATGGTCGATGCAAAGCACCTTACGAATGCTGATGCTTAGAAATGAGCCTGCTGAACGATGGTGTCTGACTGAAGAGTACAAGATTGTTCTGTTAATCGGGGTTGACTTTGGGGGGCCCGTAGATAATTATTTCCAATTCATTTTGATTTAGGTGGGAAGGCTTTGGGACATCCAGCACTTTATATCTGACGGGCAGCGATAAAAGATGATTCAAATTGCCTTCTTCGCCTTTTTTAATGGGACATAGATTTGTGTGTCATCTGTCATCTACAGAATGACAATGAGCTAAGGACGGAGCCTTGGGGAACCCCACAGGTCAGGGGGGCCACTGAAGAGTAGACATTATCCATGGCTACTGAGAAAGACCCGTTTTATAAATAAAATTAACCCATTTTAAGTCGGTGTCACTGGAAATCCAGTAGGATCGAGTTATCCACTGTGTCAAAAACACGACTTTTACAGGTTTGTGATAGGTAGACCTTTGTTCTTCCATAGTTTGGTATAAACCATCAGGCAGTCCTTTATCTATTTACTTTCTGCTCGTTTGCGTTTCTCTTCATTTCTCTGGTGTAGTTATTTAACCAAGGGATGCTGTGACTTGATTTGACTTTCCAGAATTGTAAAGGCGCTAACGAGCCAAGTACTGCTTTAAAAGTATTGTGGAACTTTGTTAGTATTCTTATGTAGACATATTTGGTTTAAGGTTATTGCTATCTGTAGATGTAGTTGTAAAGGCCTCGTAAAATCTGTCAGCGGAGTTTACATCGAGCACAAGAGAAGAAAAATAAGTAGCCGCTGTGGGAGTAGGAGATGGAAGGACTTAAAAATAATGGCTTTTGTGGACGTACACACATGAGATTTAATGATAATAATATAGTGTGTGTGTGTGTGTGTGTGTGTGTGTGTCCCTATGTGACTGTATGCATAGGATTGTGTAGATAGTGCTGGGACATTCTCAAGAACGAGAGTAAAAGTTACTCTTACTCTCTGACTCTCTCCTTCACTTTGATGGTTGAAAATATCTAGTCAAGTGGAACTATCTGCTCCAAAATACAGTCATCCATCCATAATGTTGCAGTCTATTGCACCACAGGTAGACTCATGGATTATAATTTTATGAAATATATTCCTAGTTCCCAAGCCATCTCTGTCACTGTGTCTAATACATTCACCACCTGGTTATCCGTCCCATTATTTCTGCCCTAGACTTGGTTCGTGTTGGCATTTAGCTACAGACGATTAATTACATATCGTCTGACCACAACACATTAAAACCTGCAGGGAAATTCTATTCTCTTTTTTTTGTTTTAAATTAATAAATTCTGTTTAATAATTTGAATACTTTGGCTTTCAGAAAATAAATCTGCATAAAAAGACAACTAACACAGCATAAACAATCCCCTTAATGAATGTTTTTGCAGCTGGTAAATGATGCCCATCCTCATTTATAGTTCTCTCTTTAAATTATGAAATATTCTTAAATAAGAACATGTTGGTCCTCAAAATGAGATGGACTACAGTCCCTTCACAGCTCTTTCTCTCTGGTGGTTTTCCTCGTCTCAACTGCCTCTCTCTCACTTCCTACCCTCGGGCTCTTACCTGGACAGCCTCTGTGAATGTTCCTGGCTCTGCCACAGGTCACCTGCTGCTTCCTTCTGACTCTGCTGTTTAATAATGAATGACTGGATGTCTGGTGGGCGCCCATGGAGGGCTGTTGTAGTCTCCACTGCCTCTGAAGCAGGAGACACTGGGATGGACACACAACAATAGGCTGCTGTAAGACTGATGGAGCGTAGAGCTGAGCACACACACACACACACACACACACCATGGTCAGCAGACTCATGGCGCGTGTGCGTAAGAGTGCTGGATCTTCTATTGCTGTAGTTGGACTGAAGGATATTTATTGATAAAGATGAAAAACGTCCTTTAGAGTGAGGGCGTTTTATTCTTCTTCGTTTGTACAAGAGCCACACGTACTGTTAGAATGAACTAAATAAAGACCAGTTATATGAAATAAGATTTCCACACTTATGATAAATATCTTAATTTCAAACGTGATGAATATTGATATTTCTAACATTACAAATTATAAAAATAAAATAAAAAAATAAAAAATTGATTTTGTTCGCAAAAAGATCAGGTTTAAGACAAAGCATTTAGGAAAATTGACTGTGTAGTGTGACTAGTATTGTCATGGCCATATATGTCTGTATGGGTTCTAGTCTCAAAGAGTACATTTTTGTGTGAGCAATGCAACAATTATTGTCATCATTGATTAATCACATGTTAAGGGAATGAAATGAGAAAGAAAATTGTAAAAAAAAAAAAAAGTAATCCATCTCCTGAAGGTCAAGACGACTTCTTCAGAAGTCCAAAACCCAAAGATGTTCAATTTTGGAAATCAGGAAAAGCTGCAAATCATCTCATTGCTAGAACCTGTTTTTTACTTGAAAAATGACTGAAACCATATTTGCTTTATCAAATTAAATACTCGACTAATATTTAACTGTTGTATCTGCATATGATGACAGAGATAATTGGGTACATAGCCCTGTGCTTGACATGAATTACAATTACTTTACTTACTCTGTGTATAAAGACAGCACATACACAACACACAAAAGTATCATTGCAGTACTTTGAAGGTTCATATGTGATTAAGTGGAACAGTAAATGAAAAGTGTGAAAATAAAGAAATTGGTTCTTACCATTTTTTAAATTAGTTTTAATTTGTGGGTTCTTACCATTTTTTTAATTAGTTTTAATTTGTGGGTTCTTACCATTTTTTTAATTAGTTTTAATTTGTGTGTTTTGTAAAAACAAATCTGAGAATATTTGACAGCCCCTTTCTTCACTCTTTCAATACTCACACCCACACAAAGAAACCACTCATGGTCTAAGTGTGTTATTTGTGTGTGAGGGCAAATGTACGGACGTTTATGGCATGCAAAGGATTTCCCTCTTGCTTTAAACTGCTCGATTAGAGAGGCACACAAGACAGCCGAGCTCACTGATCAAATGTCTCTCCTCCCTGTGGTTCTCAGCTGCGCTCTGCTTTCACCGCTTGCTGGGTTTGCTATTTCTCAGCCCGGCCATGTGCAGTGGGAGTTAACACATTTGACATTTCCAATATTGTTATGCTATAAGGTCATAAATAATTCAGATAAGGAGGAGAGAGAGAGAGAGAGAGAGAGAGAGAGAGAGAGAGAGAGAGAGAGAGAGAGAGAGAGCGAGCTGTGGGGTACCAGAAATAAGAATCCCTTTTTTTTTTTTTTTCTTCTGTGACATTATAGGAAATGCGCTTGTTGCTTTCTTCGTGCGAGTTACACGAGGAGATCAATATCTATTTCATCATTCAGGCATGTGTTTGATTTCTGTTAGCGTGCCAAGTTAAACTAAAGGGCGACTGTTTCCGCCTTCCACAAACTCCATAACTGTTCAGAAAGAGAACTAAATATTTAAGTGTGGTTTTAATAAGCGGCGTGTGTTCTGTAACTATTTGCCCAGTAACTGCACCACCATCTCACATGTCCTGTCCTCACTGTGAAGTTGTTTACTTTACACACTTTTCTGACTCTGAGCAAAACCCAGCTGACAAGCTCTGAAATAAGCTTGTTTCCTTTCAGCTACATCAAGCTGCATCACAAATATTTATTTAAATTCATAACTCCTTCATTTTATTGAAGATTAAGAAAGAAATACTGTCATTTTTTAAATTCTCCACTCGTTTTCCCCGTCCTCTTGTGCTCATCTTTTTGACTTTCTATTGACTGTCATACTGTCCCCGTTCCATCCTACGCTGTTGTATGGACAACCAGTAAAATAAATTGGCACGAAATTGTGACTTTTATAAATTGGTCCAGTTCGAAATTGCCACTTTATTTCTGCCACCATTTATCTGTTCATCCTCACAGCTGGTATTAAGGTTGTATTGATTAAAGTGGGTTTTAAATGGCCGTCTTTGCCAACCTGATGCGTTGGCACCTCGGTGTGCTTGTCAATGTGTTATTGATCACTTTAAGGTGGGCTGTTCCCTGCTGTCCACATCGCTGGGTAGGCGAGCAAGTCATGACCCACTTACTGGAATGACCCTCTTAGTACAGTGAACTTGAAAACACACGGCTGTATGACAGGGGCCACACTCAGAAAATATTCAATAATAAACTCACCCGTCTGTCTTTTTATCGACCGGTTTCTTCCCCCCCCCCCCCCCCCCCCCCCCACTACCACATTCATGTCAGGCATATTGTGCATTCAATCTTTAAGCTTAAGAGATGATTGACAGACTCTGGAAACTTCTACTTTGTAGGTGACATAGTGTGGTACGAATTGTAAATCTTGCACTTTTCTTATGGCGTAAAGGGAGATTGGGCCATGGCAGAAAATGTCAAAGACCACTGTTGTTCCAATGCAAATGGAGTGTAATGTTTTTGGAAGTTATCCTGAACCCTAAATTGGTCAAATTCAGTACTTTTTAAAAAGTCCTTTTTTAAAAAAAAAAATTTATCCTGTGGGCAAAGAATGGGGTTGTGAAGGATTTAGCAAAACAGCTGTATGATTACCATTATTTATTGTCTTTTCCTACAGTGTCACCGTACCCAAGGAGCTCCTGCTGAAGGCCAAGCAGGACGGCTTCTCAGACCGGCAGGTTGGTCAGATACTGGGCTCCAGTGAGGGAGAAGCCAGAGAGCTGAGGCTCACTCACGGCATCAAACCCTGGGTCAAACAGGTGAGCATCACTGGGCGGCTTCTTTAGAGCCTCCAGCATAGGTCAGATGATAATGATTATAATAATAATAATTAGTTTTGTTTAAATTCAATTTAAAATTAGTATAGCACCTTTTATACACGAAATGCAGCCGAAAGTGCTTTATAATAAAGGAAGATTTACATTGAATGAACCTAAAAACAGGGACGGAATGTCATTAATGTAAAGTAAGATGAAAAAACTAAAATATTAAGTACACAAAATAAGATGGAATAGAATGCCTAACATAAGATGTAAAATAAAAAAATAATTGCAGCATGCACATATACATGAATAAACACTGCAGCAGCTCAATCACTTCTACCCTGTTGCTTTGTTGGGGAGGTCATCTGAGTTTGAGACTTAAATTAAATGTGAACTCAGAAACTCTGATGTCTTGTGCGGAATTTATTTATTTATATATATATATATATATATATTTATTTTATTGTTTTTGGTGAGAAGGAATACAGCAATATCCATCACAAGTAATAGTCCTGCATTCAAACATTTTGCAAACTGAATATACAGAAGAATTAATAGATATATGTACCAAACCTATTGAAAATAAATGTACATTATGTCATGATGTAAACTTGCTCCATTTCAGAGCGTTAAACTTTAGTATCAGTCTACAGACCATTACAAATAAACATTGTGGCTGACAAGAAGGTCTTGGTTGGTTGGGGTTTTTCTACATCTAACCCATTTTAACCTTTTTCTTTCTCTGATCCCGGTCCTCAGATTGACACCTTGGCAGCCGAGTATCCAGCCATGACCAACTACCTGTATTGTACCTATCATGGTCAGGTATGGACTCTGCCAACAGAGAGAATACATATTAAAGTACCATTAGGATGTACATTATTTAGCCAGTACAAATGTGTCTGATTGAAAATACATTTAAATTTGTTATGAAAATGACTCGTAATATTAATTGTAAGATGGCTGTTTTTGCTGTGCTATAGAATTATTGATGTCCACAAGAGTGCATTGTCAACAATGTTTTTATCAATTTATCCAATCCAACAGGAGAATGATCTGGACTTTAACGACCAGGGCATTATGGTTCTTGGTTGTGGGCCCTATCACATTGGTGAGCTCAACAACAAGCTTTCATACCGTTTTCATTTTCAAGCTTTGCTGATTAATATGTTAATATATATAATATATGAATATGCAGTTTAATATTTGTTATGCAGACTTTGTTCATGGCTAACGGTCTCAAATTTATTAACCGTTTGATCCACCAGGGAGCAGCGTTGAGTTCGACTGGTGTGCGGTGTCGAGCATCAGAGCTTTGAGGCAGATGGGTAAGAAGACGGTGGTGATAAACCACAACCCTGAGACGGTCAGCACCGACTTCGACGAATGTGACCGCCTTTACTTCGAGGAGTTAACCCTGGAACGCATCCTCGACATCTCCCAACAGGAGGTTCGGACACGCATGCAAACACGCCATGTTGAACTTGACAAAATTCAATCCAAATATACAAATGACCTATATGCCTCTTCATTTTTTATCATGGAATATGAAGTTGTATTGGTGATGTAATTCTTCAACTCTCCACTGAAAACCCCGAACACTACAACTGATATTATCAATGTTCAATGATTTACACCCACTTACATGATCCTGTTCTGGGTTGCTGGACCTATCCCAGCATGCATTGGGAGAGACGCAGGGCACCCTGGACAGGTCTCCAATCCGTCAAAAGGTTATATCGGTGCTAATAACTACTTATATATTCATGTGTATTGAGTGGAATCTGGTTGAAATATTGCATTGCAATCAATGTAAGACCTCCCCGAGGCAGAGTAGTAATAATCAATTACAGAATACATGTATAATAAACGGAATCAATCATGTCAACGTATTCAGAAACACTAGTCAAATTAAAATAAAAAACGTGATATTTGCCAAATATCTCCATTGAGTAAATGTATGGGTCTAAGACTCGCAGCATGCATGCACATTGACTTGTTTTCAAGTGACTGTTCTGCTGAAGAATAATTATTTAATATAAAAAGTAGAAATAAAATGATCACGGAGTTTTCCCCAGAGCAAACAAGCAAATAAAAAACCTTTATGTTGATTCATATTTATATAAAAACGTGTTAAGCATGCAGCTTTTTCCACCTTCTCCTCCAGGATTTTTCTTGGCCATTTAAAGCCGCCAAAACGAAACCCCTCTCACACTCTGTCGAACAGAAACTGAGAAATGAGTCCTAATTGGGACACTTATTATGCAGCTCTATCTGCTCACTAGGTGAGCTGGGTTTTCACGGGTTTTCAAGGTTTGCTGACTTCTCTGTGACTCTCGGTACACATGGTTGTGCTTTCTGAAAAGTTTTATGGACAACTCTATTCTTACGTGGTGATTTCAAATCACTGTGAGGCTTTTGGGTTGTTTTATGAGGTTCATTTGAACAAAAACTGCCTCCTGCATACTTAATTAAGACTAACTTACCATCAAAGATGTGTTTCAATATAGTAATATAGTAGTAGATTTCTAGCCTCCCAAGATGTATATTGAAAATTATTTTAATTAAGTGGTGATTTGACATACATGGCCATGCTTGATACATTAGCATGTTCAAAATCCCATCTTGTTGCCCAAAGCTACTGTTTAGTATGCATGGACCAAAGTTGCTCAAGGGCACGAGTAGCTGCTATTTCCCCTGATATGATCTATGTATACGTTTATTAATATCTGTGTGTTTGTGTTGTGTGTTTGCGTACTTATATCCACTGACTTTCCTTTGCAGAGGCATCGTAATCCACTTAAAGTCACGACGGGGTCAGAGTATGATTAAGTGTTTGTTTGTTCAGGGCGACAGCATTACCGTCAATCCATCTCTCGCTGCTACGGTCCCCTCTTGCTTTCTGTGTGTGTGTGTGTGTGTGTGTGTGTGTGTGTGTGTGTGCGCGTGATGAATACAGCATTAGAGCGTGGAGATAAACCCTGGACAGGAACAGGAGAGCAGGCCCATGAATAATGAAGAGATACAACCTGGCATTGCCATGGAAACAGCATCCCCCCGTGGATCAGCTAGACAGGAAAAGGGGCTGCGTGCTGTTATTAAAGGAGCACACACACACACACACTGTCCCTAGTGATAACTAAACCCACGGAACAACCAAGATCAACAGTTCTTGTTTGTCTCATATTTTCTCTATGTGATCAGTGGCCAGAATAATTGGAAGCGGCCGCAGGTTTCAGACGGTTAATCTTGGCTGATAGGCCTGTGGCGGTCCCAGACTTGACTGAGTATCTTCGCTGCTCCTGTCCTTTTCTTCCCCCCCCCCCTCCACTTCCTATTCTTTTATTCTACCTGCTGTTTTTATCCTGTTTTCCATCTCACACATTCTTCTCTTTCCATCCCCTCCTCTCCAGGGTTGCTCTGGCAGCATTGTGTCAGTCGGAGGCCAGATCCCCAACAACCTCGCCGTCCCGTTGCATCTCAGTGGGGTGAAGATTCTGGGGACGAGCCCCCTGCAGATCGACCGGGCTGAGGAACGCTCCGTCTTCTCAAGTATACTAGATGACCTCGGGGTGGCCCAAGCCCCATGGAGGGCCGTCAGCTCCCTGGTGAGAAATAAATCAATAATGGATGTATTATAGCATGCTATATTGGGATATGCGTTGTGACCATATGCTGAGAAAGAAGAAAGGGACGAGAGTATGGTGGAATGGGACCTGAGCACACAGGAGCCTCTCAGTGTCACAGTATTACTCTTGCTCTAAGATAATACTCCAGTAAGCTCTCTATGGGGGTGGAAAAGTTGTGTTTTTCTGGTTTATTATAATAGTTTGAATCATATATTTGACCACTCCACATCCACACCAAACACGCATATCTTCAGTTACAATCACACCTTTCCCTACAGACAAACTGGTAGAACTTTCTTCCTCTTAAGGGCATTGTGCCCCCAACTTACGGTCTTGTTTCGCACTTTTCTTGTGTTTGGCCCTCTCAACCCAGCTGTCGGCTACATCAGAGCGAGGCACTGGCAGGCCCCTCTGTGGGACACGTGGAGCACTGGATTGTGTCAGCCGTCAGAGCTGAAATATGTCTCTTCCATTACCGGTGTATTCAGTTCCCACTGAGGAGCGATTATCCGTTACAAACGGATAAAGTTCTGTGTCTCTCCAGAGTCTACCTACGTATTCTATTTCCCTGCCGAGCTCGAAGAAACAGTTTGTTTTTATTGGGCTGAAATAACTCCAGTAGAGCCGTGGGGGGGATGGTTCTCTGGGAGGCTATTTCGTGTTTGTTAATGGTATCCCACCTGGCGAGTGAACAGTGGATAATGATAGCGAGAAAGAGGCTAGACCTGTGAGAGAGAGAGCGATGATAATGGGGATGAGGAGGAGGAGGAGGAGGAGGAGAGGGGGTCTCTCACTGCGAGACTCCTTCCACGACTCGTACTCTTTCTTCTCTCATGCGTTATGTGAACTGAAAGGAAGAAAAGAAAATCTAAATGGAGTTGACTTGAAGCCCCACGCTCTGGCTGTTATTTGAGCACTGATACGCTCTCTGTTCTTGGCTGACATGGGAGTACACCTTTCCTTCCAGAAGCCTAAAAAATGTGCGTTGTTGAATTTAAATTGGACTTGCTGTACGAGAGCGCAATCACACACACCCTTGATTTGATATTGATTCTTTGTTTTGTCTCAAGTGACTTCAATCATGCAATGTTCTAACGTTATATGAATTCATTGATGATGAATACACAGAGTTACATAAAGATTGAAAAACTAAACAAAGCTCGGGTTAAAGACTGGTGATGGAGCTTTCTGGGCCACAGATCAACCAAATGTGTCTTTATTTGTTTCTAGCCTATTATTTTACTGCATGCTTTGTTTTTCAAGCATTACTTTTTTTTTGTTGAGCTACAGGTGGTTTATTGTTACTTTTTTGTTTTTTAGAATGTTATTTCTTCTTTTGTTTGCACAAAAAAATGATTTGTACGTTAGTGACTAAGTCTTGGAGCAATCAAATGTGTTTACTTTTCCCCCATTTCTTTCAACAGTTGGAACTTCTCCTTTCTCCCGTGTTTCCTTGTATATTTTAAGTGATAACTGCAAAATATTTGTTTAAAACGTAACCTTAAACGTGTTAAGTTGCTCCAAATTGTGGCAGACCATTCTGGAGGAATCGCTATCGTGACAAATAAAGCTTCCAACAGCCGCTGTGCTTTTCTCTCCCTTCACAGGAAGATGCCATCAGCTTCGCCAACCACGTGGGCTATCCCTGTCTGCTGCGGCCCTCCTATGTTCTCAGGTACATTTGAAAGACACCTCAGCCAACATGCTTTGAATTTGCTGTGGATTTGATTATCATACATGTTTCAGGAGGCTCCTAATCAGTGGCTCACACTTTAATCAACAACAACATTTAGTATGAAATACAAGGCCAAATCATTTGGATTTGTTTTCTTGTCTTCAATTGCTAGCCAATACAGTGTATTAAGAAATACAGGAAGAAGACGGTGTTTGCCTGGTTGGCTGAGTTATGTAAGAAAATAACCCACTGAGTGAAATACAATTTTAGTTATGATGATTAATGAACTTTACTACAATTACAGCCCATTCAATCTTGTAGTGACACCTTTGTCCAGCAGATGTCGTGATGAGACCCTGTATTCAGAAGGGCTTTGGCTCTGAGCAGAAACTTGTGTTTAATGAAGAGAGTTTTGGACTTTATATTGTTTTACATGCGAGCCATACTGGTTTTGAAAGTGATTCTGTCTGTAGTGTCACGCACGAGGTCACATTCAACCAAATTTTAAAGTCATTTAATTCAGCAAAATGATAGCCACCGGTATTTAATGTTCCCACTTGACCTCAATGTAGCAATAATAATACCATTTATAAAATAGTTTAGTAATGACACATATTTGTTAACATTTGCAATTTAAATTTCTTCCACCTACTGTATGTTGACCTCTGTCGTATACTGTTGATTAGAAAGATGAGCCTTTCCTCTCCTCTCCTTTCCTCTCCTCTCCCCTCTCCTCCTCTCCTCTCCCCTCTCCTCTTCTCCTTTCCACTCCTCATTTCCTCTCCTCTCAGCATTAGCGTTGGGTGAACTCCCTCTGATCCTCTCCCATCCCCGAGGCGTTTTCACTCTTTCACTCTTTCCACTTGACATACTTGGTAATGGTTTTTGAATGTTCTTCTCAGCCTCAGTACATATGCACAAACTCACACAATTTCCACACCAAACACTCCTTGTCAGATTAATGAGTCATATTTTTATAACAGTAAAACACACACACACGCGCGCACCAAAACTCACAAAGTTTGAAGTATTTGGCCCTAAAATATATTCACGTCATACTTCATGATCTATATCTTATTTGCATACTTAAATCCATCGTGCCTTCTGGTTCTCGAAATGTGTTTTTACATCATATAAAGTATATTTGCGGTCTATGCACTGCTAGATATGGCTGTAGAATGATATGCACACGCAATCAGACAGATAAAATGTCAAAACCAGAAAATAGTTTGAAAACTAAGCAACTTCTTTATCAGTAAAAGGGTTTCCAAAATGTCTAATTTCGTCACTTTACAAGTGCCGTGGAAAATTAAAAAGTGAATTATTCCTTAGGAATTCCTATATGTGTGAAAGCAAGCCTTTTGTGGGTGAGAAATGTTCCAATCTGACTTTAGTAATAAACCCAAGCGTGAAACTGCTTTTATAAAAATTAAGTGAATGCATCGTCAACTCATTGCTGTAGAATTGTCGTAACTGTTGAATTTCCCTTCACACTGTGGATTGTTGTAGGTGTTGGATATGTGTCGGGTTGAATTGGAAACATAATTTGGTGGTGAACAAATGTGTTTGACCATTGGGCCTGTACCAATTTGTTGAGACGGACCAAACAATGACGTGTACTCGATTGCTTTTCATTTTGAACTATTGTGACCATTGGCCGTACCATTAGCGATAGCAATGCAAACATAAACCAAAAGTGACTCCCAATCCTACTCACTCTAATTTGATTGATTTTGATTTGCAGTTCTTTTAAACTTTGCCCTCGTTTTGCAGAGCACAGAGATGAAACAAGTGGTCAGTCTAATTGAACACAAGACAGTAATACTTGCTCTAAACTCAAGTGGTTTCCAAAAGTCACTACTTGTCATCATCCATTGGCCTTAAAATATAAACAAGATGAACACAGTTAAGTTGTGTTCCAACTAATGCCATCACTGCAATCAACACCACAAACACTGTCGCTGCTACTGCTGAAATAGTATAAGCCGAACGGATTGAGTAAAAACACATTTCTATATCATAACTATATTCTTATTCATGGCTTTCCATAGAGTGCCGACTCGTTTTTGTCAAGGATCAGCACCGGGCCAACATAAGAACTTTATTTTACTCTTTGTAATAGCACATGCAGAATTGCATAAATATCTAATGATCGACTTGATTTGAAAATTCAGAGAACAGTCGTACAGAAACTAGGTGGCATCTGAGTCGAGGATATGCATGAATGCAAATGCAAAATGCATTTTTCAATCGGTATTCATTTTGGGGGTTGGACACATGTCTGCCGCTGAGCAACAAACTGCTCAGGAATAAAGATCTGACCGAAGCCGGTGGACTTTCTCTGGCCTGTTTCTATCACCCCTTCCTTTTCCAAACAGGAGGAAAGCCCGGCTAGCAGTCTAAAATCAAAAACAACAACTCCAATAAAACTAGCCTGAATCTTTTGTTTTTTTAATGACTCGGTTCTGAACTCGTTTTCAAGAGCCTGGAGTGCTTTTCGACCTAAATAGCTGTTCTCGCTCTCTCTCTCTCTCTCTCTCTTTCCTTAATTTGACTGTTTCTTGTTCCCGATGGTAATAGTGACGCAACGGAGAAATAATGAGTGTTTTGAACGATCATTTGAAGCTTGTATGTTCTCCTGTTTGCTTCCTTCTCTTCCTCTCCTGTGGCCGATTGTTTTCTCTCTCCCTTGCTCTTCTTCTCACTCTCTCTTTCTCTCTCCTGCTTGCATCTCACCAGTGGTTCTGCAATGAACGTTGCGTATGGAGAAGAGGAGATGAAACGCTTCCTGGAGGAGGCCTCTCAGGTGTCCCAGGTGAGGTGTGTGTGTATGTGTGTGTGTGTGTGTGTGTGTGTGTGTGTGTGTGTGTGCCTGCACGTGGGAGGGAAACCTTTTGACGTCTTGACTTGTATTGCATTAGCTGAGAAGCGATCACGCTCTATCTCACACACACGCACTCTCAGACTCTCTTTCTCGTGTTGGATTCTCCCTCAGCTTTCAATTAACTGATGCTACCAGCTGTTGGCTAGTATAGTGTGTACGCATCTCTACTTCACTGAACCCCCAGGTGGCTATGGGGTACCTGGCCCCTCCAAGGGCCCCTGCCTGAGACTAGAGGCATGTCCACACATGCCCATATCACACCTTCAAAGCACCAACACAAGCTGATTAAAGGGACAGTTCACCCCAAAGTCCAAAACAACTGCTCACAGCAAGTTTTGAAAATGTGTTTCAGCACAATCTCCGTGCTACTTAGTCCCATTATATCCGAGAGAAGGCTGGCTTCTCTACGGTTGATATTTCCAAAACTAGGCAACTCACCAAACAATCTAGATTTATAAATAGCACGACGGGTAAGATGATTTTTAATTTTGTGGTGAACTGTCCCTTTGTGATAGTGGTTTAATAGAGTAATAATGAAATATTAATGTGTCACACTCAACTATTACAACATATTCACACAGTGAAGTCTTTGAATTGTGACACATTGTTTTGCACATTAATTACTATAAATTGATGCCCAACCAGGTTTTTATATAAGGATGCTAATGTCCAATCAGATGAGCAGTGTAGGAATTGTCGGAGTTACCCTTGTTAGGAGTGTGTTATTTCCCTTTTATTCATTGATAGAATAACCATCCTGCTGTCTTTGCTCCAGGAACATCCGGTGGTCATCACCAAGTTCATCTGCGGTGCCAGGGAGGTAGAGGTGGATGCTGTCGCCAAAGGTGGCAAGGTGAGACATTACTGACGTGTTGTGTTTAGTTACATGAGCTTTTGGGATACAGCCATGGGAAACGACAATCTGTAGTCGGCTTTTATTAATATTGACACCCCCGTTCCACCATATTTTCATTCATAACAGTATCATTGTTATTTATCTCTGTAGCCTGGCGTTTTTCAGTCCATTATTTTTCCGTTTAAACGGAGAGGTGGGACAGATATTGAGCCCAGTAGATGAATAAAGTGGAAATAATCTCATTCATCTTCGGTGGAAAGACATTGCAGCACAAACGGATCGGATTGGAAGAGTGGAATAAATTGAAGCCAAAATGCGGGAAAGTGGTGATTATTAATTTTTTCTAGATTAGATCAGTTTAGGGCAGATTGAAATGATTCTTGTTCAACAAACTGTTTTCATATCTGATTGACATGCAACACAGATTTGTAATTTCCGTTGCCTTTATTTTGAATACATGCTTCTGCTTAATTCATTCCACAGAATTATTTGTACATTTCAAAATAAAGCACTAGAGTACAGTGTAGTATCATACAATTCAGAAAGTATTATGTATAGTATATAGTATGCGCAGAGTTTGACACTAGAAGGTTGTATTTAAATTCATCTGTTGATGGGGTAAAGTTTATCCGCACTCAACTTAAATCTCAGTTAAAACGTGAATGTGCAAGCATTATTTTGTGACATCACAACTAGAACGGCAGCCAATCGTGGTCCAGTACGCATCTCACACAAGCGTGGTGTTGAAACGTGAAACCAGGTCACAAACGCTGATTATGCCCTTTTTAGTAAAGTAGGAGGCATCTTGTAGCCGGCAGTTAAACATTTCAAATGAATAATATTTGCATATTAATAGATTCTGGATTTTTCAATGGGGAGTAGGAGTCAAGGTAATAGTTTTTTTTTTTTGTGGGAACACCATATTGGGCTTTATGTAAAGCACACTATTTTGAAACATCTCATGTCTGGAAGGGATGTTCAAATGAATCTGCATATACTTCTTTCGCACATACTATCATGCGTGTTACGTGTAAATCCACAGGTTACTCAGTATAAAGAGGCACACGTGTGTATTTCAAAGACTGATGATTCCTGTACATTAAAGTTTTACATGATCAGTCCCTTAACAGTAAGATGTTTTTTTTTAAACAAATGTAACTATTATTGTTATTATTGTAGGTTGCTTTGGGAGATAGAGCCACCTAGGTACTTGTCCTTAATGGCCCGTTTGTTTTCTATTGTTTAGGCTGTGGGAGTCATTTCAAGGGTGTTATTTGGAACGTGGGCAATCCAGGTGTATGGTAGATTTTCTCTCTACTTTCCCTGAATAGAGCCCCTTCTTTATCTTCAGTATCACATTAACAAGCTGTCCATTCATTGAATACCAAAAAGGCCTCATTATTCCTGGTGTGTGTGTGTGTGTGTGTGTGGGAGAGAGTGGAAAAGTCAGAGATAATACGTATTAATTACAGGCTCTATCTGAAGAGTGCTAATGAATGCTGTGGTTAGCAGCAGTTTAAATGAGCTAATGACACGGCAGCTCATTAACAGACACGCACACAGAGTTGCTTGGTGATACAAATCTCCTTTCCTCTGGGTGAAATGTTGGAAGTCATTCTTTTGACACCGCATATACATGTGCCGCGTACATTGTTTCTTACATAGTCCTGCGTCAAATAAATACAGACTCTTTGTCCTGAACAGATTTATTTTTTATTTTTGATCTGCCATGACTGAATTTATTCGTTTCCTCCAAGTGCTCACCGTTTTTTGAGCTGGCTCACTATGTGTTGACAGTGCTACTGCATTTTAGGATAATATTTTGCACCGTGACTTACTGCAGGTATAAACACATCAAGTCTGGAGGCCATCTGGCTCTAAGCCTAAAAAATTCTCATCAGAGAAACCGAGCGAGGCTGTTAAAGTTGGGTTGCCTTGAGTAGGGATTTCCGACGCTTATTCGAGCTATGATCTGCATGCAAATGCTTTTTGAGTGTTTCATAATCAGTCTGTGTCCAGGTTCTGGCCCATGCCATAACGGAGCATGTTGAAGATGCCGGGGTACACTCGGGAGATGCCACCCTCATGTTACCAACCCAGTCTATTAGCCAGGGGGCGCTAGAAAAGGTCAGTTCAGTCGTCTTCAGCATTCACACTCAAACCATCCCAATAATACTATCACTATTTTAATGAGACAATTGATATTGCATGGAAAAGCAGCAGTTTCACCCATATGCTGTACATTATGCAAAAGAAAATGCTCTACATTTGTGTCTGTAGAGATATTACGGGATGGAACTGTTTGAGCCGGCCTCATAAATATTGTATCTGTGTATTCATTTTTCATCACTCTTAGGTCAAGATTGCCACACGGAAAATTGCGCAGGCATTTGAAATTTCGGGGCCCTTTAACACTCAATTTCTGGTTAAAGGCAATGATGTCATGGTAGGTAATATTTCTCAGGCTACGACTAAATGACAGATCAGCATTTTCACACCTGGTTGCAGCAAAATGCAATTCACTCGCAAATTGAAATCTCCTCATGTTCAGAGTTATTTGCCAAGTTTGATGGATTTTATGATCAATGCTGTTGCCTTCAGTTTTGATGTTCCTGCTACAGCACGCATACAGGAAATGTGCATTCGTAATCTACATATCCACACTGATGTTTATTTTTTGATTCGCTTTATTACTCTGCAAAAATAAGTATCTTTTTGCTTTTTTTGAAATGACTGTGTTGTGAACCCATTTAGGTGATAGAGTGTAATCTGCGAGCGTCGCGCTCCTTCCCTTTTGTATCCAAAACGATCGGTGTGGACTTCATCAATGTGGCGACCAAAGTGATGGTGGGAGAGCCTTTGGATGAGGCCAGCCTGCCCTCTCTGGAGAACCCCATCATACCTGTAGACTACGTTGGCATCAAGGTGAGAGGAAACTGAAATAACTGTTGTGAGCTTGGACACTGAGTGACTGGCTTTCTTCAATCGTTATTTGTATGGAGCACAGAGCGTGAAAGGATGGATGTATGGATAATAATCGAGAAAAAGAGCTTGACTGCGTTCTACAGTAAGTAAGTGAGGACTTTCCTGATTAATGGCTTATGACAATGGTCTGCCCAGTGTAAGCAGGGCTTAGATGCAGCCATAAGTACCAGAGATAATAATCATGGTGGCCCTTTGACACAGTAGGATTTGCACACACAAATCAATTATGTTTTTCCTCTTATTCAGTCTTCACTGTCAAAAAGCACAGGTGTAATTAATAAAATGATTTGTGAATTGCATTTAGTTGCTTCAGTTTGAGGTTATTGGTGTTGCCGAATTTAAAAAGAATGGAGCTATCATTATTCGTGTTATTAACAGTGTTCCTACTATTAAGTCTTCTGCGAAAACAGTCTGGTCTCAAGTGGAACTACTTTCTCTGCTACAGTTCTCAACTAGAAGTTCGAGTAGAAGTTGCACCATGTCAGAGAGGGCTGTCAGGCTACGCTTTCCTGTGTGTATGTTAAAACATTTGCTTCTGGCTTCAAGAAGGTATTTGTTCTGATCTGTTAATCTTATCTTAAAAAAGTACATGGGTCATTTGGCTGTCATTTTTAGGTCAACCCTTCGTTGCTTTACTGAACCGCACTCGAGTTTGTCAGCGGCACTTCACCAAACATGAAGATTCTTAACTTCTTAAATAAATCAATGTGCCTTCAAGCACATGCTTTTTCTTTTTAGCCTTTCTAGTCTGTAAAATGCTTCGATTGGTAAAATGCCTATATATTGTGTCCCAGCGACACAGTGTACAAGTAAGGTCCAAGGTAATGAATGATAAAATCCTTTCAAACCTGATCCTGTGCTGCCTGTTTCTGGACCTAACCAGACGTAAAAAGTAACACCAAATGGTGCCAGAGCACCGTTTAGCATTACTTTTTAATAACACGTCCCCCGTACTTTTTTCTGTTACTATAATGGCTACACCGGCCTCCCGTCAGTGTGCTAGAGGGGGAATGAGCAGTGCTGGTCAGTGGAGCAGGTTACAGTTCGTGGCACAGGTACTCGCCACATATGCCAGTAAGAATCGCAAGAGTATATTCAGTTCAAGAGTGGAGGGGATCTACAAGAATAAATTATAGCAGTGAGGTAGATGGCTTAATATGGATGTAATAAGCAGACAGGGCAGACTGTTTTAACTAGTATTATAAAGCTAATGACTCAGTCTCTGTGTGCAGCTGTCAACGAGCAGGCTGACGTGGTCAATTCATGGCGTCAGCGTATGGCTAAATACAAAGTTGGTTCCAGTAACAGCAGCGGCATCATTATTATATAGTAAAAGGAAAAAGTACAGGCCGTCGCTGGTATGTTGTGATTTAATTTCAAAAATCGTAAAGAAAGCAAGGAAAGTACATAATAGAGCCTTGGAGGACCAGGTTCAAGAGGAACCGCTCATCAGGGTCGCTCTGAGAAGTAACGTGAACAGCACGAGGCAGGGATCATTTCATTGGTCAACGCTACACCTGGCTTTCTATTCGTTGGGGAATTTTGAAAGGGTTATTGCACGACAAGAATCCCAAAGCAGAGGAAATATCCGACCACAGAGTAGAAATCCGAGTGAAAACATACAGTTTCAGCAAAAATGCAAGCAGAGCCTATGTGAGCATGACAGGGTTGTTTTCAGGGAAAGCGTTACAATATTTGAAGTGAAATCACTGGATCATGCTTTCAAATCAAAATACCAAACTCCTGAATAAAGATAGTAAAAAAGCTACTGATGTAAAAGTGACTTTAAAATGTTTTGAAGTCCCTGTAGCCATGTCTCTGAACTTCTGACAGCCTAATGTATTGGTAATGATCGGACAATTAGCTTCTTTATAAAGAGTCCTACGTGTATGATATCTTAATAGATACTGCAGGTTTCACGAGTAAAGCTTCTGTTGGATCACATAACAAAGACGGCAATTACTGCTCCATCCCTCCACCTAGGCATGATTGGGGGGTTGGGGGGGGGGAGTAGTAGGTGCTTTCCCATAGCGGCTCGGAGGCTTACTTCTTAGATTGGGTACGAGAGAGTTTACGTGTCGCCAGCTGTTCCAAAGCTATTTTTTCCAAAGTAATTTCTCCCTCTAATTACAACAGAGCTGCTGTAACAATGGCTGTAGTTCGGAGCCAATCACGCAGGTATAATCCCCCTCTCTTCCCCACCACCGAAAGTTTTTCAATTTCTAGTCTGCACAGTGGTGAGGAATATTAATCAGAGCCCTGAATGCTCCAGGCGCCAGGCTTAAAGGACTTCTGGAGTTTACTTGGAGTCTATGATACAGGCTTCATACCCCCTGACTAATATGGGCCTTGCTTGAAACACTGCCACGATACAGGCCTATTTTTTTTATTGAAGTAGTGGTGGTTTCTTTCTACCTGTTTAACACATTATTGCTGCCTCGACATCAAGCCCCCACTAAAAACACACTGTGATGTCTGAAACTACATCCAGCCTTAGTAGCCTGAAGTGTGTGCCATCAAAACACACTCTCTCAGCCTTCATCCACACAGTCCTCACTGTGTCATCACATCACACAGTTGCTATTAGTCATTGCTATCCAGAGAGACCAACTTCATTTATATGTCATGTCCTTTCAGCCTCACTCTGTTGCTCTTGTTGTCTCTTTTTTTTTTTCTCTTTCTGACAGGCCATGTTGTTTTCACTTCCCTAACAAGACCCCATTGTGTCATTTTGTTTCTACCAGGTACAAAAAAAACTCATAGGAACAATAACACAGTGGTATTTATTATAGTGGGAAGAAGAAGAGCGTGAAAGCATTTGAGGAAGTGGATTTGGTGGTTGGGTGTCGGTCCCTGGTGCGCACTTATTGGCTGAAAAAAAAATAATAACGTCCGGCTGTTGCACGTTTGGTCCCCCTCACCACGGCATACAGGACATTATAGTGACTTCTGAGATAGATGCATTCGTGTGAGCCCAATTACTCAAGAAAAATGCATGCTGGGAACATCAAACTGGGTTTACCGGTACATTTCTGTAAAAGGTTCAATGTAAGGAGGTCAAGTTAATTAACTTAAATTTTGCCCAAATAATCGTATGATGTGTTGAAAAATGTTTTGACTTTTGGTAGCAACCTCTTAATATTGTTTTAGAGATTTGCAATAACGCTGCTCTTCTTCATAGAGAATAATGGGGGTCATTCGACGAAATAACTTCATTCCACATGTAGAACCGTATTGCTTTGAGTCAGTCGGAAGTGTTAGTTCAAGTGTTTTCCGTTTTTAACACTTTTTCATACTTTCAGCCAGCTGCTGTCCAGGAGGATGTTAACGGTAAAGTCGCCCCCTCAATCCACTTTATGAGGTTTTCATTTTGTGTTGATTTTGGCATTCCTGAGCACCAAATTCCCTTTTTAGAAAACCTCATTTTACTGCAGCAGGCTCTGACAATCTGATCAGTCCTGGTTCTGGTTCTGGTTCTTGCATGCCTCCCTTTTCCTCCAGCGGGCCCTGCTCCTGCTCTGGAAGCATTATTCCATTCACTCCCTAGAATCCACCCCAGAAACTTCAGCAAACACAGAGCATTGGCCATCTATCTACTTCACAGTAATGTCTTATTAATGACCTATGAAAGATTTACACCAACCCCTGGTAGTACAATCAAAACATCCATCAGCAAAAAAACATGTGGGAATTGTCATAAAAAAAAATCTGTATGTACAAATGTAGCTAATGTAGTTAATTTCCACTCAGCTGCGAAGATAAAGACATTTACACAAGTGCCACTTTTCCCTCTAACAAGGCCCATAGTGTGCAGCAGTGCTATGTGCAAATGTCTTACTTTATTCATTTCCTTCTCCACTGGAGCTCAGCTGGTACGCCAAGATAATATTGTTCACGTTGTGGAGCTTCACAATTCTACTGTCTCTCAGGAGTGGGCGGGCGGTGAGGGATGGGGAAGTAGTGTGTCTGTGCGTTAGTTGGATGTTGTGGTTACAGAGCCTCGGTTATTGTGTGACAGTCTCATACATTCTCTCCCGGAGACGTATCATTGCGATTGGGCGACAAACTATAATAAGTGAGACCCCGGAGGTTTTTGTAATTCTGTTCATAAAGGCTTGTGCAAGGTTTCTCATTTTAAGAAGACCAGTGCAATCTCCACCCGTGTTAGTGATGCCATTTTTCTAACCGCTCTTGTTTACATTTTCCACTTCCTGCTTCATAGTTTTTAAGTGTTTGTTGCAGATTTAGTTCAACATGTTGGTTTGGTTGTGTAAAATAGGGAACCCCCTTTTTATTGGAATTATGTACAAATCCAATATTCTGGATTTACACAAAGACCCACAGGCAGATGTCTTTGTGTGACTCATGTCCTGTATTTCACAATTTCTCCTCCTTTTTATTGTACTTTCTCGTCTCTTTTATTGCACTATTAAAAGTTCCCTCTCACTGCTATACCCCCACTCTCTCTCTCTGTGCGTGTCGCTCCCTCTATTCCATTTTCTTTCTTGCTAACGTTCTGTTTTTTTTTTTATCTATGCATATTTTGTCTGTCTTTCTCTGACTCGTTGAACAAAGCCATGATAAGCGATGCTGGTTCCCTGTCTGTATTCACTTCTCCTCGTCCATTCTTACATTAGTATGCTAACGTTACATTCAGCTGATTAGAAAGCCCCTTTCAAGGATGAATCCCCCCCTAGTGGCCCTTGCCTGTGTGTGTGTGTGTGTGTGTGTGTGTGTGTGTGTGTGTGTGTGTGTGTGTGTGTGTGCGCGCGCGCGCGCATATACATTAGTCACACAACGCCACACCATCTCTCGCTCTCTCTCTCGCTCTCGCTCTCGCTCTCGCTCTCGCTCTCTTTCTCTCTCTCTTCAAGGTAATGTGGTTTGTCGACTTTTAAATGGGGGAATAAGAATGTCTTTCCGCATGGCACCCCACTATTCTTAATTTGTCTGTAATAAAATTATGAGAAACTCCGATCTTCTGCTCTTGTTCCAACACTTTCCTTTCAAATTAAATAACTAGTAGAATTTGGTAGTTTGTATGAGTCTTTAAACGGATATTATTTGCCATAAGCTTAGTAAGCAACTACCACCGGCGTGGGTCACCTGCTACTTTTTAGGGGAATGCAGGCTTTGTTTTGCTTCTAGGTGCTAGTACTCATGAAATCCTAATGGACTGATGTCAATTATGTGGGAAATGATTCTGTATTGATTGCCACTTTTGTCGTATTTATTAGTTGTAATACCTATTGTATAAAGAAAACTGTCATAGCCAATGCTTAACTGACGTTGTGATTGTGATGTAGGTTCAATGGTGGTTCATTAGCATGTTGAAAGGCATCGCTTCCCTTGTTTCACCAGGCACCCATGTTCTCCTGGCCCCGGCTGAGGGATGCAGACCCTGTGCTTCGCTGTGAGATGGCCTCCACTGGAGAAGTAAGGCCCTGGGAGTCATACAACCCATTATGTCTGATGTGCGGTCTATTTTTTTTCCCCCTCTCATCTAGCTTGGCGATTCAGTGTTGACAGATACTCTCACTATGTGTGTTTTATTGCAGGTCGCTTGTTTTGGACCAAACATTTATTCTGCCTTCCTGAAGGCTATGCTCTCCACGGGCTTTAAGCTACCAGAGAAAGGCATCCTGATTGGGATTCAGGTAGGACTACAGCCATCTGGAAGTTCACTTGCCTCCTGTCTGTGTTTCCTTTTGGGGCCTCCTGCCCACAAGACACCAAATGCAAAGTGCCGTCTGAACAGGTGGCATAAATCTTTAGGCTATCCGCTTCTTACAATGCCAGTCTGGCACTGCTCTGTTTCTTTCGCACTGAATTGCACCTCGAGCCACGCAATGCTTACAGCTCCTCATGTGACTTAAAGACAACTACACTCAAGGACCCAGAGAGGGTGAAATACCTATCACTTAGCAGAACTGGAGATGATTGGATAAGATAAGTAGACCTGATGCTGTTGTCTCCAAATGAATTACAGGAACTACCCAAACATAAAACACAATTAGTAGCCAAACTAATTGGCAACAAAAAATGTTTATTTTGTAAACCAAGTGTCAAAAGTCTTGAATAACTTTGACTGATGCAGCGTTAACAAAGCACTCACAATACTAGCTGTATAATTGGTGCTCTTGGGGAACAGGAGAACTTGAAGTTAGGCACCTGTGGTCACATACTGTGGGCACCGTAACAGGGAAGCGAACACAGCAGCAGCAGCAGCACATGAGGCTAACGGATCCAGAACACACAGCAGCACGGATGTGATTTACCTCCAATAGTTCTGGGTTTGTTGGAGGAGGATTTGATACATTTTGGTCAGCAATGTGGCGAAAAAGGCTGTGGCCTCTAGCTTGAGGGTGGTATTGAAATGTTGTATTTGTATGGGGACATACAGCAGCTCACTATGTTTTATATTTACAACGGTTTAGATGCCACCAATGTGTGCGATGTAAAAGAGGGCATTTTGCTGCTCAGAGAAGATTGTGGAGCTAAACGGAGCGTGAATAGTGGACTTGCCATTCCAAATGAATGCTACTGTTGTAAAAATGCAAATGGTTTATAACAAGTTATCATAACTTAAAAAGCAGAAATAATTCAGTTGTGTTTTGACATGTTTCAGCTGCCCTGTTACACCCCCAGCCGGCCCAAAATAATCTGTTAATGCAGTTGTTATTGTGACACACATTGCTTGCTTTGAGTCAGAAAAGACAAATAGGAAATGACTGGCAATGTGCTACTACAGGGAGTGAATGTGATAAAACTGGAAAAATAGTCCTGTTGAACGAACCTGCATTTCTCTCTCTCTCTCTCTCTCTCGCTCTCTCTCTCGCTCTCTCTCTCTCTCTCTCTCTCTCTCTGCCTAATTAACCGTACCAATAGAAGCTGTATGTCAAAATTAGAAACCTTTGTGTCATATAAGGTAGTGTGCAGAATAAACTACAAAATGTCAACCCATATCACAATGGTTTTGGTGAGGCAGCAGTAATTTTAGCAAGCATATTGTTTACTAAGCTGAAGGGCACCCAGTTTGAGCATGTTCAGTTGCAAATTAGCAGCAAAAACTCACAAAGAAGTTTTCAGCACTTTTGGTGGAGTCCATTAAGTGGGTCATTTGAAGCTGATGATTAACATAAATGCATTACAACATGAGTTTTTAAATTCTTCCTTTTTAAATCCTGTGTTTCTTGTTTGTGACAAATATGATAGTATATTTTTTGCTAATCCTATGTACTAATCTGTTTTTACAAAATTAAATTATCAAATTAAATCGTAAAAAAAAACTGATTTGAAAAGCAAACTTAATGTAACTGTCAAATTACAGTGCACCACATGATGCATCATAAAATATCATGCTACAAGTGAAAAGGTCTGACCATTGCACCAACCACTACAGGAACTTTCAGAGGTCCATCACTTTAGGTGATGGACCTCTTCTTCTACAATTGCTGTGAAACCATTTTACAAGAATAGAAAAATCAAAGTGAAAACATTTCTGTCCTCGGTATTCAAATGTCTCTCCCTTTCAGCATTCCTTCCGACCCAACTTCCTGGCCACAGCCCACCAGCTGAAAGAGGAAGGATTCAAGGTGAGTTATTGAAAGCTTGAACGCCTCAAAATCATACCTCCTCCCTTGATTTGCATCACTGGTTGATGGAGCCTTCTGCCCCCTCAATATTGTTTGTGACATCCTGGATGTGTTGTTGCCTTATTTCTGTCCTCTAGCTCTTTGCTACTGAAGCCACTTCTGCCTGGCTGTGTGCCAATGATGTGCCTGCTACTCCCGTTGCTTGGCCATCTGCAGGAGGAGATTCAAGTTTGCCCAGTATTAAGAGGTTGGGGAAATATTCATTTTGAACATTTCATTGATGTTTTACTTCTTTTGACACGTTGAAAACAAAGACGGCTGAAGTGAAACGCCGAGGCTAAGACTTGCTTATGGCTTCCTGAGGCAGTACATCAATTCAGATAGATTCAAAATCCGGATATCTAATCAGATATCTAATCAGATGCTGCCTTAATATCTAAGGGCATAGCCCCCTCATTAGCTCTGTAATATGCTGACAAAATCAAAGACGATGTAGCAGACTTAGAAGTCCAGAGTTACTGCATTAGCCAGAATAGGAAAGATGACGATGAGCAATGTCAAGTCACGGTTGTGAAAATTAAAAAAGCAGCTGAAGCATTTGGGTTTTCATTGCAATCAGCAAAAATATGCATTTCATCCAGTTGTGAAAAGTACAATCTTTTTCGAACGGTATAGATTGATTGTAGCAGGCTGACTGACTGCAGGTTTCAGCTAATGATTCCAAAAACAAGTCATGATCGTGCTACACTGAAGCCGTCTGGACTGTTTGTTTGGAAATGAGCTGGTGAAGAGGAGGATGTAAAGGGAACGGAATAAGCCTAGACCGAAACAGCAAGCACATAAACACACACACACACACACACACACACACACACACACACACACGCACACAAGGCTGTCTGGCAGGCATCAGCTGTGCTAGGTGGCATAGAGGCCAGCTCTTTATAGAGAAGAACATGACCTTTGTTGTGGCTGTTGTATGTCCTCCATATTTTCTTTTAGAAATCTAATACTAACTCAATGCTGTCTGTCAAAGGCCTTCAAATGAAAAAGGCAACTCTGCCACTTGTGAGTGTAAGAGAGAGTAAGAGGTAAACTAAATAAATTCAAAAACTGCTGCAAAAAGGGCTAACATTTTAAAGTTAGTCAATTTAAAATCTAAAGTTTCACATGATTTTAGTCAACTCTCTTTTAAAAACATCGTATCAACAAGGGAACCTCAAATAAACTAAACTTAGTTTTTTATTCCATTAAAAAGCTTTTTTTTTAGGTATTGGATTTCTTTAACAATTGAAATGACAGTCGTGTGTGTGTAACCCAACGAGCTTACAAAAGAGAACAACTCTTAATTACAGGAAACAGTTTATTCAGTTGTATTATCACAACTCTGACGCTCTGGTGTTTTTTTTTTTATAGACTTGTCAGCGAGGGTCATATTGACCTGGTGGTCAACTTGCCCAACAACAACTCTCGCCACCTGAACGATAACTTCGTCATCCGTAGGATGGCTGTGGACCACGGTGTTCCCCTCATCACCAATTATCAGGTCAGTACATGTCACACTACCAGTGACTGTGGGAACTCACTGTTCAGAGAAATGTCTTCAGATTTGGCCCAGACATCCATCTG
The DNA here is from genome assembly GCF_949748355.1 of Melanostigma gelatinosum. Classification (NCBI taxonomy): domain Eukaryota; kingdom Metazoa; phylum Chordata; class Actinopteri; order Perciformes; family Zoarcidae; genus Melanostigma; species Melanostigma gelatinosum. Next base: position 19,031,081 of record NC_136643.1, on the reverse strand, counting down.
GATTCAAGGATGAACCAATTCGATGTTAGTGGGCAAAGTTCAACATCATTGTGACCTTTCGAAACACTTTTTGGCCATAACTCAAGAATTGATTTTCTAACTGACCATTTCACACAAATATCTAATGAGATAAAATGATGAAGTGATGACATTTTCGGACAGACGTGGATGTGAACTGAAACTCGTTGGCGGCGGCATACAACCGTGAGGCGGTAACTCTAGTTTGTGTGTGTGCTCAGGTGGTGAAGCTGTTTGCGGAAGCGATCTGCCACGCAGGTAATCTCGACACTACCAGCCTCTTCCACTACCTTCAGAAGGAGAGGCAACGAAGAGGGGACAACCAGCAGGGCTGAAGCTTCCTTCTATTCCCTTTTTGTTTCCGCTGTAAATCTTCGGTCCGAGGTCAAACGGACCCTTTCAGGAAACCTCCCAAACGATAAAAAGACAAAACAAATGTCATGCTGGAGGAGGATGAGCATGGACCAAGCAAAAGTTTCACAACCGGATAGTAAACAGCTTCTAAGTGAGCCACAAAGTGTTGAAGAATTTATCATTATGAATAAATAATTACAACTTAATATAAAAGGTGACTTGTTATACCAGGGAGGGTGATTTTGTTGTTGCTTTTCTGCTGTAATATGTGATCCGTACTTTTATCACTTAATGTGACGCACTGACATGTTTCCCACGACTCTCCTCATACAAATGCTTCGGGCAGATTCCATTTAGCTTTTTTGGTATCATTCAAATATTTAGTTGTTTAACTTAAAGTGATGTTGGAAATGTATTATGCCCTGTTTGCACAACTTTTAAAGAACCGTAAAGGTAGCTGTAATAAAAGTTGTTTTGTATAACGATCTATGAAACACAATGAAGTCTTATCTCACATGACCTCTGCCTGTGTCCTTATTCACCATCGCCGAAGAAGGTAACCCAATGGTGGCACACTGATGATAGAATTTATATATTTGCAGTATTACAAACTTTGCCTGTGGCGACATACCCGGAAAAAATACTGCTTTACAGTTTTTCTCCATTGTATAGACACTATGGAAATACTGTAGGCACACAATTCTGAAAAATAGCATGGACGTTTAGACGCAGCCCAAAACTCCAAATTGCTAAACTGGAAGCACAATTCCTTTGTTTTCACTCCAAATCCAAATTCCAAATCAACCAGGGCTGAAATCTGAAGGATTTTCACTTTAAATTGAGCTTTACTTTCCACAACCTCTGCCTCAAACATCACATTCACAAGCACACAATACAACTGCAATTAAACAAGAGTGGTATGCACCACAGAACAGCTTGGTACAAGATGTAAGTAAATAAATATAGCACACTGACCCTGAAACAGGGAATTGTGTGGATAAAAACAGTATGCATTTAAAAAATCCCCACCATTGCACAAATTCATCGACCCCTCACTCCCATCACCCACCTGTTAGAATAAAACAATTGCATATGAAGTATACTTAAGTCAGGGCCATAAGTATTTTGACTGACACAATTTATCTTATTTAGCCTCTTTAGATGACTTCATTGGATCTGAAATGAAGCAGTCAAAACGTGGTTAAAGTGTAGACTTTGAGCTTTAATTCAATGAATATAACAAAACTATTGCAGTAACAGTTTAGGACTTACAGCCACAGTCCCCCACATTTTCAGAGGCTCAAAAAGTAATAAGACAATTGTCCTACAAACGGTTTGATGGCCAAGTGTGGCCTGTTCCCTCATTATTTCATGGCAAATTAGGCAGATAAAGAAAGTCTGGAGATGATTCTAAAATAATGACTTCGCATTTGGTAGCTGGTCGGCACTTCGAAGTGCAGGTGAATAATGACATTTACCGGTACTGGGAAAACACGGGAAAAAAAACCCAAAGCTTCTCAAGGCAAAGAAATGTAATATTGTTCAATAGCCAAGTCAGTCACCTGATCTCAACCCAAGTGAGCAGGCTTTTCATTTACTTAAGATACAACTGAAGGCAGAAAGACCCACAAACAAGCAACTGAAGGAGGCTGCAGTAAAAGCCTGGCAAAGCATCTCAAGGGAGGAAACTCAGCGTTTGGTAATGACAGTGGATGCAAGACTTCAGGCAATCATTGACTGCAAAGGATTTTCCTCCAATTATTACAAATGATCATGATATTCACAAGAGAGGCAAAATTAGAAAAATGGTGTCACGCTCCAAATACTTATGGCCCTGACTGCATATGAAATGTGACTCATTCTAAGCATCTAGGAGCAGTGGGCTGCTGTCAAGCACCCGGGGAGCAGCTTTGTGTTCATGGTCTCGCTCAAGGACACTTGGACATGTGCGCGAGAGGTGGGGGGGATCAAACCGCAAAACCTGTGTTTAAAGCCACAGTCACCCATTATTAAAACATAATGAAACATATCAAGGGCATAGTCATGCCCATGGGGCAAATGATAGAACAAGGTTAAACACAGACGCAAACAACTAATTAATTACAATACAATATCCAGCTAATACAAGGCTAATGCTATTATAAGGCTGTACAGTTAGTTTGTACACCCTGCCAGCATAACTGGAATCTTAGTGCACAATATAAATATTGAAGTAACTGCAAATACTTGACAATATCCACCGCATCTACCACTATAACCTCCACAAATAGCACATTTTAGCATTACATATCTACATATGTATATGTGTTTATGTATGCATGTATATGTATATGTGCATATATGTATATATATATTATGTCGGACAGAATTGTAAAATTATACTTAGTTTGCTTTCCTTTGACCGACTTGCGCACATGAAATATCAAATTCTGTATCGGCAAAGTCTCAAAATCATGTTCAGTTGAACTAATTTCACCCAAGCAGCCCGAGGCCATCAGAGTCACGATTCACCTCAGGCACAGTAACCAAGCAACAGGGACGGCTTGCTGTGTTCATTGCTTATAGTAACTCCAAGATAAACCCCTGGTTCTTGAGCACTATCTCTACAAATCCCACTTTGATTAAAGTATAGTATAGATGTAACCCTACTCTGTTATCAAGGAAAACTGATGATCTCTTTTGCTTCTGCTGGTCTTGGATCCTGTCGTATTCCAAGATCTTAGTTCCTATTCGAGCCTTCCTTGGGCAAGCAAAATGACGATGGAATTAACAACTAACACATAAATGAATAAAACATTTTGTAAGGTTAAGCTGAACATATTTCAAGTTTAGCTACATATTTGCACTCCATGAAAGCTGTATGACTCCAGTCCATATCCCCACAGAGAGAAAATAGAAACTGTAATACTGGAAATTATTGTCAGGGATCTATACTTTACTGGATATGGGTCAGTACCATTTGTGTTTTAAAGGGGTCTTTAGGGGGTGTGGGGGTGTAACTAAAGCCACTTAAAGCAGGCAAACTCCAGAATCAATCCTCACAAATTAAAAGGAAAGATATCCCTGCTCAAATCAAACAGAATAATTGACACTGTCCGACTTTGTTGCAGTTTTTCCTTATTTTTTGAAGGAAAAGAAGAATGAGGTCATGCAGTCTTGTCCAGAAATGCTAAATGACGCACTGTTTCACTACATTCCTCTAGCCGGCATGTACCCGCTGTCTTTTTCACGGTCGGAAAAAATAAACCTGGCTAATTGAAATGCGTTTTCCATGCTGTGCTAAATTAATTATTTATGGAGGTGAGGAGCAAGAAGGGCTTAGAAGACAGCGCAGCCCCTTCGCTATGAGTCACATAGTTGTTGGAGGCCGATTGCCATGTGTGGAGAATGGGTTGTTAAAGGGCCCAATCAGCTTTTTGACCAAAGTGCACTGTAACTGCCAGCACACAAACACACTCAAATGAACACATACTTTCAAGTTTTGACTTAACGATGGGATTTGTCTAAAGGCAGCACGGGCCAGGTCTAGCTGGTTATCATGCTCATTTCAGTAGATATCTCTGTAACACAATACATAGATCATGTTAGCTCCTTTTTTATGCTTTAAAGTCAATTCTGGCCGGATCTTATACATTGCACCTTTAAAGAATACAATCAGATCAGTCCACTAGTACCAAGAATCACTATTACTACCTCTGCCTAACATTCAACAGGCGATCAAACTCAAACGGAGCATGACAAATCAAGCGATACTGCTCTCTATAGTGGTATTGATTAACTGTCAGTTACTGTCGTCATCGATTATGAAAACAGGTTGGAGGTGGAGCAGGTTCGCGAAAATGTGCAAAAACACAGCAAGGCCGAACGCTATTTAAAACGAGCGTACGTCGCTTAGCCTGTTCGCTGGCGCATAGAGCAGGTTAGGACGACATCATCATTGGGGAAAAACTGAAACACCCTGTTGTTCACTGGTGTACATCGTGTCCCGCTAGGAAGAGGGGTAATGCTTCACAGAGCCTCAGTTTAACGTCTGGCCTGTTCCGGTGTGTGGTAAACACCATTCTGACAGCAAGACACCAACCCATTAGCTGTAGCAGTAGGCCATCTCCTTCTAATAGTGATTGTGCAGCTTAATTGCTTCCCAGACCATCAAACAGTTTGAGTTGCCATCTGCAAAGAGAAGATTGCCATAATGTACGGTATCTGCATGCTGCAACAGCACAGTTACCCATTGTTTGACAGCCTCTTTTCACCTCAGGAGTTTTAGAATAATTTACACTGAGTTATCCCGTCTTCAATAGCAGATAGACTTCACACACTGTATGTAAACCTGCCTATAACGCCATGGGGGGGAAATGAATTGCCCCCATGTCATGCAATTAAAAAAGGGCTTTCACGCTAGTCAGTTTAATCCTGAGCCTATTACTGATTATGGCAAGTCGGATGTATTGTGGTTGATGTACCTTGTACATCATTTTACGAGTCTGGCTACCACACAGTGGGCCTTTTGTCATTCATGTCATGGTGGTGAAAATATGTTTTGATAATTCAGTTTTGTCTGGTTTGTGTTATTCAATAATATACAGTATTTAGTGCTTTGCCATTATAAACTCTTGCAACTCCACCTGTCAACTGGCCACACGGAAGCACCTCTTGATTTCATGGGACACAAAAATACAAAAAATGTCCGTAATAAAATGTATTGACCACTTTCTTAACTATAAATTGGCACTTAGTAGAGTACAGCCCTATGCTGAGTGTGCATTTTACTTTTACCACCACCATGGAGATATCTACAGCAGATACTGGTTCATAGTATCCATCAATTTGTTCTTAAGTTGCTTCTTATTATCTACTATGCTGTCGAGATATTCAAGAACTACTCCATTAAGTTAGTTTTTGCTCCTTACTCTTTCTGCCCATGATTTTATGCACCTTTTAGTGTAAACAGAAATGATGGGTGGTGGTAACTATAGTGTGTTCATGCTGCAAATAGTGCTTTTAGCTTCTCATCTTTCCATCTCGATTTTTGACCCATGTCATTTTATATTTTTATAACAACATATATATATATATATATAAAAAGTGAATGAGGGTAACCACTTCAGCCAAGTTTATCACAGGTGCCACACTGTCCACTTATTTTATGGGACTGTAGGTTTTCAGGGTCTGTTCACTATGAATATCTCTTAAATCCTGATTATCAGAAGGTGGCGTGTCTAAATGATGGGATATCTGTTTATGTCTTAACAATGAAGAAGCTGAGCCTCACAAAGTAATTACTCTACCCCTGAATTGCGATAAATCCCCATATATGTAAGGTTGATTGATGAGCCCACTTAAAGTACACCGTCTGAGTTATTTTCTTGTTAACATACAAATAGGAACACTTTGCGAAAAGAAACGGGCAGTGATGGCAAATCTCCTTTGTTATGTTTTTACCTCCCAGGTTTCAAGGGAGGACTTTAAGAATTAAAGCTGTTAAGAGTTTATTTTGCAATCAGCATCACAAAACTTGCACTTGGCTAAATCATGCCCCTTGTTTATTAAATGTGGCAATTAAATGTCGTGGTGAATGGTGTTAGTATTCCGGCGATCGAGGGAAGATCTCCCTGTACGGTCCGGGAAGGTTGTAACTCAGGCTTTGTCTTGAATTCTAAAGATAAGGTGTGCTGCCCCCCCTGATATATTGACTGGTATAAATGAACAGCTGTTTTGTACCGTTATTCGCTCACCTTCTCTGTAGCCATTTTTTGGGAGGATTGATTATTTGCTTTTACCAAAGACTACTATCCAGCTGTTCTGACGTCACACTCAGTTTACACTGAGGCTGCTTAAGTGGGTTTACAGACAGAGACACCACCCGCTATGCAAATACAACATAAGATACAAAGCCCTGATAGAGAAAAATCATAGAAGCAGGCAAAATAAAAAATGACTATGATCGTCCACTGGGCCACAGTCTTGCTCCCACTTGGCTAGCCATTTGCTCATGTCTGGAACGGGCTGGGAAGATCACTGCAGACCCCTCACACCCTGGACACAAGCTGTTCCAACTCCTCCCCTCTGTGACGTTTGAATAGAATATAAGAGGTATGGTTGTACATTTCCTTAATTACATGATTATATTTCTATCCAGGTTTACGACAATCAACTTGGGTGTCGCACCTACTATGTACATAGCAAACGTCTAACAGAAACGCGGATACGTTGTTTACATCCCACGGTATTCCAGTTGTTATCAGTGTACTGCAGCATTTACATGGTTTCTTTAACTGGGATAGGATTTGCGACTGAAATCAGGATTATCACGCTGACCTGCACATAACTTGTGTATGCTTCTATACAGCTTGCTCGTATCACCAAACAGCTCCCACTAAGACATGATAGACATTTGGAGGAGAACTTCTAACTTATTAGGCAGCTGTAGAAGTCCGACTCACACTGCATAGTTAATAATAACACTGTTAAACATCCAAAGCCAATCAGTGGCTTACATATTGAAGAATAAGCCTTAGCCCACTATGACATGACTCCCAAATTGATTGATTCAGGTGGTTAATATTCAGAGGAGATATATGGGCTGCATAAGAGCTCATTCTAAATTCTTTGTATGACGGAACTCATTTAAAGAGTGTCGGTCTATCCAGTGTGCTCACAACAACACAACATTAAACATTTAACGTCGGCTCTGTTGCGTAACTGGGTTTCTTTAAGCTCATTAGATATGAATCTAGGCCGAGTAAATATTTCACCATAGGCTACTGTTAAGTCTGATCCCAAGCCTCTCCTCTGCTTTTGAGCCACATTGAAACTATCCCTCTACCTCGGTTGTACTGCTCAAAAAAAGCCTGAAGACACAAGACGCATTTCCATTTTTAAACCAGATCATGCTACGCATATAATTGCGGCTTATTATAGTTGATTTATGTCATTGCACAATGTAAGTTGCCTCTCTCTTAGTTCCAATTATCATGTGCAGATGACAGAGACAGCAATGCCATTATTCTCTTTGCTGTCCAGTGCCCTCCACTTGATTATAAAAGTATCGGCTAAACAGTGATGCAATGCAGGACCGCTTGTGCCAGCCGTTTTCAATTGAACAATTCCTGGAAAAGGGGAATAATAACATTTGTTATGTCTGCCATTGCAGGGGGCACATAGGTGTGACAGGTAGGTAGGGCAGTGGCACCATTGCCCACCGGGGTAATGGCTGCCTAAAGGAGCAAAACCTTAACGAGATAAAGGTGCTCATTGATTACCTCTCGCTACGATACAGATGATCCCCATCTTTAACAGTCAGTAGAGCTTTCCTACCTCTATTTTCTCTCTCTCTCTAGACCATGTTCCATTTGTATGCATGCACACAGATAAATGCATCCATTATTGATTGAGGGAGAATGTGGCAGCTGAAATACAGGCTGAAGCCAAGCCAAATGCTTCAAATATGATTCAGAATGTATTCTCAGCCAGTGCACAGAAGCTATGAGGGGTAAAAGCTGTCGTCCAAATGCTGCACTTAGCACAAGCTGTAAACACAACCAGTGTTCTGGCTAATTGTGGGGTTACATCAGAGTGTTACATTAACCCAGATTGAATAACAGTACGGACTATATAGAAATTGATTCTGGATAATTGAAAGTTGAATAAGATGTAAAGCTTAAAAACAAATCCGTAGACGACATGAACACCAAGACGTGATACCAGAGATCCTTGGTCTTTTATGAATTTAGGATGTCAAAATGCCAAATCACACAAAGGTTTTCTAGAACGAATACAACAAGCACGTCAACGTCCTGCAGCATATCGGCCAGGACTCCATTTCATTCTTCACACAAGCACTCGGTCACTTTCTAAATTGTGCATATTTATCTCTCCTTGAAAACTTTGATTTAGGTGAAAATAAATCATGTAGCTGCTTTCATACTTTTCCAAACTGTTTTGTGTCTTTACATATTACAGAGCTCGCATACAAAAAAACCAATATGACCCCAAGATTGAATTGTCACTGTGACTTTTTTTTCATATTTTTTCACAAGGTCAGTTGGCCTTTTGCAGGATGATTTTGTTCTGCAACGTTTCCACTTCTTCTCAGCTTGCTTGCGTTCTCTCCTCGGGGCTGTTCCTGTGTCTCAACAGCTCTTTCAAACGTTGAAGCACTTGCTCTTTGACTACGCCGTGATCCGGCTGTGAACGCTCCTTTGAGAGCAGAACATTAAGCTGACGATGAGCTGACAGAAAGCAGCAAACATCTTTTAAGGATGAGCTTAAGCCCACAGTTTAACACGATATACATGCAGTTTATTACACTATCTAATGTTCCACAATACTACAGGCTTTTCCTATAATGTAGAAGGATTCAATTAAATACGTTGAGTAAAAACAAATTCATTCTTTTGTGATGCATTATCCGCAGCTCTGTTTAAAAGTAAACATTTATTGTGGGAAATCCCCAAAAAGAGTGATATATTGCTGAGATGTAATACTTTTAAAATAACCGAAAAACCATAAACACAAGTCTGTGATGCTCAATGGTAGAAATTAAATGTCCCTCTATTCAGCTATGCATTGTAGATGAGATTGATTATCATGGTGATGTAAGAGCTGAGTTAAGGGGATTTTCACTCAAAATGTACAAAATGTAACATTTCAATTGATCCCTGCCTCTGATGTTGTGCACTGGTAAAAAATGGCTGCCTTAGAAGAAGAAACATTGCCCTTCAAGTCTGACACTCACTCATGCTTCGTATGACCTGACATGACTTGCACGACCAAACAACACAGAAACACAGTCCCTGTCTAATGTTATAGCACCATGACTTATTGTAAATATAAATATGTGGCTGGCTTATTGCCTCTTTTTAAATTCCCTTTATTTAGGTCGCAGAGAAAACTTGTTTTCACAAATGCAAGACACGGACACAAGCAATTTCAAAATAACTCCATGACATTTTGTTCGTGTCTCCGCCGTTCAATGCCCCATGCTCACATCCACTTACCCCTGCTGTCCTTATCTGCAGAAATGGTCTGCCTGCTGTTAATGAGTGGGGACATCTCTTCAGAGCAGACGTACACAGATCCCATCATCTTTCACTGCTGTTGATTCCCCCCATATGTAGAGGCTTTGCATTAAATCTCAACAGCCACCACTGCAAACATCACGAAGGACAACATGAATTATAAATGAATCAAATCAATGGTGAATACTATAATACTTATAGGCCAGGTGACTGTCATATTAAACCATCATCCCTACTTCAAACGCAGCCTTTAAATGCAGGTGGCTTGTTAAATGTCTCCACACTTAACTACCAGCCACATTTAGCTCAGTATGTGGTTTTTTTTTGCCTTTAAACATTTTGTTTTTACAACATACTTTTTTTAATGATTTTTAAAAATGCACAATACTGTCTTTGTCCCTGTTTTGTGAGGTTTTTTTATGAAATGTTAATGACATACTATATTGTGTCTTTATTATGGCCATCAATTGCATACTATACTAAGACTTGTTTGATAGTTCCATGACATACTATACTTCCGCTTTTGTATTGAATACTTATCAATAAAAACTTAATTTGAAGCAGTTTCTTCAATTTTTTGAGGTCGTGTTGTTTTAATTATTTTCCCCAAAAACATTGTAAAAAGCTACAGTATAGGCTGCTCCTCATCAGTATTTTCAATCTCACAATTTATACAAAAGGGTCAAGGAATTCTGCCATGAACTCTGCAACAGAAAAAGAGCAATGAGCATGTTTCTGCTACTGAAAACACCTTTGTATATGAGTTTTCCAATAGAAGATTGACCCACTTACCGAGTACAGATCATTATAAGCACAATCGAACTTTGTGGTGGAAAGCATCCTCTTAGAAACCTCAATAAAGCTGAGAAGAAAACGGCTTCAGGGTCACACAAAGAGATATTCTGTTTTAGTTTCGAGGAATGAATGCAAAGCAGAGGTCAGTCTGACTTGCTGCAGGCTTCAAGTACGTTTCCTCAATTGTTTAACTCACCTTGATGTTGCAGCATCCCTGCCATACAGTAGGCGTCCAGCCTTTCTGTATCCCTGCATCTCTAAAATATCTGATATTCTGATTCCTCCGAAACCTCAGAAGTTCATTTTAGAGAAAATAGATCATGGACTGTGGAAATAAAAAAAGGTGTCTTGCATTGGCACATTGACAGCTGTTCATCTTGTAAAGTACTTTATAACTTACTGTTGTGAGTTCTTATTGTCATTCCAACATACGTAGAGAAAGTGATGGAGGAAGTATATTAAAATCCTTAACTTAAGTAAGTAAAAGTAGCAGGACTAAACTATAAAAATATCTAATTACAAGGGAAAACCCTGCATGGAAATTGTGTCTCTTAGACTTATTGGCTTGTAAATGTACAGAAAGTACTGACAATGTAGAATGCCCCCCATGAATTTTATACCATTAATTAAGTATTATATTAGCATTACGTGTTGTATCATGAGTTTATTATTACTGATGCACTAACGAGTAAGGAGCACTCTGTTGTAACAATTTACAAAATCTAAATTTCTGAAATGGAATAATGTCTTTGTCATAAAAAAAACCTTTCCTTCATCGGTAAGCTAACATTTCCAACAGACTCCTGTTCCTTGACTGACCATACAGGAGTTCATATGACATGAACAGCCTTAGAGATATTTTAAAAGACAATCAGCTCAAATTACATTGTAACACATTTTTTATTTCCTCATATTTGAAATTTCACATTAAAAAGTCCTTAATATGTCTATAGTAAGAGTAATAGTATATACAAAAGGTCCAGTGGATTTCTGTCATAAAAAATGTATTGAATATAGTAAAAAATAAATAAAAAATATCACAGCATAGTGTAGGACGTCATAAAAGAGTCAAAGAAATTGTCATAGTATCATTTTACTTTAGTGAAAATGTCATGTACAGTATATATATGTCAAAAAAATATTTAAAAAATCATAAACATCTGAATAGTATGTCATAGAAAAGTCATTAAAACGTCTCGAAAAAGAATAATAAATCTCAGAAGAAATGTGAATAAAAACGTGGTATAAAAATTCATTAAAAATTGCAAAATAAGTCATAGTATAGTATGTCATAAAACATCATGAAAATGGCAGTATAGTATGCCAAAAAATGCCATGAAATATATTAAAAATAATAGTAAATCATTTCATAAAAACGTCATAGTATAGCACGGTATGAAGAGTAATGGGGTGTCATGAAGGTCATGGTATGTCATAAAATGCCATGAAAATGTAAAAAAAAGCCACGACATATGCCATACAAATTCCATTCAAAAAATCATAGCATAGTGTTTCATAATAAATGTCAGAATATATTAGTCATTAAGACGTCATACAAAAGTCATTACAATTGAAAGTATAGTTTTACATTAAAAGTCATTAAAAAGTCATTGTATAGTGTGGTATAAAAACGACGGTTAGGTGACAGTGCTAACCAAGTGACTGTAAGCCAACAGAAAACATCACTATCATCACCCCAGCACCTCCAGAGAGGTCCCAGGTCAACGTCAGTTTCAGAATAAAAAGGCTAATAAAAATGTTGGAAGCCCAAGAACACCTTAGTCTGAGATTAACCAGCTAATTTATTGGTTTACGTGGTGATGGAACCACCACGTCAAAGAATACAAACTGCAAAGCAAGTATTGCACAACAGCTATGTCCCCTACGGTAAAGGGCTCATAATAAGGGTACAATATAAACGAACCAAATCAAGCCAAGGCCAATATGTTATTGTACACACACACGAACAGGACATGAGATTACATCAGTATTTTTGCACATATTACATCTAACACACAATGAACGCACAGCATTATTCGACAGTTCTTAATTACTCTAATATCTTGAATCTTGAATCCTTGAACCTTGGATATCAACTTGAATATCTTGAACCATCTTGAATCCTCCATAAGGGTTGTCTGTATCTTGAATGAAAGAGTTTTTCATTGTGATCAACATTAAATTGTTAAAATTACGGCTTAATGTGTTTAGGTCCACGCCACACACTCCAGCTATCATTTAAAAAGACTGCTCAGGCACAGGATCGTTGTTTATGGTTTTGTATATCCCTCTAAAAGTTAGTCAAGCACAGCTAAAGGTGGGCCCATACTCCATATTTATGAAATTGGCTCTGTGTGAAATTGGTTTTTGCCTAATGGATCCTTGCATGGGCGCTCCGCCTGATACCTCTGCCTCAGCTTATCGGCACCAGAGTCACACTGAGGACAGGGAGACCAAGCAGGAAGAAGGACAAATAAAAAGAAACAAAGCCACAAAATAAATGAGGTATGTTAGGGATGCATGTGCATTACATTTACATCTAGTTTGTCGAGGATAAACACTTTCAAAGATAACTGTCTATCACTGGATCAGTATTTCATATAGTATGTCAAGAGCATCATTTTAAATGATGGAGAATGGACAATTGCAGCATAGCACACATTTTTTTCCATTTAGACCAAAGCAGTGAAGCAGAGCATCTGGCGGGACGATAGAGAAACTATAAAGTAAAAAAGCTCAACACTTAGTTGAAGAACCCCCATTGAATATACTATCTCTTTCTCAATATCACTAGTCCAGGCGACCAATCAGAAGGCCACTCACTGCAGCGTGGGTTACATTATTGTAACCTTTGTTCTAACTCACACAGGCTTTGCCCTCCACTGGACTCCATGTTACAGTGGGTTGAAAAATGCATGCCCTGCTGTGACACAACATTGACCCAACCACATTGAAACTGACCGGTTAGTCGCCGCAGCCCACCTACTGTTTCTTATTGTATTGCTTGGTTCATACTACATGACTACCAGACAGTTTTTGGAGCTCCTAGAAAAAAATCCCCAGATCAGAGGCTAATCAACTTCACCGGTCTGATCATTTTCGCATTTGAAAAGCTGGGCGCACGGATTGCCCGATACACACAGATCAGGTCACATTTGCATGTAGAGTTATGAGACTCCACAAAAATCCACAAATTCATGCTGCCTGCATTTAAATGCTAGTGGAAAAGAGGGACATCTGGGCGTTTTCGGTGCACTTATGTAAATCTTCAGTGGGCAAATGCATGCTTATGATTAGAGGAGAGTATTACCCATAGATTCCAGTAGTTAGTTAGTGCATGAGTAAGAACTTGAATAACAACCCAGGGGTAAGATCAGTGTGTATCAGTATGTTTCAGTGTCTGAATATTGGCCTCTTTCGGAAAAAGAAATGTGCCTTTTTCTGCGTTGTCCTCCTCATGTCAGGGTTTAGTGACAGCAGCTGTTTTCCCCACCAATTTCCTCCAAATCCTTCCCGCTCCCTGACTGGATCGGGGATGTAAATCCTTCACAGTGGGTCTTGAGTGTGTTTTTCGGGTCTGTAGAAAGTGATAAAGGCTTACAAAGAGCAGACACAATGAGAGTACCACAGAATCCTTGTAATGTATATCATTAAGTTGCTTACCAGTCCAGTTACCAAATATACTGCCATCTCGGCAGAAGTATGGTTCATCCAAATTTAAACAAAACTTGAGACAAAAAAAGCACACAGCACTCTGTAGCAGCGGGGACAAAGCTTCAAAGCTCTGCAGTTCAGCATGTCGTCCGCAGTGGAAAGACAGCGGCTCATTGACTGCTGCTGGATCCTGGATGAAGCCTGCTAAAGCTGGATTCTGGTTAACGTTACAGCCCAACTTTTCTCCACTCCCTGAAGTCAACGAGCGCGAGCAGCCTACAAAAGAACAGTGCCATTCTGCCAATGCAACTCAAATTGTGTACGTTGTTTAAAGTATGATTTTACCAGCAGCACGGTTCAGAACATGGATTCATTGTCGTATGCAAACGACGGCCTGACCGGTTTCAAGGCTCCTCGTGTAGCTGCTCTCACGTCTCAGATAGCAGCACATTTCCAAACAAGATGTTTAAAAATATTGAAAGCTGTCAATAACAGTGCTCAAAATTGGCTCTCGAAAGTAAAACTATGAATAAGCTATTAATAATGTAGAATGTATTGTCATTCTGTCAGGTAAATAATATAATGTAGAAGAACACAGTACGTGGTAAACAGTTGAGCTACATGTCTTCTAAGTGCTTTCGGGGCCCCTATGTAAGTTATTTTGGGGTACAGTGACTTAGAATAACAACATCATTTTATATTTTTCATATCCAACATGATAATAAATTAGAAGCCTTTTAAATTGGGGGCAGAGCACATTTCGGGGTAGTTCTTGGAGAACTGAGACTCTCAGAAAGATTGAAATGTAGACAACCATTGAAGTAACGGAAGAACTGAATGGCATTTACAGCAAAACAAAGCAAGTCCCAGTCGAGGAGCAATGAGATAGTTTTGAGTTAAATTAGAGGGCACAGATAGCAATAGCACAAGGAAGGAGCAGGGCATCGAACTGCTGTCAAATCTTTAAAATAAAGTCCAATGCACATATAACTAGATTATATTTTTCCTGTGAGATTACCTACATTTGGTCAGTTGCTTTAGTGAAGGTAGCACGTAATAGTTAGAATCTCCTGTTTTCCCGTGTGGCATCATAGCCATACAGTTCTATTTTTAACAATAAAAGTGTTTGTGCTAGTTCTCAAGAAAAAGACCAAAGATTTTAGGGGAGGCAGAGAGGGATGGCGAGAGAGCGGGAGGGAGGGAGGGAGGGAGGGAGGGAGAGGTGGCTGGATGGATGGATGGATGAAGGTTGGCTGGAGCTGTCAGTCTCGTCGCTCTCTGTCTCTCCTCATCCATCCTCCCCATGCAGACAGCAGTCCTCCAAGCAGAACACCGCCTGCCTGCCAGGTAATTCATATTCCCTACCTGCACAGCCACCACCACCATCGACACAAGGAGACAAACATGCAGGGAGGGACGAGAGGGAGAATAGACAAGCATGGGAAGGATGATAGAGAGAGAGAGAGAGAGAGGTTGATAACATGCAATAGTGAAGATGTTCGTCAATTCATTGAGAATACGATCATATTTGATGTGATTCAAAGAAGACAGTTGAGGTATAATTCTATAGATGAAGTGTTACCTTCTATACAAATATCTGACATTACAATTTTGCCCTCTGGGAGGTCCAACGTGTCTCTGTCCACCAAAATGTCCTGCTTCAAGAACATATTTCCTCTTCTGCAACCCAATTCTGAACGATACCTCCCAATTTTAGGATCTCTGGAAAAAAAATAAATATATATATGTATATAACATGCTGAACATTTCTGCAGCATCTTGTGTGGTTATTAATGCTCCACAGCACAATGGTGAAGCCGCAGTGTACGGTAACAAAGTCTTACAATTTAAACATCCGAAATTGTATGTTATCTGAGATTTGCTGGAGCCGCCTCGGAGCAGCCACTATAGTGGTACTGCTTCCAAAAGGCATCCCGTGGAGTTTTTGACCTTTTAGTAGAGCTATGGAACCATTTTTGGTCCTGTTTAGTTTGTCTTGCTGGCACACAAGGAAGCGCAGCATGCATGGGCACGCAAACGCGCGCGGAACACATTCCTGCCAATTTATTTCACACTATCAACTTTTCTTACAGGAGATTATTTGTTTACAAGAAAACCACACGGAAACTCGGAGACAAATCTACGTTGCCTTTCAGCCTGTTGGTTTGCATCATGTAGACGTCAAATAGTGGTGTCTGACTTGCATGTTGTGCACCTTCTTTCGATAAATGTTGTGAAATGAAATGTTGTGACATTTTCTCTTCACAGCATGACTGGATGGATTGACACCGGTGCTCTATTTTGACCAGCTAGTATGTGCATCTCTCTCTCTCTCTCTCTCTCTCTCTCTCTCTCTCTGTCTCTCTCTGTCTCTCTCTCTCTCTCTCTCTCTCTCTCTCTCTCGCTCTTTCTCTCTCTCTCTCGTTCTTTTTCTCTCTGCTCTTCCTGTTCTTTTCCTCCTCTCACTAGTTGTCCTTTGCAATTCAGGAGACATCACAAAGAACTCTCAGCCATCGGATGAGGACAGATTGTGGGCCTCTGTAGCGTAGCGTAACCAATAGGTGATTGGATTGAGAATGATTCCCTCTAATGACGAGGCCGGCTCAAGGCTGTTAGTGGTAATGAGAACACGGTACGTGCACAGAACCAGACACTGCTTTGCCTCCCAATGCACCACCGGAGGTCAGGAAACACACACACACACACACACACACACACACACACACACACACACACACACCGACTCACAGAGAGAGACAAGTGCAGACCCTGATACAAGGATGAGCAAGCACTCGCACAGCACTGGTGAAGAGTGGTACCTCGCTACATATTTCATACTCAACTGACACACACACAGAGACACTTGACACTGTACTCAAGGTATTGAACATTTTGAATACAGGAACAAATAACTGAATGAACTGCATTATGTTTCTGTTTATGCTTGCTTTGGTTTGAGAATATATTTCAGAAAAGATAGTTTGGACTCGTGAAGGACATTCACTTCTACCTCCTAGTGGCCGTGTCTCTGCCCTGAATGAGCCCCATGGCGTGGCAGCAGATTGGCATGGCTCCACCCTGGTGCCTGGTGCTACTAACTGGCACATATCGTTGGTGTGTCGCAAGCCACCTACAAGGCACACATGTTACGCGTATGTTGCCAAGAACGGCATTTCCGCACCCCTGCCGCACATAGTGTGAACGCAGCAGTGCGTCCCGCCGTCTGCCTGTGTTTCCATGCACACTTCCTCACACACAAGGAAACCCATCCAAACCTAAGGCCAGACGCATGCAGGTAAAGCAGGCCACTTAAAAACAGACTGGCAGAGGATGGTGTGTAGGCCCACACACAAGAGAGCATGCAAATAAACACTCACTCGCCCACTCATACACAGACACACACGTATGTATGCATTCACAAGTACACATATAACAGCAGGCAGAATATGTGTTGTAGTATTGGGAGCCTAACCAAATGATACATGGATGTGGTTCTGTAATCATAAAACTCATCCGCTGCCCCCCCCCCCCCCCCCTCTGTGCAGTGCGTAACGACGGACCGCCAGATGCTCAATGGAATGCTCAATGGAGCCGATCACTGCTGAGTGTGATCATGAAGCTCCCTGTACACCCACTATTCCCACCTCCAGGGGAAGGAAGAAGACCACTGGTAGCAGTCAAGCGGGTCATTCCAGCATCCAGAGTCGAGTGAGAGGACAGATGCTGATCTCTTCATAACCACTTGAACGTGCTATGGCTTCGTTTTCGGGGAATAGGATTTGTATACACTCATGTTCAGCTATTTAGGTCCTTAGACTACATGCACATGAGGAGATGCCCTGGGCAAACTGTTTTATTGCGACATTATTCGCTGAAGCATTTACCGTTTAACATTTACAAAGCAGTAATAGCACATTTAAATAGGCATGGTATGGAATTAAATATCTGTAATCTGGTAAATGTATGGATCATCAGCTAATTAAAATAATGGTCTTATCAGCATTTCCTGATCAAAATGAGTGTTGTCCAATCAATGACAAACTCTTGTTTTCTTTCAATAATGTATCTTATTTTCATTCATGTTAATATTAGCTTTTACCTGCTTTTTAAACGTCCTAAAATCTCGCCTCAGCATGACCATCATTGGAGAGAAGAGTGTTGAATGTGCCCTGAATCCAGCAGGGGGAGCTATTGCAGCTCAGCTTGACCAAATAAAGGCCCAGGATTTGAGTAACAGTTGGATAAAAGACTCACAACACATCTGGGGGTGGCAGTAATACAAAAATAAATTAACAATAAAACATAGAGAAATGTCAGACTGCCCCAAAAAGATGCTGTGACTCAGCAGAAAACATATAATTGGACTGGTACTTCCATGGTAACTCCATTGTGCTTTTTCTTTCATTTTGTGAACTAGGATAAATAAATTCTTAGGTCTTTAAACTGTCACACACATCATTTTACCGTTCTTGCGTAAAGTCACCTTAGAAATCTGTGCATTGTAGATTGGAATTAATTGTGTTGCAAGGTCATTACTTTTTCACCCAAAACAAGCAGTTCTATGTGAAGTGCCTTCTAATCGTTCATTAGCCTGAATGAAGAGTTGAAGCTGAATGAAGGATTTCCAAAGATGCAGATGTAATGAAAACCAAGTGAGCAACCAGAGCCTCCACATCGACACAGAAAGGTACGTACGTTTGACTGTCCATTATGTATCAATGGCCTTTGAAAAAGATGAAAAAGAAAAAAGAAACAGTCTCACAACATCAGTCTCTGCTGTGCCTCGTTTCACAAGTCAGCTCCGGGTGTCCGCCACAGATGATTGAATTAATTCACAATTATGAACGCTCTTCATCATCCATCTACCTGCTGTGACAGGGATGAGCAGGGGATAATGCTGCTACCCATAGTCGTATTTAGTAAACATATAATGAATGCATAATTGAGTGGCAAACTGCTACAATAAAACTATGATCTCAGCTTGTAGTCTTCTTAATCCTTACACCTGTATTACAACAATTAATAGTCACCTCATACGATTCTGTTGTCGCAACATACCCACTTCATCATTGACGTCTTTAGTAAACAATACAATTAATATATTCTCTGTGCAGTATTTTTTTGCGGAGCAGTGACATCTATGACACACTTCAGTCAGGTTAAACTGAACTATTATACTCTATTGGAAACTAGTATAGCACATACCTGTCATAATTGAGTAAGCCTCATATTATAATATGCTATACTGCGACAGTATGTGGTAGGACTTGCCCTTTCTCCCTGTACCTGGAGAGTAGGCCATCCTTCACTCCTACTGTCACTTGCTGGCGTGGACGCTGGTGTTGATTGGTGGACGTCACTATCGCGTCAAAGACGGAGCAAAAACCTTTTTGACAATCAAGGAATAGAAATAAAGCAGTGCACAAAGTCGATTTGGAAGAAAAAAAGACAAACTGCTCATGTCTGTTTTTACCCAGCAGGCTGCAGGCTGCATGCCAAGTCCCTGACAGCTCTGAGGCCAGCCTGCAGCAATATACACCCCCTGCCACTACTGCTTATGTACAGTATGTGTGTGACTGTCAGACTGTCAATCCGAATCAAGAGCTGCCCAGGTACAGTCATTAACTTTGACTTAGCTTCACTGTTTGTTTTGCACACTCACATGCACTAACAAGCACTAAAAGCACATGTGTCCGGTCCGGTTTTGTGAACTAAGCATGGAGAAGCTCATAAAACAACACACACACAGCGGGAAAACATCTTTGTTCTCTGGTCAGGTAGACATTGCTCCACTATATCGTTACATAGCAAATAGGTCTTTGCTGCTAAATTCATGTTCAGAATGTTAAAGACAGCTCCTTTAAGTTGTTTGGAGGAATTGTTCACGAATATTGGACAGAAACACACAACCCAACTGCAACTCATTGTGTAGAGTCTACACAATCGTGGTCTACACTGTAGACCCACGATGGCCTGAAGAGCCCCCAGACCAGCAGGGGCCCACAGTGCATTTTTGCCCCAGAGCATCTTGCTTGGTAATACAGTTATTGATGATTTTGGTTTGAACTTTGTATTTCCACACTCCTGTTTGAGCCTACAAATGGAGGAGAAATTAATTTACCATTTGAAGTACCCACACGTGGAATGCAATTCAACAAATAATAGCTCCAGGCTATGTTTGATAAGTATGTCCTCATACGGATGCATGCATTTTTTTTCTAGCAACCCAAGAGGAGACAAAGGCACCTCAAAGCCAATCATTAAAAACACAAGTTCTCAACTTGATGGGATAAAAGGAGCTGTATTGAAGATGCTTGTCGATCAGGCTCCATCGTCTGCATGTTCTCCTCTACAGAGCTGTCAACAACGACAACTGACAGCCGCCAAACCCTGTCTGGTCTAGTCTGTGTATATACTGTACAATGTCGGTGTGTGTGTGTGTGTGTGTGTGTGTCTACTTGTACAGCTATCTTTGTGAGGAGTCAGAGTGAGGAGATTTTGGCTGTCCTCACTTTGGGACAGACCTTCAAAGGCCTGTTTAAGGATCCAGACTTCAGGGGAGAACTAAGTTCAGGTTAGGAGCTATGGAATGCATAATGTCCATGAATGTCCTCACAAAGACTAAACTGTAGTGGAAACAAATTCCACCAACACAGAATTGCATCTACCGTATACAGAGATAGCTATATACCTGCATGTATATTTGTTTGTGTTATGTTCATTCATCTATTCACTCATTATAACATTCATCAACCCACCTATTATCATTGGGACTTTGTCACAGCTGAGGGTTTAATGAATTGCCACCCTGCTGTATACCTCATCATATTTTCTGATCAGACGTGCTTGAGTTTTACGACAGGTGTCAAGGGTAAGCATAACTTGGCCGAGGCATTGCATTAAAACCACACAACTATGTTGATGAATATTTATAAATGAATGAGCTGGGAACTGATATCTGCACTAATGTTTTCTCTTCAGGTACATTGTCGAGTTCAGACCAAACCTTCACACAAAGCACATGTGTCTACATTGCTCATAGGGATTAGCTCCTCAGACATGGGGACAATCTTGTGTGCAAGACAACATTTTTTTATCAAGTACATGCTTACCAGACAACTGTGAATTAAGTCATTCTTTTTTTGTATCCAATTATTTTGGATTATGATTGTGTTTAATGACGTAAAAACAATTAGAAATGTCAAATTTAAAACTACATTTGGTGTTGTGTAAAAACCTTGAAACTCATCAAATATTTACTTTTATTGTACACACAATTACATGCTTCTAACATGTTTTAGAAAGTTGAACACCCATTTGGGGTTATGGTAGCTATGGTAATCTGATAAAAGAGGAAGTGTGTTGTACAGCCAATGCTAAAAGTGTTCTTCCTCCCTCAGAAGCTCTGGATAGGCAAAGTTTTCTCTGCACTTTTTAGAAAATGTAAAACTAAAATAAGGTCGCTGTGGGGACGTAGATGAGGGACAGACTGAAGGAGTGTGTCCACATCACTGGAACAAGAGAGATAATGAACATTTGATGGTAATCATGCACCCCCCCCCCCACACACACACACATCCCTCAACTTCAGGTGTAAGCTTTCCTGCCGAGTCTCATTTTCTAGATTCGACTGAAGAGTAGGTTTCTGTTAATTGCCCACTTTCTGCTGCAGTTATTTTCTGAATGTCTTTGTTCAAATTGTTTTTCTTCTCTCAACCACCTGTCACACAGCAGAAGATGAACAGTGTGTTAATGGGAACGAGTGAGAACAGGGCACCTGTACTCTCTGCCTCCGTTTTTTGTCTTTTTGAGGAGAAATCCTGGAGTCGCCTCGACTGTCTCCTCCATCTTGGCACATCGGCCTGCCTGTCAACAATTATCACATGAACCAAGCAGCGAAGATTGTAATTGAAGTCCGATCCAATCTCCGAATATAACGCTTTTGCTGCTCCGCGCAAGAGCAGAAATAGGAAGGAAATTGCTAGAGCAAAAATACCTTGTCTTCTATTTGAAATGAACTATCATATTATACTTTTATAATATTTCAAAATGTTGGATGTGCATTGGAAGAAATGAGCAGCCTTTTTCCAGTCATTTGCAGGTAGAAAAGAAGGACAATGATTGGGAGTTATGGCAAAAAAAAGGGAATTAAACAAGAGTGTGAAAAATGGCTCAAAATGGAGCCCTCTTTCATACTCAGCAGCATAGCTTGTACAGATGTGAAGTGGTTGAAAATACATGGTAGAGGAAGAAAGGATAGAGGAAGGTACTCCTGCTCGTGTCTCTGTCATTACCCCTTCACTTTGCACACTGCCAAGCCCATTACTTAATTTCCCTTGCCACCCTTGTCTATGACAGAAGTTTAAGTGAGTTAAAAGCAAACCTGCAGAGGCACACTGCCTCAGAGATCTGGGATGAAAAAGTCAACTCAAACAATATCAATTTTGAAATGTTTTCAAAAATGTTGCGTGGTGGTAGTTGGATGTAATCAGCCAAAAAGCCTGAAGGACCACCTATAAAACATCACACAGATCGTTCACATTTTACATCTCAACACTGTATGCGTACAGTCAGGCTGTGGAAAGGAATGAAAGTATCGAGACAAAAACACACTGAAGTTGTTTCCTGTGGGGCAGAAGTTCATTTTTAAAATAACGTTTGCAAGAAACCAGCAGAAGTTGACTCGTGTTGTTGGTTTTGTGTTGGACAAACGCACGAATATGAGGAGTAACTGTTTCGTAAGATGTCATACAAACCGTTGTATGAGGATAAGATGATACAGTACATTCCCACACATAGATATGGCACACTCACAAACAAACATTCACATAGTACAGGAACCATTTCTCTGCTATCTCACAGACGCAGTACTGTGGCCTAAGAGATTTGTGAGCTCATTTGTAGGCACATTAAAGCACTAGTCTCTTCAACTTGAACAAATGTCTTAGCCTTTTGACAGTTTTTTTATTACAAAATTGCAAAACTCATTTTGGCAGTTGACACTTGGGTACAGATATCAAAGATGCATGCATTTTTGGAGAGGAGCTTTCGTGCATGGAAGCAAGGTATGTCTGCATATTGGATGAGCAAGCATTTCTGGTGCAGGGTGTCTGTGGTAGAAAATAAGCCTGCCATGTTGCTGTAACGATGTAAATCAAAGTGTGTGTCATCAGTAACTGCAAGGGAGGAAATATTCGGAGGAAATTGCTGTGATTTCTGTGGAGTAGAAGCTTAGATGATGATTAAGTAAAGATACTGATAAAAACAAGCCTATTAAAAGTCTTATTTTTAGAGGCCCAATCTCACCTCACTGATTAAAAATGTGGTAAAAATGTAAAAAAGTGATGTTTTCTGGGTAAAAAAATACGATTTTAAGTGTGCAGGAAGCATGTATTTTACGCACCAACCGATATGGGAGCTTTTGGATGAAGTATTTTTGCTCCCTTGCTTTGTTCAACCTACGGAAGCAGCATTCTGAATTTATATGCTTTAAAAGCCTTCTTTTGCCAAGCAGCCAATACATGATTAGCAGGGACAATTACCCAGGGAAGGCTTGCCAACCAATTAGGGTAAACAAAAAAAGGCCCATTAGCTTGTGGAGTGCACCTCTGGCTTCACTGGGGACCCGTTGTACTGGGCTGCTGGCAGACGTATATACAGACATAATAGGATGTTTTCATGTAGCCCCACATGTAAATGCAGCACCTTGATGTGTTAACAGCCAAGCAAGCGGACATGCTTGCTAATTAGCAGGAATCAAACAATGCTACAAAGAAACACAATCCTGTAAACGGGGCCTGCATGAGAAAGGAAAGGCAGAGGATTGATAAAGAGGTTTCACCTAATCTGTGCTGTAAAGATGGCTAGAAGTAAACCAAATCCATTGACTGACTGATTTAAATTCATTTTTGTTACCTGCTGACCTGCCCTTGTCTACTTCAGGGAAAATGTAACTGGTAGTGCAGTGGTGTGGACAGTTTGTTGGCCGGCCAAGCAGTGTTTCCCCACTCAGCTTCTATGGCTGTGCTCCATTTGGCCAGAGAGCTGTTATGTAGTGACAAAGGTGGAAGGTATGATGTCAAATCTCTCTTAAAGTTTGGTTGACACACTACAGTACCTTTTTCCACTTGGTGTAGATGTGTGAAATATGTGTCCATCAGTCCATCAGGTCCTTGTGGTTTTTAAGTTAGCCGTGGATTCAAGTCGGCACAAGTGGCGTGTGCCGTGTGCCAAGTTGAAAAAGGATCACAGGAAAATGACGAAGTATATGACTCCAGTACGCTGAGTCAGCGCTCTTCTAGTGTTACCTTACAGAGAGTTACCTCATTGAACAGCCCCTCACTTTCGTCACCACCCAAACAACTCCCCCCCCCCCCCCCCCCCCCCTCCCACTTGAACCTTATTGGCTTCAGTGCCCCAGGAGTGCTGCGTGTGTAATGTCACGGACATATTTTATTCATGTAGATGCAATGTTTGGGTGGCCCTGTTTGAGACTGGGACACACTCTCTGCTGCCAGTAAACACCAATTTAATGGGCTCGGCTGACTGGGAAGAGCTGCAGCAGCTGGGGAAAGATGGCATGTATAAGAAATGAACAACAAGGATGTGTCAGACACGAGCAAAAAGCAGTGAGAGGGAAAAAGTGGCAGCGTAGCAAATGTCGCTGACTATAAAAAGGCTAAGGGGGGATGACAATGTGCTGGCATGAGCTCTTGTAGCTCCCCCAGGGTGTAGGTACTGTATGCTGAAATGCTCTGAAATAGGAATGCTGGCCCACTTTGCCTGTCTGGAGTTAAGCGTTCAACATGATAATATGTCTTTATCACTGTACCAAAGTGACATACAGGCCCATGTCAGAGAATGTCCTAGGAGGAGATACACAAATATACAGCAAGTTTCAGCCGGCAAGAATCAAGTCTTTCTTGTGGTATCAAACTTTAGACGATCTAGAGATTATCGACAAAAGGATGAACCTGAAATGAACTGCGAGACAATATGCACAATATGCACAAGGCCTGTTTACATGAACTCACAAATGATGTGTTCTATGTCTATGTTCCCCAGAAGCTTCATTGGTGTAAATCTGTCGCGGTCAAAGATAGAAGAATGGATTTGGGGATGAGGAGCCAACAGTAACTCCCCACACAGATCAACAGACAATACATGTGTACAAATAGGAAAGGCTTTGACTCGTATAGCTGCACATCTACTGAAAAAAGCACTTTTTGTTGTGTCATGATGATTCTAAAGGAAAAGAAACAAGCATCGTGTACTCTTTTTTTGATTGAGCTGAAACAATATGACAGCATGTGTGAGCTTATGTCTCAGTGTGTCACTCGACATATTTACGGAGCTTTTTTTCCCTTTCTTCATTCAGACGTGTGGCCTTTCAATTTGAGAGCAAGACACGGTGATTTTGTAATGCTTTTTACTCAAAACCCTGTCCCCTATATTTTGCACTTCCTTTGCCTTCTTTACAACTTTTGGAATATAATGACAGTATACCAGCACCCATACTTTATTTTATTTTACTACAATACCAAAATTTGCTTTTTTTACTGGCACTAACTTTTTTATTTTGCCGTACGCTGACATGGATGCTGTGAATCAACCTCGTCAGCTTACTACAGCTGCACACAGAGAGCGCCCATTCTTTGTAATATATCCATGGTCTGTTATCGACCTCGCTGTATATAATGTATTCCTGTAGTTCCCTTCCAAGTTTAAAACAAACATACTCATGTTTTAAAGTGCTATATTTAGTCTCAGCAAACGTTAGCTTGGTGCCCAGTTAACGTTAGCTCTTGGTGGCACTTGCTATTTAGAGAGTGTTAATCCAAAGTTATGTTGTCCAAATAAAAGCAAGGGCAGAATGAGCTTAAATGCCTTTAAGCTAATGAGATATTAGCCAAATCCTCTAAGCCAAACTATTTTGTGAGGGTTGAGTGAGCAATTGCCTCACTGGCACTAATATGAATGAAGAACTGTGGTTTTGTTAAGTGCCAGGTTGAAAGTGACTCAAAATGAGAGACATATCTAACATGCATACATGGAGTCGCAAAGTTTATAGCCTGAAAAGAAGAGCATGAATATATTTTTTATCGAATCTCCAAGAGTTGCCGGGCGAACCAACTTTCTTTTTGCATTATGTTCTGCAAGTCTAGACTATTGTATTCAATGATGAGACTGTTATCTTTTATTATTAGAGTAAACCAAGGCCATTTCCGAGGTAAAGGAAATGTGAACGCTTCACTCTGTATGATTTATAATAGATGGATGAGAGACACAAAGAAAGACAATAAATCATCAATTTAAATGTTAATTCCCTCAATTTAGGTACTCGGCAATATAACATATTTTATCTCTTCTAAATTTCTTCATGAAATGCTTTTGATAATCACCATCTGTCACCACTGTGGACCTATTCCAATGATTTTCTGTTTTCCTCTCAAGATTTTTATGAATACAAACTTTGGCAGTAAGATTCAGTTCGGCAACTGGGATAATAACACGTAGGCTATATTGGATCAAGACATCCATACTGTACTTGTTGATACTCGTGATAGTTGTTAATACTCACTTTTTAAATACTTGGCTGCTGATTGTAAACTGGAATGCCAGTTTTTAGTGTGATAATACATTGCAATTTAAATCAAATTATCTATTTCAACCAAACCAGTGGGGTATTGCAACAGAAGTCAACAGAAGCTTCACAAAGGAGTCAGTGGGAGTGTGAAGGAGTAGGGTACCAGCCAATTTTTGATCTGAGATGCAAAGACACACACATGTGCAGGCTCTTTTCCTTTGCCAAATCACTTTCATTTCTACGCACACTTGACATTGGGGTTGCAAAAGTGATTTGACTTTACAAAAGAGTTTGCTCATTAAACAAGGGAAACATACATGGCACCATGTTAAACAGGAGTACAGTTTTCCTACATTTAGTAAAGGAGCACAAAGGACCTACAATGTGAATATTGTACTCTATGCACAAAAAGTGAGAAAAAAATATCGGTAAATAAATGCTTGAACTCATCAAGACCCAAGTCAAGCTCCTGCATCCTGTTTGGGGATAGCCCCGAGGTTAGCATCA
This sequence comes from Melanostigma gelatinosum, assembly GCF_949748355.1. Lineage (NCBI taxonomy): Eukaryota > Metazoa > Chordata > Actinopteri > Perciformes > Zoarcidae > Melanostigma > Melanostigma gelatinosum. Next base: position 19,004,147 of record NC_136643.1, on the reverse strand, counting down.
ACTTCGCCCGAGGCTCACTTACGGTGGACTGACCTCGAGGCGGTCCAGCTCTTCTCAGTTTAGTGACAAGCCACTCCTCTGAGGTTTTGCCTCTAAAGCTCTAAAGCCGCCTGACAAGCACTTCACTGGCAGCTTAACTGATGCAGTTTAGCTTGCTCTAACTTGAGACTAGAATTCCTGATAATTTCACAAGTTTATGAGAGTGTAGCAAATGGAGGTCACACTCTTAGTTCAGTGTCTCTTACAGCCATTCGATTTGCAGCTCTGAGGTTTTAGCTTTTCTTACCTCTATAATACACGTAATACATTCCATCAAATGTGCCTCATACAGAGTGATTGTGTGTGTTGGTAGGAGCGTGTGGAGATTTACACACTAACCTGCCTATTCTCTGAAGGGAAGGAAATAATGTTTATCTGCTTTGTATGCTGATGAATTCTAAGGGCAAAAGAAATGGTTGACTTACAAGTTGACCCTTACCATCCTAAATAGTATTACAAACGGGTACTGATTTCCTTGCACCTGGGCATCGGGGAGACAAAGGGCAATCATATTCATCTGTAGCCGCCCTCACTCTGCATTTCCCGAGTCTGACAGAGGAACCGCAGGGGTTGTGTGTTCACTGAATGAAATGGGAAAAAAATAGGAGGAGAGAGAAAGGGGGGAGGGCAATACCAATCATATTCACATAGCGGGGACATCGCTCTCAGAGAAGTGATCTCAAACAGATTTCTCAGCGCTCACTTCCATCAGCGTATTTTCTCTGTCATGTATCAAAGCTGTTTTATGTATATGAATAAAACCCCCAAAACCAAACGTCATATCCTGCATGAGCGGTAGCCATATTCAGGACAGAATCGGTAGTGTGTGTGTGTGTGTGTGTTTGGGGGGGGCAAGGCAGCAGGGACCCCGGTGCACGTTGCGGGGATCACACCATACATCAGTGGGGACATAGGCTGTCAGAGCGTGAATGGGTTTTGTCACGAATGAATAACTACCCGAAACGTGCAGTGAGGGGACGAAGAGAGCTTTACTTGCCTAAGCCTTTTCATCTCCTGTGATCCACACTTCAGGGTTTCGAGTGAAGGAGGGAAGGCTTGTTGAAGTAAACACGTTCCTCAGTGGGAGAAGATGAGGAGGGAGAGCTTTTTCTCCACACCGAAAGACTTTGAGAACAAGGAAACAAGGATACGGCTTGAAACAGAAGGCGCGGCCAAGCCAATCTGACAGTGTACATGGAGCGCGTGCTGTCTGTGTGAGCATTGTGCTGTATGCTCATGTGAACTGTCACCTCAGGCTTGTGTCGTCCGAACACTATTGTCTCAGAGTGGAGAAATAATTTCCCACCCGAAGGAAAACTCTCTCACTAGGAATATGCAATGAGGAACAGGCTCAACGTCACAGTCTCGCTGTCGTTATTTCAGTCCCTGATGGGGATTTCCTCTACAGTGCTCTATTAGCACTTAAACAGCACCACTGTGTATGCACTTGAAGCAAAAAAAGAACAAAAACTGCCTTGAAAACTGTAGTAGAAATGACGTTCTCTTCTGTGAGTGATAAAGGAGATAGATGGAGAGGGAAAGAAAAACAGATAAATGGGGATGGACATAAAAAGATCCTCCTACGGAATGAAACAGTCCATATTGTGAGGAGGTGGGTGAGACTGGGAGGGTGAGGGAGCTGGGCTGAAGTGGGATGAGGGGGAGGGGATACCAAGTCTTGCCTGCCACACTGTGTTTGTACTTTACCGGCACTATCCTAGATTGCCGCCTGCTGATTTCCCGTCTGCCCTGGCATTGCCTCTCATGGCAGCTGGTGTCTCTTCGCCCTGTCCCTCCCTTCCAAGAATGGCAACAATGGATCGAAGGGCTGAGACGCTGCCAGTGTCAAAGATTAGTTCCACCCCTCAATTCCATTGCTCCTGTCACCTTTTAACCTTTTCCATATTTTCACCGGTGGATATATACTGATGTCTGTACACTTGCATGCACACACACACACATTCAGTATGAGCGTATCTGCTGGAACATGGACAAACATTTGATGAAGCCTCAGTAACACCCCACGCAGGGAGGCAGAGGAGGGAAAAACAGTGTAAGTTTGGAATTCTCCCTATATATATCGGGCTAATAACAATTTCCTGATATCAAACCGCGATAAAAGGTTATCGTATTTTTTCATTTCAGCATAGGATTGTTTAATTTCTTTCATCTTGTGTTATTGATCACTGTGCATGTTGTTACAGCAGCGAGTAGGGTAGCGGGAATAGTCAAGGTGGAAACTTTCCATGGAAATGTGCCTACACTTCGAACAGTAAGTCTGTCTCTCTCATGCAGCGATACGTCAGTGCCCCCTCACGCATTGCTCCGTACAGTCAACTGTACCCTTGACTGTAAAAGCTGGGGTTGATAAATGATGATTTACAGGGACAGTGAACAATGAAAAACACTTATTAGGTGTCATGTTCTTCACCATTCACGATCAAGGTTAAAAGAGGCATTTAAACATGTGCTGCAGAATAGTCGTGCAAGTGTGTGTGTCTGTGTGTGTTTGCTGGTCCCCAAAGGCCCAGCGGTTCCCCCTGACTGAGTGTGTAATCGATCATGAAAAATGCTGAATAGCTCAGTCTGGACAAGAGACAGTGAGGCAGCAGTGTACAAGGGACATTGACTGAGTTAATGGTGGATAATGTGATGGCCTTTGTGCAGGTGTCACTGCTATGAACTCGGTATTTACTGAACTGGGATCTTTTACAGGACAGAGTTGTGATTTGTACTTGTCCAAAAAGGTATGGGTGTTTCTAAGATCAAAGGATTGTTGGCCAAATTTATAAACTTGAGTATTTGATTTCGATATGCCATATCTGCTTTATCAGATTGAAATGCAGTCGCTTACCCACCTACACATGCTATCAGGAGCTTGATGAGAGGCTATGGTGGGCATCATGCCGTATTGAAGAAGACTTGAAACTAGCGACTTCCAGAACTCTCTGGGACGGATTTTCACGACGCCTGCTTCAAGTGCCTTCGCGCAGATCACATTTAGAGATTCCAACGCTTCGCTGCGATAAGAGCAAGTCGGAGCTCGAGTTTGACGGCGTTGAGTTCCGTTCCCCCGCGACCAATGCTCCGCTGCTGCCTTCTGGTCATCCCTGCTAAGACATTACCTTGGTCTGGAGACGATGGCGACGACAATATCTCATCGTTGACCACTGCATCAGCATCCCATGGAAGCCCACCGCTGACATCTCTCCTCCAGGACTTTGTAATAGTGATGACCACTGCGGGGGTCCATGTGTTTATGCGATGACCTGAACCATCACTGAACGTGTGAAATAAAATACCCTCTTTAAACGTTAAGGCCTCTGCAGTTATACATAGCTTTTACCTGCTTTATTTTATGAAACAGCACCCAAATAATAGTCCAATTTAAGTGACTGAACTTGGTGGAACAATGAAATGCATGGTAGATAGTTTTGCTCAGGATGTCATCACTTAAACTAACCAACAGGACAATACACATGACGCAACAAGGATTAAGACGCAGAAATATGTGCATACAATGACACTGAGACACACACACACACATACACAAAATCAAACTGAGCGTCCCTCCCTAATCCAGGCTGGATGGGGCCTGTAATACAGCGACTCATCCCTCCTTGTAGACCCCGGTTCGTCTTTTATCTCCCAGGGAATGTTTACCTCAAGAAATTAGGCCATTCATCACCCAAATGGGAACATCCCCCTCCACAAAATAACTCTCCTTTTCTCTGAGCCGGCTTACAATCTTGGCACAGCGTCTTGGAGGGAGGTGGCACACCTCCTAGGCACGGTGCAGAGGGGGGGGGGGAGGATGTCTAATCTGTCAACATTTCTTATCAGAAGGCTATTCAAGGCTCACAATGCACTGGGGCGAGCTGTATAAGGGGGAGCGAGGTCTGATAAGACAACGCAATATGTAATTCCAAATATGGTATTCTCCAACGGTATTTTTGTGATTAATTGGAAGCTGCTGGGTGATCTGCAGGCTTTTTGGAGAGCAGCTAGATGGGATGCTTGATGTGTTGAGATGTGGTTGCCCTTGAAACTTGATACGTGTGAATGCAGTGGTGCTTAAGGGAATCTCAAACATGTATTTGTTTGTCATGGTTGGCGGTTGGTTTCAATATCAGGTCTAAAAGGCCGAATTCATTTATGTCTCTCTGTCCTTCACCTCCTGATCGAACAGTGCAAATAGTCCTCTACAGACCTGGGAGACCTCCAGAGACACAAGCACTCTTTAGCGAACCAATCAAATCCCTTTTAAAAGCACCGTTTTACTCCGAATTATAATTCAAAACGTCATTCTCCATGACCTTTTAAAGGATTATAGCACTGAAAAAATGCAGACATGGTCTTAATTATATGTACTCATTTAATATAATTTATCCATGTAGCATGGAAGCTGAGGAGGCTGCAGTACATCCTAAAACTAACTAAGTTAAAAAATGTCGTGTTTCCCTCTTCTTACTGGGATACACACCATATGTGTAGTGCACAAGTATTTGTGTGTGAAAGAGGATTTGCTTTGTTTTTTTATCCACTTATTATCTTGTCAGACAGAGTTCAATAAAGTCAGCTACAGAGTACATGATGCAACTGCTATTACTGCCAGTGTACAGTGAGACTTTGTCCAGAACGTCATATTTTGTTATAGCGCTTGGTTATAAAATGGATCTGGCAACTACAGCTCTAAACTTTGGAGCTTTATTGGACAATAGAATTGATCATGTTTAAACATACTGTACTCCCCCAGAGGGCGTGGGAGAGTGAGACAGAGAGAGAGAGAAAGAGAGAGCGAGGCCTATAGGACCTCGTTTTATTTGTTTAAATCAACCCCATCATCCCATTGTCTCTTCCAGTCAGTCTCATTTAAAGTGTCCTTTTGCATTACCTGAAGCGACATCACATTTATGCTCTTGGTATAACAAGCTCAAACAGAAGCACCCTCTTCCTCACATCTCTGGTTCCATTTAGGTTGAGTGGAGGCTCTGAAATCTCGTCATCCCTGGTGTGAGCAGTAACACAGTGGATACAAGTTTTACAGTGTTTCTGAGTCCTCATCATCATTTTTGTCCTTCTGCTCACATGCGATCTCATAGAAAGTTATTTGCAAAGTAATTATAAAGTTCTACATTTTTCATAGGCACATTTTTGTTTGCGGTAACCTTTTAACCTCTTGTACTCTATTCATTTTCTTTAACTCCTATAATAACACTTGTGAGTCAGTTGTGAGACTGGCGGCCTTCATCAGAACAGAAAGCTTCCTCCTCCTCCTCCTCCTCCATGCTGGACTGGCTGCTTCTCCACATGATGCCTCCCTCTGGTCCTGCTCACTGCTTCTTTCTTGGCCTGAGAGCACTAATGTTGGTTGATTGTTTATTCGTAAGAAACAAGACTGAAAGATATAAAAACGTTCTCTTCCCCATCTTGTCCTCATCACTATTTAATCCTACAGCCTGCTCTGCTGCTGCTCTATCTTTAGTGTCCAACACTACAGCATGCTCTCCTTCGTATTCGTTTTTTCCTCTCCTCTTTCTGACTGACTGCTGCTCCACTTGGTTTGTTATTTTGAGTTCCCGTGTTAGCTGACTGCTGTGTTTCTGGTGTCCTCTCAGCATCTTAGTCTGACTCTGTGTGTCTCCTCTCTCCTCCTCACTCAGTGTTTTATTAGCATTAGCAGAGGAGACTTTTTCAGGACACGCTGCTACTAAATGGCGCTCCCTCCTGCAGCCTAAACACTTCAAAGTTCACAAAAACGACATTTTCAAAATGATCTGCCTTCAGGTGTAACACTAGATTGAGTTCCTCATCCTTTTTTGTCGAGGATCATGTGAACCCGCCGTCTGTGTGAAACTCTGTGTTGCAGCTGTGGTGATTAAAAGCCAGACGGCAATGTTAACTGACTGGGGAAGACGTCTTCCCATGTCGCGCCAGTTCTCTCAACAAAACATCATCATCAACTACAAAATGCATTTCCTGCTGAAAATGCGTTGGAATGCTGAAAGCTGAAATTAATTGTGAACAAATTGCTGAAAATTAAGAAATGGGAGACTATCTGTCTGAAAAATGTTGAAGCCCGAAAGCATTTAAACTGCACTGCTGAAAAACTGTTGAAATGTCTAACTATGGTGTCTGTGGCTGAAAGTATGAGGAAGAAGAAGGCTTTGAAAGTTGAAGAACTTTAACAGGATTTGAAGATTTTCTCCATAGAGATCCCATTCAAAAGAAAATTGCAAAAAGCTTAATTCAAAAAGTTTAAAGATTACAAATATGAAAAGTCAAAGCACCCCTCTCCTGAAAGAGCTGAACATTTTGATATTTGAACAATTTCTGTAGCTTAAACAAATTTCAGAAGTCGTGATATTTGTAGTAATAGTTGTAAAAGTTGTAGTTGTAGTAGAAGTATCATTAGTAGTAGTAATAGCTGTAGTAGTGGTCGTAGTATTTAATATAACAGTAGTAGTAGTAGTAGTAAAAGTAATGGCAGTATTTGAAGGAGCAGTAGTAGTAGTACTAGTAGCAGTCGTTCTAATAGCTGTAGTAGTATTAGTACTGGTAGTAGCATGAATAGCAGCAGTAGCAGTTGTAGTATAAGTAATAGTAGTAGTGGAGACACCGATATCACCGAATCACTTTGTTTGCTTTTACATTATCAACAAAAATCCCCACAGCACCCTTCGTTCAGTGGACTTGGTGAAATCCATCAGTAGAGTTTAGCACACACAACACAGATACACAAACCCCCTAAAAAACGTTAAACCCGCTCTATGTACACACCAAATAGGCTTGCAGCTGGTTTTACAGTATACCATGGTATGAAACTCGTGGAGCTAAATCCAGAAAAGAGTCCAGAAAAGAGTCCCCTATGTCAGTTGCCTCCTCTCAAACACACTCTGCCCAGTCTCACAACAACACCGCCATCCAAACAACAATCAGAGTAAAACACATTGTAGAAAAAATATTATTTGGAACATTGGAAACTAAATGGCAAAGCAGTTTAGAATGTTATCTGGCCCTAAAACGTTATTATGTATTGGCAGAATATCTCTCAACTGTCAGAGATAGAAAGAAGAGATAGATCCTCAACCAACCTTTGGCTCAGCAACAAACTGGCAATCGAAATAGGAAGCCACGAATAAATCATGGCAACCAATGGAAAACGGAATATGTGGTCATTGTTCGACAGAAATACCCTTCCTCCTACAATGTAAAACATTTAATGAAATGAAAGGAACATTTACTTTGACAAGTTAAACTGTAATACATATTTTAAAGAGCTTAATGACCTCTTGAAATTAAAAACACTCCTGGAGACAACGTATAACTTACTGCCTAATATGCATCGACATGCCATGAATGACCTGGACACACACACCTACACACACACACCTACACACCCAGCAAGTGTTCACAGTTTTATGCCATTTTCTTGATTTTATGAATTTAACCTTTTTCAATGTATTTTTTGACAATACTGTCTTTGTAACACAAGTGCCAATGAAGTATATTGAAGTGACAGCGCTTACGTGAATGAGTGAGAGAGACACAGCCAAATGTTACCAGCGTAAACACTGCCGTATTCATCCATGTTACATTTCTAGTTTATTAAAAAAATGCTTCAAGAAGCCCTTTAACTGTATGCATCTTCTGAGTCGGAAGCAAGCACCAACTATAGGAAGTATAAACAGCTGTTTTACCATAGAGCTAAACATGTTCAATGGTGCAGGCCTTTTATATCATTGACTTGTTGTCAGTAAGAACTTGAGGAATCTCATCTTGAGTGGAGGTCAGTAGACCACGTAATTACTCATTATTACCCCCTTCAAGAACCTCTAACTCTCTGCTCCAGTGAACAATAGCTATTGTGGCTTGGACAGACACCCCAGACAAAGCCATGGGAAGAGAAGGAGTGTATATTAATGAAACACCGGTGGGAGCAATGCTGATGAAAGATTGGTAAGTTGATGGCTCCGGCAGTACAGTCTTTCCATTCATTACCCTGTCCTGCTGTATCGGCACAGGCTGAAGTCCAAAGCCTTGTCTCGCCCACTGGGGAATGAGTGGACAAGCTGGACTCTTCATCCACCTCGCTGATCACGACTCACCTCTCCGAGGGTGCCATTGTGTCCCGTCCCTCTTCATTAAGATAGGCCTAAATGGACTTTTTCCAGGCAACTGTGCTTGCAGCGAGAGATAGAGACTATAGGCAGTTGCAAAAGGGCACGCAGCTGTGGATGAATGTGTTCCCCTTCTCTTGTCAGCTGCACAACAGTTTTGACCAGTTAAAAAGAGTGTAATTTTCAATAAAGAAGGGGCTCTCTTTCAATATCTGGTCTCACGGAGAGGAAAATGAAAGGACGGGAAAAATGGAGGCGGGTTGTTCCTCTCTTTCAGGAGTCTTTCTATAAAGGATTGCGATTCTGGCCAGCAGCCTTATCTTTTTTTAGTATTGTGAAATTATTCCCATTACTGAGCCATGGTGAAATCATTACCGACCCCGAATATGTTTGAAGACATTCATACAGACTGGTCTGTTTTTTCTTTTCAGGCACAACTCTGGACACAGCTGTTTCGTCAACTCTGATTTGGGTCCTTGTCCTTCAGGAGACACAGTTCTTTGCTCTTGTTTTGCTCATAACTGTCTAAATGAACCGCCTTCTTTTATACCTCTTGTCCGTTTCCTTCTCTATTTGAATGATATACAAGTTCACCTTCTTGTGTGTGTGTGTGTGTGGTTGACCTTCTTTCCAAGGCTGTGTTTGAAACAACATACTAACGTCGTGCATCTACAGTACATTTTGTGGGCTCTCTTCATCCCCTTCACTGCAACTCAACATCAGTTTATCTTACTGAGGTGTTTCCCTTTTTTCCCCCTGATTCAACATTGACAACAGGCTGGCGCTGGGCGGGTCGAACCTGTGTAATGGCTGCAACAGAAAGTTTGCTGATCCGGCAGGGACTCAGCTCAGTCCCCCCGGATGAGCCCCCCCACCCCCGGCAGTGGGATTTGCGTTGGCTGAACTTAAATTGCTTCAGCTGCGCTAACTGAAGGTCCATCTCCCGGAGCTGCAGCACGCTCTCTTGTCAGCAAAGTATTCCCCTGGTGGCAGGGAGGACGAAACTAAAATAATAGTTGGCAACTTGTTTCTGCCACTTTGGATTTATTCCAAACTATCAAAACGCATATTACAGCTGCTGGTAGCTGGTTGCCTTGCTGTTAGATAAGCAATTGTTTGTCTTTTTTTCAAACTGAACTGATGACCAAAAATCTACCATGAAGAAGAGGTGAAATGCTGGCCCTCATTCCTCCGGAGCATGTGGACAGATATTACACACTACACCTTTTAAAGGCACTTTTGCCTTTCAGACAAGCAAAGGATTGTGGGAACCACTGCTTGTTTTGCTTGTTTATTTCTGCTTTATATATTTAACTGCTACATTCATTGAGTAATTACTTTCCATTACAAGAACATCCTCTATTCTTATTGCAATTCAATATTAGAGGGATGTCACTGACAGTGCACAGCTGTAAATGAGTGTGTACTTAGATAATGGAAGAATCTAGATGATGTTATTTGATATTCTGTACATTCTATACAAGAGTGAGAGAGTCTTATAGTCTCCACCTAATGTTACTGACTTGATCAATACAGCACAGTCAATAAAAACACACCTGCTTTTGTGTCTCACGAACAGAGAGTCCTCACATTCTCACCCACAGCTACTGTCAGATGCTGGTTTTGTATTCAGCAAAGGGTCACTCTCATTCGTCAAACCCTTGTATGGCACTGTAATGAATTGAATTAGGTAGCTCATCAGCCAGTGATGGGCGAACTCATTTGAAGTGCATGTGCCTTCTCTGGTTTCAACACTGATGAGGATGTCATTGGAATAGGAAGGCGTGTTTTCACCGGTAGGTTGTTTTGCAGGTCACCTTTGTTGACGGTTTTACACAAGGCTTGGGAATGAAACCAATGTTCATGCACCTGATCCTGAAAAAAATCACTCGTGAATAGTGCTACAATGTCACTAAAAAAACCAACTACTAGCCTACATGCCAAACTCCACTGCTAATATTAACAATTCCCTTACCATAACCGTAACCAAAAAATCACGTCTTAACCTTTAAATGTAATGATTCACCTTGAGGACAAGGTTTTTGACCACATCTGGAAGGTGAGTCCCAACAATGGGACTGCGTGTGAACTCGATTAATACAAGTACACACACAAACACTCTTTTTCTTTAGATTGCTACAGTCCCTTTCACATTGCTTTGGTCTGTCTGTATGAAGGACACACAATTCAATATGGTGAGTGGGGCGTGCAAAGAGCACAGCTGAGGCCCTGTTTACATCATGTAGACAGAAGGGGGGAAGAGAGAGAGAGAGAGAGAGAGAGAGGGAGAGGGACTGGCTTTCATGGGGAGGGAGATTTCCCCACCCCTTGTTTACAATTTCCAATGAAAAATCCCATTTTTCACTCTTTCTCTCTCTCTCTCTCTCTCTTAGACACACAGTCGCACCACAAAGACAAAACGCACTGTAATCAGAGCAGTGAGTATCCATTATGTTATAAAAGGGGGAAATGATTGATGCACATATGAATTAAAGTTCAATTGAAGGACGCAGCTCTATGCTGCTATTCATCAATTAGATCCTGAAACACCCCCTTCCAAAGAGAAAAAAAAAGAAGTTAGCGCTGTGTCCTTCGTTAATGTTACATATTCCTCTGGATGGACGCAGCAGAACTCATTGTCTATTTCTGATTTGAGGGAGAAAGGGCGAGCCCTTCCAATAATGTTCACTCTAGGTTTGTAAACAGAAAAGTGGGAAAGTAAAGATTTGAAGTAATGCCATCACAACCAACAAATTAACGAATCAATTAATCTTCACTTATTTATTCTGCAGAAATATCAACATGTTCTGGTTCTGACCTCTTGATGTGAGGATTTACTGCTTTTCTGTGTTTTGTATGAATGTAAATCAAATATATTTGGATTTTGGACCACATTGCCTTGGGTTGTCATTCAATAGCATTGATACATAATGTTTAATCAGAAGAATAAACGATATTAGCAAAATGATACATGTTGTAGTCTTAATCCTTTTCAGTTCAGTTTATTTCTGAACTGTACCAGTGCTTCCTGTTCCTGCTTACTAATGTGCCTCTATCCCACTTATCTTACTGGATCTCTTCTCTCCTCCCTCTTCTTACCTCGGATGACTGGCAGTCAATCTCCAATGGTGTGTAGCGTTGTTTTGGTTACTGACACATCAATCTCAAGGGGCCATATTTATTGTTCAACATGTCAAATTCTGAAAGGCAATGGGTTGGCAGCAATGCCATTTGTTAAGAGACGTCTTTCCTGGACAAAAACAAGCTGCTGATGAGACACAGCAGAGAAAAACAGTTTTTTAATCTACTTAATCTTTAATGTACATAATAACATGATTGAAAATAATTGTATTTCCCAGACATAACTTGTCATTAACTTATTCATCATAACACTTGTGTAAATTACTGCTGGTGGCACTCTTCGTCTGGTGTTGGGATCTGGCAGGAGCGTGTTTGGATATTAGCAAGTATGGAAACTAAATTATTGACATTAATAAAATGATAAATATCAATGTGATTATTAACATATACTAATAAATAAGGGGCACCGCCTTGAGATCAGGGACCAATAACCAAACAGCAGGATTGAAACAACACAATTATCGCAGCAACAACACAACAGTAATTTTACACAGCAGGAACTCGTGGTCTGTAAAAATACACAATAACACGTTAACATTACAGTTAAACTTAAAACAAAACAAACACGGTCACAAACACACTATGATCAATCTCTGTCCAGACAAAAGCCTCTTACTTTGAGACCGCTTCGTAGCGGTCAGCGTGTTTTTTTCAAATTTCCATCTTAAATTCGGGACCCGGAGCGTCACTGGTTCGGTGAGCTGCGTATGGCGGGGTTTGGTGCGATTTAATCCAAATCAGGCTGTTGACTGTGAGCCTGCCAGTAATAGCAGACAACATCTCCGAAGCCCCAACAAGTTTCTCTACCGCGGCTGTTGATGCTTTCTCTCAAATACCACACAATGTCTCTCACAATTGAGCTGAAAACCAATAAAGAACCAAGCTTCCTTGACATTTCGCAGCTTTACCTCCGTCAATTCTACCGTGCATTGTTTATAATCCGTGACACAGAGTCTTGATCAGGTGCTTGTTGATGGCGGTGCAAACCAAGGCCTTAATCTTCGAGGGAGATATCAGATCGTGTCATCCCTGGGTGGCGTTGAGTGGATGGGAGACTGTCTGGTTGTGACTTTGTGTGCAGAGGAGGGGATTAACTGAGAACAAAACTGAGTAGGAGACAAGTAGAGAAACATGGAGAAACTATATCGGTGATGACTAGCACTCACATTTGAAGGAATACACACATAATGACCACATTCATAAAATGACATGCACGACCAGGAGCATAATTAACAAAGCACTCTGGATAGTTGTTCTGTTGTGTATAATATAAATGACATTTGGAAGGGCACCAGCTCCACAATGCTGGATTTTATCTGAACATAAAAAATCCTGAAATAAGAAAGTCATGACAAGCAGGTTACTTATCCATCCGTCATATTAAAATGTATTATTGTAGGCCGCATTCATTGGTCATTGGAGTTTCCTTTTAAGGAGAGAGTGTATTTCTTGTATTCTGTCATATGTGGCTCTATTCCATTGTGGGCTGTGTTTCTACCAGTTTGTAGTGGTAGTAGTAATAATGTGTTCATTTTGAATGGCAAAATATGCCATATGGCTGCCTTAAAAAATGATGAATGGTGACTTTCAGATTCAAGTCAGGGCTTTGCACTGTACTACAGTTCTTCACATTTTGCAATAGCAATCTAAACTACATAGAATTTATGTTTTGTGGGACCTAATACTCGGAAGAAACAAGTATCCGGTATTCACAATATATACACAATGTACTTTCTCCGAGTATCATACAATTAAAATTTAGGAAAATAGAGTGGTTGACGTAAACTGACCGACTCACAGGACTAGCAAGTGACAAATGAGTCACTTGACTAGCAACTTACATGATGTTGATTTTAGTTTTGCACTGGACACGAACGGCGGTCTCTTGGACTCGTACTGTGTTTGTCTAATCTCTCCACCGCGGGGACGATCCTGCACTTCATACATGAGCTGCTCTGCTCGTAAAGCTTCTTGGAATACATTCTTTCACAAGGTCAAATTGTGTTTTGTGTCTTTTATAAAGTAATTAATTAACTAATTATTACTTTGATTAATCAATTATTGATCAGATTACAAGAAAACAGTACCCATACATATTCCTGGTCTTCTTGTAAAATGCTCTTTTGGTACATTAAAAAGAAAATCTTATTAATGTACATTGCCATACACTGAGAATAAAAGGAAAATGTAACTCATATATATTTGATCAGATACATTGCTTAAGTTTCTTTTGTGAAACAATAAAGGATTCACGAGACTCTCTTATTCGACTCTATATTCCCAAACTTCATAATGTTACGTTATACTCATACGTAGTGTCTCTCCAAACTAATGTCAGCTTATCAGCATTAGCTAAATCTGCCATCTCCAGCAGATTTGTGACCGTTTTGACCGATTTTGACCGATTTTATTGACAAACAAAACGTACATTTTCTCTCCGTTTCTGTGATGGATCAATAAAGCTGGGCCTTAGCTTAAATGCACTTTTTTTTACACTGCTTACTCCAGAGACAAAGGAGATGACATCATTTCCTGTAATTCATCACGAGATTGACATAAGGCACGACATTGGCTGGCTTTACTGCCCCACCTTATAACACACGGCCGCAGTGCGTGCCGTGCATCAAAGCCAATCTATGATGAAATGCATTGCCAACCAGTTTTAAATTCCATTTTAAATAATTTCTTCAATTAGGTTGCAGATCTACTCCACATGTCTTGGTACACACGCACAGAGTGAGTGAGGGAAAAGTAACACATGCACACTCACACACACGCCCTGCGTCTACTGCCTACGTCTTTTGGAACAGCAGTGCATTAGGAGCAGCTTTTGTATCTGGAGCAGTGGTTTCACGTTCTCGCATTATGCGCCACCATGCCAAGTGGAAGTGAGATTAGAGGGCAGATTAGTGGGACTCGATTATATTGTGTCCCAAATGATTATGAAATCAATGGTCCAACCCAAGAGCGTGCTTTTCATTTCAATGTTGGCGCAGTCCACTAGAATCATAGTTTTCACGAACAAAACTAATGTGTTCTTGATGATATACTATTCAAGTGTAATACGCAGCCCTTTGGTTCTTATCTTTTGTCACCATTTCATTACAAATCCACTGCAAATAGTCAGACCTACAAGCCACACTACGCGAGCAATACTCTACTTTTTTTGTCCGGAATTAAATAAAAACGCATTAAAGAGCCCTATTGTTGGACGGTGATATATTCCTATCATTATGATAAAAATGGCCAGTGTTATAATTGCCAAATATGTTAGCTACAGCTGTCATCTGTGGTAAGTTTCAGCAAATCAGACAAATGAACGACAGTGACAACTGGCTGAGAAACCATCCCCTGAATTTACGGGTCTGGTGAGTGGCGATGCAGATTGTTTGTGAATATACATGCCATTTCTGTGCCACATACGTTTGAGAGGTGAGATCTGCGCAGACCCTTTAGGGTTTATTCAAGCGGGGGGGGGGGGGGGGGGGATTTAATTATAGGGAGGACATGTTTAAATAACACCTTTAGTCCAAGCACATCTCGTACAAATGCACTGTGGAGATTAAAAGAGACAAGAGCGAGAAGTGCCCAGAAGGATAGATGGAGAAGAAGCCAGATCATTTTTCAAACTGAAGTTTTCCTCAGGACAAGGCTGGGAGGAGGACAGAGACAAAGCAGAAAGAGGGAAAAAAAATCACAATAAGAAATGATAATATACACCGAAATTAATTAAATGATGTTGAGTCTGATTTGATCTGACAGGGAGGTAATTTGTCTCTCGTTGGCTGCCTGCGGACTGTGGCTTTGTGTGCGTGTGTGCTTGATTTGTAATTGCTTTGCGCCAATGGGGCTCTGCGTCGTATGTGACCGTAATGTGAGCATTTTTTGATTTTGCACATACTTTCCTAGGACTTTCCGGTGACGTGAGGTTTGTTATCTGATGAACACAGGTAAAGGACATACAGTGAAACTGCTACAGCACCTGGCAGATTTTAAAACAATATATTGTGTCTTCTAATAGTTTGAATATTTGGGTGTAGCCCCTTTTCTTCTTTTCGTTTGAACAGTCATGAAAATCTATTTCGACAAATCTATTTAGCTCAGCCGGAAGTTATCGAAACCTTCTACAATGTGGTGCATACATCTACAATGACAAGAGAACTTATCATAGAGCTCTTTCCCTTGATGATTGGCATCCTAATGGGACTGTACGTGTATGGAGGATGGAACCAATACATGTACCATACATTATATTAATAATAAATAGGCATAACCTAATTGATACAAATGTGTGTTGAATTTGCTTCTTTATCTATTTACCTTTGTACAAGACATACATATTTCCAATGGCCCTTGGTTGCTTATAGTGGTTTTTAATGATTTAATGTTTTAGTACTTTGGAAACTTTTATGATTAGAAATTGCTCAAGTTTGAAATTGCTCTGTTTCGGTTTTAGATTTGTGCACGTTATAATATTGCCTTCTTTTCTTTTTTAAAAAATTATAATCTATCTACAATCTTTTTTAATGATATTTTATTGCTGTTCACTTTAATTTGTATCACAATTTGGTCAGTCCAGTTGTTTCTAAACGTGCTGTACAAATACAATTGACTAGACTTTCTACATTTGACCTGCTAAAGTACATCGAACGTCACGGACACGTTTGCGGTATCTATCTTCGTGGTTTATTCCAGTTTTATGAATGTCACTATTGCTCTCTTAACCCTTAGAACCTGTGGCTTAAGTATTAGTGAAAGCCATTCAGACTAACCTGTTTAAGTGTCCTGGCCCTGACCTGGCAGTTCCCCCACCAGGCTTTACTCCTCCTCCATGACCATCTACTACACGTCTTTAGTCTCTAGCTGCCTTCGAGGTCTGGGTATGTGAAAGGCTAAATGAGAGCGGGATGTCTTGTGGGAAGACCTCAAAGCTTTTCAAATGCTACTGGTGTAACATGAAGCACAAATGCTGCAAAGACGATGTCGGGGGGGGGGGGGGGACTCTGCCATCTGCTTAGTGTTGGCAGCTGCTTGGATTTGTGAACTATAAAGGAAAATGCAATCATCTTTTTGTGCTGACAAAACACATCAAATTGCATCATGAAGGAAGACGGTGACAAGGGTAATGACACTCTACATTATATCAAGACATAATGCGTTTCTTCCTCGAGCAGATAAAAAACAATTGTTTGTAAGGGAATTATGGAGAGGTAATCATCGGCTCTTCTCTTGACGTGGAAGTGAAACATGTAGAAAGCCGATACGGCCAATCAGTGCAGACTGTCCACTTTTAAGCTGCACTCATTTAAAACACATATTTAAAACACTGATGAACACATATATATATATATATATATTTATATATAGTGGATACAGAATGGCTGTAATCAGCATTGCTTTGATTGCGTCTTTTCAGATAGTTACCTCTTGTTTTCTTGTCCTCATATTACTGTGTAACGTTAAAGATGGGGTGATGCAAGATGACAAATCTATTTTGAGGTCAACATAGGAAAATGGAAGAAAAACACACACAATAAACACACAGACACACACAAAGTATCTTCCCATTAACTGTCTGTTCCTCACACAAATCGGTCAACAGTCTGCACTCATTCCTCTGAGGAGTAGAGGTCTCTGGGATGTTTATTTGTCTCTCATGCTAGAAAGAGGAAAGAATAAGCAGTCAATAGAGTAGAGATCAAGGCCAAATATGCTCAAAGTGCTTTCATTCGAATGACAGAATAAGCCTAAATGTAGTCTGATGGTTTCCCTTATGGTCTCCATGGTGAATAGGTTTCTCCCTGTTGGGTGCTTGAATGTCAACAGCAATAACTGTAGGTGAGTTTTAGGTTTTTGGACATTTTCATAAGTTACAAATTTTGAAAAAAGTACACACATTGCATAACCAAAATACTTCAGAGTGTGAACAACAAATCTTATCTTGAAAGGGAAGGAATCTTGAAACAACAAAGTTAATTCTTCAGCACAGTCTCATGATCAACCTCCTGTAGTTCAGCGTCGAGAAAAAAAATGACCAATAGCAATTCACGTTGAAATAAGGATAAGTAAAGATGTAACTTTTACCTTATTGCTGAAGAAGTGTTTTTATATGTGCTTTTCTATGAATAAAAGGACACAATTATGCTTCCACTGTAAGCCAACAAAGCACTGTCATCAAGCCATTATGCTACACATGAATAGAGCAGCATAATTGCAATGGAGAGTTGACTTTAACAATGACATCTGCTCGCTTAAGACTGCTGCTTAATTAAAATGCAGCGTTGCCCGCAATTAGTCTCATTCATCACTCTGTTCACATGTTATTAGTATATTCTATGAGTGGAAGTCATTTAAAATCTCACTTCATTGCGATTAACTTTATATACTCAAGGAAATGCTAGCTTGCCGGCTGTGTTCTTGATTGATCTTTAACATGAGTAGCTCTTATATACAACTTCATTTGCAACTCCAAGCATCACAATTTGGCCACTTTTCTCCATATCTTGATAAATTGTATGCTGGACTGTGTTTTTTTGACGCAGTCAGAGAGAAATTCACCAGCTCCCACAAAGCAACCCGCCCATCGCCATTTCTTATCCCTCCTGCACCATAAAACTTGCACCCACAGGCACAATGAACTTAAACAGGCAACAAGGCGGGGACAAAGAACTGAAATGGCTGACCTGTAATGACTGCATGTCGTCACCGAAACGATTTCACTTCGGTCCAATTTAGTGAGATCTGTTTCAGGAAAAACATGGAGAAGTCTGTGCGTCACCACTGATGCTCTCATGTTACCAGGTGTTATCTGATTGACAGAGAAGAGTGATATCGCTGCACAGTTTGACATGCGGGGTGACCACGGCCTGTATGACACCGTTCATCTTGGGAAACATGTCCTCTGCTCGGAGCAGTGAGGCCTCTGTGTATAGAAACAGAATGATCATCAAGTGGTAAACAAGACCCAAAACACATTGAACATTTTATTTTCAATGGTTTAGATTAGGTTAATGGTCAAATGTAGTTGTTACAGAACCACTAGCAGCTCATGTCTTAATTATATTGCCTGAGTGGTAAATGAGAGTTCACATATATCCATCTCCTGTGGGTGTCATATGTTCTGAGACTCTAAACCTTTTCAGGAAAGACGAGAAATACCGAGAGGGCACTTCAAGCAAATAACATCTGCTAACATTTGATTTCTAAAACGTTGATATGAGGGAGGCATCTCAAGCATGGACTTGAGTCTCTACACTGCGACAGAAATGCATCCTGTCCTTGAAGATTAATTCAGTCATCACAAAGTATCCATCATTATTGGAAGTGAAGGGAAATTGAAATTAGTTGTAATGACAACCTTCTCGTTTAAAATGCCAATGTAGTCTCAATAGGAGCCTCTTCATGTGAATATTGCCTTGCCTAATAAAGCGAGTGATAAACACTAAATGCTGAGCGGCTCATATTCAGCAGTAATCAGATGAGCTGAATCACAAGCAGTATGCAAATGACCAATGAGATTGGCATATTAATCATAATGTGTGGATTGTCAACCACTACTTAGTGAAATGCTGGACAGTTTTAGATCTTACCAAGCTTGACATAATGATATTTTAGCTAAAATGAAGTAGCTTGTGCAAATCTTTCATAACCGCTTATTATAATGTGCCCAATAAATCATTAAACTTGAATGGATTTGGGATATTTTGATTTATGTAAGGAAACTGCTTCAGCATTCAGTGTATTTTAATTGTGCAGCCCTGGTTGTATATTTTGCATCTCAAGTCATTTCTGGAATATGACCCTGATATTAAAACTCAAAACCAACTAAATTCCAGCCTGTTCTGTTTAATAACTGTAATATGTTGCAAAAGTTGCTGAATAGAGTAGACCACAACAATTGTACTCAAGTAAAATAACTGTTACTCAAGTAGAAGTAAAAGTAGTCGTGAGTAACTTCAATAACCCCTCCAAGTCTTTCATTTGACGTGCATATGACTGGAATTATTTTAATATTGATATTATACTTTATTAAGTACACCAATAAGTAAAGACTTTTTAAATGACATACACTGCTTGTTGTCTCCTATAATATTATTTGGCAAATAAATCAGAAAATGCTGTGTGTGGTGCGTGTTTGTATAATAAATTGTCTTTTATTTCAAAAAGTAAATATAAATGAGTTAGTGTCCTTAAAAGTGATCACTCCAGTATAGATGTCATCAATCCCAGTTCCCAGCAGAGACGGACACAGATCACATCCAGGTCTCTCCAATCACACGAAGACAATGAGATAGGGGAAATGGACAAAGTGTCTTATCTTTCTGAAAATGTCTCATATCAGATGACTCATTGAGGTTAATTAAGAGATACAGCTGTGATGTTTCAGCATTAATTGTCTGTTAAATAGGACTCAAGGTGTGTCCACTTTTCCACTTTTGTCTGAGGAAAACAACATGAGGCTGAAACGTTATAATGGTTATGTCCACATGAAATAAAAGCAGTTTGTCATTTTTAGTGTGCACAATTTGGTGTTGGACTTCTTTGTCTCTCTTCATCAGGCTACACGAAGCACAGTTAAATGCACAACTTGCATACTGTTAGCTTAATTGTTGCCATTACCACAGAACGTAGGCGTAATAGCCTCGCACTTTAGAACCATGCTAGTCACAACACAGCACAACAGGCACACTTACTGCTCTCTGTCAGCTCGCAGTCGGCTCGGTTCTCTGATGTTGGCCCAGTGACTTCAGACAACCGGAGCCTGCTGCAATGCGCTCTGTCATATAAAACTCTCAACGGTCAATAAGGTTCACATTTTGAGGTTTTGAATTCAGCCGTTAAAGCCATATGGCAGAATTGTATGTTATTGGCAGTGATCTAAGTTAGGTAGAAGCTAGTTAGCTATTGGCTAGTATGACAGTGAGCTAGGTGGCTCATGAACTGAAGCACACAGACAGAATTTACTGCATTTTGCATCTCGGATGACTGCAAATAACACCAGAGGGATTCTGCAATGTTTTTTTGTATTTTCTTTTTTTTGCTTTTGTTTGTTGTGTTTAGAAATAACTTTTAAAAGAGCATCAGTAGAGACTCTGAAGGGTCGATACAGAGAAAGCAGCTTGGCAGAAATCATGAAATTTCAAAATTTGTAATATTTGATTTCACTTGCTACCGGCCTCTCTCTATTATTTTACCTTGAAAGGTTTTTTTTTAGTGATACTCCTTTCTGTGATTTGAATTATCATTGAAGAAGTAGAGATTCAAGAGAAACTGGGTCTCAATAAGCTGGCAGCAATTTATTTTTCTTTTTTTACAGCCCAAACCAAATTAGGAAAATAACAACACATGGCATTTAAACGGTTTTATGTTGAACCATAACGACTTTCACAGCTTGTGTTTCTCTTCCTGGCCCACAGTCATTACACCGAGATGATCGCACACACATTTTAGTGGTTTGAAAATTCCCACTACAAATACGAATATTTGTTTTCAGTTGTGGGTTTCCAATGAACAATCTACAGATTATGGTTCTATTATGGCCACGCACCTGCAGAGAAGATATCTTTTGGGTCACTGGAGTTTTCTTTGAAGCAGTACTGCTGTTTGCCACGGGGACAACTGGCAGCAAGACCGACCTGCTGCATTGTACTGTACTTACTTTACGCATATTAATTGCCATTGGTTGGCTGATGAAATTTGCCAAGTTCACCAAAATTCACATTCAGTTTACCATTACAAAGACTAAATTTAAGATTGTGGCAATTACATTAAAATTATGATGCGCTCAAATTGTGGCCAGGATCTATAAATCGACAGGTATGTGTGTGTGTGTATGAGTACGCAAATCACTGAGCACCTGTGCCCATGCTTCTCAGCAGATCCATGGATGGAGCACTGTCAATAACAGTATCAGGGTGCATTTATTGTGTCCGCATGGTAAGAAACCAGATTCACTAAGAATCAGTCAGGATTCATCACTGGGTTGTCTATATGTTGTCTAATATGATGCTTTGTGTGTGTCTGCGTGTGTGCATTCCTGGGGAGATAGTAGCCTCCAGAGGCAGACAGCCTGTGAAGAGAATTCAATATGCTGTTCCATAATGAAAGCTCTCAAGGGGGATCACAACACTGCTAAATGGGCTTTGTACAGTCCATTCAATCAGAGTCTGCTAACATGCTGGGATTTAGAGACAGCCGCCCTTACCCCTGGCCCTCTGAGAAAAAGAGATAGCGATGCCAAAACAGTGGGAGCAACACAGAACTTGCCTGATATCAGACAGAATTTACAACTCGTTAAACTGTTTATACCGTCTTTCTGACGGTATAAACGGTAAAGCGGCCACAACCTCAATTATGCCCAACTTTAAGCCTAAATATAATTTATCAGGGCAGTTATAAAAAAAACTCACCCTCTGTACAGTTGTCATGAACAGGAATAATAGTTATAGACCAAAACGTTTTTTTTTGTACTGGGTTGTTAACATGTTTATTTCTGCTGTAAAGTTAGGCATTTTACCACGGCGGTTATTGACTCGCCTTTGGAGTCAACCTCAAATGGGCATTCAATTATCTAATGTAATTTGTTCATCAAGGGGGTCAGCAGGTGTTTCAGCAGCCCAAAAAAAGGCCATAGAGTGAATGATTCAGATGTCATGGTAATTCTTGCGTCTTCTCGTAGGATTTGCGTAAAATGTAGATGTCTTGTAAGGGTTGACGATTCCTGATGTATTGTGAAGGGATGGCAGTCTGAGCTTAACGTTACGGTTACACAAATGAGGAAGGCTCGAGAACAGTTGAGAAGACAGACCGCGAGACGCCAAAAAAAGTCCCTACAAACAAAAAAAGAAGCTATGCCAGAGTCTCAACCCAGCATCTCATCACAGTACGAGGTTAAAGATACATTTTTCCCCAGACATCAAAGCAGAGTGCCGGTCGGATTTCAAAGTAAAAGGAACTTTTAATCGATTTAGAACATCCTCGACAGCAGCGTCAATGTTGTCTGTAGAAGTCTCCATGTTGTTATTGTCAATCCTCGGTTCCGGTGCACAGCAGACAACGCTTGACAAGTCTGGACCCAGGAAAAGACAAAACAACATTTAAAGCTTTTCCGTTATATTCCCCTGTCATTTTAAATCATAACATTACAGTGTGACTGCATCAGTCTAAATACGCTGCACGAGTAACCATCTGCTCTGAAGAAACATCCACAGCGTGTCTCGTCAGGTTGTACGGCTTTGTTGCTGTGACAATCGGATCACTAACCTGGGATTAGACAGCAACAACTGTAGCAGGAGACAAAAGTGTGAGCATGACACCAAATGGCATTCTTTGGAGAAAAGGGACTTCTTGCTGGAGCAAGCAAAACTACAGTTTTGGCTCGCAGCCCATTTTAACACCTCTGTATTTGTTTGTATCAGCACATATTAAAATAGTTGCACATGGAAACATGTAGACAGTTATAGGGTTTTGCTGTGCTGTAGAGACGTGGTAAAGATTGATGCACTGTCAAATACAGCCTTCACTTTTATTTGCAGAGAAGCGTCAGTCAATCGATTCACCTAAAGACATTTGAGCTCATTTACATTCAACTGTGCCGATCATCCCTCATATCAGGTAAAAATCTATACACTTTGTCAAAGGGGGCTGGCGTGTGAGAGTGAGACTAGAGACCGTGACAGATTGTTTCGATCACACTCTATTACCATCTTAAGGCAAGTGATTTGACTTTGCATGGGGCAACGGATCCAAGATGCCGATCTCGTTATTGGATTTCCTATGATAATGCCATAAAATGTCATCAGCTGGAAAAGAGACGCATCTATCATGCACAGGAAAGTGTCAGGAGTAATGACACTTTATTATTGGCGCTCCTGCGTGATTATTCTGCAAGTGTACAAGTTTGTCTGTGTGAGTAGCTTTTAATGTGCGAGAAAATTGGCTGAAAAATAGAGGTTGTGGTGATGGGAGTGGAGCTACTGTACAGTCTGACTCCTTGCTCTTTCTAACCGAAAGGCATAATCTGCTGGTGAGAGATGTCTGCAGACCTGACTCATCTGGGCAGAGTGAAGATGTCATGCTGCGACTAGAGGCTCCACAACACGCCCATGTGTCTGGCTGAACTACTCAAGAACGGGCTGACATTTGAAGTAAGGAGGTTTAAAGGAGGCTTAAAGGGCCCTCCAAACTATAAGAGCTGAATTGGAAGTATCACTGATCACATTGAGAGTATTATTAAGACAGATGGCCAAACTGAAGCCAACCACACTTGGAATGAAATACTGAATGATTTATAGGCACTCTAAACATCCCACGTCTGCTATTCCTGCAAAACTACAAACAGATTTAAGTGGACAATTTGATGATGGATCTTTTTTCCATAATTTGATTGACGATTGAGGTCACACTAATTAGAAGGTTGATAGTTTGATAACTGGCCCCTGGAGTCTACAAGTCAAAGTGTCCTTGGGCAAGGTACTGAACCCCAAATTGACAAATTGCGTGAAAGTGTGTGTGTGAATATTTATCGCTCCTATGTGTGAATGGGTGAATTCAAAGCGCTTTGAGAGGCAAATGCAGTTCATTGCCGACATCAGAATCCCTTGTGGAATGCAGACAAGTTGTATCTCTATCGTGGTCCAATGGGGGTATGCCCCAATAGAATCCCTTGGGTTCCAGCGTCCAGATCTACTTGGGGTTTGTAATTCCATAGGGGTCCCTTTGGGGCATACCCCCAATGTTAGTTTCACCACTTCATAATAACACAACACTAGAAAATGAGCACAATCCAACTTTAAATATTGACTGATCTTTATTCATATTGAATTAAAAATATAGTTTTGACAGATTCATGTAACAAAACAGAGGGAATACATATTTAAATGTTCTAGTTTGGAAATGTGTCAATTAACCAGTTAAGAGAATCTTTTAAAAATGGTAATATGTGACAAGGTATGGTCTATAAAACTTAGTTTTTAGTAATTCTGATACAAAGCAATGATAATTTATGATCTTTTTTTTACAATAGAATATTCCTCCAAACAAACTTTAATGTACTTTTAAACAAACGCACTGACTTTTGACAAGCTTGCCAAACTGACCACTTTACCAAATGTATATGCTGTATATTGTAAATAACAGGATTGGTGCCAAAATCATCCGCGCAAACGCCCATAAACTTTCCAATGGTAACTGTACACACTAGGCCTATAGCATTCTGTAGGGGAGAAGCAATGTACAAAAGTTATGACGGGAAATAATCAAAAGTTGATTGGTTAAAATCTTATCTTTTGAAATCAAAATAGTATTCGTCTTCAGTAAAGTTTACAGCATTATCGGAAAACAGCACAAAACCTTTAGTTCACAAACAACACAGGTTGTGCATGAGTCTTCTACAATTGAAATATCAATTACAATTGACAGTGTATTCAAATTGAGCATCCATAAAACCCTGATAGGTTTCGATTGTAAATTGAACAAACCATTCAGCCTCAGTTGAATGAGCATCAGCAACACTTGACATCAGTATTGTGACGGAACTGTTTGATCGCAAGCCACAAAGGAAATAGTTCCAACATGATGATTTTGGTGCCAGTCCTCACATCAGATATTAGATAAGGTGACAAATGGGCCAAACTCCCAAAAAGTCAGTAAAGATCCTGTGAAATGGAAATACCAATGTCCTGTTAAACTGTGGCTTCTGGAAAATAGTGAACATTTAAGTCCTGATGAGGCCAAAAAAAAGTTAACGTACAAACCTCTGTACAAGCAAATATCAATAATTCATACGATCAATCCAACCCATGCAAACTGTCTTGCACTTCGTCTCTCAAACAGCATTAAATCACTCTGGGGATTGTAACATGATATTGCTACACCATTCAATCAGTATTGCCCCAAATGGATGAAGAGCTGAATATCATCTGAAAGTAAACAATGACTGAACTCAGTGCAAATGGAAACTATTCAAACTACTCAAGGAAATATAGTATAGGTCCTTAAAACACAGGGTGTGACGTGACACTGGTGGATTATTAACATTGGTTAAGAAAGGCTGTAAGAAAAGGGGATGAAATATTGAATATTCATTAGTATTGCAACAGCATTTTAAGAGTGTACAAAATCTTTAAAAAAAATCTCAAGAGATGGATGATAATACTGAGAGAAATGTGGCGGTAGGGGAGGTATATTACACCCAGAAAATAACAAATCACTCCTACAAAGTGCGCAAGAGCAGAGGTCAAAACACAAAATCACAAAATTGTGCTGAAAACACAATCACACAATCACAGGGGAACTGATAGGGCAGGGTGGCAAGAGACCCTGCACGTTTTTTAAATCAGTTATTTCTTCAAATTACATGTACAACATATATATATATATATATATATATATATATACACACATATATATATATATATATATATACTGTATATATGCTGAATATATACATATTTATATACATACAGAGACAGACAAGATATTCCCCAAAGAAATGAATAAAGGTACAATAGAGCACTAAGATTGCAATGATGCAAAGAGAAATAAAAACAAAGCAAAAAAATATCTTCATCTGGAAAAAGAAGCATCACTCTCCTATTTACAGATGTACCTGGCCACCTTTTACCTACCTATAAAAATACTATTCACCTTTATTTAATTTGCTATTTTTCTAACAATGGTAAAACTGTCGGATGACCCATTATCTGAACGTCTTTGTCTTTTGATTACAGTTTTACCATCAATTCAATACATTGTAAACTGTGCTTACTCAACCTCTGTCATCTATGCCAGTTTTTGTGGCATGGTAAAATGTATGCATATGATTCAGGGTAAAATCAGAGCGTGACAACCATACACAGTTTCATTCTATTACAAGAGTAGAACATGTGTTTGTCTGCTGCTTTATGGTTTCCCTTTATAAAATGTGTTTGCTTGAGGATGTATTGACCAAAACTAGTTCTACTTGAGTTATTAATGGTGAAGTTCTCTGAAGTGTAACACGTATTTATCCAATACAGCAAGTCCATCTAGACCACAGGTGGATTGATTTTACCAATGCTGTGAAAAAGGTCCTCATGATCTGAATAATCAAAGCATACAAAAGTGAACTAGAGCACAATCTATAAATACAATAACTGTGTCCCAGTTCAGGGGCTGGACCTTCTTTAGTCCTCATTTCTGGGCCAGATACATCTTAAAGGTCCAAAAAAGGGGCTGTCCCATTTCAAAGGCCCCACAAAATGGGACTAAATATGAAGCTTGCTTTGCTTTGGAGGACACGACTGGTTTATCATCTGCAGTCCTTAAAATCCCACAATCGAAAGTGCACCAGTTTTAACCAGAGTGGTCAGGCAAACCACGGCAACTTGTAAAGCTTGTAGAAGTTCACATTTATCAGATATAAATCATATCACATGAACTGAACCAATTAAAAAAACACTGCATGGTCTAAATAATGGAAGTTATGAACACCATTTGTTGTTCTTGTTTGCAGCCTTGACATGTTAACCCCAAGGGGAATCAGACAGGAATCATGAAACCTTCCCCACTCAACCATCGGTATTTAAATGTCATAGGCCGTCTGAGGGCAAAACTTGCAGAAGCAAAATGGGTTGACGAGGTGCAACTGAACACAACTTTTTGTTTTGGTCTTTTTAAATCTAGTCTCGTTTGGCAATGATGTGCAGATTAAAAGCCTTGGCTTCAGTTCTTCTGAAGGGCAAACGATACAGCTCTTGAGTTGCGACACAGCTAGTAGGTAGCTAGACTCCCCGAAAAAGAAATAAAAACAACATCATTTACAATACTCATAGCATTTGGTAAAATTACATTAAACCCCACAAATAAAAGTAGATGTACAAAATAAATAGAACTATCACTATAAGGCCAGCTTGCTGTTTGAGTAGCCAGCATTGAGAGGGAACTATAGGTCCTTTTTAACCGTGTAACGGCAGGGTAAACACAGGTATAAATGATACATTAATAGTGGCCCAGTTCCATTTAGGTTGGCCAGGTTCCTGCTTTTGTGCATGCTGGCTCACTGGAATGGCTGCGACACTAAATAGATTGCGACCACAATTAATTTCATCAATTACACCTGTGTTTACCCTGCTATGACCTGTCAAAAATGGCTGCTGTGAAAAGGGCCCATGGTGCTCCTTTACTAAATGACCACCGTACCTATAACGCTCACCTTGACAGATAAAGTAATATATTTTCACATGAAACCATGACTCATGTCAACATCTGGCCACACTCACTTTTTCTTTCCAGATTGTATTGGTCTTGGTTTGTATTCATTCAACATTCTGCTCTGGCTGCAGAACAGTGTTTGTTACATACAATTCTACAGTCACCTCTGAGGAGGAAGAAAGAAAGAACGGCAATCTACTCTGCTCTCGTCTGCCAGTTACAGTGCACTTGCACCGTCTCCCCTGCTAGCTTTTGTAACATTGATGCATTGGTCGGGTAACATTTCTGGAATGCTAATACCTTAGCTCTAACCCCCCTGCAAGATTACAACCTATTGCCTGTCATTCACGGTTTCTTAGCTGGTGCACCGGGTGAGATGTTGGGTAACATGATTTCCCCACTGAACAACAAGGGAAAGTGGATGAATTAGCATTCAAAAAGCTAAAAGCCCCTTCGACGCTCGCTGGCTAAGAGCACCAGCAGGTTTTCTCCTCCAGAAGATTGGCTTTATTTTTCCATAGAGATCCATTACGAAGCCTTTGGGGGACTCTCATCTGCTGTCATTGCACTTAAACACACGGCCACACAGCAGTTTATAAGCACTAGAACTATTACCTCATGGGCGATGGTAAAAAATGGACATAACTGACTTTAACTCTAAAAACATAATGGACGCTGGCACAGATTTGAACAAAGACGGTGTACATACTGTAAGTGTGAGCTAAAACTCAGCAGGAATTAGCATATCAATGAAGATCTGAGATAGTGTGACAGGACACATCTAATGTAGCTAAAGAAGGTTAGCAGCAGAGCAATGTCAGTAATACTTAACACTTCAAGACTGAACGTTTAAACCCAGGCCGTCCCCACCCGTTCACATTTCTGTTGAGTTGTACATTTCAGGAGTGGGTCTAATCAATCTAGGCTTGATATCTGAATTTCTTTATGATGGGGCAACTTTTGCCTCAGCTGGAGCTCAAACGGATGATTATTGTTCCTCGTAAAACCTGAGAGGGGGAGAAAACACTCTGCCAGGGTGACATCTGTGTTTTGGAAGGTAAATCATCAACACTGCTTGTCTGAACCTCCCCTCTGCCTGGTATTTTCAGTGTAGAGGCACAAGGTTGCGTAACAGTGGTTGTGTGTTGGTATGTCAGCAGTGAGACGTGCACAGGCATTAGCCGGTCTCCTAATTCATAATATTATCACCAATTACTCAGGGTGGGCGATATTGGTAGGCGATAGGGTATGTGTAGATTATTATCAACTGTCACTATATATCATATTATAGTACATCTTCTGGAAATTCAAATTGAGAAACTGAATACAGACTGTTTTTGGTTAAAGGGGTACTCCAGCAATTTACTACAGGAAGTTCAGTTTGCCGGTCACCAGCTGAATTACTCAGCTTGTGAATAAAAACAGCTGTAAAATGTCTTCTGTAGCTCTGGAGAGGTCTTTCCAAAGTCTAAGAAAATAACCCAGGTATGTCACGGATGCTGTCATTAGGGTTGTCTCTGCTTGGGCTCGAGACATTTTTCGCAAAAAAGTCTGCATTACAAACTAGAGGTGTGGGGATTAGGAGATAAAGAGCGTCAAATGAATTGAGCTGCAATGAGTTTTAATGAGCTGCATTATGGGAATTGTTGGACTTTATTTGTTGTAGCTTAACCCATAGTAGAGACTAAGAGTCTTGTCCTTTGCTCCTTCCGTTTTGGTCTCTTTTGAGTCCCCGAACTGTATGTAAGTGGAGTGCTAAATCACTGGAATACGCCTTCACTCCAGTAAATGAAATACCTCAACAACAATCTTAACAATCAAGGTGTTTCACCACATTGATACAAAAATCCTGTAAATCTGCCTGCAATAGTGTAGTAAAATTAGAGATACCAAGGGGATAGCTACCTGCGTAGAAAGGGTATCGAAAAATTGATGAATTTGTACATCGTTCTGTATCTCCCAACCCAACCACTATCTTGATATTATTTCGAGTGCGGATGCTCCTTTGTTCGAAAAATGCCCGATGAAACAGATAACACGAGGCCTCAGCGTTTCACTGTAAATTATAGTTGGAACATGATGAAAAGATAAAAAGACAGAATTGCCGCTTAGAGTTCGAATAACAGCAAAGTCGTTTGGCTGTGTAAGAGCATTAAGTGCTATTAAATGATCAACCCCATCCTGAATTATGCTTCAAAGTCATTTGACGACAGATGCTAGTGGTCTCCATCAGAGTTTACTGTGGCATCTGGCAGTATTGTATGAGTACAGAAAGCTAGCCATCAGTGAATTCAGTGATAACTTGTAATGTCTCCCCATCAATGTCAAATACCGATAGAAAAGAAAGTGTCCCATTTTATCATGTTGTTTCATGGTAAAAATCTTGAATCTCCTTTGACAGTTTTGACAGTCTCTCCTCCTGTTCCCTCCTTCACGCTAAGAGACAGAGCAAGGCCCCGGAGTCGTGACTACGTGGTCGACGTTCATTTTCTGCTTTCAGGACATACAATAGTATGGACACAAGAGAGGCGCAGAAAGACGTTTATCCTCGTCTTTTGATGTACTTCCAGTCACGGCTCGGTTCACAGAGCCTTTTTCTGCCACTGTATCTGTCTGGTAATTGACATGTAATTTGCTTATTTACAGCTCTGCAGGGTTTTAGCCTTTTAGCCACAACCACAGTGCTCTTTCGTGGCCCGGTGTCTGTGCTGTTTGAGTAAGAATTAGTGTCAGACAAGGTGACAAAGAAAACAGATCCCTGATGCCTAAAAAAAAAAAGAAATCTGATCCAGATTCAAAAACAGTATATTTTCCCCTTTATATACATCATCACCACACTTCTTCCCCTGTTAAAATATCTGTCCATTCACAAGCACCAGTGCCATTGAAACAGTATTCCTTGTACTGCAGTTACCATTGGTTATGTCAGTCAAGATGCTGGTTACAATGATCTTATGAAGGTAATATTGAAGTGGATGATTTTCTGGCTATTCGGAGCAGATTTTTGTGGATGAAAGTGGAACAAGAAGGACGTGGGAAGCTAAGGATCATCTTCTGAGTGATCAACCTTTTAAATCCCAGCCTAGCCAGGCCAATAATCTGGCCAGTGCTTTCCACCAGGTACTCGCTGATATCACAGCTTTCCATAAAACTGCAGTGACATTTACTTTCCTTTCTCTGTACCGCAACACTGACTGCCATTACCCGCACACACACACACAGTCCTCCAGCACAAGGTCAATTGAGAGGCAGCGCGCTTATCTGTCGCTGTTTTTAACTCATAAATTAATGCATGGATGTTATTGGCTGCAGGCATGTTAACATGTTTTCGGTATGATATGAGCTGTGTGTAATACAGGTTTGAATTCCATGACTTGTGCAGCAACATGTAAAAGTAAAGGAAGCGTGTGGGCAAGCATGCAAGCCACATCTGGGATCTTCAGCATGACTTTTGCGGGTTTGCTGGTAAGTCACGACACAACTCCATGTGCATGTGCCATTTAATTGCACACAAGCAATGGTACATTTATCTCAGTGGTAATGTGCTTAAAGGACTTCAATTGATGGGCGTAGAAAGAAAACCATGTAAGGTCATGGCGATAATCCTCTCTTTGGGCTAACCTTAGTTTATTTCTCCTCTGAGTTCTTTCTCTGATTAAACATCTCACTTCTTTTATCGTGTTGTTTTGGTGCTGTTCTGATACTTAACACGGCAGGACGATGTGCTGCAGAATAGAACCTACCACAAAGAGAACTTGCTTTTATGGCCAAAACAGGAGCTAAAAGTGATGGTTTTATCGTCAAGTGAGGCTGTCAGTGAGTGTTATTGTAATCCTGTCAAGAAAAGACAGAACCTCAGAATAAGACTAAAAGACTTGCAATCGGACATAACAGAGAGACGTGTTCAGGGAGAGTGCACGGAGACCCCAGGTTGAGAACTACTGCATGAAAACGAGAGGGCTGTTTAACATCACCCCTTTCCCTCTATTCATCCCTCCATTGTGCTACAGGTTGGTCACTACACTACAGTGTTCCTCTGTCTGTAAGGAGGGGGCGGCAACACATTGCCAGCTTTCATAGCAGCCTCGGACAAGTACTCCTGGTTTTCCGCCACAGCGGGGCGAATGCGTCCATTCTGCCGATAGAAGAAGCGCGTGCTGCAGTCCTGCAGGTACTCGGGGTTGTGCAGTGAGGACTTCGGGGGTAGACTGTGCTGCCAGTATTCAGGATTGTCAAAAGTAGCCTTCTTGCCCTTCTTATCGAACATGATTGTGCTGCTGGTGATGCCTGAGTGCAAAGCGTGTCCTGAATGCCCCGAATGCATGGTATGTGATGGATACGATGAGTGAGGGAGGTGGCCAGGAGGAACTACGTATCCGGTGGAGGAGACCGTGTGGCTTGATGTCGATGGGTTGACTGTCTGCGATACTGATTGGGCAGCAGAGGACCCGGGGCCAGAGATGGAGATTGCGCCAGCCAATCCGTTCTTGTCTCCAGGGTTAAGGAAGGTATTCAGGTACAGTGGCTCGTTGATATACTCGTCCTCCCCGTGGGTGGATTGGCTCTGGGGGGGAGCGGCAGCTCCAGCCATGTGCAGGGTGTGGCAACCCGCTCCATCCATCACTGCATGGGCGTCACCATTCCTACGACGTGTGACGAAGGGGTTTTCCTCCACTGGGTTGAGATAGTCTAGGAAAAAACAGGGGATCATAAGATGAGCTAACATCTTTTCATCTCTTCTGAAACTGTTGCTATTGTAGCCACTAAAAAGTCATATACATGCGTACAATAGTCTGCATGAGTTCTCAAAACTTTCAATGTAACCTGAGTTGTTCTTGTCTCTCATGGCAGTCATGTAGCCATCCTGGTCCTTGTCTCCTTTTGCTAAAAGAACGGTGGGATCGGCACTGTAACGCTGTCCACTGCTGTCCTCCCCTCCACCTTGGGAAGCAAAAATACAGGAAGGATAAAAGAAAGGAATTAAAAATATGCTGCTTTAGAAACCGTATCTCCATGAAAAAAAAGGATCCTATATTTAGATTTGTGGTATCTATCTGCGTTATCCTTTAAATGCAAGTTATTCTTCAACAAACAATCGTCATTCATTTTCAATGCAATCTATCCTTGTGTCGTGTTAACTATTTTGTTTTGTGACTAATCTCTCTGTGTTATGGCTAATGGCAAGCACTTCTGCATTTTTCATGGAGATTTCGGGGTTTTAGTGGCTTGAGATGGATTTTATTTTCGTTAATCATTTGTCCCCAATAGATAGATCACCATCAGTGCTTGCAAAGTATCAATGCTCTGAATGTTGTAAATTGGTCCTTTAAGGCTTGATTTCTCATTCTCCCCACAAACAAATCTGCAAAGGAGGCATAAATGGGCCCAACAAATCGTATGTTCAAAAGAACTAGAAGCTTCTACTGCTGCTGCTTCCCTCCTGTTGCCTGAGAGGTGTAATATGTGGTTCAGCTCCGTTAGACAGCTGCTCGATACGAGCTTAGCCCTTTTGTGCTCATCTCCCAGATCCTCCACTGGTTAGTGATCCATCGTCACAGTGTGATACCATTAAGGAGACAGCAGAGAGGTTCAGTCAAAGAAGAGAGAGAGCCTGTCTGCTTGCTTGAAGGTGGTTTTCAATCATGAGTTATTGCAGAAATCATGGTTTATGTTTATGTGCATTTTGAAATGGTAATACCAACTTGTTTCACTCTTTATTTTAATTCATTAAAGGAACTGTGGAACATAACTCTGGTGTAGGAACAACCAAATTAATAATACAATTTACGGAAACTATAATATAACTGATAATAACTTTTGAAATTAAATCAATAATTGAAACTTAGAGGTTTAATTGGCGTGTTTGGTTATAATGTCTCCATGTAACCACAACATATGTGTTAAAATCACCTGGTAATGCAACTTAAGTCACTAAAAACATCTAAATATTCTTAGATTATGTTTCAGTTTTTGGAGTGGAAGAAGTTAATAAAAACAATCCAGTACCACTTGGGCCATTTACATTTATTTGATTGAAGCAAGCATAAAAACAATCAATCAATTGAATTCAATTACGCTGAGAAAAAACAACCATTGGTGCACTGACTTGTCTATATAACCTTAAGCTGAAACCTCTGTATCTCAGTTTCTTATTTTAAAAAAATCTATTAAAAATTCGATAACAGTGGCACCGGAAATGCAAAAGAAACAATCAAATAAAATACCACTGGTTAAGTGGGTACTTTACTTTTGTAAAGAGAGATATAATTGAGAGACGGTAAAATAATGCCAAAGGTTTCATCAGATATTGCTTTACTCACGGCAAGTTTTCCAAAAAATTGTGCAGATTGTGCAAAGTTCAACACGCAAACTTTAGTCAAATATCATTACGGCACAATGCATTCAAACTATAAGCTGTCCATTTGATGTGTGAAAAGCATTTTTGAAAGCTAATTGAACTGATGTCTTGGTTTCGTAGTCCCTGTTACTCTTGCAATATCTATCAGTCTCACACTGTCTTCTGCTCACCTGCTGGTATGATTAAGGAGACCCCCCCCCCCCCACACACACACGTAGTGAAGAGATTGCTATTCTCCTCAGTTTGCTTTACCTTGTCCCGCAGTGAGAGCTGACCCAGGTACAATGGTACGTGACCTCGGGGAGGCCTGCTTCCTCAGGGTTCCATTGCAGCGAGGGTCGTCCTGGTTGCCACGGCCAAATCCACCACCGATCTGCCCACCTGAGGACGGGTCCTGTGGTGGGAGGCAGCCTCCAGACACAGATGGAACAGAGACCACTCTGGGGAGGTTGGTCAGCATGTCCTCCATGCTGAAGCTGGGGTCCTGGTAACCATACTGGTTCTGGTAGAAGGAGACGAGGGAGAGGGTTAAGTAAGTATAGAGAGAACTGGGGTGTTACACAAATGTCAATTTACCGAGCAAAAGTAAACTCCAAAAAGCAAAAGTTACAGCAACATTTCTTTCTGCTTTTCTATGCGTGATTAAAGTTCAACTTATAAACCAAGTGAGGAAATAAAGGCTGTTTTTCAGTCGTTGGTTTATACTCTGCTTCCTTAAAGCAGGTAATTTAGAAGTGAAGTACAACATATAAAAAACAAACATATATAACAATTCAACTTGACAAGTACTTAGTACTTGTGCTTTAAACCCCAAAAAATAGTTCTTTGAACCATTGTTCATCTGTAACATTTAAATGTGACTGGCAGGGGAGGCAGCAGTGCCAAACATTGATATGGCAGCATGACTGCCAAGGACAATTTAATTAAAAGGTTTTTAATTAAAAGGCCCCATGCAGCAAAGTCTTAAAGTAGCCATATCAGCTCTGCCCTGCTGTGAGTTTTTGTGTCTTCACAAATACTCACAACAAAAAGGTACTTTTTAGAACCTCACTCCGTGATTTATTCTGATTTATCTTTTATCCCGGAAATCCAACAAGACGTTTTCCGTTTCACATCCTATTGCTTACGTCTCTGAGCAGTCTGTAATGATGCTAATGAGACATAAAAGATTGACTTTTTCCCCTGTTGCACTTACGTTTCCTTAAACATGCATGTTGAGAGCATTACAAAGGGGGATTGAGTTCATGGATTTCTGGACTGGCGCTGAAGGTGCAGGTTCAAATCAAACTTCTAAACAAGAGTTTTCAAAGTCACTTATTTATCAGGTTGTCCCAATTATTCTTGACTTTTGGCATCCTGTATACCACAAGAAAGTGGTGCCTCAGGCCTGTGCCTAATAGCCTTCAAAATATTTTGAAGCCCATCATGGAACTCAATTAATAAATTGTGGAAACGGTAAACTTTGGGAAAGTGAAACATCACACTTAAATATTTTAAAGACTCAAATAAAATGCCCCATTCAAATAATGTTGCCGTTTTTCTTGCACTGTTAGCATCATTAGCTGCGAGCCATCAGCTCAGCCGTCTCCATATTGAGAGCTGTGTGGAGACCCAGCCCAGTATCATGGCATGCTAGTGAAACAGTCGCAAAATACAATCTATTCCTTTCATGTACGGGGACACACATTTTCCATTAGATTTTTGTGTTGTTAAGCACATAAACAAAGCCAGTGGAAAGTCAATTAGGATCCCTTTTTTTCCGTGTTGGACACTAAAATTAAATGCATCCACATGACTATGCAACAGTCAGAGCTAGTGCAAAAGTATTATTGCGAAAGACCACTTATGGTGATCGAATGGGGAGATGGATGGGTCAGCACACACACACACAGGACTTTTTAACCATGTGTGTGTTTGTGAGTGAAAAGCACTTCCAGCTATGCTGTGCAACCATGCCAGTGAAGATTATATTTATGTGTATATATTGCATTTAGTTAGCTACAGTAATTGAGTTCATTACAATCATCTACATGATTGATGTGGATGAATGTAGCCCGATGAAATGAATCAAATTAATTCAGTATCAGCCCCAAATAAATAAGACCAAAAACAGTGAAGGCTATCTCTACAAATATTGAGCGAATGAATAATCTGTCACCCCCTGAAATGCACCAAACAGAGTTGGAAAAGGAGTCTTGTCTCTCATTGGCATTCGGAAGGCGTTTTTTATCCTGACACAAACACAGGGGGATATTGGAATCCAAAATGGCTGAGTTGCCTGGCTGTGTGACTGGTTTTGTGATAGATTTAAGTCCAAAGATAGACGGTGAACAGTTGAACAGTTTAAGAACAGAGAGAATCTGGCTCCACACCCCAATTCTGAAGAATGCCATTACCATAGTTTCACAATGGAGCAAGACCAAATAAAACAGACGGAGAAAGAAAGAGGGAGATGATAGTGAAACTGAGAAAGCTGTGTGAGACGATTTGAAGTTCTCAATCTTTTGTGCTTGAACTGGAGAGTCCTGCTGTACACGCTGAAACAAATTCATTTCCACATCAACTTTAGAAGCATCTAAATGAGCTGAATGAATGCTTTGAATTCAATCTTGCCTCATTTTCCATCATAGAAAAAGCCAGTCAACCTGCTGCTATACACTCCAAAATAAATCATAGTAAGGAAAAGTTCATGTAAAATAAAAAGATGAACAACTACCTTATTCTACAATAAACAAACTAAGTATTACGTTGAATAATAAATAATACAAGGGCTGACTGCACAATATAGGAGAGAAAGCCCGTATGTATTGACTCACAGTTTGTTTTGATTATATGTTTCATTATGCTGGGGTGAGTTCAGTTGCAACAAAATTGCTGATATGAGTTATCACCTAGAACATGACTGGACATTAGCAACACCAAAGTAACATGGACGTTTTGGGACCTACAACATCATGGTTTTTTGTTTTTGGTAAACAACCAAGCAGGACAAGTCACCCTTATTTTATCCTTTAATAATAACCTTCCAGTTAAATGGAAATTGGAAATGAGTGTGTCACAGCATATCTGCTGTATTGAAGGCCAATCAAATCTCATTTTGATGGTTTAAAAATGAACTGACATGGCCATCACACCATCGAGAAAAAGGACCATGTTGGCATACATGACACTCAAGTGTCTGCGAGCTGATTCAAGGACACATAAAACAAGGCTGTCAGAGAGGTTTCTTACAGAAGTCCTAATTGTTATGTTTGGTTCACATTATTTAGTTTTTGACTGTTTGAAAAGTAGATTTTATCCTTTCTGTGATTCAAGACATTAAAAACCGTCCACCACCAGAAGGTTTAAGTATAAGAAATAAGTCAAAGATATAGCTGTGAAATTAACAGGCCTCTAGTGAACTGTTGCAATCAGCCAATAATATCCCCAGAAGCCTTTTTTTTCAGATGGTATTGAAATATTCCATTAATTCCATTGAGCTTGTGCTTTATGAAGAGATCTTCTATTGGCCAGAATGAATGGGAGGAATCATTACAGCGATACATTAAGGTATTTGGAGATTCTTAAAGGAGAATACCTTGTTGGAGTCCATGTGTGTGCGGGGAGTGTATGCCAGTGGTGGAATGTTGAAGGAGTGAGGCACCAGGTACTCTTCAGCATCCATCAGGTCTTCCAGCTCCTCCTCATCCAGGAGGCTCTGGTAGAACTTGCTGTCGTTGGGACTAGGCAACTTCATGCGGTCGTCACCCTGAGTACAGTTGTGTGTGGATGCACAGCATGTACGTGTTCAGTCATTGGTATTAGTATTTCAGGATTAAAGAAATAATGCAGCTAGTTTTAATTGTATGAACTTTAAGGCCTTTCACATCCTAATTGAAGTAATATATATTTGAAATAATCCCCATTCCTATTTTATTATTCTAATTTATTTTAAGTTATTTTGAAAATATCAGAATAACAAGTAGTTCACGCATGCAAAAGCAAAGTAGTAAATATGACTTGAAGAGACATAGATGCTCGAGTTATATTCTTATTAAAAAGTTTAAAAGGAAGATTTGTGTCATTGTTATTTGACTCTTGCTTATGATATAGGCTTAGCATCACTGCATTTGTTTAATCTTTTTTAGCTATAACACACAAGTAATGTGATGAATACTCTCCCAAAGGAATAGGGTGAGTAAAATGTAATTTGTAGTCAATAATAGTATATATATATATAATTACCTAAAGTCTACATAAATTGGCAAAATATAGGAAAATTACAAAACCAAGCAAAATGGAAGACTGCCAGCTTTCACTTTGAAGATAGCTCAACTATGCTTGTTTTTAGACAAATAAAAAAAAGACATGTCATGTAATCCAGATCTCGTAGCACGTCACCAAGATTTACCTACCTGGATGACCAAGTATCTTTGGGGATCTCGAGCCATCCGAGTGAACTCTGCAGCCAGCTCCTTGAACTTGGGCCGACTGTCTGCATCAATCATCCAGCCTGAAAAAAAATGTGTTAGTGTTAGTTTCTGATCAATATGAAGTTCGAAATACATATTTAATGTTCAAACCTATGGATGTTTTATATTTTTTACCAACAGGCCGTTACTTAGAATTTGACCCTTTTAACATCCTAAAGTTTTTCGCCACTAGGTTATTTTCTGAGGTAAGCACAAGCCTCATCTACACATGCTGCAAACACTGATGATAGAATTACCCACTTCTTTTTTTCAAGATATAAAAGTTTATTATTTAATCCATAATGAACAATCACACATTTTTTTCATGACTGTAATGATTTGTTTCCTATCTAAAGATAAATACAGTTTAATCAAGAATGGCCATATGGCGTAATGTGCTCCTTTGCCAAATTCTCTGTGAACACATGATGCCAAAGCAATCATGTGATCTGGCCCTGAGTAAGGCCTGTCTAGGTATCCGGGGAAATAAGAGAAATAGATCGAAAGACAGAGAGGTGTGGCTTTACACACACGTATACACATACAGCTATAAAAGATTGCACACGTAAAAAAATATGATCTTGTATCTTGGTACCTAGTTTAACATCAGGAAGAGCATTTCCCCAACATGTGCGCGATGCAACATGCGTCTGAGTATTTGGGTCAATGTGCTCTGTGCATGTATATTGGTGCAAAAAGAATGGCAGGTGACCGTGACCTCTTCCTGCTGTGGGAATGTATCTGCTTGCCAGGTTGGCGCAGGTTCAGGTTGTCAGTAAGAGCCAAGGTGACAGTGAGGGTCAGCGGCTGCAGCTTGGAGCCTACAGGACAAGGCCAGGGTAGCGCTGGCACCGAGCCTTTGTCCTGGTAGCATGTGGCCAGAGGTTACAACGCCACCTGTGACCCCAGTGCCTGTCAGCATGACAGCAGTGACCAACCAATGACAGCAACATGTTAACGGTAGGGGGTCAATGCCAGGTAGAAAAAAAATGATTCCTACTGTAAGTTATCTTCTACCAAAGTTATTTTTGAAGGATTTCCCACTACCATCAGAGAGGTTTTTCATATGGTAACACTGACAATAGACAAGATAAAATGTAAAATAATATTAGAGCAGCAATATTTCAGCTTTAAAAATGTCATCTTTGACATCTTTAAAAATGTCATCTACCCTCTTGTACAAAAAAGCTGAATCCAAGTGGACTTGAGGGGGATATATATTCTCCCCTGAAGATCCCCTAGAAATGAATTTTTGTGAATTTTGAAAATCACTCACTCACTCACTAAAATCGTAAATCCATCTTTTGCTTTTGCTTGTTTGAAGCGGTGGATAGAAACAAAAAACTGGAAATCATGTGCAAGACACTCCTGTACAGAGACTTTTCAATACATATCTTTTTGTAGCTTATAATGTCAAATATTAGTTGAGATTGTCGGAAAGATTCTGACTTAAACTTGTAATCTTTTGAAGCTCTGGTTTGTGGTGGTGTTTGATTTGATTATGTTATGGTGTAAGGACTTTAAAGTATTATGCCCAAACATCTACTTACATTTGACCATGACCATGTAGACGTCGATGGTGCAAATGGGAGGCTGAGGAAGACGCTCTCCTTTCTCCAGCAGGTCTGGGATATCTCTGGTGGAAATCCCATCGTACGGCTTCCCACCAAAGGTCATCACCTCCCAGATGGTTACCCCTAGAGACAGAAGAAGATTTGATGTAATTATAAGAGAATAAAAGAGGAGAGCTCAGTAATGTAGAGCAGGAAGAGAAACGATTTTCACAGGGAAAAGGACAAGCGAAGAACAGAGAAGGAGAATCGAAAGGAGATGCAGTGAGGGAGTAGAAGGGTAAAGATTAAAGAGTTAAGAAGAGAGGGTTATACAGCGAGATCAGAGAAGAGACAAGTAACGAGATAGGAAGAGAAAGAAGTGAAAATAGTTGAAAAGAGAAACGGGAGATAGACCAGAAAACGCAAGAAAGAAAACGGGAAGAAAAAGAAAGAGGAAAAGCAAAGATGTGAGAGAGCAGAGGCGATCAGAGGGGATAGGATGAAGAGACAGGGGAGAGAAAATTACAAAACAAAGGGGAAAGAAGAGAGGACAAGATAAGAGAACACAAGTCAACGGAGGACAGAAGATGAGTGGAGGAGAGCAACTAATCAGAGTCTGGAAAGTCATCAGTCAATCTGAACTTTCAGAACTCCTCAGCCTTAATCATGTAAGTGTTAATGAGCTAATGAGTGGTAAGCAGAGTGAATGCACACTAGGAGTATAATAGCCCCCGGTCATAGCGGAACACTGGGGACATAAACGGTACCGATACTTTTAATCAAACACACATTATTCTCTTTGATACGACCATCTTGCATTTGTTTTTCAAATCATTGTGAAATGACTTTAAGAGTCATCGGTAACTTGAACCTGGAATTTTTTATTAGAAATAAAACAACACATATCTCATAAGACTGAAGGATAATGGAGAAGGTTGGTCTCTAGATTTACAAAGATTTAAAGGAATAGATCATTCAGTTTGCATATATATTAATATCAAATCAACACTCTTCACTTGTTCATCAGCAGTGCTACAATGGCAAAACCTGCTGGAGCTGCCTTAGATCTATAAATGACCTGCCTGTTAAGGAAGCAGTCTGGAGTTTATTGTACATGTAATGCACAGCATATGCCTCACAAGAGTAACTTGCATCCATAATCTACAGCATTCCTGACATCTTATTTTTAATATGTATTTACTTCTGCCTGTTACTAATAAGTCTTGTGTTTGTTTTGGTGGTTTCCGTTGCGCCTCTCTGTCTAGACGATTGGCAACCCTGTCACTCAGTGGACCCTGGGGACGCTAATCTCAGTGAAGGCTCTCCCTTGTTCTGACCCGACAGTGGAAGAATGAACTCCACACTGAAGTCAGGAGAGCAGAGTTTCTGCCCGTCTTCTGCCGCAGGCTGAAAACCAGCATTCACCCACACACCACTTATTTCATTGCATTTCCTTTTAAAAAAAAGAACTTCAGGAAAGTGAAGTCTATTTATCTGTAGAAAACGTTGAAGAATTGACTAAATTGCTTTTCACAACATTTAAAATACAATAATTAATCTAAAAACTAAAATGGTAAATTACCATAACACACACAATTACAGCAACCATAATGAATTAAGACAATATTAATCATCAAAGCAACTCTCATTAAGCTTGAGAACATTTTTGGCTATCCAGTATTTGACATCCATTTTAACACTTTGAACATAATATTATCGATTTATTTAGAAGGCATGCACTTACACAATTGTTTTGTACATCAAACTCTTGCTCCTCTAACAAATTCACTCATTGCAAGTCACTGTGCATATAGGTTTCTTGAAAACAATGTATTTTAATGTCACATTAAAAGGAAAATCACTGAAGAATAAATCAGATCTGTTCAAATATTGTGGCTCTAATGGTTCGTCTGGAAAAAAAAGAAAGATTTGAAGCTTACCGTAACTCCAAACGTCACTCTGATGAGTAAACTTCCGGTAATGGATACACTCCAGTGCCATCCATTTGATGGGCATCTGCCAGGTAGAAGCATAGCATGTCAGTATGTAAACCATGTTTGGGAGAAGAGAGATATGAGAGAATGAAGGAAAACCAGGTTTGATGAAACAGAAGACAACCACACACATGCACAGAAGCCTGATCTCACAGATACAGATGAGATAACCATGGCCTCTTAACTGCTCCGGGGGAAAATGACATTGCGGCACCGCAGAAACAATGCTAATTGAATGTCAATTAGGATTCTTTGTCAAGGTGGACACACACATATTCCCAAGTTCAACAGCAATACATTTCAATCAAAGTCTGCGTACGGAAGAGGTTGAGGTGGATGGAGGGGTCAAACATGGGACTTTCACCGAGGAGACTGGTGTCCATGTCCCAAGTGAACCCAAAAGTCAAAGTTGAATTATTTACAAATGATGTAGATTACGTAAGTAAAGTTACGAAAGAAACATACGTATTTATACTCATATGGAGCTTTTCTCCTGTCTTCATAATAAATGTTTTTTTTCAATTTGAGAGCATGAATCATTGATTTCCCTTTCAGCTTTTGTAATGCTTTCCCTCAACACCCTGTCCTGACATCCTATGAGAGCTATTTGCTCTTCGTTGTACTTGGATTTGCTTTGCTTCTGCTGAAACTGCATGCTTCCATGCAGATATATCATCGCTTTCACAGATTTCCTGGGCTCTCGCTTCAGCCCGACTCTTCACACTTAGGCTGCTTCTGCGTGGTAGTGAATCATCTGCTCTCAAGATTTCTTTTCTGCTCTTGGATTTTCTGTGCAACAACCCTGTCAAAATTCCCCAACCAATAGAATGCTAGGGTGTAGTGTCGACCAATGAAATGACCCTGGCCTGGTTGCGGTGCGCGTTAGCTTTATTCGAGGAACAATCTTTTGAGTGCAATCATACAGTTTGAGCAGAATTCCAAGCGCATGAACAAAGAAAATCATGACAAAATGTGAAGTGAAATGAATGAGTCATGCTCTCAAATTGAAAGACAGCACTCTTGAATAAAGAAAGCTCACTAAGAGAGACGATATATACTGGAATTGTAATTCCTGTTTACATTTTCACCAGTTTGTTGCTGTAGTAAAAAGGTTTGCAGTTGCATTGTAATTCAAGTACATTTTACTAAGTTGCTGGCGTACAATATATTATTTTAAGAGTAAATATATATCTCTGTATTGATTTGCTACCTTTAGTTTTACCATGAAAGGAAAAGCAATGTTTAAGTCAAGCCTGATGTACAGCACACTATTTAAACACTGATATCGGATTGGTACTCGCCCGGGTATCTGTATCAGTATTTGGACTGAAAAAGATGGATCGGTACTTCCCTAGTGATGTTGGAGTGCTTAAATATAATTTACTTGACAACAGTATTTTATTTGCTTCAAACAAATACCAATTCTCTAATACAAATACTATTCACATTTTCTAATTTCATTTGAATCATTATCAACTGTTTCCGTGGGAGTGTGTGTGTTTATATTCAGCTTAGCCTCTGAATCAACTGAACTCTCTCTCTCATCCACTCATCCAACTCTCTGAAAGAAAAAGCGTATTTCCTCGTATTTCAAACTATGTCTGTGAGCTTTTTCCAAATATATCATGAATAAAAATACAGCATTGTTCCCACTTAAAACAGTTCTAATTATTTTAGAGGCTGATTATACCGTCCATAGTCTTGCACAGTACAGTGTGGGGTGTAAGATGTCAAATGTAGACGTACAGGTTTTTTTAATTTTATTTGTTGAATTATTTGTCTGACAGTGTAAATAACGTGTCACACAGTAATGACAGTATTTACCTTTCCTCCATCAGCATTATACTCCTTCTCATTAACATCCAGCAGCCGCGCCAGACCGAAGTCGGTGATCTTGATGTGGTTGGGAGATTTGACCAGGACATTTCGGGCCGCCAGATCCCTGTGGACCAGCCTCCGCTCCTCCAGATACAACATCCCCTGCAACACACACACACACAGCATTTTATATCAAGTTCATTTACATAAAATACACCTATCTGCAGTCATGAGTGTGCACTGGTATGCAGAAACCATACACATGCAAGTCTGGCTCCTGTTCAACATCACCATCTGTCTTCATCATCATCGTCACTTCCATCATCAAGACCCCATTCGAATTTCTATAATTATTTGTGTCATCACCATTATCACCACATTGTTATTTGTATGGTTTTATTTTCCATTAATCAACAACTAGAATGTGGAAAAGTCCTCGGTATTGCCAAATGCTTGACAATGCAATAAAACCAGCATCAACCCAGAGGCAGGTTTTCAATAAAAAAAGAAAACCTATAGGAGTATACATTTACAATTAGGGACCACATCTTTAAACTGTCTTCCTGTTTATATCTAATTGTTTCTGATGATCTGCCTCAAACAAAGGCAAAGACAATAGTCTGACATTTCTAGATGTTCCGACCAAGTTTCCATTTGATAAAATGACACAATTCATTTCTAGGGGATCTTCAGGGGAGAGTATATATCCCCCTCAAGTCCACTTGGAGCATCAAACATGGACTACAATTGAGAAATTGAACTCACACACAGCCTTGGGACAGATATATTTGCCAATAAGAGGGGCTGTTACTAACCTTTTCTTGAAAAATGTTAAAATAAAATGTACTTATGAAAAAAGTGTATTCTATTTGCAGCGTCAGTCTGTCTGTCAACCTTGTGTCAGCAGATAGAAAAGTTCAGTCTGACTAAAAAGGTCAATAATCTCCTCAAGCTACAAAAGAACAGCTCTGTATAATTGTGTAACAGCTTGTCAGTTGCTGCATCTTGTGCTCCACGTCTAGAGTTTACACTGCCTATTGTGCGTCTATGCAAGTGTGGGCCCGAGGAGAAAGAAAGA
This sequence comes from Melanostigma gelatinosum, assembly GCF_949748355.1. NCBI lineage: Eukaryota > Metazoa > Chordata > Actinopteri > Perciformes > Zoarcidae > Melanostigma > Melanostigma gelatinosum. The sequence goes on along the minus strand of NC_136643.1, from coordinate 18,959,404 downwards.
TGTGACCTGAAGGGAAAGAGAGATGAGGATAAAAAAAAAAAGCGTTCAACTTTCAAATTGGACGAGCAATAACAGAAGCCACTTTGTTTGAAGTGGCGAGAGCACAGAAAAACATGGCCTTATTTGAAACTATGACAAATTGGATTTAGCTGGAGTGGATGGAATGAAAGGAGGAGTGGATGGAGGAGGAGAGAGGAGGAAGGCTGGGTAGAGGTGGGGTTGAGTGGCGGCAGTCTAAGAGGTGAGATTACATTGGTAAGGCTATAATCACACTGCCTCATTTGGCTCCCTCCCCGGAGAGAACATGTGGTTTCAGCACACACCTGTACATTTACACACAAACCCACACGTACATGCAACTCGAATGGAGATACACCTGCATATGTAAATGTGTGTGTGTGCATGTGTGTATGATGGTTAGGGTGGAAAGAACTTGACAGAGGAACTGAAAAAAGATCATATATGTTGAACTGGTAGAGAAGAAAAAAGGCATGAAACCTAAATGAAATAATAAAATATTTTCTTACACACACACACACACACACTGTAAAATGAATACAAGCGAAGTCCTTTTGTGTGTTGTTGACTTTTTCTCACTGGATGTTTATGCCCTACATTAAATCCAGTGATCCCTTAAATTCACACACAAAAGGCACAGCTATACACCCTATTTGATAAAATTATAATTAATTCATTATAGAATTACGACCATAATTCCACAATTTCATTGCACAACCCTTGATGCGTCAAACTAAAAGTGCCACCGATGGTTTGTGGGATCAGGAAACGTGGAGAAGTGCACAGCCCTCTCTCACCGATGCTGTACGATCGTCATTAACTGCAGTTTATGTTTGCTTGTAGGAATATTATCACTGGCCTCAAGCTCAATAAGCTCTCGTGTGCCAAATGTTAGCTAAGCTGCGAACCATTGTTGCCAACTTGGAAATATGTTGAACTGATACTAAATTGATGAACTTCTGGCAGCGTCATTGAAATGACTAATAAAATATATATGTTCCAACAACAAGTGGGTGATTGATTGCCAAAACATTTGGTGATAAATGTACAGTATGACTTGTGCAAATATATGAAGCAAATTCATATTCAGATTGGTTTATGACCTCTACTGCTTAAGACTTGTTGGGCAGCTGATTCCCAAGCTGATGCGTAATCTACTCACCTATTTTTAATGTTATGAGTGGCCGTTATAAGTCGTTATCCTTAAAAAACTGCTCCACTACTTTGTGAAAGTGAAACTTAATTGTGTGGACAGACAAAACACCTTTTGGTTTAGGCGACAAAAACTACTTTAATAAAAAATATTGTGGTTTTGTTTGAATAAATACGCTTGTTAGTGAACTTAGGTGACTTGGCGCTAGTGATGTACGTACGTTACGTAACAAAAGTATGGTAAGTACTGAGTCGCCTTTTAGTTTCACATGGGACACGAAGTGTGGACTCTGTTGCTCTTTGCGTCACCAGACTTTCCCCTTTGCTCGTGTTATAATTATGATGGCCACTAGAGATTGACATTGTCTTGTATTCGAATCGGTGATCGATATCCGCTGGTAATATTCAAAAGCGGGTGATCTCCTGAGAAAATAGCTGACACACCAATATTGTTGGCAATAACAATGTTGTTGGTTGTGCTGCAGTGTGACCTTATATCTACAGTTTAGGGGGGATACATTTTGGGAAAAGAAACACTAAAGGATGATGATCAGCATCAAAACACACTGAGATGACGTGTGGTTTTCATTCTTCTCTGTGTGTTTTTCCTTCTGTCCAGTGTTTTGTCCGGCTCTTGCAAGCATGCGTTGCTCAGTGTAATACACAGAAAGGGTGGAACTGAAAAGGATAGAGGTTTGTTTTCTGAGTTCAACAGTTTCCAAATCATCAGAGTCCATGTGTGCGTGTATGTCACGGTATACATTTGCCAGGTTTCTGACTAATTCTTATTTGTACGTAAATCGCACTTGGTAATCTCCTCAATTTTCGAGACAATTAAGCAGAGGAGGGAGAATGGATGGCTTGGCAACCCGTGCATTTTAATTTGCCAGCACAATGAGATTGCGAGGGGGATGTGATGGAAGTGTGCAGAGTGGGAAGTGGCTGCAGACGTGCGTGAGGAACAAACTTTTTTTTTTGTGTTTCTACTCGGTTGCTCTCATTTACTGCCCTCCCATGTGGACATGATGAGAACAACTCACTGCCAGACATTTGTAATTCTAGCAAACCTCGATGCGACAGGCAGGGAGATGGCAGTTGTGGAGGTTGTATTTCAGGTAAGCCTGCCACCAGAGAAAATCCTTCAGACAGACTCTGTTATGATCTCACCTCCAGACACAGGCTGCTTTTCAATCAGTAGGGATCAGGCCCACGCCCTAAACCCCGCACACGGGGATTTTACATCGGAAAGCAAGGCAAGGAAAGAACTAGTTCTTCTACATTTCACAGTTACATGAACATCATAATGTTTTCCTTTTGTGTTACTTTTGCATCTAGCTACAAAAAAAAAAAAGCCTTCCATGCAACCTTTAACAGCTCTGCATAACAACCTTTGCTGTCCATGTTCCAGGCTACTGTCACTGCAGCGGGTGTAGACATTACAGAGGTCTTTTAAATGTAAAGAATGCGAGTAGAGTCATTCTGAAGTGGAAATAGTGGTGAAGGAAATCTGATTTGAACAAAAAGAATGGAAGATGAAAAGGGCCGCAAGCAGTGCTACAGGTCCGTCAGAAAGCTGCAGCTGATTCAGAACGCTGCAGCTCGAGTCCTCACTAAGACCAGGAGGGTGGATCACATCACTCCAGTTCTGATGTCTTTGCACTGGCTTCCTGTCCAACAAAGAATTGACTTTAAAGTCCTGCTGTTGGTTTACAAAGCACTGAATGGTTTAGGGCCAAAATACATCTCTGATCTGCTGCTACCTTATGAACCATCCCGACCCCTCAGGTCGTCTGGGACCGGTCTACTTTCTGTTCCCAGAGTCAGAACTAAACATGGAGATGTTTATGTGTGGTGAAGTGTGTGGCAGTGGCATTAAATAATTGGTTTGACAGATATCTATTTAATACGGCTACAGCACTATTTGATGTCATTCATATTTAGTTGTATTATTTGTAATACATGGTTAAGATGGAAACATTATGGGGCCTCTTAACTGTTTTGCAGGTATACCTATTATGAAGCAATTCAGCAAAATAGTAATTGGGTGCTAAGGTGGCGCTTGGCCCTTGGACGATATGGTTTAAGCAATATGCAAAACTACAATAAATTACCAAAAGCTACACCAAATCACAGTGAAATGTACTTTTATTTTTACTTAAAGGATGTCAGTTGTTGTGAGACACCAGACTCTGTAGGAAACTGTAATTACTATGAATGAGAGTCATGTTATCCTGAACACTGAAAGAGAGCATGACTCATTTGTGCTGATTATGTCGTCAAGCCTCTTTGACTCATTTTAACTGGGATGCCAGTGTTTCTAGAGGGCACAGGATGTTTCGGTCTATCTTGTGATATCCATAATGTGAATAACGTTGCAGGTTCATTGGCGGCTCGTGACACCAGTGCAGCGTCTGCTTGACGTTGCGCGTGTTTAATGTATGGTTTTGGATATAAAAAGATCACAGTGGCTACGGGGGAAGGTGATTCATTAAGGGATGAGGTGAAACGAATCGGACCAATGTGGAGGAGGGACTGAGGGGGGAAGGGGGGGGGGGGGGTTGACGATAACACAATACTGATGAAAGCAGTAGGCTTTCATTTAATTTTGAGCTCCCGCGTCAGAAAGAATTTAGAAAACGACATTAGGGGGCGCTTGAATTTGATCAATTTGTCTGTCCTCAAACTGTGTTAGCAGCGTATGAGGGGAGCCCCCGTCTACATACATTTACTCTCTCTGATGAATGCTAATGCAGAATCCACTGCCGTACCTACAGTGAAAAAGGAGGGTTTGTCTCTCTTACATGAACAAATAGAGGAGACACAGTATGCAATCATCACTTTCAATTAATAATAAGATGGCAAGACAATTATTGTGCTGATAAAAAAAAAAGGATGAACAGATATGGATCCAGTGTCAAAAAGTGTCTGCCACTTTCCAAGTGGTTTTCAGCCACTCTTAAAGAATTCAGGGATACTTTTGATATATTGTTTGTTATGATGGAAGCACAATGCCAGTCCTTATCTTTACTCGTGTCCGAAGTCAAATTATTTGTGGCCTCGGACTCCAAAATCAGAATACTGTGTGAAATTTGCTACAATTTCTCTTAACCTGCTGAACAGGAAGAATTGCTGTTCTGTGCTCTTTGCACACGTAGCAAATATGATGGGTTGTTCAAAATGTCCTCACTCTGATGGTCTAAAATTTGAATTGGTCATCACAAAGATAGATATACAAGTGTGCACACACACACACACACACACACACACACACACAGAAGCACATTAGCGCACCCAGACAATCCTCAATTGTGCGTAAAGCATTCATGGATGCCTCGGAGCCAGCAAGCTGGTCTGAATCGTCTCGTAGAGTGACGTCTCTCTTTCCTCTCTATTGCCGCTATCTTCGGTTGAGCATTCATGAAAGGTGTTTGAGAAACAATGTAAATGCCAGTTGAAGTCAAGTTATGGTACCTACTCACTCAATGACATACTATATTCATTTTCTGACCTGTGCTCTTTTGGAAGCAGGGATATATGCTGAAATAATAAATTAGATGAATGAGTAAATGCACAGAAAAAATGATCCGTTAAATCTTAAAGCTATAGGAAGGGCTTGGTGTTAAGTCCTAAAGGGTTACAACAAACACGCGCATGCAATCTTGTAAAAACAACAATTAGTACAAAACCAACCAATCCTTACATTATTTAAAGAGAGATTGCTATGTTGTCCAATTCCCACAATATTTAGGAAAAATGTGTAAATGCCACATTTTACTGGGAGTAATTATCGCGGGAGCAAACATTATACATTAACATTATACAACAGCCAATGCTCAGGTAATTATCTTGGATAAAATGTAGTTCAAATTTGTTTCATATCCCTCGTAATGAGGTCTCTTGAAATGTCATTTCATTACATGAGCTACGTACGAAAAAAACGAAAACAAGTGTCATTCATCCAAACCAGGTAAATCAATTCAATAAAAAGGCATTAGCATTTATACGCAACAAAAACCCCATAGATCAAGCATAGTGACCTTAATCTCAACCTTTTTGAAATGTTCTCTCCAATTACGAAGATCTCTCAGGAACAACCTCTCCAACTAATACTGGCTAATACTGTAACTTCAGTGTTATACAGTATGTCATCATGTTTTTAAATCAGGCAGACTAAAAGTATTGTCTGAAGTGTATCATTTGGTTATGTGGAATTGAAAAGGCTTATGACTTTATAAAAACATTATTTGAGCTCATTGGGCTGAATACATTTTTTTTTTTACAGTCTCATGAGATTTTTACAGGGAATTTACAGGTTATAAACAAATCAATCAGAAGGGCCTTACACATACAGGGTGCATCAGTGATTGCTCACATGACTGTTTGGGAAAAACATAGTGTGTGGTGCTCTTTGTTGGATTTTTGTGGATATCTTTGAAGTCAGGTTAGGCATCAGCTTCACGAGCAGATCCTGCTCAAGGACAACTCAACAGGGTTGATGTTTGGCAGAGTAGAGGCTTGAAACAAAAGTCTAACTATGGCTGATAACTCTGCCATGCCCCCTTCACTGGAATTAGAAGTAAATGCACAGCAAAACGTGGTTCGAATTCAATATTGCAGATGCTGTTACCATCGTTTAGAGGTGACAGAAGACGGGGGGAATGGACTGGTTGTCTCTGAATGGACAACAGAGAAATGATTTGTGAAAAAATATCAAGCGACATGAGGCGCTTGAAAGAGGTTATTTTATTCCGCAACATTGATATTGAAATGATTGTGAGGGAGAAGGGGAGTTGTGTTTTTGCTGAAGAGCTGTCAAGCAGCCATCACTCTAAATGGGATTCAACCTCTTTCCTGTAACTGTCACTGTGGCAGCTGTGCAGGGAAAGACCCCTCTTGGCCATGGGCGGTTGATTTTTAAATTAACCATTCTGCAGTCACAGAATTCATATTGTCTGCTTCCAGAGGAATAGTCAAGTCCGTTCAGCTCATGAATGCGATTCGATGGTTCGGATGTGTACTTTTACTTGTGTAAGAAATCCTCAAAAGTATTTTATCCAGACATTTGCTAATAAAATACACATTATCTTATTATTGTCTATTAGCCAGTTCTGGCACATCTTTTAGACACTGATGCATTTTGAGCTTTGAAGAGAGGACATTTCTTCTCTGTTGTACACATTAAGAATCCTAATTTTTGTTTTGAATAAGTTGAAATAATGAAACACATTTTTTCACCTCGCCTCTCAGGGCCTCCGTACATGAGGGATTGTTTTAATGAAAAGAGATAAAGAAGAACAAAACCTGGCAATACACCAGAGGAAAACATCAACAGCCCTTTTACTTGACAATAAGCTCAGAGTTTAGCGTATGGTTCTAAAGCCCTTCATCCAGCTAGCGCTTATGAATGAATGTATGAAGAATACCCTTTGACCTCACCTCCCACAGGAGGAGAGACAGAGTGAAATGCTCAGGCAGAGAGAGAAATAAAGAACAATGGCACAGCAATAGCAATGAAAGCACAATCATGTGCAGCTGCTTTAGGTGAGAATGTTGTGTAAAATGCAGCTTTTATGTTTGCTTAAATCACACTTTTCGGCTTCACAAAGGAATATCCAACATCTAAAGAATTCATAGTAATGGTTCTATAATGCATTTGGATGCCAGTTATGGTCCTAGAAGGAGTAGAAATTTAAACACAATCATGTCAGCTGAAACTGAAATTTGCACAGTATGAACACATTAAACACAAGAAGTTAGCGCTTGTTTGCATCTACATACGTTTGGCTTCAAGGGAATTAGAATGCTGTTTAGATTACTTTCCTTTACTAAAAGGGGGATAAGAGGAAACAATGCCAGCAAACTGTCTGTGCGCTTTAGGGATATACAGATTTAGCATTGTTTCAGCTGACAATTAGAAACAGTGTATTACAGTTTTCACGTTTGGGTGAAAATATTTGAATGAGCACAATTCTGATGAAACAAAATGAATTCTCATGAATTCTCCAAAATGACAATGTTTGCCAGTGAAACTTGGACTCACCAAAGACCAAAGGAAGTGTGTAGCTGTCTGTGTGTACAGCATGCATGGTGTATAAGGTAGGGTCATAGACGTTGGCAGAGGGATGCCAGCATAGCATTAACATCTATGGTCTGATGGGAACGTCAGGGCTTTAGGTGAGGTTGGGACAAGGCTAGGACGTGCTGAATAGCACATTTAAGACCAACAAATGAAAGGACACAGAGCAACAAAAGAGCAGGTATACATATGGTGAGGGCAAAGAATTACAAACACTCAGCAGAAACATCCATCTCTCTTATTGGAGATTGAATCATCTCATACTTTTTTTTCCCTGTCGCTGTCTCTGCAAGGGCATCAGTTCATTAAATTCTAAGTGAAGTCCCCGCATCAAAAAAAACCGCAAGGGCCTGTTTCCCTTTCATATCACAAAAAGATGCAGGATGAGGAGCAGCTGATTCAAAGGCCATACACGGCAACAAACAACAAATAAACTCCTCTCAGTCTCAATTACATATTCGGGGCTTGTTTTCATGGCAATGCAAACACAATACCATGCATATCACATCGGTATAATATGTACACTTTTACCCTGTGCTTTAATTAAATACATCTTTCACACTCTCCAGGTTGACAAAATACTATCGTACGGTCAATGTGATGAATTAAGAGATATGGGTTACAAAGGTGTCTTAAAAAGGTATCATTGGCCTGAATTTTCCAGTGATGTGATTTCAATTTTAGATAACGTTTGATTTTTGCTCTCTATTATAATGATAAAACACGACACAGCCTGGACTTAGTTGAGTAATACGGTTTTGGAGGGTTATCTCAATAAATTGTATGACATCCTTTATTCCGCTGCCTCTCTCTTTTGGTGAATCTCCTTTTCTTGCTCTTACACGTGTTTCTATACTGCAACATGTCCGCTGGATGGCGATTTGTACTCCAGTCATGCCATCTGTCTGTGCGCTTGTCTCTCTCCGGCTCATAGATATAAGTTATGGGCCACATTGGACAGTGTTGCACACTTGGTCATCAGTGACACAAACACGGGCCGAATGCAAGTTAACAATACAAACACATCAAATTGTTGTTGCTAAGTGGTGGATGCCTGATGGTGCTGTAATGTAGAGACAAAACACAGAGAGTGAGCGAGAAACCTGAAGCATAAAGGAACACACAAAAGGTGTTACTCAAGTGTGTACGTGTGACCCAGACCGATTCAGCCTGGTTTCCTATCACTTTAACACTACTGCCACCATGCCAGCATGCCGGTGTGCCAGGCCCCCACAGGCACCTTTGGGTTCAGGTGGCAGATTCATAACACATGCCAACAACATGACCTTGCCCTGGAAGGGCCCATTCAAGCCCAGTGATCAGGGGAAACGGGGGCCAATGGGGTGAGTAGGAGTAGAGGCAGAATGAGACACCAGATGGATATGTTAATGTACTTGGCAATGGTGTAATTTGCTGCGATCCCTCTCTGTCTTGCTCTTTCTCTTGTTCAGTCTGACTCCATCTCTCTTGCTCTTATTGCCAATGAGTACACGTGGCAGAAAAGCATCATACTTAAAGTGCCATGGTGGAATATATGACTGGTCAGCCTCGATCAGCAGCCAAAGAGCTGCAGCCACATGGTCCGATTACTGGCGCAGATCCACTTCTGGAGCAGCAGCATCGCGGCAGCTGACAGGAGGAGACTGGACAAACTGGTGAGGAAGGCCAGCAGCGTGCTGGGGTGTCCACTGGATACTGTGGAGGTGGTGGGAGACAGGAGGATGATGGCGAAGCTCTCATCCCTGATGAGCCACGCCTCCCACCCCATGCAGGACACTCTGGCAGCTCTGCACAGCTCCTTCAGTCACCGGCTGATTCACCCCCGGTGTCTGAGGGAGAAGTACCGCAAGTCCTTCCTCCCCGCTGCTGTCAGGCTGCACAACAAACTGCTCTCGGTGGACCACTAACACGCTGAACACTTTTGAACACGAACACTCTGAACACTCTGAACACTTTAACTTTAATTCATTCACCTGGTGCAATAGCTAATCCGTGCAATATCCAATATGTTTAAGTATTTATCTGATCCGTTTGTATATTCTGTATATACTGGATATTTATTTAATATTCTTCTTACTGTCTTATTTTATAACTGTTTTACTGTTTTACTGTCTACTGTTTTAGTTTATTATATTACTTGATGTTACTTGATTTTTAATCTTTTATTTTATTTACTTGTGAGCAACGCTGCTGTAATCCTGTAATTTCCCCACTGAGAGACTAATAAAGGATTATCTTATCTTATCTTATCTTATTGAAGCAGTGCAGTAGAATAACCTGCCCACAGATCTGAAACTGAGTATTTCTCAGAGCATATTTCATGTGACTGGTTGGAAAGTAGTCCACAGCATATTCAATTTAATTTAACATTTTTAACTGTCGATGACCAAAATAATAAAAGCATGTTGACACGGCCACCCTGCCACCTGCTATTTATATGTTGATTGTACGGTCTGCCCTTGTTGTAATAGAAGTAAGCTTTCAGGTTTCAGAGTGTTTTTCTCTGCTGTGATTTTTAATGTATAACTTTATATTTACTTTTGAAAATATCAAATAAATTAAGTCAATCAATCACACACACACACACACACACACACACACACACACACACACACACACACACACACACACACACACACACACACACACACACACACACACACACACACACACACACACGGTATACATGGTATTGTGTGGCAGTGTCTACCAGTGCCAAAGGAGAGAAGCTGTTTTGTATGCAATCAGCTGTGGTTTTGGCCAAAAGGAAATGTGTTTTGAGATTTCTTGCTTCTTCTTTCCTTTCTTTTCGTCCCTGCCTTGTGGACTGGGGCCATCTTTTTAATCTTTATTTAATGGCTTCTACAAACGTAATCTGAAAAGTAGCACCACACCAGCTGGATGTCTCATACATTATCAAGCTTTGCTGAGCGGTATATTGCAATCTGTAGGTGAAAACACGAGCAAGCCATGCTGACCCAACACTGTTTTTGCAGACTGTGCGCGGTATCTCTGTCGCTGCCATGGCTGCTACTTTTTGTTAGAGCAACATTTCAGATTCAAGACCACAGATGGAATAAATTAAGTGAGGCTGCCTTTTGCACCTGCCCTACAGTAGATTAATCACAGCAACAGCACATTTGAAATCACCTGTTAGCTTGTCACGAAGGCAGTGGAAGCACTGCTTAATATCATTGTGTCAATTCTAGACCGTAGTTGAGGGTTAGGCCACGGAGGGTTGTGTTTAAATCGTTTGAACCAATCAAGTGTTCTTATTCATTCAATCTCGATTTTTCTTTTTTTGCAACAGAGACAGCCCAAACACATTTACCATTGAAAAGAACATTTATTTAAATTTGAATGTCTCTTTTGTCAGGTAATGCTCTTTGGGGGTTTTAGTCAGACGGCAAAGCTATGTTGTTTTTATTCTTTGAGGTTTCTCGCTGCTTTTGTCACTGGTGTTCTATTTACTTTGATGTAAAGTAGCGAGTCAGGTTTGATTGACAGTGTAACGCTATACGTGAGTTGCTTGCAGGACTTCACCACTGCTACTTAAAATCCACACTGACAAGGTGGACATGGGGTGAAAAAGAGAAAGGGAAAGAAGGAGGAGGGGAACAGAAAGTTTTCATGATTAAAAAACTGGATTTAAATTTGAGCTCGGGTTTTGGTTAACCATCTGGTTGAAAGCATTTCTTAGCAGTTGTGCCACAACTTCGGTAAATTATACATATAATGAATGGGACGTTCCCTCCTCCTTGATACACAGTATTAAACAAACACGTCTTGCATTATTGACCGATATGAAAAGTAAATATTTTTGTTCAACAATGTATATTCAAATATTCATTCTATTGGACTCTAGTAAAACTGTGTTCAGGGCAGCCCTAGAATTAAGATGGTGAAGGAATTAATAATGAGTGGACTCATTGCCCAAGGCAACATATCACACATGTGACTTTATAATTGGATCCTGTGGGTAATGTTGATTCCCTAAAAACATTAAGTGTTGAAAATGTTCACGTTTATGTTGAGATCTGAATTAAAATAAGCTGTCACTGACAGTGTTTACGTCACGTTTACAAACACAGGATTATTTATTCTACGTTATATCAGATCACTATTGAGTAAATGTACTACACTACAGTGTTCACACAGTACAGTTTCACATAGTTAGTTGAACTGAAAGGAAATGTGTTCCTCTATGAGCTGGAAAAAAAATGTATGACCCTTTCCCTTATGAAACAATTTCAAAGCTTATTGCATAATCTCCTAAAATGCATGGTTGTCAATCAAACCCCAAGAGCATTTGTCTCGATTCATGAAAACTTGACATATCAGGAGATAAATGGTGTTCTGCCAGCAGCAGCATGATGTGACGTTCCCTCTGTCCTTAATCACATTGCTACAGCTTGAGTGTCTGGCATGCCGCAAACAGGGTTATGAGTCAGCCGCTGACTAAGGTGGATGACTGTGAGAGACAGAAGCTATTTAAAGTAGGCATTTATTCAAATGCCTTCACATTTCACAGAAGGGACAGTTTTCCTATCTCGCGAGCCATCTGCCCGATCGCGTCCGAGAGTAGGCAGCCCAGTCTGTTGGTGCTTTCCAGTGAGGAAGTGTGCGCAGTTTGCCTCAGGTTGTTTGGGTGGGTGTGTTGAAACACACTGCTGAGACACCTCTCGAGTAAACATCAACTGTGCTCGATTTGATTTGCAATATTGCCCACAGGAAGGGCCTCACAGTGTGTACACTTCTTTATTTTATTAAAAAAGACACTGCCTGGTAGCTCTCCAGCCTGGTCTCTTCAAAAATAACATTTGCATGCAAAGTAAATGCATTGACAATTACTTTTGAAAGGAAACATCATCTCTCCCGGATTGCATTTGTTTTTCATGTCTCACAAATATGTTCATAATTAAACTTTGTGATCGTTGGCTATAGGGACTGAACAAATACAGGACTTTCACCCATTGCTGTTTGTGTCCTTTGAGTCCTTAAGTTAGCTAACAATACAACCCGATTCATTTAAAGCCAAACCAGGATGTTGAACTAAACAAAGCCAAGCAGTTCAGTTGTGTTTTTGATATATTTCAATTTACAACATTAATCACGTTTAAAACTGCAAGCCCAGTCAGGGAGAAAATACTTTTCCCTCGAAACGTAATTAAGAATACAGTTTAGGTATATAAGAACGTCATTTTGAAGGAGACAGGATTAAGCTCCTCTGTACAATCGCCCCAAGTTCTCCCACACAACTTCCCTTCTCCATTCTCTACACTGGCTACCTATAAGAGCTCGCATCCAGTGTAAGACTCTGGTGCTAGCCTACAGGGCAGTGAAAGGAACAGCTCCTTCCTATCTACAGGCCACGGTGAAGCCTTACACCCCCGCCCGACCTCTTCGCTCTGCTGCCTCGGGGCGACTGGTTGCCCCGTCGCTCAGAGGTCCCTACGGCCGATCGACCCGGTCGCGGCTGTTTTCTGTCCTGGCCCCTCAGTGGTGGAATGAACTGCCCACTGACGTCAGGACAGCGGAGTCGCTGCCCATCTTTCATCAGGCTGAAAACTCACCTCTTCAAGAAGGCCTACCCTTAGCCTTCCGCTTAGCACTTACTTAGCATCTATTGTATTCATACTAGCTTATTGCACTTAGTTTGTGGCACTTACTGCATTCGTTTGTTTCTGCACTGTACGTTGGCTCTGGTTTATGCTCTTAGATGCTTGTTTGAAGAAAGGAGATGCACTTATGACTTCTGGTGACTAGTTGTTCTCTCGAAAACCGACGTTGAATACACTTATTGTCAGTCGCTTTGGATAAAAGCGTCTGCTAAATGACTGTAATGTAATGTAATGTACATGCTAAATACTTCAAATGAACTAGGAAAACATACTAAAACACAAAGTGAAACAGATTCGTGCCTTTTTTAGGCTGACAGAAATCTGAGTGAAGAAAAGTCTTTCATATGCAGTGTACCACATTGTGAAGAGTAACCAAACTGAAGTTTTGAAAGGAAAAGCATAAATTATTGATTTTCTGAAGATAGCAGATCTGGTGTAGCAGATTGTTGTTTAACTGGAGTACCATGTGTCGGTACAGATTTGACAACAATCTGCCTGTATGTTTGTATGACAAGATAAAAGGATGCTTTTTGAAAAAAAGGCTGAGGCAATCTTCCTTGGAGTAATAATATTTTTCTTTTTGTTAAACTCTGGAGGACAAAGTCAGCCTTGGCGTTCTTTCATTTTCTTTTCAATATATTTGTAGTTGTTTGTTCAATGATGGCCACAAACCTGAGGCTGTAATGTATTTTCTTTTTCCAATTACCCTAACTTTGCTTGAAAGCAAAAATTGACAGTATACTTCACTGCTTTCTATCCGCTCTTAATGTTGTATGATTTTGCCAATTTACAGTCCAATAGGTCAGAGCTGGGTAGTGGACTGGCCTGTTAGCCCTGTCAGCACTGAGACAGCTTCTGTCACAAGACAAAAAAAAGCATGCAACAAGGCTCGCAACTTCTCACCAATCGATAAATGGAATAACTGCCACTCAGACCATTATACTACCCTCTTTCGAGTCTGGAGTAATGAACTGTAATAGAGAAATGATAATACTGATGGTAATCATAATTAGTGCGATAATAACAGGGCAATCACAGGGTGCTGTAATGGAAGACATTAGCTGTGATCTATGATTGATCTGTTGCGAGGCTGGTAGCTCGGCAATGGAGCAGGAGTTCCAGGGGAGTGATGCCGAGTGTGTGTATCAACGTGTGTTTGTTCATGTCATTCTAAGACATTTACAAATATACACATGTAGTGTGGTAGGCACCAGAACTTACAAAGACCTGGTGTTTATGCACAGCCCTGGCTCTGTAAATGGGAAACACACAAAGCGACTCAGACGGATCCACGCAACACTTTTCCAGCCAATCGGCAACAAGTTTGTGTGTCCTCATGTGCAGGGCAGGTGAACAGCCGTTATGAGAAAAGTAGTGGTTGTGAGAGGAACGGCAACTAACCGTTTGGAAAATCCCCAGCACATTAGCAAGGAGTGAGGGCCGAGAAACAGCCAAAAACGAAAAGGTCAGAATAACACAAATTACAAAAGAAGGGATATGTCCAAGCTATGGTCTTTAAATGCAAATTATGCAAATTTAATAGCTTAGTGTCAGCAGTTTTGATATGGAGTCAGAAAGTTCCAAATAAAAGTGTTAGAGACAGAAATCTCGGTGACAGATTAAACCAATTAAGCCCAAACTATCTGCATGGCTAAGTACCGAATATATTTACAAGGTGCTTTTTTCCCAAAGACTCACAATTTGCCTCTCATTAAAGGTGCTAAATTCAAAATTTAGAGCGGATCTTGTGCCTCCATGCGGCTCCTGAACACGGTGACAGCTGAGCCAGGACACTAACGACGGCAACAGTGCTGAAAGAGCGAATAGCATTTACCTGGGGGACAAACCGGAGGGTGGGCGCTATGCTTCCACGATGACACCATTGGTAGGGACGCCCTTATCAGCTGTAAGACGTATTAGCGCAGTGCAGAACGCCGGCCGTGAGAACGCTAGCAAAACGTTCTCGCATGCACTAACATCCACTAAAAGGCACACACGATGCCGGCCAGAGAAGCTCAGATTACAACACACACAGAGGGAGAGCGACGTCATTACTCCACTGTATGTTTTCATTTGAAAAATAGTCGCTCGCTTCTATGTGAATGCATTGACGCCGATACATAGAACCTTTCAACACATTCACTCTCATTTAATGGTCAGTAGCATGGCCAATGAGCGCTGTTTGTGGTTCAGTGTCTTGCCCAAGGACACTTTGACATGTAGAGGGGGGGTGTCGAACATTTTGACCGATTGGTTGACGACCAGCAATTCATCCTAAATCCCAGCTGCCACACTAAATGCAAGTGAAAAAATATGTTTTTTCATAATTAGGGTGAATTAACCAAAACATAGAAATGGTCATATGCAGTAAGCGTAACACTAATATTGTTCTTGTGTCTTGTTTAATTCAGTGCGTTTGCTCCTAGCGCTGGTTTACCGACCAGATCGTGAATAAAAACGTCCATGGTGAAAGGAAGATTAAATGAATATAAATATAACTGCTATGTCCACTCCTCAAGTTCTTGAATGTATTCCATTCGCCCCACGTCTCTCTCTCCTCCCAGACAGTTTACTCATCCTGAGTTATCTCCTGTAATTCCGGGAATAATAGTATCACTCACCAGTCCAA
This sequence comes from Melanostigma gelatinosum, assembly GCF_949748355.1. Lineage (NCBI taxonomy): Eukaryota > Metazoa > Chordata > Actinopteri > Perciformes > Zoarcidae > Melanostigma > Melanostigma gelatinosum. The sequence goes on along the minus strand of NC_136643.1, from coordinate 18,943,908 downwards.
GAGGTGTCCGAGTACTATATGTGCAAATGTATGTCTGTAATTTGTGATCTGTATTGCGAACTGTCTGCTAGTGTGGACTCTTGTCTACGTGCACACAGGTACTTTTCATTGTGTTTGTGTGTGGGTGCAGGTGAATGTGTGCTAAGCCTTGGAGAGTCTGCGAACTGGAAGCTGCTATCAACATTGTATGGCTTCCTCTCCTGAGCTCTGGGATATGATGCAGTGTGTGTGTGTGTGTGTGGAAGCAAGAGTGTGATTGTGTGAGGTCTTTACAGCCAGCCCAGAATGCTGAAGGGAGTGTGAGACGTGTCTGCATCCTGTCGACGAGTTTCAACAAAGGCCATATTGTAACAGGAGGATCCTGTCTCGGCCATGATAACGGCTGCAACAATGCCTAACTCTGTGCCCTGATCAGGAAAAATGAGCGGGAAAGGTTTTCTATAGTTTTGGTCCATTTGCTTCATTGTTCAGATGACACTGATGACACTCCCAAAACAACCTTGAGCTGTGACAATTCCATAGGGCGTCTTAGGAGACTTTGAAAAGAACCGTGAGCTTTCAAGATAAACTGTTTTTGACTTTTCAAATGGGTTTGGATACAAATCTGCACAAGCAGGGTCCACAAGCACAGGGGTGCAGAGCTGGGTAAGGACAGGGAAAGTGAAATAATAAACAATTTAGTTTCAGAAAACTACACTATTTGAGTTCGTCTCAAAGACACATTTGCATGCTAGCAAAGTCCTGTTGAGATAAGCAGATCTGTGTCAGCATGAGAGTCAGTGAGTAGGTTATGTTTTTCATCATGGGCGCTACAGTATTTATTTTGTGCCATAATAAAGGGAAAATTATAAGAAATAGAGGCACAGCACATTACAATGCCCTCTGTATGAGTCAGACACCACTGGAAATAACAGATGGTGCATGTCCGTATGCATGACCGTATATCTTGACCTGCACTACAGCAGCTACATCACTAGTCCACACCCGTTAAGAGTTTTATTGCTAATTGCAGTGAACCAGAATATGGAAAGGTTGAGATCGTTAAAAGGTTTAATGGCATGGTGGTTGTACTTGACTTTGATTGCTTTTTTTTCCCCTCTCAGTTACCCTCTCTCATCTTGGTAAGTGCATTATTGAAGCACCAAAATATTTCCCTGTAACAGAATTGATAAGTTGGAAAGTGTACTTAACACACTTGGGTCTTGATCAAGCACTTGCTGATATGTGTTCAGTCAAAAAAAGGTTCTAGCAGACACAAAATATTTCAAATCGTGGTCATAGGTTCAAGAATATTTCAATTGCAAAAACAAGAGGCACTAAAATGCCTAATGTTCTGACACAATAACCGTGACATAAACAAACTGACAAAGGTCAGGCTAGAAATATATGGTAATTACTTCAATTAATTATCATATATTTCTATTTACAATGTTTTTGTCTTCACATAAACCTCTCTCCATATTTCAAAGGATTGGAGGGTTTAAAACAACTTAAATGCCTCAATAACGGGAAACATGGTGGAAAACGGAATATAACTTTAAATAAATGTTAAATATAATCACTTAATGTTGGGGATTTATGGTTGTAGGATGGCTGGGAATATGGATTGTGATTGGAAAATTGACAGCATAATCAAAATAAGGCACATTTTAGTGATCAGATAATCACAAAAGTGTGATCACACACACTCAAACACACACACACACACTCACACACAGGGCTTGAGTCAGTTCCAGATAGGCTGGTGAGCAGGCATCTACAGTGGCAGGCGACTAATTGAAAGTGAAGTGGGTCCAAGCTGTCGCAGCATTGGCCTTCCGCCTGCATGGCTCAGAAATGACAAGCCACCCACCAGCATTAACACCAGAACATACGCACCAAAACGCTGGCCGTAAACTACCGACACAGAGGTACATATTTACAATAAATTAACTTACATACAGTATGACAGCATACATAAACTACCATTAGCCACCTGCATTTCCAGCCATGCCCAGGATTCAAACCCTTACTTATGTAAATGGTTATCATCAGCAGTATTAATGAAGATGATGTCTTGCAGTAAGATTCATTCAGATGGAATTCCAAACACTTTAGATTATTGTGAATCTGTTAACAAAACAACAAAGATGGATCATTTATAGAAGCAACTTTATATTTTAGTTTTTCAAAACTCAAATAGCGATACATTTAACTGGGTGAAAATGACCAAACTAGTCTTCTAAAAATTGCTAAATTACTGAAAACTGGCACACCAGAGGATGAATAATAATACCATCTACAAAACAATATGGTCAAAGCAACAAATTGCGACAAACCTTCCGAAAAGAAGAAAATGTACATGTTTTTTAAAAACTCAAAAAGGTAGGTGAACACATGAGCTGAAATTGAGCAATTTGTATCGCTTGGATTAGTATTGACTCAATCAAGTCAGGGAAAAACGAATGTTAGCTGAGGGGTCGAAGAGTTGAAGGCCGTGGTGTGAGGTGAACTTTGTGGTGGCACTACAGGCCAATTGTGTTGCTACATTGACCCCAAATGTTTGTTTCTATATTGATGAAATTAAATGTAAAAAATTGACCGTATGCTTCGATGGCCTGCAATAGCTGATCAATGCGGAAAATGAAGCTT